>NW_015971264.1:0-651483 GCF_000769745.1 Penicillium expansum
GAACTATATAGTTTATAGATAAAATATAATATAATATAATATTAAATATAGATTATTAAAGCTATTACTAGTTTTATAATAGATCTAAGTAGAAATTTCTATTAATTTTATTATAGATTTTTTTATAAATAGCCTTTAAAAGGCTATAAACTACCTTATTATTATAAATTAGCTTATAAAGAGTATTATTCTTATTATTATAGACTTTATTATAAGTAATATTATAGCTTAGATATTTATAGATTACTTTTATATATATTATAGGCTCTTACTTATAATTATAAGTAACTATAGCCCTTAATTTATAAGTAGTTTTTAAAAAGAAATATATAAAAGACTAAAAATCTAATAATAATTATTAATAGCTTTTTATCCTTAAATAGATAGTATAATAGAATAAGTAAATTAAGAGATAAAATAAATCTTATAAGCCTTTATAACCTATTTATAAAAGGATTAATCCTATCTCTTTTTAATTATAGTTATTATAATTAATAACTAAGTAGTATTATTAACTAGTTTAGTATTATTCTTTTTTATATATAAATATTATATTAACCTAATTAGACTAAAAGATAATAGAAACCTCTAAGGTTATAAAAGTAGTCTTAGATAAATAGGTATAGACTTTATAGAATACCTTTATAAAGCTTCTAATTAAATATAAATAGTAATAGTTACTACCTAGGATAAATAGTAAAAATAAGTAAACTATATATATTAGGTTATACTAGTCTACTATATAAGAGATAGAGTATAATTATACCTATAAAATATTATATCCTTATAACTATTAAAGAAACTAGACTAATTATATAAAAGGTATACTATTATTAATATTCTATCTTTATATATAATAGAGCTAAGTATCCTATATAGGATTTACTTTATCTTTTATATAGACCTAATATAACCTATAGTATTAGATCTCTTCCTTTCTTAAATTATAGATAATACCTAATCTCTACTAATTATTATTAATAATAAATTAGAATAAAAAGTTAAAGAGATCTTAGTTATATATATATAAAGGATTAGGAGAAGTTATTAATAAGAAGTATTAGTAAAATAGGCTAGCTTTATAGAATAAATATAGTAAAGGTTAGATAAATTAGAGGATTATATTATATTAGATATATTTAAAGAATATTATAGGAGCGCGCGAATAAATAATAGCCCTTAGGGAATATAGCCCTATATATATATAGGTACCCTCTATATATAAATAGATACTACTAGGAGGAGGGAGGTATTATAATAGGCTAGTACCCGGTTAATATTATATACGCGTACGTAACCTTCCTTATATCCCCTTTTATTTACATTCAACCCTACCAGCTCCCACTTCTCTCCTTAAGCTTTTAGATAACTACAAACAGCTTAGTTAGTTTGAATCAAGACTGGCTATGTCCCTTCACAAGTAGTCTATCCTATAGAAGCTTCCTTTTAATATAAAGCTTTTACTTATATTAGATTACTAGATATCTCTATTTTAATAAGCCTTTATAGTTATTATTAGCTATTTTCTTAACTAGGATTACGAATATTAAGAGATCCTTCTTAGATTTAAGCCTTTATCTAGATTTTACTTAGGTATTAATCTAAGTAATATAATTTTAAAGCTCTTTTAATAATATAAGATTATAGATTAAGTACTTATAGTTACTACTAATAATATATTAAATAATACTACTATAATATTAAGTATTTAAGAATTATTATAGTCCTTTAAATTTAATAATAATTCTATAATTATTTAGGTTCTTTATATTACCTATATTATTTAGCTTAATTTAAATAACCTTCTTAGTAAGATAAAAGTAATTCTAAAAAATAAAAGCATAGAAATAGATTAATTTAATAATTATATCTAATCTCTTTATACTAAATAATAAAAAAGAGAAATTATTAATATACTTAATAAGGTATACCCTTATTATTATACTTTTCTAATATACTAACTCTTCTTATTTAGGTCTAAAACCTAGTTATATATATTAATATAAGCCTATAATAGTAGGAATTATTCTATAACCTTTAGACTAAAGAGCTAAAGCTTATTCTAATCTAAGATATCTAAACTTACTAGAATTCTACCTTTCTAATACTCTAATATACTAAATAGCTCTAATTAACCTTTAATACGTTTTATTCCTAATATAATTAAGACTAATTTATATTAAATTAAAAAGAATAGTAATAGATTAAATATCTACTTTAGATTACCTAACCTTTCTTTAAATTTATAATACTTCTTTTAAAGATAAAGGATATTAGTTTTTACCTTATCTTTAGTATCTATAATAAACTCTTTACCTATTTTAAAAAGTTAAAGAGTATATTAAGATAAAAGAAAGTTACTTAAAAGTAGCTTATACTTACCTCTCTTAAAATAGTTAAAAAGAAGCTTTTATATTATTATAGAATAACTAATATAATTAATAATAATCTTTATATAATTAGTATTATTCTCTTACTATAATAAAAGCTTTAGTTTTTTAAAAGAAAGGACTAAAATAATCTAGATAATAACTAATATATAATTTATTAAGTAAGTCTTAAAGATTACTTTTAATCTTATATGTAATACTATTTAGATATATAATTAATATTAAAAGGCTAGTTATCTATTATAACTATTTTAAAGCTTAAGATAGAATATATAATAAAAGAGTCTTAGCCTTTAGTATTTAATAAATATAATAAGTTAAAGGAATACCTTAATAGTAATAAGTAGATAAAATCTTTTTATTACCTAACTTATATTAACTTTAATTCTAGGTATTATATAAACTCCTACCTATATTTTCTAGAAAGATTATTAGTATTAATTCCTTATTCTTATAAATCTTATATATAATATACTTTTTATACCTATTATAAGAGTAGATATAGAGTACCTCTTTAACTTTACCTATAATATCTATTACTACTAATAAAGTTCTTTAAATCTATTAATAATCTAAGATCTAATAATATTTATATATATATTAAAGTTTAAGATTAAAGATAGTTAATAAGTACTAATTAATAAATATCTTTTATATAAAAAGATATAGGTAAGTTAGAAAGAAAAGAATATAGATACTTATCCTTTTAAACCTATTAGTAATAATAATAAGGGTTATAATAAAGGATATAATAAAAGGTATAATAAGGTTAATAAGGATAATATTTTAATAGTTTATAATACTATTAATAAGGCCTAATTAAAATAATAATAGCGCGCTTTATTAGAGCTAGATAAAGGATAATATAAAGAGGAAGGTAAGCTTATTTTACTTAATATATAAAGTTAGTATTTAGGGAGGGTTTAGAAGTATTTAAGGCTTCTTAATAGTTATAAAGTTAAAACTCTATAGATATTATATATATATAATAAGCTAATACTAGTATAAAAGCTTAGGCTCTACTTATATAGTATATTTCTAACCTTAATTAGAAAATAATAGTAGAAAGGCTACTACCTATAGGGATATAATATATACTAATTATCTTAACTTCTCTAAGCTTTAGATAAATAGTATATAGGTACTATCTAATTAAATTAATTTAACTATAACCCTTTATAATATAGTATAGATCTTAAAATTAAATCTAATTATTTAAATTTTAGTAAATCTGTCCTACTACTAATTTAGTAACTTTCTAAAATCCTAAGCTGTAACTTAAATACTTAATAATATAGCTCTGATTTGTATATTTTATATAATTATTAGATCTTCTATGTTTGTTATGTTTGTCGGCCCTTAAAATGTTTCGAGGGCGGCCCTCTGAGGGCATATAAAAGACGTGCCCGACCCGCGGGCAGGAGGATCCTGCCCTCCGCCCGCAAAAGGCGGGTCTGTGGGCGGCCCTCGGAGGGCGGCTCGCGGGCGGTTATGAGGTCTACCCATAGGAGTGGTCCCATGGGACCAAATGGTGGGAGTTGGCAAGGTCTAGTAATGGGACTAGCGTGTTACATTTTATTGATGCAGCTTACTTGGGCCGCTCACCCCTAGGCTCAGCTCAGACTCAGTGAGCAGATCTGAGTGCTTATGTAATACTCAGTGAGCGGATCAGACCGCTCAGGGGCGTGCTCAGTTGTACTCAGTGAGCAAAAAGCGGCATGCACTGAGCACTAAAACGGAAAGGGAAAGCCAAGAAGTGGCAGCGGAAATCAAGTACATAGGTATCTTTTACTGATTAGGAAAAAGAATCTTGAAGAACTTTAGGTCAGTTTCGACCCGAGCAAATTGGGAGAGAACATGGACTATATAAGTTAGTGCTACTTCATGTCAGACTCGGTCATCCGGAATTATATAAATTTAATTCTAGAGAGATCAAGGTAGGGGGAAATAGTAATATGCGCCTGCAGAAGAAATGTCATTCTAATCAGCAGCACCGTGTAGCCACACCGTAGTGTCGACTATCTTCCATCTCTTCTTTTACGTGTAGGCAAGAACCTCTTGCGTCCTTTCTTTTTCCTGTCATTTATCATTCTCCAGCTATCCCAATTATTTTGCTTGCTTTCTTACGCCCCTCTCTCTCTGTCATTCTCATGTGCCTACCCTTGTTCTTCATCATTTTCCTTCATTCGCCCATCCCCTCGACCTCGATCTCACCCGTCTCCTCCTATCTGTCGACATCAGTCTATTTCTGTCTGCAGCCTTTGACTGTTGGATATCTCTTTCGCTCCTGATACGCCTATCACCCGCACTGGCTTTCGCTCTTTCGGCCAACTTGGTCTTGACAATCGCGCTTGTCTCAATTTTCCATCCACCCTCATATCCTCTGTCTTTCTTACCTGTGCCTTTTGGTATGTCTCACTTTGCCTTACGTTACTTCCTGAAGCCTGGGGCACCGATTTCTGTCTCCTGTCTTCCCCTTCTTCTGGCTAACAATCACTCCTCCAGACCTGATCCTCTACGATGGCAGGCATCTATGACCGAGTTCCGAAGTCGGAACCTAGTCCAGCAATTTGTGAGTTCGGCCTCTCTTGATAAATAAGGTCTTCTCACTGATCAACCTCCTAATTCCTCTAGCTGGATTAGCTGCTCGAATGCCTGTGTCTCATGGTCTACCTGTCGCCCACCCAATTCCTGGTTCCTCTCTGGATCATCTGACTATGGACATGAAAAACCTAGTCAAAAAGATTCAAGACCTCAGCCACTTGGGAATTGAAGACAGCAAGATCATGCTGCCCAAAATATGTGTCGTCGGTGACCAGAGCACCGGAAAAAGCTCCCTTATCGAGGGTATTTCCGAGATCAAGGTACCTAGATCCGAAGGAACCTGCACGCGATGCCCCCTGGAGATCAACCTTTCCGAAAGCAATGACAACTGGAAATGCGTGATCCACCTGTCACGCCGCTACATCTTCGACCCGTCGAAGGATCCGTCGAAGCGGATGAAAATGCCCAAGAAGTCAGAGCCACTAGGACCATGGACTGCCCTTGGTGGCCAAGATGATGAGCATTTCGTCACCTTGGAAAATAAACGAGAAGTCGAAGGGGCTATCCGGTGTGCCCAGTTAGCAATTTTGAACCCTAGCACAGATTCGCATGATTTTGTCCCCGGATCTAACGACATGGCACAGACATATCAAGTCAAGTTTTCTCCAAATGCCGTGCGGTTGGATATCTCCGGTTCGGGTCTTCCCAATCTCTCGTTCTACGATCTGCCTGGGGTGATTAGCCAGGCCGAACATGATAATGAACGATACCTGGTGAACCTGGTCGAAAATCTGGTCAAGGATTATGTTTCTCAGGAGCATTGCATTGTACTCCTCACACTTCCCATGACAGGCGATGCGACAAATTCTAGTGCTGCTCGTCTCGTGCGGGACATCAAGGGCGCAAAAGAACGTACCCTTGGAGTCCTGACCAAACCCGATTTGCGATCCCCCGACGAGGCATTTGACCAGTGGCTTGAAATTCTGGATGGAAGCAAGTTCCACCTCGGTCACGGTTATTATGTCATTCGGAACAATAATGACCCATTGGTCAGCCATGCACAAGCTAGGAAGGAGGAAGATGAGTACTTTGGCTCTTCACTGTGGAGGGATCTCTCTGCATTCGAGGGCCGTTTTGGTACTCGACAGCTTCAAACGGCATTGTCTGACCTTTTGATGCGCCAGATCTTAGGATCTTTGCCCTCCATCATTGCCCAGATTGATGAAAAGTCGAAAGCTATTGATGAAGAACTTCGAACTTTGCCTAATCCTCCTACTGAGGATGTTCAGCGGATCCTTTGGGCCAAAACCTCGGACCTTGAGCGGAAAATTCATGAACTTTTTGATGGAACACCCAGTATCGAGCACAGTTCCTCTCAGCGAAAGCCACTGCAGGAGCAGTGGAACAAGATCGTTATGGACCTCCAGACCGCGCTCGCAAAGACACGCCCCATCTTAGATGTTGCTGCGCAGAAGGACAACGAAGACTTGGCTGAAGTTGTTGATTCGGATTGTGAGATGAAGATTGTGGGCGCCAACACGTCCACACCGAAGAAAAGAAAATCGCCTGCAAGCGTTGCTTCTCCATCAGAGCCAGCAACTCCGAGAAGGACCATGTACAGCACCTCCCACTTTGAAGGATCGAAGTCTGCCCGAATGAACCTGCAATACCTCACAGAACTCAAGATTCGTTCAAATACAGTTGGTGTACCAAACCAGCTTGATCCACGAGCAATTGAAAATCTGAATAAAAGAAGCGTTGATCATTGGGGGAAGCTCATGGAGATTTTCCTGAAGGCTACACATAGCCTTGTGCACGGCATGTTGATTGAAGCGCTTGAGGACGAGTTCGCCCAGTACCACCAGACTGGGCTGTATCAGGAACTCAGCAGAATCTTGAAGGAATTTATGAGCAAGCTCCGCCATGCTCATCTTCAAATTGCCAAAGATTACTGCAAGTCCGAGCGCGAGATACCGTTCACAATGGCCCAAGGTCAACACCAGGTCTTGATGCAACAGGCTTCGAGCTCTCTGAGAGCTCGTCGATTTAATGCTCGCGCCAGTTGCTGGCTAAAGATTCGTGGCCATGATATGAGTGACGAAAGAATTTCTGACAAGATCAAGAAGATTCAACCAGAGCAACTTGGTCCTGATAGATACTCGCAAGAAATTGAGATGATGGCCGTAAGTTTCCTAAGGGGGATTTTCTGACATTTACTAACTGCGGTCATAGAGCTCGCTGGCCTACTATGATATCGCATCTTCCCGTTTCCTAGACGTCTTGTGCCAGTCCACTCACATGAAGTTGTTCCGGACTTGCCGCGCAAGTCTTGTTAATACTCTTCGTGACGACCTGGAGATCTTCGGCGATAATGGTGAGCATACACATTATATGTGTGCAGTATGAGGTTGGAGAATGTTGCTAATAGGTGACTTAGGACGTGCCCGTTGCCTGGACCTCATGACAGAAGACCCTGAACGCCAGCATCGCCGTGCACAGTTACTGAAGGAGCGAGAGAAGTTCAGCAAAGCTCAAGAATGGCTGGACTCCGTCCGAGATTCAGACGTTGAAATGGAAGATTCCGACCCAACTCCTCTCGCAGACATCAAAGAGGATTGGTAATTTTTGAGGTGTCTGTGTTCTGTAGTCCTCGTGGCTTCTACTACATACACTGGCGTTGACTGAGCCAAACGTGGGCTCGAAGTGGCTGTTCTGGAGGAGTGCCTAACAATTTCAAATATGTTTCGATTGTGGTGGAGTGATGGAGATATTGATCAAGTGGAAAAATGTAAAAAAATACTCAAATAGCAGAGCAAAAATACAAAAAAATTGTACCGATTAAAACTAATTAAGAGCGATGTTTTTCTCATGTTAATGGAGCTAGTCTGCATAATGTATTTCACTATTCCATACTGAGTCCACCGTAAAACACATATTAAATGAGATAGTATTTTTCCAACTCCCTATAGAAGCTAGATCTCACCTAAAAACCCTGAAACCATAAAGAACCCCCTATATATACTACCATTGTTGAGATATCAAGTCGTAATTTATGGCATTTACTATGTGATTTGTAGTCTTACTACTTCGCCGAAGTTGGTTATAATCAACCATACACTAACTAGCTTGAGTACGGATTCGTATGTTGATCCAACGGTATAATCAACTGCCGAAGCGATATACAGTCTATGTACCAAGTGCCGCAAGGGGTTCCAATCATAATTCTTTTCTAGCGGTTGCGGAGTACATTTGGGGGCGGTTGGGGGCGGTTGTCTCACATCGATGTGGGGGGCTTGAAACGAACAAGGAAATAGATTTGATAGCTGCATTCTTGCATTTGTATTCGCTCGATCGGTACGGAGGTTGCTCCGTACTATATTAATTAATATAGACGTGGTAATTTGAGAATTATCTTTCGAAATGCAACCAAGTTCATCGAGTCGGTCAAATTATAATTGAAAAATCGCTCATGCCTTCACGATCTGTTGCAAAACCTCGGCTAGACGATCCGGCATACTCAAGAACGGCGAATGAGAGCTAGGCAGCCGATAAGTATTTTCCGGTCCACCCATCTTCGAAGCGAAAAGTTCCTGGAATGGGGGCGGTAGGGCCCGATCCTGCTCACACACGATATAGGCGCAGGGGATCTCACTCCAGGGCTCAAAAGTAGACTCGCCGGAGAACACAGCACGCGAGGTGTGTAGTGCTAACGAGTTCCACTTTTCCTGCTTGTCCAGGGAAATATCCTGCCAGCCAATGTCTCCGGCGCCATCTGCCAGAACGTAGTCACCCTATTCACTATTCAGCTTTGTCCTTTTGCGGCGCCTATCTCGTTCCAATTGACTATTATAGTCCAGGATAGGCTTACCTCGACCTTCATCCAGGGTAGATAGTTTCCTCCCAGCATACCCAACAAGCTTTGACCCTTGTCCAGAGCAAATGCAGCCAGATATACAACCTTCACAACACCGCCAGTCTTGCCCTCGGCTGCACGAGTCGTTTTACCCAGTCCTTCAAGAGACGAGGAAGCAACCACGCCGCCATATGAGTGTGCAACCACAACCAAGTCCCGTCCCTCGTCCGCAAGCTTTGTCAGAACACCACGCAGGGAGGCAGCATCATCAGATAGTGTCTTGGTGGGCGGCTCAGCGCCAATAGAAGGATGCGCGGGGCACTCAGAGGGAAACCCGAGAGCTTCTAGATGGGAGCGAGTAGCATCAAAGACGGCTGGGATGACCCAGGCACCTAGGGAAAATACGATTGTCGGGTTCGTCATTGATCCAGATTTAGATGATGAAGTAAATATAGTATTTCGAACTCAACAAACCTCAGAAACGAAGACAATTTACGAAATTTCAAGGGCGGGATGCTCGGCATATTAGCGTACTTTGGTTAAATCGCCTATTGTCTCTTAAAACACCGGGATAGAAATGCGGCACATGTAACCCATGCCCGTCCCCGATGTGGATCATGTGGCGTGATGCGATTCCTCGGCCAGCGGTAGCGTAGTTAATGGCGCAAATCAATCAATGAGAATCAGGTCTTTGACATTTTCCCATTAGGGCGTATGCAGGTTTTAATGAATCAAAGTTCATAGCCCCTAGCTAACCCTATTTAGGTAATCCTTGGTAATAAGAATTACCTAAATAGGCAATAAATTTAGGACTAACACATTCACATGGCAAAGCCTACGTACAGAGTAAAGGAACCCCAATTTTATTTATTTCGGATCTAAAATCCCTGCTTCTTCAATGTCATTGCTCAATTGCTAGATGTTTTGCAAGCGGGTCATGCGATAACAATGGCTTCCAGCAATGTGAAGGAGAGTACTCAGCCCAAGCAGCGAATTACGACGATTGTTCTAGCTGTGTTGGCCATTTTCTTTTTGATACTGAGACTAGTCGCTCGGCGCATGAAGCACATTCACCTAGGGGTGGATGACTGGACTCTTGTTGTGGGATTGGTGCGTAGCTCTTCCGTTGGCATCCAGCATCTATGATATTCTTATCTAACCCCATGCTAGATATTTGTGTTAATTATTGCGGGAGTCAACCTCGCCTGTCAGTCTCCGTTGCGCATCAAGTAGCATGCTATAAGTGTAATCTGAGCTAATTATATTGGAAGGTATTCAATATGGCATGGGAAAACACACTGTTACCATCCCTATTGATAAACAATCCACGGTTTCTAAGGTATGAGAGATAGATCCATGTCTAGCCAACTTCAGACCTCAATCAATGGCATTGACTAATCACATAATTCGAGATGAACAGTTGGTCTACACTTTTGAACCCCTCTATATCACAACAGCTGGTATCATAAAGTTTGCTGTACTGCTCATGTACTATCGAATCTTCCCTGTCCGCTTCATCAAAATTGGCGGTCTTATCCTGGGCGGAATCACCCTCGCTTGGGTGATAGGCATGGATCTCCTAGCCATATTTCAGTGCTGGCCGATTTCCAAGGCCTTCAATCCCACACTTCCTGGTCACTGCATCGTTCTGAAGGGGGCACTGATTGGGAACGGTGTACCAAATTTTGTGGTGGACATATTCATTTTGGCTATGCCGGCAAAACTCATTTGGGGGTTACAAGCAAGTCTATGGCAGCGTGTATCAATTATATGCGTGTTTTTGACAGGAAGTTTGTACGTGCTATATGTGTCTTCAAAAATCGGATGTTTGCGTATATACTAACGAGATTGAATAGCGTCGTGTTTGCGAGCATCTATCGCTTCAGCCTCATTTTCATCTTCGATATAAACGACGTGGCTTGGACTCTCGCCGACGCACAAACCTGGTGTGTTGTTGAGACCGCCGCAGGCGTCATTTCTGCCTGTTTACCTACCATGACCCCAATTGTCAAATATTTTACCAAAGGCGTGGTCTCGACCGCTCGCTCGCTCTCAAAATCGAATCTGACACAGTCCGAAACTGGAGTTCTTTCACGGGTTGATACTGGCCCGGCAGATTTGATCGTTGCGGATAACAACGTCACGGACATAGCCGGTGACGTTTCTCGTCGAAGTAATGGGAACTATGGGCTGGCAGATATGAGCCCTAACAATCGAGGGAGCTTACATCTAAAAGGCAAGGGTTGGACGATGATAAATGCTGAAGTTGATAGTGATTCAACCTAGTTTTTGACGTTGTATATCTAGCTTCTCGTATTCACCCTGAAATACAATGAAGAATTCCTGTAAAACTATAACAGATTATGAACCCTGGAATAAAGGGCTTGTGTCATCTCTAATTACTTTAAGAACTATCTGTGCAATACACCAAACTATAGCCCAGGTACAATGTACGTAAAATAAACTGCCTATATGAGTAGAGCAGCACATTGTTTCAGAGTCGCCGAGTCTGTGTTTCGTACGCACCACCAGCTTTGTATGCATACTAACCACATTGACCTACGTTACAAGATACTAGCACCTACAAGCAGGGAAAAACCAGCCGAGGCGAGCATTTAATTCTTAGCCAATGCATATATCAATCACAGTCCAACCGCATGTCGTCCTCCGCCATCTTCTGGGCAACGGTTTTGTCAATATTGAAGTCCACCCCATGAACTCGTAGCAAGTAGGCCAGGAGATGTTTAGTTTCGGATAATGGTTGATCTCCCAAGTCTTTACCTGCCCACTCTTGCCAGGTAGACTCTTTGGGCATTCGAGGGTAGTTGGACATATTCGCAAAGACTATCTCCGCGCTTTCATCCTTCCCCGTAGCTTTCCTGAGCAAGCTCTTGTTTCGTTTCTGGTAGCATTTTGCACAGGCAATTCGATCCCGCGTGAGGCTAGTGTCTTGTATGCGATCGAGCAACTTTTGACCCAGCGTAGTCCAATTGAATAGAGGGTACCGCAATCTTCGCATCTAATCTCCAAGTCCTCCAAGTGGGTTATGGTAATCCCAAAACATCCACTATATCGGCCCTTCACGCGACATAGGTGGATATCCATTCTTTTAACTCCGGGTGCCAATATCGTACAAATCTCCACTCTTTGTTGGAATATGGCTCGCTTATCCTTTTCCGGAAGGGACGACGGCAGTGCCTGCAATCGCTCCTGCTCCAGAACTCGTTCTAGAGGTTATCCAGGTTTTTTCTTTTTCCACCACGACAAGCAGAAAGTGGTCGACATCCAAGCAGGAAGGTTAGACCCTTCGCAAACTGCACATGTGCAGTTTGCGTAGTTAATCTGCTTGGCTGCCTTGTCCGTGTCCCTTTTGTGTTGCATCCCACAAACCGAGCGCCAATTGCCTTCAATCCTTTGTCCGTGAGTGTTGTAGGCACAGTGCCAGTGCCTATTTGTGTCTTGTTTCCGACACTTTGCACATTGTCGTTTTCTCTTCACGAGTCGACCAGCTTGGTCCTTCAACAAGCATCATGAATTGCCCAAGTAGACGAACTAGCCATTTTGTATTCGCACATGGAAAGTCGATTCCCTGTAAGTGCTCTGAAAAAATTCCAATATGCCGGTAACATGGTATAAGCCTACCTACCCTGGCGTAGCAGTAGAGATACATCACTCTATTACCACTATATCTGTCAAATACCGCAGTAGTGGTATGGGTGTGGTTGGATGAGTTGTTTTGCCTTTAAGGGGTATGATAGTGAATATAAGACGGCAAATGAGAGCTAGGGAAAGATCAGCATGTTGATCACAAGTAGGGAGAGATGGAACCACCGACCAGCCTAGTTAGGATGAGAGCACGGAGGGATGTAGAAGGAAGAAAATGCAGATTGCAGACGGTGGTTAGGAACAGGTGATGAAGTGCAAATGGGATCTCAAAGTTTGGGGGGAAAGGAAGGCACAGGGGTCAAGAAGCAATGGATCGCGTAAATCCTTGCTGTCAATTCGCTTGAAGTGAAGACTTTGGTCGACCCAGCGCCCAGAAAACACGATTTATGCATCACGGTGCATAACACCCACTACCGTAAAAGGAGGTCAAGGCGATGTGGTATTGTTAACGCATCCCCTTAGAGTGAGTCGTCGGCAGCGTTGGTATGTGTATGGGTGGAGCAAGAAAGCAAAAAACGAGTTGTGAACCGGTGGTGACCCTTTGCCTTTGCGGGTAGTTGACAGCCTCACTCGTGGGACTCGGTGTGGTAGGCTGAGGGTGTGGGTGAAGAATAGGTAGTTGATTGGTCAAGGTGTCGTAGTGGCTGACGAATGATGGAAATAGGATCTCAAAGCTCAGTAGAAGGTGCCAGATTGGTGACGAGAGCTCGGCAGTAGGGGCGTTGCGAATGCAACACGAAGGACTCAAGTTGTTAAAGATGTAGGTAAAATACTGGATAGCAGGATCTGGAAATATCAAGTGCAGTGAAGAGAGAGAAAACTTCTGAGAGAAGCCACGAGAAGATGACTGACAGCAAACGACACAGGACATATGACCAAGGATGAGATAAATGATCAACTAACATTCCAATATTCGAATAAGGTACATATCAGATCGAAGTAAACTGAAAGTGAGAGCGAAGTGAGAGCAAGGTGAGAGTAAATTAGGCCATGAATATCCCGTACTATGTGGGCTTGAAGTGACTATTCTCAGCAACCTTGGAAGTCCACTCTGATTATGGGAATAGTGTAGAGCTCTTAACTTTCACATCCACCATCTTTAATAATCAGGTCTGTCCTTATTCTAGATCTTTGTGTTGATTATTACGCGTTAGCATCCCCTATAGTTCTCTGCCAAGCATCTATTAGCGCGCTATAAGCGTAATAGAAGCTACCTATCTCAAAATTTATTTGATATGACCTAGGTAGACACTCTAATTCTATCTATCCTGGTAAATAATTCACATCTCTCAAGGTATGAGGAATAGACTCACTCCTAGTCAACTCCAGAGTGAAACCAGTAGTATTAGGTAACTATATACCTCTCACCTGCGCAACGGTTAGCCTACGCTGTTCACCCCCTCTGTACTACAACAGCTGGCATCATAAAAGTTGCTATACTGCTCATGTACCCGCATCATCATGGCGGTCAATGAAGATTCGTTACTCAAAAGAGATTGCATTATATGGCAGTTTGCATATCTAAGCCAGTCTAGGACACACATCCCTGATTAGCTCAGGGCTGTTTGCACTAGACTCGTTGTCATAGTGCATAATGTATGACTTGGCTCCTCCTCGGCAATCATAAAACTAATATTTCATTCAAAAGACTATAGCGGTGGGTACAAACCTACAGAGACACAGTCATACAGACACCAAGATAATATCTGATACAACAAGTCTTTAATTGAATGACCTTATTCAATATATGTCATACAGAGTATTAGACAAACTAACATGAAAGTAATGCCTCGAATCTCTTCTTCCAAATTCAATTAGAAAAGAGTATGTAAATAGTCTCACATATTTCATTGTTCGCATTAATTTCTCAATGTTCCACATTAATTCTGACACCAGGTAGTATATTAATGCAGGATTTTTGATCTCAAAACTGTATAATCAGAGTGAATGATGCCTGATAATCTAGATTTGAGACACAAGTTAATCAGGGGGAACCTAACCTAAATCATAGCGGTCAACGGATATTCACCCCGGTATTCAGTGGTGGCCTGCATATCCTGGCTAATCCAGCGTATGTAGCCCTAGTTGATCCTAAGCTGTTTGCACTAGGCTACCGGTATATTGCATAGTGCATGGCCCGGTTCTTTATCCACGGTTTTAACTATCGACCAATGGAAGGAAGAGCGGCCCATATCTGATGTCTTAGCCTTACTTCATAGAATACTATCCTCTAAGTCTGTAGCATTTCTTCTCTCCATCTTCACCAATACCCTTTCTCAGGGGGCATTGATATCTAGAAAAGTTGTTACTGTTCATTTTTACAGCCGTTGCGCCATTTGCGGACTTTTTTCAAGTATGTGTGACGGACTTGACCCTCGGAAGTCTAGGCTCTATATTTTGATCAACGAAATTAACCACATGAGTTACAGGACTTCGCAACTGCAAAATGGCATCCAGCCAGCCCGAGCATCCTTCAGAGGACGAAGACCACCTTGAAGATGAGACCGTTTCTCAGTACGGCCCGGATGATGATGATGAAGAGGTGGATACGCGTGGTTGTTTCCCAGACTCTGAGGATCGTGTTGAGGAGGAATCGGAAGTTGAAGAGGACGAGGGGGACGATGACGAAGATGGTGATGACGAAGATGGTGATGACGACGACAACGAGCTCACTATTCCTCGACCGGCAATTGATGGACCCTTTGACCCAACCAATTCCCCCTCCAGCCTCGACGAGCCTGAGGATGTCTGCCTTGAGAGGTGCGACAGAAGAGTGGGAAATACAACGGAGTTCCTGAAGATGAAGACAGATGAGACCGACTGGGACGAGACGATCTCAGCAGAAACTTGGGTCTATCGTGGTTTCAAGCGGCCGATAGGGAGGTCTTCAGCGGAGAAGATTAGCCAAATATTCAAAGAGGTCATCCCAGCATCAACAAGAGCAATTCTTGGGCGTTCTACTCTCACCAACGAGGATATCATGGCTCTACCAAGCGTTGATGACTCGCTCGGTTGTCCTGGCGTCTATGTGATCTTTTTGACACAACCTGATGACAAGGAGCTTCAGGTGCTTGACGAAGAATTGATCGAGTCCAACACTGATCAGCAGGTCGAGGTTCCCAGTGGACTGTATACAGGATCCAGCATCAAAAGTGTTTCTGGGCGCTGTGTCGACCATCGTGCCAAGTTCAAGCAAATTGCTAGGACAAAATTACGCAATGATCGAGTCTTACCTAATGGCGATATAGCGATGTATCTCTACTGCTATGCCAAGAAGTATGGGCTTGTACCGTCTTATCGACAAATTGCAATTTTTCCGAGCCAGTTGGAGGAGATCGAAGTTCCACATGCGGATACGAGATGGCTCGTTCGCCTGCTTGAGCAAGTGGTGATACATCTACTGGACACTTATGGATCCAGTCAAACCAGAAAATCCAGACGACTTTACGGTTATACCAATGAGATGTACCTCGAGTCACTTGCACAGTGCGAGATACCCCTAAACATTTTTCATCCTCTCAACCACGCCATGCCATTGAAACAGAAGTGCGGATGGACTGTTGGTGCGCGTGCATGTCAAAATTGTCGAAGCCTGACCACCGGAGGCAATGGATGGTATTATGACCCAGCCGCTTGCGAAGTTGCTGTATTGTACAATTGCTCGGCTTGCTACTGGTACAGATTCCGGAATGACTGTGTTCGACCAGCGGAGTTGTTTGTTAGTTTGCGTCCCCGGCCCACTGCTGGGCCGTGCTCGAACTGTGAAGCGACTGAGTCTACCTCATGGAATTGGCATCCGAAAATCATAGAAGGTATCCTCTGTTCTAGTTGCCGCACTCATTGGTCGAAGTTCGGAATTGATCGTCCCCCGAAAAGGAAAAAGTACTGTTCAGACTGTGGTGCCACAGAGACCAAAGGGCATTTCCATAGCGCCTCTGATCTGAATGGCAAGAAAAACAACCAATACTGGTGTTCTACTTGTGCTATGCGTCGCCAGAGGAGACGCGACCGAGAAGCCCGGGAAAACAAACATTCAAACCTGACGTGTTTGAGCTGTGGGAATTCGAATCCCACTGCCTGGAAGACGTACCGAACATGTGTGCCATGTTGGCAAAAGAGCAATACAGAAAAGCGATTTAGGAAGACAAGGGAAAGGAACAACTGCTGGCATTGCTATATTCCCTTTCAAAAACAGAAGTCCAAATCACTTTCCCACGAAGACTGGCGAGCTGAACGGAAATGGCATCCAACTCTTAAGGAGTGGATCTGCAAGGACTGTGCTTATCATTGCGATAGCCACGGGTCTTTTGGAATCAAGGCCAGCGACCTCGAGGCGCTTGAAATTCGGTGTGAAGATTGTCATGTGCTCTACGCAAAGAGGTGGTGTACTCTCGGCAAGAAATCGCTCGATCGGACCCAGGACAGCAATCTAACATGGGATCGCATAATTTGTGGCAATTGTTACCAAAAGCGCAACATGAACTTAGCCAGAAAGGCTAGGGGGAAGGCTAAGAAAAAAGGTAAGGGCAAAGGTAAAGGTAAAGGGAAGAAGAAGGGTAAGAGGAAAGCTAAGACCGGCCCAAGTGCGAAATTGGTCTTTGAGAATAAGTATCACGATGAACGAAAGGAGGGGAATGAAACATGGCAAGAGCAGAAAGGTAGAAAGGTGAAGCAAGATAGGCCGTTCAAGGAAACTAAACTTCTTGTTGCCTACTTGATACGAGTCCACGGGAGGGACTTCAGAGCCGACAAGATTATTGATGAGAAGGTGGCGAATGACAGTTCGAATGACAGTTTGGGGCGTGGGCTGTCTACGAACCTGTCTTCTACGGAGTTGTCTTTTATGGATCTCTCGATCCCGTTCCTGTTCTTCTTCGCGATCCTGGTCCTGTC
The DNA here is from genome assembly GCF_000769745.1 of Penicillium expansum. Taxonomy (NCBI): domain Eukaryota; kingdom Fungi; phylum Ascomycota; class Eurotiomycetes; order Eurotiales; family Aspergillaceae; genus Penicillium; species Penicillium expansum. The sequence continues at coordinate 17,347 of NW_015971264.1, forward strand.
CCTTGTGTTGTTCCTGTTCAAGCTACTGTTCAGGCTCCCGTTCAGGCTCCCGTTCCTTTTGTGGAGGAGATACAGGGCATATTCCTAGTTCGACACCATTTTTCCTTTGTATTTCTTGCTGTTTTGATTCTCTCTCTTTTGTCTTCTGGTACTGTATCCAGCTTGTCTCTTTCAATACACTGAGTTCCTCCAACCATCTCCATCCCGATCAGCATCAATGACAAGTGAGCTTCAATCCTAAATCAAAGTAGTTGGCAACCCAGAACCTCCTGGTATTCCATGATTTCAATGGTCCAAAGGTCTATTCAACCTCTTCTTTCAACATCCTTATCCCATTTTGCTCCTTGGAGTCAATTGAGAGATGATTTTGCAAGGGTTTGTTTCATCAGACTCCTCAGGTCCTAATGATAAAGAAAAGTATTATCTGTCAAGCTCCGAGACAAGCAGGAGTATGAAAGGTCACTTTCCCAAAGGTTTGAGGATGCTGCTATGAGTGACGAAGATCAGGACTCAAGGCATTGAGAGGAGTTCGGATATTTCCAGCTTAACAAAGATCATGTATCATAAATGGATAATCCCGTAGTAGTTTCATAAGCAGGTAAAAGTCAATAATCGATGCTTGAATACAAACGAGATTGAATGTCTACAAGAATGAATATCATTTGCTCTTACCATTAGTGCAAGCCCTAATTGTTGGGCAGGGTGTATAGGAACACACCGCCAATCAAGGGCACGTCATTGAGAGGTTATCAGATCCCAGTACCCCACAACTATCGAGATGGTCAGATACTGTTAAAAATAGCACCAGCAAGGGGTAGATTTATATAGTATATATCAAGACAAAAACTATTTAGAAATTAAATCAGCTCAGCATTGAAAACGTGTGAGGCCGAAAGGAGTAAAATGTTGTCAGGTGCCCCACCGAAAGCGTCGTCTTGGCGTTTTTGGGAGCTTCGGGGTCTCTCTGGCCTTTTCTTATAATTCTAGTCTTCACATCTCCTTGCATACCGTTATGCTTCATATACCAATGCGTGAAAATCACAATACTCAGGCTTCCACCAAGGCTGTGATCTTGGTGAGTAACGGAATCATCGCGATAAACAATAACTGACACCTTGTCCACAGGTCGGAGGCCCCTCAAGAGGCACTCGGTTCCGTCCATTGTCGCTCGATGTGCCAAAGGTATGCATCTGCATCTCATTCGATCGTCTATAATGATCTGCGCTGGACAATAATTGACACCGCAATTCCTATAGCCCCTATTCGAAGTCGCCGGCCACCCCATCATCCATCACTGCCTGAAGGCGGTGGCTAAGGTCCCCGATGTACGCGAAGTGATGTTGGTCGGATACTATGATGAGAGCGTATTCCGGGATTTTATCAAGGATGCCTCGAAGGAATACCCCCAACTCCGCATCCTCTACCTGCGGGAGTACACAGCGTTGGGCACCGCCGGTGGGCTGTACCACTTCCGTGATGCGATCCTCAAGGGCAAGCCCGAGCGACTGCTCGTGCTGAACGCCGATGTCTGCTGCTCATTCCCGCTGGGCGAGATGATGCGACTATTCGAGGAGAAGGACGCCGAGGCGGTGATCCTGGGTACACGGGTGTCGAACGACACCGCCACGAACTTCGGATGCATCGTGTCCGATTCGCACACCAAGCGTGTGCTGCACTACGTCGAGAAGCCCGAGTCGCACATCTCCAACCTGATCAACTGCGGTGTCTACCTCTTCGCTACCGAGTGCATTTTCCCCGCCATTCGCAGCGCCATCAAGCGCCGCACCACCCGCCCCCGCTTCCTCTCTTACCCCTCCTCCGACAACCTGGAATCCTCCTTCGTAGCCACCGGAGACGACGAGGACGCCGAGAAGAGCGAGGTCCTCCGTCTGGAGCAAGACATCCTCTCCGATCTGGCGGACAGCAACCGCTTCTTCGTCCACGAAACCAAGGACTTCTGGCGCCAGATCAAGTCCGCCGGCTCTGCCGTGCCTGCCAACGCCCTGTACCTCCAAAAGGCATTCCAGGCCGAGTCGCCTGAACTCACCGCCCCCTCTGCCACCATCGTGCCTCCGGTCTACATCCACCCCACTGCCTCCGTCGACCCCACCGCCAAGCTCGGCCCTAACGTCTCGATCGGCCCGCGTGTCGTGGTCGGCGCCGGTGCCCGTATCAAGGACTCGATCGTTCTCGAGGACTCCGAGATCCGCCACGACGCTTGCGTCATGCACTCGATCATCGGCTGGAGCAGCCGTGTCGGTGCCTGGGCTCGCGTGGAGGGCACCCCCATCCCCGTGACCAGCCACTCTACCAGCATTGTCAAGCAGGGTGTCAAGGTGCAGAGCATCACCATTCTTGGCAAGGATTGTGGTGTTGGCGACGAGGTCCGCGTGCAGAACTGCGTGTGTCTGCCTTACAAGGAGCTCAAGCGGGTATGTATTATTCTTGTTTCTTTTCTATGAGCCATTGACTAACATTTGCTATAGGATGTGTCCAACGAGGTCATTATGTAAACTGAGTTTTGGTCATTCTTGGTCGAAATTTATAATGATCTTCTCGTTAATACGCTCCATCGTCGGATTTGTCTCATCTCATCTTATCTTCTGGTTGGATGGTTATTTGCTTTGTGAGCGCAGCCGATCTAATGATCTTTTTGTTTTAATCTATCTAAAACGAACCCAAAATGAAAGAGTCGTTGGATTTCTTGCATTGCTATTTGATATATCTGTGTGTTGGGTATTATTTCCCTATACATATCACATATCCCAGTAATCAATCCCCCGAAACGCCGTCATGCAGATTTCGTGTCATCAGCCCAAAACACTCGAATATAAACCTTCAGATTCAATCCCAGATAAACATCGTAAAATCCCGCTTGCTATCATTAAATCAAAAGAAAGAAAAAGGACATAACCCCTAAATACAAAAGGATCGCTCAGCGATACATAGCAGGGTCATACCCAGTGTTCTCCGCAGGCCTCTGCTGCCCATCCTGATCATGAGGACTAAACCGCACCCTGGGCGCACCACGGTGACTCATCCCAGGCGCAGTATCATAATAATTCTGCGCCTCACCAGTATGCGCATGCTCCAAGTTCTGCTCATAAACCGGGGGTCCCTGCGCATGCGCCTGACTATTTTCCTGGCCATGTCCCTGACCATATCCCTGATTGTGGGCACCAGACATCGCAGGGGGCACATTATCATAATCGTGCAAGGCGGGGGTGGACTCGCTGAGGCGGTCATCCATTTTGACATCGAAGGCGCCCGAGTCATCGAGACCTGGGTGGGAGCCCATGGGGTCGTAGGTGCCGAGACGGGTCTGGCGACGGCGAACGATCACGTCCAGCCAGACTGCGGCGATGTAGCTGACCAGGCCGATGATGTTAAATGTGAAGAGGGCTTTGTAGCTTCGGCAGACGGCGATGCCCGTTGAGTTGCCCCAGTAGGTTGTTGTGCATGATGTTGTTATGGTGCTCGACAAGCTCCAGCTTAGCAGGCCCAGGGATAGCGCCCAGAGGATTGTTAGGAGGATGTTGAGGGATATGGAGAGTTTTGTTGATAGGCCGCAGCTGCAGTGGATTACTGAGGTTAGGAGTAGGTTGAGGAGGGAGAGGCCCGATGAGACGAAGAGCTAGGGTTTTTTGTTAGCATTTATTACGGAGGGGGTATGGTATTTGAATATTTACTTACCACCAGGAATGAATATGGTAATTTGTAGCCATCGGCGTGGAGGTGGTAGGTAAACACTGCCAAGATCACGCCTACGACGATTGAGGAGAGAAAGATCAGGAAGCGAATGAGATGAAATGGCAGCGGCGGATATGCCGAGGGTTTGACTGAAGGTGATCGCATGGCGAGATGTGAAGATGTGAAGATGAAAGAAAAGAAATCCACACGAGAAAGCCCCTACCTAAGGGCAACACCTTCATGATCGGCGCTCCACTTTGACATGTCTGGGGCGTGCGTCATGGCGCTATTTTTATATTTTCATCGGCGCAGCTTTGAATCTTCGTACAAATGTTTCAGATTAAAGAGTTGTATATTAAATAATGGAGATATTGCAAACGTAAAATAATTATCCAGATCAACTTCAATAGGTACCCTTCTTCAATAGTTGAAATCCTCATAAACCACCGTTTTTCCCACCAGCCAATTTAGAATCATCCCCTTCAACGCAACACCTGCGCAGAGATACCAAACATCTGCTAGCGCAAGGTCCAAGTCCCCAGCCTGCATGCGTCGTCGTATAATTTGCACCCCAGACGACTGAATGCCGTCCCACATCTGCCGATCGGCTCCATCGAGCTCCACATTCGTGATAAACAAAGTGGTTGATAGGGGCAACTGGGGCCACCGCTGGAAAACATCATGCACCAGCCCCAAATCATTGAACGAGATTGACCAGAATAATCGCAGCTGGGATATATCCAATTCTGGAAGCTGTGCAAGAAGGGGTGTGATGCCAATACCGCCCGCCACATAGGGGACGATCGACTTTCCAGAGGATACATTGAAGCTTCCCCCGAATCCCTTAAGTGGTACTTCTAGACCGGCTCTCTCATTTACTTGAGACAGATATTTGGTAACGGGGCCATGTCGCCGGACCATGATCTCGAATTGATCAGCGGGCATATTGCGACCGGGATACGAAGACACGGTGAATGTTCGAACAAAGTCATCGTTTAGACTGGTCGGATCGTCATCTCGCATGTGGCTATAGCCCATATTCAACTCATCTTCAAATGACAGTGTGACGTACTGTCCCGCACTCCATGAAATTGCTTTGCGGCCGGAGATGCGGAACCGAAACCGTTGGATCGATGGTGTAATGTCTTCTTTTTTTATCAAAGTTGCCATTGACTCTGGATCATTGACTTTTTGAGTGCCAGGGACTTGTTTCTCATTGACGAGATATCGCACGCTGGGATTGTATGGAGAAGGATCTCCGGCCTCGCCACGGAAGCCCAGCCCATTTTCAACAAAGATTGCAGCAGCAATGGTGACTCGCACGGCGAGATTCGATCTTGGTAAGACAGCAGCTGCATCTTTCCCAGCTAATATCTCGGTCGATCCAGTGAAATAAAGGACGTTGCCGGTGTCAAAATCGGGAACGACAAAACCAGCCAGCGGGGTTGTTTCCAGATTCCCCAGCGTTTGGTAGAGTCTATTTCCCGAGTACTCGGGATAAACAATAACAGCACCGCTAGCATTGTTGGATTGAACACGCATAAATCCTGGTGGACCACCACGGTTGTTTGTATCCATGGTTGTTGCTCCATGGGATGAGGATATAAATATGGTATCTGCACGAGAGAGCAGCTCAACTGCAGTAGCACTCAATTGTGGCGAGTCGGAGATAAGCTTGGAATCAGGCTTTGCAGGCACAATGTGCTTTTTGTTCATGTACTTGGGACAGTTCCCAAGGCTCTCTTCAATGTGGACAACCAACTGTGCCTGTCCTGCGTCTCCATCAGAAAGTGAGCCCGTCACCATCCTGCCATACAATTTCACCCTCCGACGGTTCTCCAAGTCGACTGCCAGGCCCGAAACCATCTTGCCTTTGTATGCCTCAGTTTGATTTCCGGTCAATAATGCCTGCACAACGGGGTCGTATTTGCTGTCCACTTGTGTTTGAAGCCCGATCAGCGATTCGGAAACTGGCGTTGCAAAGCCCGCTGTGCCGCCCCATATTGTTGACCATGGCCGGCCTTGGGAATCCAATGTACCCAGGGCAAGGATCGGGCATTGCTGAACAAGAGACGCAGCTCTTGGGCTCAAGAACGGGGAAGTCGGGTTGCTGCCGTGAGGGACTCGAAGCCACTGGTGTAATTTCTCCTCGCCCTCGTGCCAGGGCACAGTGTTGGTTAGAAGTGAAGTCATTTAGTATGAGGGGAAATTAATAGACTGAGAAGCTATGAGATATCCTATGTTGAAAGCAAAAGAAAGTGTAGGTACGTAGGCGATGGCGGGGATTATTCATCGCGTCATCTGCCCTGCTGCCCAAGCCTTGAAGATGACAGGGATACCTGTGAATACCTGGAAGCTTCACGAACAGTTTGTGTATGATATGAGTTAATACCTATTTAAAATGAACCAGTATTCTGTTTAATAATGAGATTATCCTTCAAATTCGCAGCAATGGGGAATTCTAAATACCCTCTGGCACATAACAAATAGAATAGTCCAAGAATGTCCATGGATATATAGCAATTTCAGTCTCCTAATTCACTCAAAGTATTCAAACTATCCATTTCCCTTGCAATTATCAAATCATGCATCATTTGATGCTTAACATCTCAGTTTGGGCCTTCTAAGAGCTTGTATAGTGATGAACCAATCAGAACTGCCGCGCCGCGTTATCGACTCTCTGCCTTCGGGGAACTTCGCTATAAAAACAATCTACACCACCAACACCTGATCTCCATTTCCCTTTTACAGCTCAATCTTGTGCAACAAGAGCAAACAATTTCAAAGCTGTCACACAACACATGGGCTCTCCCGGCCCAAATTCCTCATAAAACAGCTCCTCCGAAAGCTTGAGAGTCCTCCATCCCCCACCATGTCGACCTACGAAAGTACCGATCCCCATTGCTCAAATAGACCCAGAATCTCCAAAACTAACATCATTCCAGTCGAACACAACACCACCGACCCCTCAACGGCCACCAACGCACGCCGCTGCCGCCCCGACCTCTCCACATTCTTCTCAACCCTGTCCCAGATCACTCCAGCTCCCGACCACAGACCCCATGCAGTCCCCGTGCCAGGAGATGTGAGCGCAGCATTCTTCTCTCTCGCAGAGGCGTTGGATATGATGCGGCGCGAGGCCGATTCCGCGCCGCACCCGGACGCGCAGGAGGGCACCGATAACGCCGACTCAGATACCGGTCGCGATCTGTTGACCACGATGATCCAGTCGCTACTCGCACAGGCAGATACGCCGCCGCGGGAGGTGGAGGGTGTTGATGAGGAATTCTGTGATAGTAAGAAGCATTCCCCTAGCTCGCTGTGTCCATCAACTTCCCCCGCACTCAGCGGGGTATTCCCTTGTTATTTACAAAACTAACCACGTCTGGATTTCTCTAGCGCTCGAACGTGTTCCCAAAGCGTCCCTCAAACCAGCTGATACCTGTCCTATCTGCAACAATCCCTTCATGGAAGATGCCTACCCGCTCGTCGTCCAGCTGCCCTGCCACCCGACACACCGCTTCGATCTCGAGTGTGTGCGGCCTTGGCTGCGGCTGCGCGGGACGTGTCCGCTTGACCGTATCGACTTTGCGAAGCAATTGAGAGATAAGGTGGAGGCGAAGAAGAAGCTTGTTGAGGAGGATGAGGAGGAGGAATGGGATGGTATGTATGGCTGAAGAGATTCGACAAGAGACTATGCATAAAAGTGCATTTTAAACTGTCTACTGTGATGGAGATTACATGGCAGTATTTCCTATCTTAGCATGAGTGAATGACTGTTGCATTTATTGATCATGTACATTCCAACCAAATGGATATTGAAAGTATGATACTCGAACAGGACACAAGCTATCACCTAGATAAATTATGTGAAGAGACGCGGAACAAGATGCAAGGTAGGTCAACAATGGTATTTTGGGTGTATAATCTCGGCATTTTAGATTCAGAACAGATTCAGAACTGCTTTAGCACTTCCCTTTCGAGTCAATATCTCGGGGCCTTTCCGGAGATGCATACCTCGATGGCATCCACGAGTCCTTTGTCCCTTTCATAATCTAATTATCGAACCAACTTCAAAGACGTTTGTCCTCTCTTTGACCAACTTTTGGGACAGTTGCAATTATGTCTTTGTCTATGTCTTTGATTACCTGCTTAACAAAGGCCATACAAGTTCATTGTTTAATCCGCAGTCCTCATCGAGGATCTTCCCGCTGCTCACATATAAATATCAAGTCCCCAAGTCCTGATCGATATAATTTTTCATTCCACATCACATCCTCTCTACATCTCAAACCATCTTTCTTTATACTTGAACCGAGTCACAGACAGCGACTTCACGCGCGAAGTATCACACATTACCAGGGTATTTTCTCCTCCCATTCACCCCTGTGCAACTACATCTACATACTCGCTTACTTCCCAGGTTACCATTTCCACGTTTAGATACCCGAACCACCTTCTTTTGGAAATCAAGATACTTACCAGTGAGTATCCCAGCCCCCTTCATCGTACCACCACAATGTCATCACCAATGGAGACCCTCGCCCTCGTTTTCTTTTTTCTCATACTGGGACTGACGATCATGATAATCATGATTCTCGTCAAGGAGTGGACCGAGTACCAAGCTATGCAGTTTTGGCCGAAACTGCGTAGTACTCGCACTCTCGATCTGGAGTCGGGCCTCTATTTAATAGAGGAAATCAAGGAACTGACATGGCGCGTCGAGCAGATGGAAACTGATATTGGTCGCAAGTTCCAGCTTGCTGGATACTTGTCTGAATACCATGATCAACCCCCATCTCCTTAACCGCTGGATTATTGTCAGCATACCTTCCGATAACAGACGCAAGACACAAAGACCGGATATCTGGATGCCTCCTATGCGTAGGGATAGTGCATGAGATACTCGGCCCGAGTGCGTCGCCCCAGTTCCCTGCCCCATACTCCCATGTCTTTCGAGGCGGCTCACCTTGATGGAACTCGAGTGGGTGGGGCTATAATATATGTTTGGCTAGCACTGCAGTGTAGTGCTAGCGGTTTGTTACTTTTTGTGAAGCTAGATGAGTTTGAATGTGCCTATGGTAGATACATTCATGTTCAACGGATATCTACCATAGGTGTTGTTTTTATGTTAGTCTTAGAGACGTCGGTTAAGAAGTCGTGGAAAGTCAGAGGAGAAAAGGGTTATTGGCAACTTTCGAGCAGTAATCAACTTATTATCTGTAGTCCTGGTAAAAAGGTCGGATAAAGATAGCTGCTGAGATGACCTACTAGACATCAATCACAATTAGCGACTATCTTGTTGGTCGATGATAGAAAATAATCTGCTAAAACTTGAAGTATACATCATCCTAGTCCGCCTAGTAATTCCAAGTAATCCTGTAGACAGTAAGATCCTTGATCAGTTCCCTATAGACCAGAAAGATCTGCAGGCAGAGATATCGGATGTTCAGGCATCGACATATGTAGACCCACCTTCTTTTGGAAACATGAGCCATCCATCGATTTCTAAAAGCAACCACCACTACCAGGTAAATATCTATATAAATCATGAATCCTACGGGAGGAAACATGTTGTAATCATTCAAAAATATCATTCGGGAATTTTCCGTCTACTCTATGTACAGTATTCGGTACAGAATTCATCACACGTAACTTCAATGTTTCATAAAATTTCCTCAGCCCGAGCCTTGGACCGGATGGCCAACTTGCCTGCCTGGTTGATCATCGCTTCGTAGCCACTCCGCTCCAGCACGCCACCGTCATTGTTGACAACCTCGCGAGCCTCGAGCTCCTCAACAAGGCGCTGGTTCTCACGGTTACCCTCCAGCAAGAACTTCAGGCACATCACAGCATGCTCCTTGATGTACGGGTTGTGAGCGTCGAAAGCAGTGCAGCAAAGAATCGCCTCAACACCGCCGTAACGACGGATCTGCTCTTGGACATCGGGACACTTCCAAACAAGCGAGGAGAGCACAAGCACGACCAGTTTCTTGAGGTTGCGCCATTCGAACTCGGAAGGATCCTCCGTGATTGGAGGGGACTCGGGTCGAGAGTCGACGCTACCTGCACCAGTTTCGACAGGGTCTGGGTCACTGGGATCGTAAGGACGTTCGACGGCAACAGGGGCCGGGGGATTGGCGCCCGAGGCATCGTTTGCGGTGTCGCTTCGGGGAGGAGGGGGAGGGGGCACGGAGCCAAAGGACAATTGGTTCAGCTGGCCCTTGGGGATGCTTGCTTCCAACTCCTTGATCAAGGTCACCAGGTCATAGACAATCTCCCACTTGACCAGCAGGTTCTTCCAGTCGTTGTTTTCGGTCAGCACGGCGAAGAACTCCAAAAACTGGTAGACACCTTCGTATACCCGTTCCATGTCCCATAGATTGAGCGGGAAGTCCTCTGAAAGAGCCCGCTGGGCGCGGATCTGGCCTTGGAGGTAGATCAGAGCACAAGTCTCAGGGATGATGTTGCCACGGAAGATAGTGAAGATGTATCGGACAGTGAGAATATCAACTCGGTTGAGTGAGCTCGGGTTGCGGGGAATGTTGGGCTGAGCCGAGCCAGTCACCGAAGCAGGAGAGTACTTGGCTCGGAAGATGTGGGTGAGGATCTTGATCACAACAGCCTGTGCCGGGGAAATTATGTCCTTGGGCTGACCGAAGTCCGAGTAGGCATGGGACATCAGGCCGTTCTTAAGCACGGCCTCCATGATCTGGACCATCATCTTGAAGTAGAGCTCGTCGTCGGGGAGATCCCATGCCGCAATGAAAATGAGTAGTTCACGCAATAGGTTACGACCTGTCTCCTGCGTGAGCAGGATGTGACAACGGAGCGCTTGCATGTTCCTGGATCCGTTCCGTTCGCCGCCCTTGAGGCCAAAGCTGTCCACAATACCGGCCTGAACAATCATAGGCAAAGCTTCAATTTCTGCCGGTCCAAGGACCAGAGGAATATCTGTGAGAAGACCCCGCTGTTGATCACCAGGACGGCCGCGGTATTCATCATCTTCCTCTTCTTCGTCATCGGCTTCTCCATCAACGCCGTCGTCATCCACGTCATCCTCGCCATCTCCATCAACACTCCCGTCAGCCATGTGATCTAGGCTGTGCGAATCATCATCCCCCACTGTGTGTGCATCGCCGTGGTCATAGTCGTGCTCTTCGTCGCCATCGATATGTGATGGCTCTTGGAGCCGAGCCATAAGTTCGTCCTTGGCCTCTTGGAGTGTCTCAGCGGCAGATTGAGCTGACCGAGGCATACTGGTATCTTCGTCTGTAACAGGTCCATCCACAGCGCCAAAATCGTTGATCTCTGGAAGATCGGCCCAGCAAAGACGAGGGAAACCAGCCGTGAGACTGCGATCAATAGTCAGGATAGTCTTCTTCTTGGTGACTTCGTGTTCCTCTCCTTCCTCGTCATGTTCCCTGTGATCATCATGCTCCTGGTCTTCATGGTCTTCAGACTCCTCGTGATCTTCTTCGGGAAGCACAGCCGGGAGCTCCCGAGCCCGGTCCTGGAGGTCAGACCAACCATCAACCTTAGCCCCAAGTATCGCAGTCAAAGCAGCCCTGATATCTTTGACCTGGTCTGGGTCTCTGCCCATCTCCTGAATAGCGCTGAGGTCTCGCCCCAAGATCCTCTCCATGTGATCCTTAATGTTGGCCAGAAGCAGCATGGCAGCCTCTTCCTTGATAGTTGCCGGCTCCCGCGGGAATTTGGCGATAGTCTCCAAGAGCAAGTCCTCCGCAGTTTGGTCATAAAGCGCGCGAATCGGCGGGTTGATGACACGCTCTCCAACTTGTACAATGGGCGCCACTCCTTCTCGCGAACTGGCATCGTCCAAAGGCTCCTTGGGCTTTATGATGTTCGTATCAGCGGTCGAGTGGTAACCAAACAGATCCAACCAGAGCACCATCTTGCGATGCTCGTTGTGCATAATGAAGTTGTGAAGGTACTGGAGGCACGTAATCAGGAGGCGCTTGTAGAGGTTGACGACTTTCTGCCATCGCTCCTCGTTCCGCGCATTTTGCTCACCATCGAAGCCTCGAGCGGTGACACGAACACAGGTATCGATGAGGGCTAGAATTCTTTGGTCAAATCCTGTTTCCGCCGCCAGGTTCTGTGCCTTCTTGGTTGTGGCGAGGAGGTTGCGAGCGATTGTACACAGATCATTCAGGCGCTCAATGTCTTTGACTAGGGAGAAGTAGTTGTATGCGATCAGATTGGCAGACGAGTGTTCATAGCTTGCCGCGGGGCTTTTCCACGCGAAAGATTGGGACTCAAGGACTGGGATCGCTTTGGTGAGGACGTTCGTGAGACCTTGCCAAATATCCGGCGACATTCCGAGATTGTGACTAGCAGGGCGCAACATATTAGTATACAAAGCATGCATGCAGATGGTCAATTATATTGTTATCTTACCGAACATCGCTCTCCTGGTGTGTCTTGTACAGGATCTGCTTCCCAGCGGCAAGCATGTGCTCCAAGCGCTTGTCATCGATCATGCCCCGAACTTCATAGTGGCTCAGGGTCCCTGCAAGGATTACCTTGAGCATGAGCTCAGCTGGTGTACATAATGGCTTTGGGTCTGCCATCTTGCAAAGAATTTCCCAGCTGTAACGAGTGTGCTTTGATACGGGAAACAGCGCGGGGAGATCAGAGTGGGATGAGAGAATCAAAGAATCGGAGGTGTGGAGAGACAAATTTTCCGCCCGCACGAATGTTATCGTTATCGCTCATTCGCCAGGGCTCCAGGCTATTCCGCCTCATCAAAGCATACAACATCGCCCCAAAGTATACTCTTCCCACTCTACTCCGTACATGTGCCTTTATGCTCTACGTACCTTCAATCTTCAATAATGTGCCACATAGATTAATGTAGCAAATATTGTTTCCACTTTTATTTTCTTACTTCAAGTGTCAACTGTCCCAAATATATAATAAACAGCGTCTTTCTTGTAGATCTATTTTAGATATTCGTGTGAATCAAACTTTCATATTCAACATATAAGTTATATACAAAGAGCTTAAATATTAGATATCTCCTTAGATCGACGGACAGATAGTCCCACCACGTCCCGAAGATTATACCAAAATCCCATATCGTAGATGTTGTCGACATCTCTCATAGTGTTGAGTCGCTTCCATCGAGGGTCAGGAGGCTGATCTGATTCCGGGCGATGAGCGATGCAATTGGAGTCAGAGGCCAATAAACATCCTTCAGTTGGAGGATCTTCATCAGTGACAAGGATTTGATCCGTATGCACAGGCCACAGTTGATCATATAGATTCATAGGAAGAGGACGGTCGAAGATGAGACTTCGTTTTGTCTTGAATACGAAGCCGTCTTCCACATCATCTTTCCAATCGGACCACTTGGCGCTCTCATTGGTTGTCACCCCAGCCCAGATGAGATACGTATGGTACGCCAGGAAGGATATTGCCAGCGGGGCAGTCATAAGCATTAATAGAAATACTGCCCCAATCTTGGGATAAGCAGCAACCACAATACCCCATGTGTTGATCCAGGTTGTCCAGCTTTGCATAGCTTCCTGCATCTCTGGCGGAACCACTTGCTTCAGTATCTCAGAGAGTATGGAATAACCAAGGTAGGAGCCGTAAATCAACATGACAGAGAGGGAGACCAAGAGCGAGATGAAGTACACGCAGTTGTTGGCCCCGACGCAGTTCATCAGCCATACACAGTGGTGGTCATGCCGAGAAACACAGGCTTGACAAAAGCTGCAATGTTTGCTGCGCGCTGGTTTGAGGAACTTGCAGGTGCTACATTCATGTCCTGGATGAAAAAGGACTCGGTCGTACGGATAGCGTCTCATCTCTTCCTCATGGTTCTCTGCTGTGATAAATGACTTGGTCATAACACACTTGTAGAGTAGGAAATATGGCAAGCTAATAGCTGCGGGTACCCAGAGTCGATGAATGCTCGAAAGTCGAGGCCACGCGGCCGGGACAAAGATGCCTTCTCCAACGACCAGCAAGGAGGTAAAGAAAATCTAGTATGCATAGTCAGTATGTGTCTGGATAAGTAATAATAAATTAAGAGACTCACCAGGACAAGTGGGTGATTCTCCTTCAGTACATAGCTGCCAGATCTATTCCAGCTTCGTACTACCCTCCCGCCGAACAAGCGATTATCGACAACGGCAATTCCATTCGGAAGGTACACCCACAGTGCCCGATGGAGCCAGGCGACCGGAGTTTTCCTTCAGGAGTCAGCGCAGAGCTTTAAATATTTCGAAGTTAACAAATTACTTACCGGAAAGCTGGCAGCCTGCCAAAGAGCGCGATAAAGGTGAATGCCGAGATCGCTAGAATCACCAGACCAACGGTTCTAAGGGCCCCCATTCTGAAGCTCAAGTTCTCGCGGTAAGTTTAAAGGATATACTGTTCGCTCTGCATCCCCCAGCGATGTTCTTCACGGTTCATGCATTCCTTGACTTGTGATCACTCAACACGTTTGCGCCGCAAGTCGTCGGTTTTGTGTATGCCACGTGACCGTGATTTCAGTCTCGGCGTAAACCAACTATTTCATCTATGACCCCTGTCGATTGATACCGCGGGAATCTCATATGATCAAACCTAAGAACTGACAGTCGATTCAGCGAGACAATATCTGTCTTGCACCATAGCCCGCTGTTGAATGGGAAAAAGCCCCTTGCGACACGTCAACACGTGATACCGCGTCGCAGACAAAGCTGGCCTACTTTAGGGTGTGAAAGTTTGAAGAAAAGGGTTTGAGCTTTGTTTCTGAAGATTTAAAATGGCGACTTCCACAAATAACTCGTCTCGGGCTGAGACTCCGACGATGAATTTATTTCAAGGCGCACGATTCTGGCTATCTCTAACTGTTCCACAAAGGCTGAGGTTTAAAGAATTAATCAAGGTATTTCAGGAACACTTTATCTTGTTTGAAACTCACAGGGATTAATGAATATCTAGCAATATGGTGGCACTGTTGTGCTGATGGAGAAGGATGCCGATGTGAAGCTGGTGGATCACACAAGGAAAGACCTGCCTAGGGATACGTACGGAATACGGAACTCTTTACTCAGAATCAGTGTGCTAATTCAGAGCTAGCTTCTCCTATCAATATGTAGAGCGTTCTATCAACAAGGGACGACTCGAAGATTTAGAAGCCCACCGAGCTGGGCCATCTGCACCTCGTCCAATGGGTGCATTCAACATTCCCACGAAAAGCACAAGAGCCTTCTTTACCCTGAAAGAGGATCAAATCGTGTTTGACTGGATCGAACACGTAGGAAAGGAGCCAGGGGCGCCTGTCCAAGGTAATAAAATTTACCAAGATTTAAGCGAACTGGTATGATGCTCTCCTCTTTCTGTCAAGACTACAGAACACACATAAATATGAAACTAACTGGTAGAACACAGTATCCCAGTCACCCGTGGCAGTCCTGGCGTAGTAGATACATGAAGCATCTGCGTGGCAAGGGCCGTCCTGGGGGCGGCACCCCGTTATCATATGGCGAGCTTATACAGTCTGCACCACCTCAAGGAGAACGCCCAAAGACCTTGCCTGCCCGAGCTTCCCCAAAAGATTCAACAGCATCATCTAGCTCAAGGGTCCCCCGGCTGGCACCACCTGCTCCAGTCCAAACAAATACACTAAGCAGTCCAAAGCGAAAACGAGATTCGGTCCCTGAACCGCCCAATCAACGGCGGAGGGATGTTTCGCCTATGAAAAGAAGAGCAATCGAAGATCCTGCAACTGCGGGCCCTTCCTCACGTCATCCCCGTCCTGATAGCCGGGGATCCCAATCAGGGTCACCAAACGTGGCAGCCACACCACCCTTTACTGCACGCCTAGAAAGAGGCTATCCCGCTGCCTCGTCTTCAGATACAGGAGCGCTTCAAGGCCTTGGTATTCCAGATCTCTTCCCTTTCCCGAACGCTTCAACAGAAACCCCTCGCCGCGTCACTCGGGAGACTTTTCAACAACCAGAAAATGTAACAGAACCACCAGCGCCGCCAGCCCCACCGCGACCATTGGGTGATAATGCCTTCGCGCAGTCTGGCCGATTCAAGAAACAACCACCGAATCCCAGACCACCAGTCAAGAATGTCTTCGAAGACCCAGTAGATCCCATTTTCCTAGAACTCCCATTCTTGCCATCAAGCCCAGCATCCGAGGTGTCTGATGATCACACCTCAGATGCACCCGATGTCGATACATGGATCGATCAACGCCTGGCTCGAGGTGCCAAAGAATCCCACGTGTTCGATGCTCTGCGATGTACAAGCATGGTCCCAGAGATGGCAGATAAGGTTCTCAAATACCTCACGGCTGGGAAGGGTATTCCTGATGATATGCCCGGGGTCTGGACAGCCGAGGACGATAGCTGTTTGCAAGCGGGGGAATATTCGCGTGTGCAGCGAGCGTTGACGAAACACGGCGCAGAAGCGTACAAGGATAGATGGGAATATTTCAGCATGGCTCGGCAGACAGGGCTCATTGAATGATACCCATGGGATGCGAAATCTGGGAAAGCGCACGGAGAACAGCTACAATGGACGAATTGCAATTGTGAAGTGAATGAAGATTTAGCGTGTAGCTAGAAACGAAATATTCTCCGAAGACACCGGTATTGACCTGCCCAGAACGCAAAGAGGAGATAGGAATTCAAAAGTAAACATCAATGTGAGGGCAGCAGTGCCATGCTCAAAACGCGTTGGACGCAGTAGTCAGGGGGTATTGTAGCGATGGCCACTCGCTATAGCACATCCGAGATTGAAGAAATGGCCTAGAAATGTCACGCTTGTGTACCATTTTCGAGTTGGGAATATATCAAGTTGTCAGTGAACAGGATGGATTCAATTATCCTTGAAGACACTATAAGAGATGTTAGGAACGCATTTCGAGCTTTCATTGGGAGGGCTTAACTCACAGGTGTGATTCGTAAAACTTGAGCATCTAGTTTGGTAGTCAGTAACCTTGCCGCTGTTTTTCGGCACCGTGGAGGAGGACATACTTTCAGTGGACACTTTTCATAGCAGGCCTGGACAGACAGTTTCGCCTTGTGTCCGTTGTTGAACTCAAGCCATGCCATGAGACCTGCATCACCCTCCCGGACAATTGTGTCTACCTCTTTCACATCCTTATCCCAGTTCTTTCCCTTTGGAAGCCATTGAATGCCATTTTCTTCGGATGAGGGGGAAGCTTGCTTATTCGTCTCCTTGGGTGCTGACTTTCGGCGTTGCCTCTTGACTTCGCTCGCTGCGGGGGCCGGTGAATCCTTAGCAAGCTTCGGTTCGCCCATAGATTTGCGCTTGCGGCCTGGTTTTGCTGCCGCAGGCTTCTCTTCGTCCTTCTTCGGGCGACCACCGATCCTCTTGTAATATGCTGTGACAACCTCGCTGGCTCCATCCCTATGATGTTCGTCAATAAATGCGCGTAGCAGATTTCGAAGCTCAATGAGCATATCGACGTACATCAAACCCTCCTCGTCTTCCCATGTGTGATCTTGGACCCTCTCGTAGCCCTTCCATTTCACCCAAAGCTTAAGAGTTCCCTGTAGTTGATTAGCTTCTCGGCACAATGAGGCTGAGTGTTGTGAACCTACATCATCAAGCCAGTCATGTTTAATAATATCCTCGACGATGTAGCTGTATTTATTTAGAAACATGTATCCGTCATTTGGCCAGAATGCGCAACTCACAGTCCCTCCTCCTCCTCCTCCTCATCCTCCTCTTCGTCTCCTTCGTCTTCTGGGGGGTCCTGGTCATCTTTTCCATTTGTCTCTGACTCTTTTCTGAAAGGAATATCGCCAGATTCCTCGTCAGACATATCTTCAACGGGAGCTGGGCAATGAACGGGTCAGCCGAGATGCTCACCATTGCGCGCGCGACAAATCAACATTGGGGGAAAACACTCACGAGGCATGTTGCGGTTGAAGGGTGAGATCAAGTTAGAGAGTTTAGAAAACAGATTGGCGACTGGAGGATTGAACCCTCAATTGCACTTGTAAAGTCAGACGAAAGGCTGTCGCATCCAGAGCTTAGAGGAGTCAAGAAGCAGAAACGCGTTGAAGGCGGACAAGATACGCTATACCGCTTTGGGCAGTCAGAATTTCATTTGTCAAAAGTGCATTTCGGGAAGCTCCCCCTCAAGGCTCAACTTGCAAGTTCACTGCTTTGTCTTGTCACTTTCGCTTGATTATCTCTAGGTCTCCTTGTCGGTGCCCTCTTTTTAAAAATCTTTATATTTTGCCAGGTGGCAGCCCACCGTCAACATGGCAATGCGTAAGGCCGCACCCCCATACCCCTCATTCTTGAAATGTGCTTTGGCTAACTATGTGGTTTTTGATCTTCAACAGAGCTTGATATGTCTCAGGGTGATTACTCCTCGGATAACTTGGTACAACTCGGATTCGGTCGCTGACATTAAGGGGTAGCTTCGATCCTGAAGGACGAGCAGGGACGGCCGTTTATTGTGGTTCGCGAGTACGTTCACCGCTATGCCTTATCCTCCGTTTCAAAATACCATTGAGAGTTGGATGTTGGAGATATGGGGCTGATGGGTCTTTTTCATAAAACAGTCAGGGAAAGAAGAAGAGACAACATGGCACTGAGGCTGTTAAGTCACACATTGTTGCCGCCAAGACGGTGGCCAGCATTGTCAAGTCTTCTCTGGTATGACACTCGGCAAGCGATGAATGGAAAGACATCTGACTCTTGTTCTTAGGGTCCCCGTGGTCTTGATAAGATTCTGATCTCCGCCGACGGCGATATCACCGTCACCAATGATGGCGCAACTATTCTCGGACAGGTTCGACTCCGAAGTCCTTTCCCCCCCGGAGAGATCCACTTTTGGTACGAGAGACTGATACGATGGTTATGGTTAGATGGAGATCACAAACAATGTCGCCAAGCTGTTGGTCGAACTTTCGCAGTCTCAGGACGAGGAGATCGGTGATGGCACGACCGGTGTCGTGGTGCTGGCAGCGGCCATGCTTGAACAAGCCTCGGATCTCATTGACAAAGGCATCCACCCCATTCGTATAGCCGACGGATACGACCAGGCCTGCGAAATCGCTATTGCCGAGCTCGACAAAATCAGTGACGAAATTACATTCAGCCAAGATGATACCACCAACCTCCTCAAAGTGGCCAAGACCAGTCTGGGCAGCAAGATGTACGAATTTCTAGCTGTATATGCGTTCTCGTTGATGCTGACAGTTTTCATAGCGTCTCCAAGTCCCACGACCAATTCGCCCAGATCGCCGTTGATGCCGTGCTCTCGGTTGCCGACTTTGAGCGCAAGGATGTCGACTTCGAGTTGATCAAGGTTGACGGCAAGGTCGGTGGATCCCTCGAGGACTCTCTGCTTGTCCGAGGTGTTATCGTGGACAAGGACTTCTCTCACCCCCAGATGCCCGACGAAGTTCGGGATGCCAAATTGGCCATCTTGACCTGTCCCTTTGAGCCTCCCAAGCCCAAGACCAAGCACAAGCTTGATATCACATCTGTTGAGGAATTCAAGAAGCTGCAGGACTACGAGAAGGAGAAGTTCACAGAGATGATCCAGCAGCTGAAGGAGTCGGGTGCCAACCTGGTCATCTGCCAGTGGGGTTTCGATGATGAGGCCAACCACCTTTTGCTCCAGAATAACTTGCCTGCCGTTCGTTGGGTTGGTGGGCCTGAGATTGAGTTGATCGCCATTGCCACAAACGGCCGTATTGTGCCCCGCTTCGAGGACCTGACCCCTGACAAGCTCGGCACAGCCGGTATTGTCCGCGAGATGAGCTTCGGAACCACGAGAGAGAAGATGCTGGTTATTGAGGAGTGTGCCAACACTCGCGCAGTGACAATTTTCGTTCGTGGAAGTAACAAGATGGTGAGTCAATCTCCGTACCATACGCCAGGAGAGGTTCGGGTAGCTAACTTCAGCTACAGATCATTGATGAGGCCAAGCGGTCACTACACGATGCTCTGTGTGTTGTCCGCAATTTGGTGCGCGACAACCGCGTGGTCTACGGTGGTGGTGCTGCTGAGATTGCTTGCTCCATCGCCGTCGAGGACGCCGCTGTCAAGAGTCCCGGCATTGAGCAATATGCCATGCGCGCCTTCGCTGATGCGCTGGATGCCGTGCCCTTGGCCCTTTCCGAGAACTCTGGTTTGAGCCCCATTGAGACCCTTGCCTCTATCAAGTCGCGCCAGGTCAAGGAAAAGAACACCCGTCTCGGTGTTGACTGCATGATGACTGGCACCAACGGTACGCCCCTAGAATATCATTTCTTACCCAGTTTTGTTCATTGACTAACTCGGGCTCTCTAGATATGCGCGAGCACTTCGCTATTGACCCCCTGATTGGCAAGCGCCAACAACTTCTGCTTGCTACTCAGCTGTGCCGCATGGTTCTTAAGGTACTACTCCCATCCACCCCTTCTGTCCCGCTATATGCTAACCCTCAATCAGATCAACAACGTCATTATCTCCGGTGATGATCAGTCTGAGTTCTAGATCACTAGATCCTAGTCCTATTCTACGATGGTAAAAGAAAAAAAACCGATGATTCTGGTTTGCTATGTAAAAACATGGTCCCATACATAGAACCCTTTTAGTTTCAATAAAAACGAAAGGATTGATAATGTCTCTATCTGGTCACTGCTTCTGGTCTTACTCTTGATATGAATCTTCGTGTGTATGACTAGCATTTATATGTAGATAGACATGTCATAGCCTAGAACGGCATCTCATTCCCAACAACCAACATGAGCGCCATGAAAATCCACAGGTGAACTGAACCTAACCAGAAACCCATTCGTACGACATACTCGTCTCACCCATACATCCTAAACACGCATAGGTCCCACTTCGATTTCATCCCATCTACCTTAGGACCACACGATGTCAACCGGAAGTCTTTACCGAAACTACAGCAATAGCGAAATACATACCAGTACGGCATGCACAAACACTATAAGCGTAAACCCAGCAATAAACCCAGCAATTCCACACCAGCAGACAGGCTCGTTTTCGTAGGAGATCCGTGCCTCCATTCGGGATCGTGTGGGTTTGTCTGTGTTCACGAGGGTCACCCGATATGCCGAGGAACAACAGTACCCAAAAGAGGACAGACGCACTCCCACCCCAACATCAACTGACAAATTTAGCTTTTCGGAGTCTGCCTTCCGTTTAACCTCGGTGCGCATTTGTGGGGGTGCCTGCTTTTTTCCGTCATATTTCTTCCCAACAAAGTCTTCTAGACTAATGGATGAACGGAACGAGGTAGCTGGTGACCGGTCCCATCATGGGGGTTGATATTGCCTTATTACCCGGATACGAGATTGGAATCTTAATATTTGAAACTGGCAGTAGGCAATGGATGTATACTTTCTTTTAGATGGCACCTGAAGCCTTGCATGCGAGTTTTAGGTCATGATGTTCTATCAAATGGACGATGCGTTGGCGTTGGCTCCTTGGTTCTTGTTATTCTGTATTTTCATCCTCCCTAATGAGATTTCTCGGGATTGAGAGGAGTGTCAGTGGTAATTCCGATTTAGTTTCCTTCATTCCTGAAGAAACCCTTGCAGGGTGAAGATCAGATCGCCTCTGCATGCGCATTATAGAGACCCCCACTCTACGAAGTAATCTGTACGACAAGTAGATGCAGACACCAGCACGAAAGAGTAGCGATCCACACTATTCATACGTTTAATGACGTTTTAGTACATGTTATACAAATCCAGAACAAGCTCATTGTCCCGAATATGTTGCGTTCTGTTGTGTGGTCGTGACTCCCGGGAACTACCTCAAAATAGAGTGACGGCCTATAGGACGGACTGGAATTTTGAATTGAACATAAAATCGATAATTATCATACCTTGCACAATTATCAGAGCTTTCTTCGGCAGGACGCCCGAATCGGAATTTCACGGTGACGGCTGCGTACTCAGTCTCAGTCTCGCTGGGGTGGACATGTGCATACCTCTACAAAGATTTCACCCATCATAGACATGTCATCACTATTTTCAAGCTCTTCCGGCGGGTAAAGAAAAATGCAATATTGCTTTGCTTTCTTTTTCCTATCTCCTTCTTGAACCGGTGTAGTAGAGCTTTCAGCTTTGTGCAGGGATTCAAATGTTAATTCCTGGATTTCACAATGCATGAAAGTACGACCCCAGTTCCCCGCGACTCGTGGATCACAGGATTCAGAGCTCTGCTATTCACTACAGCTCGACTGAGGGCGAGACAGGCCTAGACTCGTTCTATTTTCTCTCTTTCTTTTCACATGTAAACTGTTAACGTCAGGAGTATTAGAACATAGGAAGCTAACTACCTTAATCTTAAGTATTGAGGAGATCCAGTTATATATATCAGCTTACATTGCTGGGTAGTCAAAATGGCAGGTCACTTCTACTTAGACCGATAACAAGTCAACAAGTGACTGAAAGATCGCTTAGCCAGACCCCATCTGTATACCCAGACACAATAATGGCAACAGCTATCCGTCGTATTTTGAAACACCAGCTGAACCAAGAAGCCATCGATCTCAAAATACTGCATTGCAGTACGATTCCAAAGAAAACGAGGCAATAACAAGTGCCGTGCCAGGATAAAGACCTTATAATACGGGCATATTAATGCACCAGCTGCATCGAGCATGGTTATACATAGCACACACACGATTGCAAGACGCATTGCATCCCACAGCAGATCAATTTAAAGTCCCCCATGACCTGCAGCGGGTCGTGTTGCAGGACGTCTTTATTGGAATATCGAGAAACGGGCGGCAGCCGTCATCACAGGAGACGGACGTCAGCTCCAGCATAACCGTAGGTGAGTACGCCGGGCACGATGTACCCTGCCTAGACGAATTTTAGGTACTTGTATACATGTATTAGTTTGATCTTCCGCCTCGGGCCGAATGCAAATCCATCGCTGCGGTGTGACACCGCTGACAGGTACGAGTGCAAGCCCCGATCTCGCGCCCATTTTCGTGGCCGGGGCGAGATTGCAATTTGTGGGACATGCGTGTTTGGATTGGTTGTGTTGTCATTCTTCTTTTTTTTCTCTTTTCGTCATCTTGTAGATTGTCGATGCAGAGGGCTAGATCAAGGGTATGATGCTGGTCTGCATGGGTTCTTTCTGTGTTCTGTGCCCTGCGTTCTCAATAGGACTGGGCTACGTTGCATAATCCTGTAGAAGAGACGATCTTTTTTTTTCTGGCGGTAGTCGACATAGCCGCGCTATGCTTGAAGAAAACTTCTGCCGGAGATATTATTTCCGGTTCAGATGACCTGGTGTTGGTGGCCAGGCTCCATGTGGAACAGAATGCCAGAAGGAGCATGGTCCGGCCAGAATCGATATATCGGTAAATATGGGCGCTATTGACTATAGGGGACTTCGGACTATGAGGTACTGTTGCGTCAGCCTCATCGGTGCTAGAATCTGAATCACCTAGGTTGTTCACATGGGCATCGTGGATTGACGTGGCCTCGTTTCGTTCGTAGTAGTCCAATTTTAAGATATCGGACTTTCTTTTTAATCTTCTCGTGACAGCCGTTTGATATAAATTAGGCATCTTTCTTGGCTGTTGGTGAGCAACTGTCACTTACGATATCTGGTCATTTAGTTGTTCTACCGCTTCTTCGGGGAATCGTTGGTCTCGTCACACGACAACGCACCTGTTAGCCATCGACACATCACCAACCCAGTGATCGCTTTATTTGAGGTTCATAAAAATTTGACTGCCTTGGGCAACTTCAATCTTACCGATCTGTAGTTGTTTGCGGTCTCTCAGTACTGAAGTATGGAAAATTTGTATAGGATACGTATTTTTCAAGAAGTGACAACCCTTTTCAGAACTCCGTATTCTGTCTCTAGTCTTTCGTTTTTTATTTGTAATCTATTTGCGTCCGATCGAAAATGGTAAATGGTTTGCCAGTGAGTGCGTTGGATGGCCGAAAGCGGCCTTTCAAGGTCCGGGGTGTCCCTTCAATGTTGCTTCCCCGGATTTTGATCTCCGCAAAAGGTTGGGAGCATTTCTACATTTAACAGTTTGTAGTATTGTAGGAGTCCACATGTTTACTCTATAGAAATATAACTTTTGAGGAACAAAGGCTAGTGGATACCTACATGTATAGTCCGTACCTGGAAATATATATCGCAACAGCTAGAGCCTTTAGCTCGTAACTTATCCCCAAGCCTCAACAAAACATGTTTGATTAGATGTACGTGACAGTCTTTAGTTTCAGTCGACATCTAAATAATATGCGACCAACAACAGCCACGGCTGACGGGGAAGCAGGTGACAAAGCCGGATAAATTAGCCTGCTTGCAGGAGGCTCCAGATCAGAGCCTAACACTGACGGGTGATCAGGTGGGCAAAACAAACGAAACATCAAAAATGGACTCCAAGGATCTGAAGCCAATACCCGGTCGGCGTTCACAATCAGCAGTGACAGAGTGCCAACACAAACGATCAAAGAGATCCATCGATCACCCGTCGCATGGCGCGCTGTCAAAGAAGCCACAGTGATAACCATACAGAAGAGGCTTCGGTATCAATCAGGGATTCGACTCCTGATGGCCTAGACTACGTGTCGATGAAACCCTCCATCTCAATAAAAATAAGCAATCAAAGACAGCCATTTTAGCCCATTGTCCGCCACAATCACACGTCGAGAGACTCTGAACTAGCGGTGATGAGAGATCTTTGTACACTGCCGATATAGCCGTTCTAGGCAAAGAACAAAAGCAAAGAGAGCTGTCAGGAGATAGCCGCCCTAAATAGCCATCGGATGCACATAGCCCGATGCAGTCAGCTTGCAGTGTGGGGGTGCCATTGGTCGGGCAGCCCAGGGTCAGCACGTATATTATCCAATTGTTTGTGCAACGGAAAGAGCACAAAAGGACGATATGGTCTCTGGCTCTTCCATAGGTAGTTTGGCCTAGGCCTTTAGTCAGGTGGTTTTGTAAATCGGGCTATTTCTGGAGATTCTTCTCTTTGATTACTTCGTATCTCCGACCATCGCAACAAGCAAAACCCAGTTCATGATCTCTTTCGGGAAATGGATGGCTTGGGTTTCGTATTTGACATTGGTAAACAACAATACTCCGTACAAAAGGAAGATCTTGAATCAGGGGCCTGAAAGTCCACAATATGAAAATAACCCTGGCCTTGACAGGGGCTGTCACTAACTAACTCAAATACCAGACAGCCAGAACAAGCAAAGAAAGAGAAAGAGGCCATAGCAAACATTCAATATGCATTTCTTTCTGGATTTCCCTCACAGTATGCTTCCTCAGAAGCAATATGCAATGATGAGGTGGCGGATGAAGCATAAAGCCCAAATACCTTCGTGCTGTATCGAGTGGAGTATGTATAGGCCCTTGCACAAGGTTCCATATCAGGGAAAGTGGGTCCATAACGTTAGAAAAATGAGAGCAGACATGCCAGGGCTACCGAATACCTGGGAACTTGATCTGCAAAAAGCACAGGTGGATAGATTATTGGGCCACAACACCAAACAAGGGAGTTGTCAACGATCCGGGACCAGGGGCCGCGCAGACAAGATAATGGGCCAGACCTTTATGGTATGTATGGACGTGCTTTTTTTTGCTAGTTTGTGACGGTTGAACGAGCAACAGGAATTACACACATGACCACCTGAACTCGAGCTATTGTAATAGTTGGATGAGACTGCGATATTGAAGGGGGAGGGATATCACAGAAGAAAAAAACAAAGACACAACACGTAAGCAAAGAACGATCTTCGTCTAGGATAGGGATATATTGGGTGTCACCTGTTCCAGTAAAACATGATGTTTAGAAGTCGACTATCTGCACAGAGCGCAATGTACGAAAGAAGCCAGAGACATTCGGAAGAAAATGATCGTCGCGGGTATGCAAGTCCTGCTTCCGGATGGATCACAGAATCCAGGAACCCACATCCCATCTTCGTCTCAGCCAGTCTCACGGGGCCTACCAGGCTCGCGGATACAGCAAGCTTTCGATCTGGAAGATTCCCCGGATATCCCTTGTTGAAGGTCACCTGCATTATCCACAGGTAGGCTGATCTTTGCAGAGTAGGGAACCGGACAAAAGGACAAGAACGCATCAATACGTACTTGAATTTTCCGTACCTGGAAGAAGGATATCTCAATTACATGTTGTTCCACCTCACTTGGTATGAATGCTTCTAGATTGAGTTCATCGATCAATTGTCCACCTGATTCTGTGAATCTAGAAAACTATGTTGTATATCCATCCGGCTTCGACTCCCGCAGGCCGCGAGTATCCCTTGCTCGTACCAGTCAACTCTTAAACCTCGAAACTGATTGACTTCTCGCTTTGACACCAAGTCTCAAATTATATCTGATACCTGGTCGATCCCCTTTTTCGGAATAATTAATTATGGATTACTCTGTAGGCCATATGTATCAGACACTAAATTTTGATCTGAGCACAGACATTCATGCCGGGGAAGCGGGCTACAAATAAAGTGGGAACATGGGGGAATGTGATTTGCTGCCTGGTTGATGTGATACAAAGAGACCACCTCGGGGACGCCTGGAGGTCGCGACATATCCTATCTAATACTCCGTATCTTCGCTCAATTTTGGGATCTATATCAACATCTAAAACAAAGAATCACATGGTCGACACGGTGGTAATTCGTAATCTCCCTGAGCTCAGGCTGTGGGAATGAATAGGAGTAAATGATTGGAGATGCTCATACCCTCGTACACCGTTTTATGCCACATGTTTGGCCGTCCAAGTTGGTGACAGTCACCGACGTGGCGCCCCGTCACATTGGGGTGACAGCTCTGGCCGTTGGTTTGTTGACGCGAAGCGCGTTGACCCAGGAACGGTGACACCTTTAAGCTTACTCTGTTGATTCGAGATTAGAGAGGTTCCAGGTTTTGTTCCCCTCCATTATTTGCTATCGAATCCCTGATTGAGCGCTTTGTTACGTCCAGCCACATTACATATTATGTGCACCCTGAATAGATAGAAGCATTGGTGATCTGATTGATCGACGCGGCGCATGGTGTTGCGCCCCATGCATGGCTTGCGGTATATTACATGGAGTATATGATACGATGGGAGATGAATGAATATGCGGTATAACAGTGATACTCGCCCGGGAGGGGATCTAGATACCCCTGAGGCTTGGAGTCCGTATGAATTGGACTTAGAAAGCCGATATCTGTTTTCGTGTTACAAAATCACATCATTGGGGCGGACATTTAGCTGTCATCTCAAGCCGTTGGGCGGATCAATAAGCTAAGGCACTTGGGCAGCGCAATAATGGTTCAATCAGCGAACAGAAACAATATTGATTAGAACGAGATGTGAAAATGGGGCACAAGCCGATCCGCGGGTGCCGTGCCGTGTCACATGGACTCAGGTGATTGGCAAGGCACCAACATAGCCCAAATTCAGGATGCAGGAGGTTTTTTAAGAGAATCATATGGTAAGAGGCGTCAACTCGGGAAAGTCACAAGCCCCTGAGGTGGCGGGCTGTTCCTGGGTCCCCACATCATGTGACATGACTTGCGCGTGACTTTGCCACTTTATGAGCTGTCTCTTCGGCTTATTGCCCATGTTGGATAGAATTTGGCCATACCTGGATACGTGAGGTTTATCGCATAGGATTGCATGGGATTGTGGGTACTCATACCCTAGCTCCTCAATTTGCCCCGTCGGCACCATGTCGAGCTATTGCAATCCGAAGCGCGGTCTCCGTCATGACTTGCGTCTACATCACCTGTCATCTGCCACAGCCTTAGGATCGGTCTCATTCCGCTTTAGCGCCTCGGTCTGCCCGTGATCATTTCATGGCAACTGTGGTATTGTACAGCACCTAGAATAATGACCCACCCGGGTGATGGTTTCCCATCGCCTGGCGGGTATCCTTTTGGCCGCCTAGTAGCACCTCGGTACCCCAGTATCCCGGATTTTGTCACCCATGCCCTGGTTGAAGTGGGGCGTGACTTTCCATTTCCCCAGTCCCGAGCTATTGGCAGCCGCAGCCTTAACGCGATCGTTATGCAGTATGCCTAGTTTAATGGGGTATCTTATGTGCAGGTTCATATTGCCACCTGGTACCACCCGAATACTAGGTAGTGAGACAGGAGCTGAACCTGTAGACGAGTAGATGAGTCAAGAAAGATGAGTTTTCTGACGCTTCGTTGATTCTCTCATCAGATTGCTCATCAAAATGACTTCCATATGCCGTTAACATTGTTGTGCAGGCCTTGCAGGCAGGGGGTCAGCAGCTATAAAAAAGTCAGGGTGCACAAACGGCCAGACAACGCTTCGCATCTTGTAGATGATTGTGTAGTGTCATACATCTGCAGGGATACACCTGTTACCAACGAACTGTTTTGAACGAATCAGATGACTTCGGTATTTTTTGGTGGTCAAAGAAGATGTACAGTGGTTAATTGGTTGATACCGTTTTGACTGAGACCGTCTACGAGGGAAATGAGATATCAAACGACCTTCATACACCAACTCTTCCGATGCACCCATTTGTAGATCTTTTTTTTCTCATCCGGACCCCCGCAAGTCCGAGGCCTCTGGTTACACTTTTAGAGTCCCGGATGATGACATCTTGCACTTTCACATCACAGATTGACAGGGAATAACACACTTGGATATGTGTTGGTCAGATCCAAGATACTCTAGGTAGCTAGTAGCTATTCTCCATCATAGCCAGGGATTCTCATGATGAATATCACATGATAGATGAAACGTGCGCCTGGTGTGACTTCGCCCTGGCAGGGGTCGTGTCCTGGAAGATCGGCCTCCCAGGCGTCCGGTTAGAGGTTTGGAATGATCGGGTAGGGAAAGACACCCTTCTTTTCCGCCAGTCCGGGCCTGAGGGCAAAGGTTGCTGTAGCGTTCAACCCCCCGTGACGGAAAAAAGAACATCTCTCAACCGGCTTCTTACGTATTGTGGCCTTCCTTATGTTGACCGTCATCTGTCAATCCTATCTCTCTTGAGGAAAAGCAAGGACAGCCAATGAACACTACAATGCCAGCTGGCAGACTCGTGACTATGTAGCCTAGGTGTGTGACACTCTGGACTGTCGTGTCCTATGTGAATAATCAAAGATAGAAAATCTAGCCAGGATGTGCCCGTTCGGAAGATAAGAAAAGAGAAAGGGCGGTAAAGCTGGCGCGCTGCTTCAAGTGAAGCTGTGGCAGACTTGCTTTTTTTTCCCATCCACATGATTGAGGCCTGAAGTGATTTACCAGAATATCCCTCATAATGCTCACCGATGAAAGCTGTGCAAGGAGAGTTTACCTGTTTTGAAACAAAGCAATGCATCTAAAACAGAACACGATCTACTATGGAAGAGGCACGTTGGTTCCCCGGCATGCAGCCGGGCATGGAACCATCCCTTTCTCCCGGGTAATAGCTGCTTGCGGGGGAAAAGAGCTGGGGAAACAGATTTCAGCCGGAAATACGAAAATTAAATAGCCATTAAATCAATGAGGCGCTTAGATGGAAGTGTATAATCTCCACCGGAATTATTTGTGTGTTTCGGCCGCTATAACCTTGAGCTCATGGCAATTAATACTTCCGGACATGCTAGGCCTCAGAATAAACGAGGTCTAAGTTCTAAATCGGTGACCACAACGTGGCTTGAGATCTTAGACCGATTCCTAGCCCTTTGGACGCGGTGTACGGAATATCCTATAGTCCAAGTATAGAGCGTCCGTGACGAAAATAGCTTAAACGCGACATCAATTGGCAAGTCAGCCGGACCTTCAGCTCTTTTAGAACCAATAGCTGGCAATTTGACAGTTCATCAGTCAGTAGACCTCTTTTTTCTTACACAGGAGTACAGAGTAGATTGTGTGGCGAGAAGTGCCCAAATGTCAAATGTTCAAACGACCATTGAGATACATTAAGTGGCGTAGAGAGATCCTTGGTCTGGACTTCCGGCAAGTCACTGCAACTACCGCGTTGGAGGGTGTCTTTCGATCAGTACGGAGTACACTTTGACATTTTCTTTCTATTATTTTATTATTTTTAATATATCTTAAATTCATTTTTGCCCCGACAGGTCACAGGCACTTAAAAGGCTTTGATTATTTCTCATTCTTTGATATGAATGTCTAAGCTCTTTGAAATGTAAGCAATTGGAAGCTCACCTTCCCTAACCTACATAATATTGAAGCCCTGGAGGGAACCTTGGTTTTCAATTGTGGAAGGTTCAACTGATATTTAGGTAATCAATACTGCGTAAAGTGAAATGGAAACTGGTAATGACAATACCCAGGTAATTTGGGGGGGAACTTCGGAACTTCCAGTCGGAAAGGGAAAGGAAAGTCTAAAGTACTGGGGGAATACGGTGGGAACCATGGTAGGGAGGATCTGAATACATGGATATGGTATCGATGTAATTCAGGGCCCCGTGATGCGATTGAATTTTTCCCCTTCACCGACCCTTATCCTCGGCCTGGAGTTATTTCGGATTTTTTATTATATTTTATTTTTCAATTATTTCCCCTTGTATTGTCATGTTCTTACCAACAATTTCCAAAAATTCATATTCTTTTAGGAATATTTTCAATTTACAATTTCTGATTTTTGATTTTCTTTTAATTTTTCTTTTAATAATTTATTACCGTCCCCCTCTCCTTCCACTCCACTCCACCAAAGTGCCGCCCCCCGTCATTCTTATTATCGTTCCGACTCCCTTTCTTTTCCTCTTTCTCCAGATTTTTCTAGTTTCACCTTACTCTCAACCTACAATCCCTCTCAACCGTCAATCTTGAAGGATCGTTTCAATCCGCTCTTTCAATATCCCATTTCTCCGAGCCTTCGCCCCGGAATCTCCGCACTGTGGCGTTCTGACGGAAAATTGACGGACATTCGAAACTCGATTCTTCACTTCCCTAGGAAATCCAAATCCTTTCACAACCAGCATCTTCCGCGTGAACATTCGATTGCATCTTAGGCGACACACCCGATTGATCGACTCTCTACAGCACATCGCAGGGCCCAGACTCGAATTTCAAGGCCCATTCCAGAACCCGGTTGATTCTTACGAACCTTCACTACCGCATCTCAAGCGCCGTACGACCACTATCGGGGGAGACGGCGACCCCGGAACACCAATCAACGAATTTCAATAATTTCAATCGCTTCACTGCTAGCTGTGGCGTCGCAAGAATGCCTTTAACGACACCGGTTCTCACAGTGGACGCCGACAACATCCATAAGGTGGATACTGCCAACGCTCAAAGTCTTCATGGAATGTGGATGGGTAAGTGACAATTCTGCTGGTTGAGGGATATCTTGTTTTGCTGACTTGCTGCGCAGTATTCTCAAAATGTGCCGACTACATGGACCAGGGCCGTCGACTTGAAAACCTCAGTTGGCGGTTGTGGACTCGCGAGACCTTCTGTGTCGAACCCGAAAAATCGAACAGAACTTCCGCCCTCCCATTGCTACGATCCGAAGCCGGGGATTTGCCCGAACTCTCCGCCAGTGTCGAGTCCGCTGCGTCTGACCAGGCCGAGCGGATCGAAGCTCATATCAAGCGTCCCAAGTTTTCCGACTACCGACCAGCTGTCGTTCGCGAGGACTCACTAGCCAGCCTCGGTCGTGGCAAGGAGAAGCACATCACCTCGTTGGATTTGGAGCGGATGGTCCTCAACATTAAGGAAAAGAAGCAATTGGAGCCTAGGTCTCACCCTGTCGAGCCTCCTGCTCCCGTTGTCGACATCACTCCTCGCCCATCTACCCCAACTCCTACTCCCCCCTCCGTATCTACCGCTCGTCACGTCCCTCATTTCTCCGTCCGACCTGCCCCATACCCCCATGAGTCGACTGAGTCTTGCTCGACGACTGCTCCCGAGGGCAACGAGAGCGACACTGCCCAGGTCAACGCATCCGATACCAGCGTCTCATCTTCCGGAATTCTTCCCACTCGACCTGAACTGATCAAATCTACCAGCATTGTCCGTGGATTCTCACCGTCACACATCTCATCTTCATTCAGATCGCAACCAAGACTGTCTATCGACCCTAGTCCTTCCCGTTCTACTACACAACTGAGGCCATCGCCATTGAAGAAAAAGGGAGGCATGTTTACATTGGGCGGATCCTCTGGGGATGACGATGAAAGCTCATTCGAAGAGCGCATGGTTCCCCAGGCAGCCCAGGAGAACGCGACCGGTGGAGGGTTGAAACCGAAGATTAACAATCCAGACTCTACGAAAAAGACAGCTTCTTTCAGCAATCAGGTCTCGTCCCACATCATTCCTAACTCGAAGGACATTAGTCGATCTGACGAGGACGCCATTGAGACCGACGATGAAGTCTCGGAGAGTGCGATCGAGGACGACGAAGATTCCGATTGGGAGGATTCCATCACTGAAGGTGGCGAGTCTAGCGTTGACGACCAAGGAGGGATGTTCCAACGGGTTGATTCCCGGCCCAATCTGGTCTCGCGCCGCTCGATGCTCACCATGATGATGCACCAGCCAGCCCGCATGCAAGGAAACGCATTCCGGTCCAGTCCCGCACTTCAACGATCGCGGTTGACCTCACCCAGCGGCCCATCTATTCCCCAGTCCCCTCCTGACAAGGAAGAGGAAAGCTTGGTTATGCGTGGCCCTGATGTTCCCCGATCGAAGCCTATTGTCATGAACACCAACGGTGCGCAGTCTATGGCACACTCTCCGCGAACCACCCGTCGTAACATGCTTGCTACTGAATTGACGGAGTCGCTCCGCCGACATCTTCTCTGGGAGCGCCAGCAGAAGAGCGCGACTGCGAACGCTTTCCTCAAGCGTCGCCACACTGCCCACGATATGAAGAACCTTCAAGAGTACCCTGGTCCCAAGGGCCCACACAAGGGAGTTGGTCCGAATCAGGCGAGTGCTGAAGCAGACTCCAATGCTGCCAACTTTGACCTGGCCAAGAATGGCTCCTGGACCAACTACACCACTGATTACGGTCCCTGGGAGTACCATGTGAAGGGATGGTAGTTCATTCGCCTCCGATCCACTTCACCTACGCGCTTTTCGAATTTTTACAGACTTGCTATGCAACACAGCACAGCTTTTCTTTCTTGACACGTACGATCACGATCATGCATTGCATATATGGCGCACATCTGGAATCCTTTTTTCTTTCTACTTTGTTTTTTTCTCGATCTCATCGGCTCCGGGGGCCGGGATGTTATCACAGCATTCACTGGGCGTTTGTCCTGCATGGAGGTTATGGAACACCGATTTCGAGGGCCATTTCTTTCTTACGACCTTAATATCCATGTACAGCTCATATCCCTTGTGCTTTTTTCGGGTCATCAACGGTTGATGCCACATGGGTTTTGTTTTTTTGCGTCTTGCTTTCCAAGATATTTCCGGATGGGTTTTTCATGCCTGTGAAGTTCACCAAAAAAAAGGGGTTTATTTTATCATCTATCTCAGCGCTGCGTCACTTACTGCATGTTCACATTTGACTGCAGAAAACGCCTAGCATTTGTTTTACTACTCCCGATTATCATCGGAGAGATAGTCATGTTCTTTTTTTCTTTCTCTGCGATACCTGATACCACACGTTCTTGCAATTTTTCTGGCACCGATCTCCGTGATCGGGCCACCACTTGTACGCTACCTGATGACAGCTGAAAAAAACAAAAAACCCAATGAACAAAATCAGAGAAAACCTGTCCTCACATGCATATCGTAATTTCTTGACTGCAGCCTTAGATATCAGATGAGGAGGCTTGCATAGGCCTGAATTGGCGGTCTGGATCCATGTCGTACTGTAGTAGATAGCTATAGCTTTACTGCAGAGCACGGAGGATACTAGAGCTCCGCAAAGCCATCCCTGCGATAACGGCGCCAGATTAATCATGTGGAAATTCAGGGTTGACTTTGTGGCGCTGACACGTATGAGAGATGAGTCTGATGCCATAAGATTGATACCTGTCTGCATGTACTGCCCATGCAAGAGGTCATGATCCATTTTGATTACATTGCCGGACTAGACGGGCTAAATGGTACTTGGGTACATCCATGCTTCTTCAGAATAGCCTTACAGTAGGTACATCTACAAGTGCCGTAAATTGTACTTCTCATAACTAAGCAAACATGGGCTCTACAACCACACCCGGGGTGTTAACAAAAAAAAAAGGCCAAGTTGCACTCTATTATGAATAATCATCGAATCATAGAATCCCCAGATGCAGTATGGAGTACCACCTGCCTAGATAGGTATTGACAAGAGTTTAGTTATGAGTTCATGAATGGACGTTTCAGTGATAATCTCCGCAGATCCCAAGGCGCCAAAAAAGAATAATCAAGGTCAGGTGGGATGCAGAAAAAGAATAAAAAAATGGATACAGGGGTGTTCAATCAGAAAGCCGCGCACTTAATATCCCGGGGCTCCGTTCGGAATCTTGAAAAAGGAAGTCAAAAGTACCTATCTCTCCCGAGAAGTGAACAGTTCGCGCAGATCTAGAACATTGACCAGAAACTCTGATTCTTTTGTCTAATTATAAGTTGACAATATGCATGTGTCACATCATGATATTTCAACCTTGAAAGGTTGTGATGTTGATATTTGATTAGATTATATTACGAGACCCAATTTAACCCCATACAGCCCCGGAGTCTTTGCCGGAGAGAGTTTACATGGGCTATTCCAAAACCGACCCGATCGACCGACGAGATCCTCTTCGGCGCTGTCTTCTTTGTTCGGCTTCGCACTGGTCGCTGACACATGCAATAAGAAGCTATGTCATCTTTACATTAGTTTATGCCAAAGCTCCCGCGGGACTCGGAAGGTGGTGATGGGCTTGCAAATCGACTCGACGAGATAAGTGCTCAGTCCGCGGTGGCTTTGTCGCCCTGCATTGTTTGCAGGGCCAGCTCATCGGAGATCTTGGGGGTGAGTGGTATTATATGAGGGGCCAGGGTGATTGGATTGGGCTCGGGCTGGGTGGCTGACAGGGTGAGTAGTTCTAGGCCTGTTGGTACTTTGGAATTTGTTAACTTCCTTGATCTCGGTTGGATCTGGAGGCTATTTAGGCTTGGAATGGTGCTATGGTACCCTGTACTATGTATAAACTACTATATACCCCTAAAGGAAGTTGTAGGAGGGAATCACGTTCCGTTGGAGGGCCTCATCATGACACCATGAGTATTTGGAATTGGTATTTACATGGATCTAGCATGGGTTATGCGTGTTTTCATCATGATTTCGCCTCCGCTTACATTTTGCCATGTCTTAATGGTGGGAGTTGCCTGAAGGATGAGGATTGACGTGCAGATCTTTACTAAAGGCTGCCTGCACTGAAGGATTTGTATCACGTTGATGTCATGAGTGGCATAATTGCGTTTTTCATATGCCGCCTCGGTTGGAGTTATGCTTATTTTCATCAAGAGATGTGTCAGAGTGGTGTGCAATACTAATAGAAGGAGTTTTGCGGAGTATACATCATCGCCCTTACTATGGTTTGTCGGGTGTCCACAGTAGTCATGTGGCAGCTGCACATGACCGGCGCACATGATCCGGGGGTGGAGCCGTTGGATTTTGATGCCCGAGATCCATTCCTATATTGTGTTCATCTATCTTCTTTCGATTGTTTTCTCGCGTGTGTCTCATTTCATCTTTGAATAATACCGATAGACACGATATCGAACTAATATAATTTAAGATAGTCCCCCCGGTCCCGCAGTGTCTTAGCGAGTGACGTATGCACAACCTTTTCTCCAACTTTGAGCGGGTGTGGGGATGAAGACTTTTTCCTCCTGAAACACCCGACACCATCCTCATCCTGGCAAAAGCTCGAGTCTTTCCGGTCATACCCGGGCCGTGGGGCTTCGAATAAGAACTATTCACTGCTACAGAAACATGGATCTGAGAACCAAACGAAGCCAATGACATGGGTACAACAGACCTCATGTCGAATTGAGCACATGCACTCACCGGGGAAAAGCAACCTTGGCAAAATATAATACAGATCGTATACTTTTATATCATAAGCCTCTTTCTTCCGTTCCGACCCAATGACAGTGAAACAGCCAGTGTGAGACAAGAGCCTCTAGAGCTATCACAAAATCTCTACGAAGTACGGAGTATACGGAGTACAGTGTGTGCACATTCTCCATCTCCAGAATCCACCTGCCCAGTTAGGGCTAACTCTCTTCTTTCCTGGCCAGAAGAGTCTTCTTGATCTCAGCTTCATACAGGCCAGAAAAGTGGGTATCTCAGTGGACCTTTCACAACCGGGGACAGACATGATTCGCCGTCTCCTTTTTCCCGCGTCTCACCGGTACTGAAATGTTTCTAACTGACGCTGTACGCATGTAACAGCTTCGGCTCCGCATTTCCTAATTGGGACATACAACTTGTTATGTTGGTACCGCGTACTACCCCCACGGACCTCTCCACGATCAAGGCTGTTAGGCAGAGGCGTTGTGAGGCAAAAGTGGATCTCGTCTTTTGCCCCAATATTGACGCCTAACTGGCTCGTCGGGTTCGTATGCGCCCGACGTGAACTCGGCATGCCGATGTAGCATGCCGCGTGCAGCTCGTCAACAAAAGCTACAACATGCGAGGATCCGAGGATATCCCGACTGTGAGCTGGAAACGGAGGTCATGCTATATGTCGGCAGATTGAGGCATTTTTCATGCAGCTTTGGTCGCTTTGTCTAGGCTCTTCTTTCATGATTGAGGCGAATACTACGGAGTAGACGCGCAAGAATCTTCGTTGATTTCTTCTTGATCGTCCTCCACTACGAAGTGATCGGCCTACCATGACCCATACCATCCTTGTCTAGGCCTCTTGCGCTCTAGAACAGAGCCGATTTTAATTCTGGCGCAGAGGTGATTTAGATTGGGCCATGCTTTACCGACTTCTTGTTATTCCTTCAACTCAGGGGGAAATCTCAGCCATTTCAGCATCAGTCCTCTACGATGACAGATATCCCCTATCCCAAATCGCTTCCCAACATTTACTAACATGCACGACATATCCCGCGTCTCGTGTCCCTAATGAAATGCTGCATTATCCCGACTATTATTAACACTCGGCGAAGTCCCGAATGAGGCGGTCGGCATTGGCCCCCGCCTGGGTGTAAACCCGTTTCCCATGGGCCAAAAAAGGCAGCCCAGTGACTGCAAAACCCTACCCAATTACAGTGCCTGTAATTGGCCAAACCATAATTCTAGGCCTTCCGGTGGGTAAAGGTCACGTGCATCAGCTTTCCCAGGAGCTCTGTACTCCGAAACCCCGCAAGATGCCAATATCGTCAATTGCCGTCATGTAAGAGTTAATAACCTTGGTTGTAGTCTAAATTAAGTATATATACAATCGGACAAATCAATATCTATACCAATGCCGACATATGCTCAAACACGAAAAACTGCAAGCTATGCCCATGGTCAAATGCGCCAATATCCACGGAAGACCATGCTAGATTCTGGAAGGCTTCTGGAAGGATGATCCGGTTGGCTGGTGAGTTCAAGGTCCGATTTGCGCTTTGCCTCTTTCGGTGTTTTCTTTACCGTATTGTATTTGGCTCTTACATTACAGCATACAGCATACAGCGGAACGCTCATTACCGCGGAGCGGAGCTCCCATACCATTTGTCTTTCTTACAATACCATTGACCGAGGCTCAACTTAGTACTTTCATTACCCTTGTACCCTGGTACGGAGTTTCTTCGGTTGTATGGAGCTTTATACCGTTTAGAACAGTTCATCTTGTTTTGAAACTACTGCTCAGCTGTTAAATCACAGTCTATGTGGGATGTTATATCTAAAACAAGTTTGTATATCTTGTAACTCTCCGAGGGCTTGGGCTGGATACCGGTGTCCGACTAGCGGCAGCCACAGACAGGGTTTATGCACGGAGTACAGCATTAGAGGTCCCACTGTAAGTGCAAGTGACCTCCAGATAGCCTCGCCAAAACCGTTTCCTTCAATCACATTTTACGCCACAGCTATTGTGTGGGATGTGAGAGTTTCCTTTAGATTAACGTGCGAATCCTCTCTGTCTTTGTACACAACATAGTATGTTGTACGGAGTATGTACATGTGCTTTGTCGCACCGTTCAATTTCAGGTCTTGAATACACTCCCTAGTTCTTCCTTTTCTCTTACATTATTACTCCACTCCGTAGCTTACCACCAAATTCCCGAAATGTCGGGGTAAACACGTTAACCCCATCCGATGTGTCAGGAAAGCTCAGTAGAGTTCGAAATATGACTACACACACACGAGCTATATCTAGTGCCGAAAAGAAAGCAAGATAGCCGTTGTGACTAGTGGATCGATGTTGCATCCAGGCTAAACGCACACCCTAGCGAAGGCGCACCCATCACGCAGGGATGCGGGAGTTCTAGAAACCCCAATGCGAACCCCCTCATCTTCTCCGCGCAACGCGGACCGACCGCCGCCCATCACTGGTGGCTGTTGAGAATATTGCAAGCTTGTTGCGTCCGTCGGGTCGTATTCCTCTCTCGGTGGATGTTTACCTTTTTCTCTTATATTTGCATCGCCTCGCTGGCCGGGGTTAAACCCTTGTTTAAGGGATATCCCCCGGTATGGATGTGGGAGATAAGGCGCATGCCGCGCTCTGTGGTTATTTGCTCTGTTGGCAGACTGGAATTCGGGATCCTGTTTCCCTCCTGGTTTCTCTTTCTGATGGTTTCTATTTTATGTTTTCTGCATGCAATGGCGATGTGCAGGTAGATTATCGCCAATCATTACTAGTACTTGGTTAGTTTTGGTTGGGATTCCGCTTCCCCTTGTGGCTGCAAGCAGATGGTGTGCTTTTAAGACATGAACGCCACAGCATTTGGTTGGGATTTGGACGTGGGATGATGAATGCCATATTCAGGATAATATTAAATGTGAGCTCTAAGGACCCTGCAGTAGTTATCATTATTAATCCTTTCGAGCGTGAACTTGTTTATTGTACATTGTACATTGTACTCCGTACAACACAACATGCGATGTAGGTGCTAATGAGGGATCTACAAAGCACTCCATATTCGAACCCCCACGAACATTCTAGTGATCTTCAACTAGAAAGCAATTCAGGGCAAAATCGATTCATTGTGACTAACAGTGCGGAGTACATATGACTGGAAATGAGTCAAAAGGCGAAAGGCGAATGAGATCATCGGTTCCGCCTGAAGTCTTGGCATTTGACTGCCAGCAAAACCGTAAACAACTATAACTTCTTGTATAGCTTCATATCTTCATACCTTCAGACTTTAAGATCCCACTACTTATTCGTGGCCCATTTTCACATTTGACGTGTCACGTGGCTGTATCTCACCACACTTTTTCTGCCTCGTTTTTTTGGTTTAGCGCCTTGACTTCAAAGATCACAGAAGTTCAGACGGTCGCACATCTCGGCTTACTTACTGTGCAGATCTGGTCCTGTCGATCTTCTCAAGGTCACCCGATCTCTGCGTTGGCAGCGCGCGTCACCTCCAAGTCGCTCAGAACCCAGCCATTCCATTCTGGATCATCTCCCACAACACGGCTCGAGGCTTAGTTTCAGTATGGAGAATAAGTCATTTGACAATGCGGGTCCAACACCCCAAGTCCAAGGTGAGTCAAGCATAATTCTATTATTGGCTCGTAAAAGCCATCTAGCCGGAAGCTTTTCTCCCAATCAATTCCATGAGATCTACTTGGGCAGATTATCTGGGTCGACCCTCCACAGGCTTTCGTATTTTCAGCCCCCCCCCCTGTTGCATGTCCATACACCACATGTTGCATCCGCCACAAAGCCTATCAATCCCCATGTTATCTTTGAGGACTTTGTTGGCGTGCAGGGTTGTCCCGGTCTGCGAATATGCCTGGATCGGAGTCGGCCGCCCATAAACTTTTTGATCACACGCTCATCATGCTTTTATTGAACAGGTACAGAGCTGCCGTCCTCTTTGACGACTGATGAGTTGTCAGCGGTCCGGTCGCATGGCGTTGGATCCACCGATGAAACAAGTGCTGCTCGCCAGTCATCGACTCGGCGGCAGAAATGTCGCTTTTTCAAATCCAAAAAGGGTAAGTCTGCGTTCTGAGTTTCTGTATGTAAGGGCTCTTTGCCTCTTTTGTCACTGCAACAATCGACGCGTCATTGAATACGGAGTCCGGGTGCCACAGACAGGCCCCTTCGGGAATGCTTGTACACAGCATCTGCCATGTTCACCCAAAGGGTCAATGATACCGAGGTTATGACCAGTATTGCATGGTCGACCCGTGGCCTAATCTTTCACCCATG
This sequence comes from Penicillium expansum, assembly GCF_000769745.1. Lineage (NCBI taxonomy): Eukaryota > Fungi > Ascomycota > Eurotiomycetes > Eurotiales > Aspergillaceae > Penicillium > Penicillium expansum. Next base: position 57,298 of record NW_015971264.1, read on the forward strand.
TATCCTTTCTTGGTGCTGGTCATTTGCTAGGAAAGCGATGTGTCGTTCAGGTCATATGCTAACATTGTTCAAGGATGCCGAATTGGAGCAGCATGTCCGTATCTACATGATGCATCAGCCATTGAGGCCAAGGAGCCTTCTTCGGGGCAGCAGACGCCAGCCCAATCTTCCGGAAATGAAATTCAGAGTTCTGCACAAGCCATTGTCACTGGAGTCGAGAAATTGAACATTGGCAAGGACCAATCGAAGCAGAGCTCTGCCGCGGCTCCTGTCCAGCCCCAAAGACCAGTTTCCAAATTAGAGCAAACAGACCCAAGAGAGTTTCAGATCAACCAATTGAGGCGGCGTTACCGTCCACAGGAAGTCAATGATTCCCAAGGTACTACTTTGACCTTTGGATTGGTACCTTCTGATCCGGACTTCCCCTTTGAGCTTGAAAGACTGCAGTGTACCCTTCATGTCCCAAGCTCATACCCAAAAGGGCGGCCCACGCTTGCAGTGACCAATTCTGAAATGGAAGCTGCTTATCAAGCAAATGTCGTCAGAGGGTTCAATGATATTGTTGATTTTACGTACCGCACCAATGGCCGAGGAACTCTTTTGGGTTGGCTAAACAGTCTGGACAAAAAGCTCGAATCATTGCTAACCACTCTGGAGCGTGGGCCAACACTGAAGTTCTTTGCCAACCTTGGTGATGGATCTACAACTAAAGAACCCATCAAGGCCCCGGAGAAGACTATAAGCCAGCCGAGCTCATCTCAAGGTCATGTTAAAACGCCGAGTGCTGCTGCTAAGCCAGCACCACAAGCACGAATCGTAACCCCTAAACACACAGCCGAAGCAAAAGCTGCAGCTGAGAAGAGACGAGCAACCGAGACAAAACAGCTCGAGGCGCGCCTTGGAAGACTGCCAATGTACCAAAAACTGCAAGATGGCAGGACATATGTTATTCCCATCCAGCCAACCAAAAAGGATCGCCTGCCGCGAACACTTCAAGCACTCAAGACAGTGAAATTGATTGTGCCACAGCTCTACCCGCTCGAGCACAGCTCAATCAAGTTGCAGGGAGTCGAAGGCCCCGAAGTGAAAGCCACAGAGGTTGGATTCACTCAGTGGGTAGAACAAACTTCGCAGCTGAGTCTGGTATCTCAGGTGAACTACCTAGCGAGCAATATCCATAAGTTTGCTGAAACGCCTTTACCAAAAGAGGAGGAACCCACCGAAGATGTACCTCCAACTGTCGAAGAGGACGAGGAAGAATTTGTTGAGGAGCCTACAAAGGCACCTGCAAGGTCCTTAACTCAAGAGAATGAAGACAGGCCCCATCTTGTTGTCATTCCACGACCACCCGAATGGTCGGTTCCTAATCCCACCGACGGCGCCGAGGGGACATCAGACGAGTCTAGTTACGAGGAAGATGAGTATTCAGATGAAGAAGAAGACGAAGAAGGTGGTGCGCCCGTCCCCGCATCAGTGGATAACAACGCGCCCGGACGAGGCGTCGCACTTTCATTCCCGTTCTTAGAGCTCTACGGAGTTGAGCTGCTGGAACTCACGAGCCTCAATATTACGATCAAATGTGAGAGGTGTAAGGTGGCGGTTGACGTTAAGAACGTGCCCCAAATTACCGACGAGAAGGGCCAGATGCCGAAAATGGAATCGTGCCGGAAATGTGCTAATAATATGAGTGTCGGTGAGTATACACTTAACCTCCTTCTCCTTTCTAGGATGGGTTACTGACTCTCATTTGCAGCGTTCCGGAGACAGTTGATGCATTCTCATGCCAATCGTGCTGGCTACCTTGACTTAGGTGGCTGTACGATTGGAGACATGCTTCTTAGGTAAGTTCCCTCATTCATATCAGTAAAGTGATATTTGTTGACTAATCTTCCTATAGTGACTTCATCCCAACTTGCTCCGAGTGCTCGACTCCCCATCCGGCACCGGGTATACCTGCAGTTCGCGGCGAGAGCGCTATGGGTATATGTCGCCAGTGTCATCGCAAAATGGGTAGGTTCTAATAAATGATGTCTGTTGTTTGGCTACTAACATATCCGGAATTTAGTTTTTAAGATCCCTGAGGTGAAGTTCCTTCTAGTGGGAAGTGCAGCAAGTAAGTCGCGATATATCGAACCATCAAGAGACACGTTTACTCATCATTGTGCCATCTAGTCACTTCTCGTGGAGCCCTCCCCCTCAAAAGAAAGGTTTGTACAATCTACAGCGCATCACCATGATAAAATCTAACAATTATCCCAGCCTCAAGAAGTCCTCGGCATTGTCGCAGGACAAGAGCTTCCGCGACGCGGTCGTTGCCAGCACTATGCCAAGAGTCAACGCTGGTTCAGGTACGTCATCCACTATCGATGAGTTGGTAGCATTCGGCAAACAGGTCATACTGACTCCCTACAGATTCAGCTGCTGCTCAAAGGTCTTCCCTTGTGACAAGTATGATTCCCCACTGCATATCCCCCAATACCTTTTACCATACTTATCGGTTTGTCTAGATGTCATGACGCGGAAACCGACCACCCGAACGAACACGCAAATCGTATGATATGTGGCTACTGCTCCCGCGAGCAAATCTACAGACCCGAGAACTGCGGTATCTGCAAAGCGGTCCTGATTGGAAAGGCAGGTAGTGGATTCTGGGAGGGTGGAAAGGGAACGAGAAATAAAACTTTGATGAGTCGGAAAGGTATGTCTTTCATTCTAAAGTTATTGAGAGTGCACTCGACTAACGGAGCTCTAGATCCAAGGAAATTCAAGCGGGTTGGAGGTAATCCTCCTACTTCGAGTTCATCGAAGCGGAAGTAAATAAATAAGGGCGAGACTAAAACTAATATATAACCCTCCGTGAAAGAGTATTAGTATTATATATAGGTACAAAAAACACAGTTTATCTCAATCTTAATAAAAGCTTGCTTCAACCTAAATAGCGCAAACCCAATCATAACATCATCAATATCTCATACTCACCTGCCTTAAGTTATCCATGAAAAAGCAAGTCCGTTACTCACCGATTACCCGCACAACCAGACTCAACATCCAACCCACAATGATATCGAAGACACTAGAGGATGCGATCTGGTTTGTTTTATAGATGGTCTAATTCTAAGCAGTTTTACTACGTTCGGTACATCTTCGTTCCGATAAACCCGTCCCCTGTTCATTGCTAAGAACCCCAAGGCCTTGTGATAACGTGGTTGTCAGAAGAACCGGACCATGCAGCGACAAGGAAGAAGTTGGCACAGACAAAAAAGAAATGGCTTGATGATAAGAAGCGTTTACTCGCTGAATCAAGGGCCATATTCGATCGGAAAGCATACTTGATAGAGCAACTTCAACGTGGAGAGGACCGAATGACCAAGGACGTTGTCGATGATGCTGGTCTGGAATTGATAAATGTATTAGGTAGAAGTCTAGATTCACATCGGTTTAGGATTCGACAGAATTAGCGTGAGCTCACGGATTTGTTGGATCGATACACCGACTGAGGTTGAACTCGAAGGTCAATGGAGGATTACTGAATGGTAGGGATTGCTTCTTTCGGCTCTTATGAGTGGGATTCAGTAGTGAGATCAGTGAACTGCTTCGGATTGCTCGGTTTAAATAAAGAAGAGTAGGTATTCGTTCTTCTAAGATTCTGAAATTACCTCTTTTAAATGCTTTCTTTGAGCTGCTAGTTCTCCCGGAGTAAATATAAATTGTCAGCTGGAAGACCCTCAACATAACACAGGTATACCCACTTGATTCCTATATACTCCTCACTGGGAGGGGTCGAATACATTACATCTTTCATTTATAGCGCCTACGTAGCCCTAGATAGTTCTTCACGCAACTTGTTACTCAATAGAAAGCTCAACATCTATCTTATCTGTTCCTACATAGAAAGCTACCTGTTATCACATAAGATGGTTAAAAAACTGGTATTCAGGAAGGGTCCCTAATTCGCTAAATGCATGCAAATTCCCAACTGCAAGGGCTCATAAAGAAAATGCCCGACTATACGAATATTTTTGTCCTTAAACCAAGTTTCCGCGGAGTTCCTGCTCTCGTTCGATAGCCTCGAACAGTGACTTGAAATTACCGGCTCCAAAGCCGTTGAAGTTGTGTCGCTGGATAATCTCAATGAACACGGTAGGACGATCCATCATGTGCTATTTGCCTGGTTAGTATAACTTCACGGATACCGGAGTGATTATTTCCACATACCTTAGTGAAAAGCTGGAGCAGGTAGCCACCCTCATCGAAATCAATCAAAATGTCCAAGCTGCGGATGGTCTCGAAGCTTTCTTGGAGTACCAAGCCAGACTCCTTGAGGCGGGCCTGCATATCCGTGTAATATGTCTCAGGAACCTTGATGAATTCGACACCGCGTGCCTTGAGGTTGGTGATATCACGGATAATATCGTCGGTATGAAGTGCAATGTGCTGCACACCGGCACCGTTGTAGAAGTCAACGTATTCCTCGATCTGGGATTGCTTCTTGCCCTTTGCTGGCTCGTTAATGGGCATTTTGACGATCTCGTTGGGCGAGGCCATGACGACACTGCTCAAAGCTGAGAACTCACTATAATTATGAGGTCAGTCATGGTGTCTGGGGGTCAGCTGAAATGGGTTGGAACACTTACGTGCAGATCTGGTTGTCATCAACGGACCAGAAACGGTGGAAGCCAAGAGCCTTCTCATAGCTAATCAGTAGTATCAGTAAATGAAGTTCAAGCAGAGAATATGGGTAATAACTCACTATTCACAGATCTTATCCATCTCATTCCAGTCCTGGTTTCCAACACAGTGATCGATATGCTTGAGATGAACACCAGGCAAGAACTGCACAATGGGGTCGTCATTGCCAGACTCAGCACGGTAACCTGGAATAAAGGTACCACGGTACTGGCTGCGCTCAATAAGGGTATGGGTGGTTTCTCCATAAGTCTGGATGGTAGCAGTCTTGAGATGGCCACTCTTATCTTCAAGAACCTTAGGGTTGGAGACAGCCTTGGCACCATTCTTCACAGCAGCAGAGAAAACATCATCGACGTTGTCAACTTCAAAGGCAACATCCTTGACTGCATCACCGTGCTTCTCGAGGTGGTCATGGATCTCCCGTAGCTCGGCTTGCTCTTCAGGATTGAAACGGTCGATTTGGTCCAGGGACCGTAGAGGGGAGGTCAGAATGAAAGTGATATCGTTGTTGCGGATGACATGGGAGCAGATGTGGCGGCTGCCAGTTTCGAGACCCTTGTATGCGATACGTTTGAAGCCCATGCGAGTGATGTAGTAGCTTGCGGCTTGCTTGGCATTGCCAACGTACCAGTGAACATGGTCGTAACCTCGATAGCTAGCTACTGATGCCTCGTTGGCAACTGGGGGAGGAGCACTATCGGAAATAGCTGAAGGGGCCATTTTGCTGAATCTCTTATGTTTTTGCGATGATGATATCGGTAGATAAACTGTAGAGAGAATGTAGTACAAGATGAAAGGTGGTTGAGGTATTGAAGTTAAGTCTACGATTCCATTTCTTATAAATGACTGGTCCTCCAGTGGCCGCGATTTGTCTCGGCGGATATCTATCCAATCCACTTTACTGACATTTGGACTCGTAGGAGCTCCCGGCTGTGCGGCTATTTCAGGGCCCTGGAATAGCCGGAGATATCCGGACCCGCTGAGATCATCGTAATATCCGATGTTTCAATTTCTTAGATCCTCAATTCTTTGACATAGTCTCATTTAGTTTTATTCTTTATTCTTCAATTACTCTGACTGCAGTGAGCCAATTCTGACAATTTGTATCTCACACTATTTGCCAACCCTTCACCTCAACACCAAATCAAGATGACATCTATCACAGCTGCTCGCCCATCATTGACATCCAATGATTCGGCTGTACTGCAAGCTCTCTTTGATGCCGAATCATCTCCATCATCGGGAGTTACCGTTAATTTATCGCTACCCTCATGGCCATCATCTCTGAACATCACCGAAACAGACTTGACATCGCTCAAGCAGCGCGAAACAGACATCATTCGCAAGCTGCAATCACACAAATCAACGAGTATAGAGACAGTCCAGTCAGCACTAGACGCCTTCGACACTCTCCTCGCCCAACATCCAAAATACCCCCCCGCATACACAAATCGAGCACAAACACTTCGCTTGCTGGTCGATCTGATCTACAGCGCAGAAGCGGGGAGTGATCAAAGCACCGACCCCGAGATAGCCGATGCTGCCCTCTTCGCTCCTAAAACCTCCCAGCTCTGCTCCCGCATCTTCTCTGACCTGGGCCAAGCCATAACCCTGGCTACACCTGCCTCCCCTGCTGATGCGGTCTCAACAACCCAAGGACGGTTGTTGGCTGATGCACACACGCATCGGGGTTACTTGCTACTGAAAGCGGCGCGCGTTAAGAAGGCTGGTTCTGGTGATGAGGCGACGGGTCCGGAGCGTCTGCGTGGACTTTCGGCTGATCAGCTTGAGGAAATGGCTAGTCGGGACTTCTTCTTTGGGGGTCGATATGGAAATAAGGTTGCACAACAGCTTTCTGTACAAACGAATCCTTATGCTAAGATGTGCGGGGCTATAGTTAAGGAGGCGATGAGGAAGGAGCTTGAGGGGTGAATATTATGTAGCATCGAGAAGTAATTTAATTCATCAAGTTCATTTGGAATAACAATGCAATAATGAGAACCCATTTTAATAGATTTGATTTAATTCTAGTATCTTGCTATGCTATAGAGCTAATTGAAAATAATGGAAAATGTGCACATTTACTTATTGCAGTGCTCAAGCCCAAGCCATAGCTTAGGCCGCTTTGTTGGGGTTGACAAAGTGCCGCTTCAGAGGCTTCCAGCTGTGCTCGTTATATTCCGGCTGCACCTTCTGGCAGGTCTTAAGACCCCACTCCGAAACGCCGACCATGTGAGCACTGAATAATTGTTAGCAACTGTAGCAACTCTCGAAAATGACAGCAGAAATCGAACTAACCTTTCAAACATGAAAGCCATACTTCCATCACCAACCTTTTGAGGCTTCAGCTCAGCATTGCTAGCCCCCTCAAACGCACCCGAGTCGGGACCATGAGCGCTCATGACGTTGTGCAAACTAGCACCGGCAGGTCTGAAACCACCACCAATCTTCGCATCGTAGTCACCAGAAATAAGACCCATAAACTCCGACATGGTGTTACGGTGGTACCACGGTGGGCGGAAAGTACCCTCCGCGACGAGCCAGCGAGGAGGGAAGATGACAAAGTCAGCAACGGCGGTTCCAACGTGGTCCGTTGGAGCCGTCAACACAGTGAATATAGAAGGGTCGGGGTGGTCGAATGAGATCGAACCGATAACATTGAATCGGCCGAGATCGTATTTGAAGGGGTAGTAGTTGCCGTGCCAGGCGACAACATCGAAGGGGGTGTGATTTTGTCGGGCGGAGAAGAGCGTGTTGTTGAATTTGCTGTAAAGCTTGTACTCGCTTTCCTCTTCGTCATCAAATGCAGCAACGGGGGCTTGGAAATCGCGTGCATTGGCTAGGCAGTTGGATCCAATGGGGCCCAGCTCCGGGAGTTGGTAGTGGCCCTGGTATATTTCACAGATGTATCCTCGCACAGGGCCGTCTGGGAGGGTCACTCGGTATCTGATGCAAATTATTAGTTATCGATCCCATGTAGGACATGGAAGATACCCACCTAACACCGCGAGGGATAACGCAGATCTCATTTGGTCGCAGAATAATGCGACCGAGTTCTGTCTGGATGTCCAGCACACCGTGCTGAGGTACAATAAGGAAGTCTCCATCCGCGGAGTAAAAGGCTTCCTTGCCCATGTCCTTGCCTGCGGCGTACATCAATATTCCCAAGCCTTGCTTCTGGGTCGGGTCTCCAGAACCCGCAATCAGGTGGAGTCCATGCACCCAGTCGACCTTCTCATCTAGATCGAAGGGATTCCATCGCAGCTGGTTAGGGATGTGGTGAAGCTTGTGAGTCTCGGTTGTCATGCTTGTATGATACGAGTCGGCATCTTCCGCGGTGAAGTTCTCATGAGCTGCTGCCGGTAGAATCCGGTAAACCCATGTCTGCTTATTCTCATGGCGAGGTGCAGTGAATGCCGTTCCCGAGAGCTTCTCGGTGTAGAGGCCATATGGAGCTTTCTGTGGGGAATTGTGGCCGACTGGCAAAGCTCCTTCGACGGCTTCCGTCCTATTTATTCATTAATCTGAGTTGATTTGTGTTATAAACCATGTGTATACATACTCGTGATACGAGTCGAAGCCCGTCTGGTACTTGTAAGGATCAGGGTGGTTGAACTTAGTGACGGGCATATTGATAATGATGTGCGATGTGGGGTGGATAATGCGAACCTTGTCTTCATCAAATACCCCAGATCAACCTCGGAACTCAGCTCTCAAAGAAGCAATTAATGTGAGTGTAAGTAACATCATTCCGCGGAAATCGTGAAATTCCCGCGATTATCCTTCATTCCGCATCGGCTGAATGCGGGGGGAGCGGACAATTTCCGCACTACTTGAAGGGGGGAAACGTTATAGCTAAGTAGTTAAGGGCCTTGTTTTCTCTTTCTCTAACCTTTTCAAACATTACTTCATCATGGCTTCGTGGCTTCAGATCCCCAAGAACTCGCCGTTCTCCCTCGCCAACATCCCGTTCGGCATCATCTCAACACAGTCCTCATCAAAGGCAGCAGCAATTGCAATCGGTGATCATGCATTGAACCTGAGCGCATTTGCTTCATCTGGAGGCTTCTCACAGCTGCCAGTCATTGAGCAACACCTAGCTGTTTTCAGCCAGCCGACACTGAACGACTTCGCTGCACTTGGTCGCCCTGTGCACCGTCAAGTGCGCGAGTATCTCCAGAACGTCTTCCGCGCCGACACAAAGTTCCCACAGGTCCTTAAGGACAATGCCTCTCTCCAAAAGTCAGCTCTGCTGCCCTTGTCCCAGATCACCAACCATATTCCCATGCAGATTGGCGACTACACCGATTTCTACGCTGGCATGAACCACGCCTACAACATTGGCGTGCTCTTCCGTGGCCCGGACAATGCGCTCCAGCCCAACTATAAGCACCTGCCCGTTGCCTATCACGGTCGTGCATCATCAGTCGTGACTTCAGGCACACCCCTCCACCGTCCTCAGGGTCAAATCCTGGCGAACCCCGCCGCGGACCCCAAGGTGCCTACTTTCTCTCCTTGCAAGAAGCTCGACATCGAGCTGGAGCTTGCTTGCTTCATCGGCAAGCCCAATGATCTCGGCAAGCCCGTCCCAATTGACGAGGCCGAGGACCACATTTTCGGTCTGGTTCTCATGAACGACTGGTCCGCCCGTGACATCCAGGCCTGGGAATATATTCCTCTGGGCCCCTTCAATGCGAAGAACTTCGGTACCACCATCACCCCCTGGGTGGTTCTGATTGATGCACTGGAGCCTTTCCGCGCTGCCGGTTTGGAGCCTGCAAACCGCGAGTCTCTGCTCCCCTACCTGCGCGAGAAGCGCACCGAGGGCGCCTACGAGATCCCGCTTGATGTCGAGGTCACCAACCCCGGTGGTCAGCCAACTATTATCTCTAACAGCAATGCTCGCAACCTGCTCTACTCTTTCCCTCAGATGGTTGCTCACCACACTATCACAGGCTGCAACTTGCGCACCGGCGACTTGCTGGGATCGGGTACTATCTCTGGTAAAGAGGCTAAGACTCAGGGTAGTTTCTTGGAACAGACTAACGGCAAGACTCCTCTTAAGCTGGCGGATGGCTCTGAGCGTTTCTTCCTTGAGGATGGTGACACTGTTACTCTGCGCGGTATGGCTGGCACAGAAGGAAATTATGTCGGCTTCGGCGACTGTGTTGGCACTATCTTGCCTGCCGTTTCGCTGCAGTAGATGGCTCAAAATCAAAATAAATGATCAATGTGTTATGTTGTTTTCAGCTTTGTTCAATTTTAGATTATAGAGCTCGCGGTCAAAGGCTTCGGCTAGTTTCATTTGACCAACCCAACTAGGATAAACGATTCCCTACTATACTTTCTTTTCTCAATGTGTCATTCAATCCCTTAGCATGACGATAGAATATTTTAGGAGCATGGATTGAGAGTATTAAATTCACTAGTTACAGTCTTTTCAGCTACTCCTTAATACGGAACTCCTCGGGGGTATCATCCTGTGACCTCCAATGCCCCTTTTTAACGGCATCCTCCATCTCCAGGTTCTTCACAATCTCATTCGTAACAGGAAACTGACCCAAGTCGACACCAAACCGCTGAGCTCCCCAGGCAGCAGGAATCAAACATAAATCTGCAATGGTAATGGAATCTCCAACGCTAAACTTCCCGGCTGATTTCTTAACAACAGCCTCATAAGCCCTAAAGCCATCCTCCATCAAACCCTTTGACCATTCAGCACGATCAACACCCAGCGGCCCAACTCGCTTAAGGATTCTGAGGTTTGTAACAGGCTGTATATCGCAAGAGATAATGTCCGCTAGAGTGCGGACTACGGCGCGGGTCTCTGAGTCCGAGATCGGAGGGAGCAGCGCGGGTCCTTGCTCTGAGAACTCTTCTGCGAGGTACTCAAGTGCGGCGAGAGATTGCGTGATTGTCACTGGTGCTTTGGAGCCTCTCTGGATTATTAGGGCTGGCACTGTTCCTGAGGGATTGATGGCCAGATGGGCTGGGGAGGATTGCTCGCCCTTTAGGAGGTTCACGTAGACGGATGTGAAAGGAATTTGTTTTAGGTGCAGGGCTATCCGGAGTCTGGCAGAGCAGGAGGAGCGGAAATAGGTGTAGAGAGTCACTGTGTCGGTCATTGTGGCTGAAGGGTTGGTATTCGATCTATGGGATATTGGAGTGGCGATGATGGAACGAAAAAGGGCCTAGACGGAAGAGCTTATAAACCCAGCTACATACACACTTTGACTATGTTAAGTCACTTTTCCTCAGTCGCGGAGCTGATGTGCCGTTTACCTTACCCATGTGGACTGCCTTGTACATGTAGAGTATACGGTGCGGAATGACTTCCGTCATATTGAAGCCGAGTTCAAGCGCTGTCGTACATTTCGGCTATGACTCTCGGGGCATATTACGTATATTATTCTAATTTATTTGCCTGTGACGTGAGCCATTTTACTTATAGTGTACATCGTACTTCCCAAATCGCATTAGAGCCCTGTGGCTTGCAGCCTTGATATTCTGTGTCACATATATATCTTCGATTTCTTCTTCTATTGGCTCTTAAGTGCCGTTCTAACAAGGGGGAATATGACTAATCAAAATTAAAATAAACTAGAATATGATTTCACTCATAAAATATGTTCAAATATATGCATTAGCGCCAATTTGCTTAGATTAATTTTGATATCTAGTCAAAAGTACGATCCTGAAATGGACACCTGAGGAGCTTATGCGGGGCGGCCGACGGATATCGCCGGGTAATAATCCTGGCTCGATCGCATTTCTTTGTCTCCCTGCAATTATCCACAGCATCACCAAATATCCACAGAATCCACTTCCAGCACCGAGCTCCTGGTCAACCCGCCCAGGAACGGTTGACGATGGATGGTGTCAGATCCTCCCGTCCGGACAAGCCGTACCAACGCACTTACAAGGCATGCATCCCTTGCCGACAAAGGAAGGCCAAATGCGATCTAGGAACCGGCCCAGATGGCCTTCCGATCGGCCCACCATGTGCGCGCTGCCGAAGGGAACTAAGGGAGTGTGTGTTTCCGGAGAAACGGGCGTGGGAAAGATCCCGCAAACGAGGTGCGCTAGAATTGAGTGCTTACCACATGTGAATCAGCTGGTTTCTAAATGGTCAATTTCTAGCGCGATCCCCAGAGAGCTATGAGACGGATGTCTCACCCCGCCACTCCAGTCAACTTACGACGGCATCACCTGATACTTCTGTCCTCGCACAAAATCGGACACAGAACTCGCATCATGCGGTGGAAGTAGCCAGCTCAAAACCCGAGAACAACTTTCATCAGGAGCAGAATTTTCAGTCGAGATGGCAATATCATCAGGATCAAGCGGGGTCTCATCGTGGCTCCCTCGATCACCATTCTGCAGGGCCTTCACGAACTGATCAGTCCCCTTCTCATACATATGAAAATAACAAACACCGATCGAATTCTACGCTCGCGAGCACTATGATGCGAACTGTCGTTTCAAGTGGCAATGATGCACTCAATATTCTTTTCGAAGCTGCAACTGCCCAAGAAGAAAATAGTCCTGATACTAGCTCTGAACCGCTAGCTGGGCCTCCATCGGCTGGTCCGAGTACTCAAGATCGAACGCCTGGAAATTACGATTCCGGATTTGAGTCGGTGGCACGGGTAATACGCCCCGTCAAGCTATCCGATGCCTCCCAAGACACTCTCAATGTCTGGGAGGCTTGTAGATTTGTCAAGATGGGCTGGTTTACTGCTAGAGAGGCTGTTACGTTTATTGATCTGTGTGTTCCCTCGCATGTTTAATGTCTGCCAAATGAAAGCTAACCGCAAGTAGGTTCTATAAGAACATGTCCTGCTTGTCTCCGATTTTGACTGATTTCTACGCCAATCATCGATATCATTACTGGTTGATTACTCGGGAGCCAGTTCTATGCTGCACTATTCTCATGATCTCTTCCCGCTATCACGTCCTGCCTGGTGCAGGGGGGGAGTCAAGGAATTTCTTTATCCACCACCGACTATGGTCCCATTCCCAGAAGTTGACGATGCGGCTGATATTTGGGCAAGAAAAATCAACAAAATCCAAGGTGCGGAGTCTTGGTACTGTGGAGGCGCTTTTGTTGATGTCAGAATGGCACCCTCGCGCCCTACATTTTCCGCCTGAGACGGATGGCTGGGACGATGATTTGATCCAACCAGCGCCCAGGAATCATGAGAATAACGATCCGAGCTCAGAACCGGGCAGTCGCGGGGTAGAGGATATAATCGAACCAGCACGCCGATCTGACCAAATGTCCTGGATGTTGCTAGGGTGTGCGCTGTCCCTTGCACATGAACTGGGTATATTCGAGACAGATGGAAGCACCTCACCAGCGGACGAACCAGAATGGAGAGATCAGATGGCAATTCGTTGGCAGCGCGTACAACGCTTGCTATACGTCTACATCAACCAATTGGCTTGGCGGATCGGATGCATGTCACCGATTCCTCAATCCTTAAACCATGCTATCCTGGGCGGACGTAAACCACAAGGACTGAGTCTACCGGGCAGCACGTGGTTGACTTTCATGGATTCGTGGATCGAGCTTACCAAGCTTGCCAAGTCTGTCACTGATATGTTCTTCCCCTCTGCGGCGTTTGCACGCCAGCAATTGCACAGTGGCCGATATATTGGTCTTCTTGAGCACTTCCGACCTCTTCTCAACCAATGGAAAGACAAGTATCTACAGCCCCAGGTACTTGATAAAGCATTCTACAACGATCTATTCATCGAATACCACTTCGTCCGCGTCTACACCCACTCAGTGGGAATGCAAGCAGTAGTGGAGCGTGCTGTCGCAGAGAACGACCCCAACAACTTTGATGGAGTACGACCCATGACCATCGACCCAACAGACTACGAATATATCCAAGAGGTGATCGATGGATGTGGTCAGATCTTGCAGAAAGTCACTCACCTAGCGGAAGTAGGGGCACTACGATTCTCACCAGTTCGAATTGTTCTCCGCATAACCAGTGCCTCGATCTTCTTGATGAAAGCGCTAAGTCTGGGCACGCGCCAAGCCAAGCTCCAGGAATCGATTGAAATACTAGAAAAGAGCATCAAAGCCCTCAAGTCAAACGCCTTGGATGATGTCCATCTGAGCACACGATATGCCGCGCTACTAGAGATGCATGTCTCGCGCTTGCGGCGCAATCTGCTTGCATCGTCAAAAGTCGTGAAAAGTAGTCAAGACGCCCCACAAAGATCATCCATGGGGCCCCCTCCTTGGCCGGACAATGGTGACCGGGCAAATCTCACGAGGGCCCCTGCATTGCAGGACCCACCGCCGGAGCTGGGATACATCCCTTCCTTGAATGATATTGGTGCAGATAACTGGCTTTCGCTGCCATTTGACCCATCGATGGCGCCGTTTGATATGAGCCATGGATGTCAATTTCCGATGTATGAGGGTGGGACGTTAGACTTTATTTGGAATCTGCCATCGTGATAGATTCAACTCTACACACGGGGTATTCAATTAGGTAGCTTTGTACATAGCCCTATATGGTTGCAATTATGCAATGTTGGTACATAAATGTATTTAGAAAGTGATACCCCAATTCGGACAACTCCGCCTTATCTTTCTTTCCCCGCACCAAACAACAACCAACCTTAGAAGTCCAACCATCGTCAATTACCCAGCAAGATGACAGAACCAGCATCATTCAAACCAACCCTAATCATCCACGGCGGCGCTGGAAACATCCAACGCTCCAAACTCCCCCCAGACCTCTACGCCGCCCACCACGCCTCCCTCCAATCCTATCTCCGCTCAACGCATACCCTCCTCAACAGCTCTGGATGCAGCCGTCCACGCCGTCTCCCTCCTTGAAGACGACCCTCTCTTCAACTGCGGCCGCGGCAGCGTCTTTACAACAGCCGGCACTATCGAAATGGAAGCCTCAGTAATGGTGACATCCATCAACCCTCCCCACGCAACACAACCAGGCGCAATCAAGCGTGGCGCAGGCGTAATGGGTGTCCGTAATGTGCGCCATCCGATCCGTCTCGCGCGCGAATCGCTTCTCAGAGCGGGTGTCGACGCCAATGGATCTCCCGTAGATGACGGGGGGAGTATGCATTCCCAGCTGGTTGGTCCGTATGTTGAGACGCTTGCTCGGGAGTGGGGAATGGAGTTTTGTTCCGATGATTGGTTCTTCACGCAGAAAAGGTGGGATGAGCATGTGAGGGGTTTGAAGGGTGAAGAGGAGCCTATTTTTTTGAGTCAGGGGACTGTTGGTTGTGTCTGTTTGGATCAGTGGGGGAATCTGGCTGTGGCTACTAGTACCGGTGGTTTGACGAATAAGTTGCCCGGGAGAATTGGTGATACGCCTACTTTGGGAGCTGGGTTCTGGGCTGAGGCTTGGGATGAGACCGTGTCGGGTGGGGGCGAGGTAGTGCCGGGAGATTCCTCGGTGGGTGGCTTGCTACACGACGCGAGGAATTGGCTGGGGGATTGCATGCCGTCGTTCTTGCGTGATCAGGCTTTATCTAGTTACCTGTCCCTTTCGGGTGATGGTTCCTCTCGGCAGCTGGATTTGGGGTCTGAGAAGGCTTGTCATTCTTATCAACCTTCTGCTCAATACTCTCATCGGCGGGCTGTTGCGGTCTCTGGGACTGGGAATGGAGACTCGTTCCTTCGGGTTGCGGCTGCGCGCACGGTTGCTGCAATGCTACGGTTTTCTTCACCCGGCAGGTTCCCTTCGGGTCTTGCGGACGCAGTAACGGCTGTTTCTGGGCCTGGTGGTGAACTTCAACGTTCCGCCGGCTCCAGGTGGACCAAGACTGGCGAGGGCGAGGGGGGTATTATCGGCATAGAGGCAGAATTTGCCCTTGTAAACAGGGGATCGGATGTTAAACTAAATCGGGGCAAGGTTGTATTCGACTTCAACTGTGGTGGTATGTGGCGTGCTTGGGTGGAGGAGGATGCTACTGGGAATGAAGTGGAGAGGATTATGGTCTTCCGAGAGCAATATCAATAGAATAGATTCCCTCCAGCTTAGTTGGATGGTATGTTCACATATCAAGATTATATCTTCTACAATTGTTTCCAACTATTTCAAACATGATATTTGAGCGGCGAATATGATAGGAAATATAGTATCAGCAAAATCAAAGAAGGGGAAGAGACGCAGACCGAGGCGATGTGGTGGTAGTCTAGAGTCAGTAAGCATAACCATCAAATCCAACAAGTCATACCACTTGCCAAGAAGAAACCCATATTCCATCTTGTGGTATGTTAAGTGAAGCTTTGTTCCCCCGTTGTGGTGGAGCCCCTTTAGGACAATAACCTTATCTTCCAACCTTGGTTAACCCGCGGGACCTTGTGGGGCAAGGTTGCGGCTCTACAGTATCACAACTGACTTGATGCCTGAGGGATCCTATTCAGTTTAGTTGAGATTCTAAGTTTCTATTACGATCATGTGCACATTACTTTGATTTAGATACCAAATAAAGTCCGCACGAAGTGGCTATCCTAGGACCAATACAGGGAATTGTTGATATTTCGTCTTATGTTGGCTCTAACACAACTCGTGACAATATCAAATGATGCCACACAGGACAAAATATTCAATCGGCGTAGCAGAATACTATAGATGTAGCTGTAGCAAGGACCGAAAGAAGTCGGCGACCTTGTTAAATATTTCTTAGGTACCTAGGGCGGCATGGCATTCGACCTTAGGTCCTCATCCGGGGACATGAATAGCGATCACAGCACCGACCTGGACATGGACACGTACCTGACCGGAAACACTGTTTGGTTTGGTTTTGATTCACACACCCCTTCATTATTCACGGCACCGGATACTTGATCACTGGATGGGCCCAAAACGCCTGTGGTAGCTTGTTCTGCTGAAACAATAGAGGACCAGGGCCGGCCATCAAGCCATGGACCAAGCGTCAAGCTTTCAGCCAAGAGTGACCCTTTCGACGATGCAACCCCATATAC
This sequence comes from Penicillium expansum, assembly GCF_000769745.1. NCBI lineage: Eukaryota > Fungi > Ascomycota > Eurotiomycetes > Eurotiales > Aspergillaceae > Penicillium > Penicillium expansum. The sequence continues at coordinate 73,967 of NW_015971264.1, forward strand.
CTGATGACTTGATTATGGAGCTGGATACTCCAAGGGTCCAGCTGGGACGTTGATTTGATCAGAGTCATCAAATGATAAGACTCCTGGATGATTCTTGAATGTTTTCTTTAGTAGTGGGAAAGCCAAGATTTGCCAGACATTATCCGGAGTATATGTCAACATAGAGGATATATGCAAAATACTCAAAAATAACAGGGTCAAATGCACATAACTTATACAAATCAACAAGGTTACAAATTCATAGACGCGTTTTAGGTGCGGTCCACGCGTGCGTCATTTGCTTATAAAATATATTCTGAAGCCTAAGGCGGTGAACCCAATACCTATGTTAACAAAAACAGATAGGCCATCGCCGGCACTTTGTGGGTTCTTATAAAGCAATTGAGGTTTCCGAAAATTTAAGATGATCCCGGAAGCAAATACTACAAGAATAAGGGCAAGCCACCCGAAGGTTCGCTCTGGCTGCCAAGCGTGCAAGTAAGTAGGCTTATACGCGGCCACCAATAAGATCCACGGCAACTAATATAACACTCCAGAATTGGGCGTAAAAAATGCGATGAAACCCACCCCTCGTGTCGGAGGTGCACCAATACGGGCCGGGTATGCGAATACATGGAGACTCCGGACCGGCGTAAACGCGGCATCCGCGACATACAAGTCATCAGCCCGGGCCCCTACTCAGCCACCTACTCGGCCCCCTATTTGGCCCCGAATTTCGTTGCACGACGGTTACTGGATCCAAGCCAAGTGGGTCTTTCGCACGTGGAACGGCAATATCTCGATTTATTCAAGACGCATACTTCTGTAAAATGCACCGGGTTTATGGCCGACGAGTTTTGGCAGCGACTCGTTCACCAGGTCGCCGAGGAGGAACCCGCTGTACGACATGCGGCTATTGCGCTGAGTTCTATGCATTGGCAATTCATGCAAGGAGCCGACTCTTCCAAATTGAAGTCGCTGTCTAAGGCTAAGCCTAGTGTGAACAAAATTCCATCTTTCACTCTAGCGCAGTGCACCAAGGCCCTTGTTTCTCTACGGCAGAGATTAACAAAGGTAGATACATATACCACAATCAGCGCGCATAGAGAGGCGGTTCTTGTTTCGTGTATTATGTTAGTGTCGCTATCTCTGTTCCAGGGCGATGTTAAGGCCGTGACCTCGCACTTACGGTCCGGTTATAGCGTGCTTATGGAATGGCAGAAGGTCAATTTTGACGGGAATCCCTCGGGATTGGTCTTAACGCGCACATTTTCAGATCTACAGCTACATCGAATTACATTCTCTCAAGCACGGCGTGATATGGACGCAGAAGCGGATGATTTACCGCTCTGGCAGGCGATTACCGGATGCCGGCCTGTATACGGGCATTCGGAAATATCTGAAAGTGGCTTTTCGATTGTCCTTGGAGCGGCTATCACGTCAAATTATCCACAGGGACTCGAGCTCCGCGTAGGATATAGTCTACGGAGGTTGAACACTGCCCTTGCCGATCTACTCTATCAGAATAAGACGGAAAAGACGGTTGGGGAGAGATTAATGAGCTGGAAGAGCGAGTTTCACGCTTTTATTTCGGCAAATAGGGATACCTTATCGCTACAAGACCGCGGCCCTGTAATACTGATGGAGCTATGGACTATATCCAGTGATATCATACTTTCTTGTCTTAAGAGCCCGCTGGATGAGATGGCCCATGACTCCTCTTTGCCCGAATTCCAACGGATGAACGAGTTAGCGGCGCTTTACGTGAGTCTGGCGGAGCAAGCTTCGATGTTCTCCACTAAAGCCATGCTTCTACAAATCCTACATTTCACTGGCTCTAAATGCCGTGACTGGCATACGCGCCGGGAGACATTACGCCTAGTGCGTCACTTCCCGCGGCGAGAAGGTTTCTGGACATCTGATCATCTCGCCACTCTGTTGGAATACGTTATCAAACATGAGTCTGCTGGTCTGACACCTAGTGACGTGATTCCGCGCGCAGCTCGTATTGATCTGATGCATATGAGCCCTTTGGACCAGAGTAAATTCAATGTATGGTATCACCAACCTTGCACCCCCGAGGAGGTTGCCAATGGTGCTGATGTTTCTGGAAAATGGACGACCGTGGTGCTATCAGCTTGATGGCACCAACAAGCCAAAAAGAAGAGAGAAATACACCAACCAGGCAATTAGCAAAAGATAGCATGTGGAATTTTAGCCAATCTTTCCTTGCCCGAAGGAGTGGTTATCAACAAGGAAGTATTGCGACAATATAAAATCATATACTGAAATGGCCCTAAGTTTAACTCCAAAGACCATTTCCCATTTTACCATATTTGAACTTCAACGATAGGGTGAATAATAGTGAATCCCATAGTAAAAGTGTATGTGAGCTTGGTGGGAATTTAGTACTTCATCCTTCATTACAAATGTATATGTGCCAGTGAGCCCTCTGAACTATTCACAACTAGATTGCGCCTCCACAGCTGCTTGACTACTATGGGCAAAAAAGTCTCATATAACAGAGAAAATCTCTCACCAGGGCTACGACGAAAGAGAATGAGATGAGCTGACACGAATGGAAATTTGCCATGCGAGAGAGTCTGGATGAACCAGACGTCCTTGGCAAGTACTAGCGGCAGGAATAGCTCCAACGAAATATGGGCAATTATCAAGGTCCGTTAAGACGTCACGGCAGGCTGAATGGCTCATCTTAATCACATAGGGGGTGTGGCAGAAGCAGTAAAAGAGTAACCAGAGCCTGTAATGATTTGATAGAATTTTTATTCAGAGGCGTTATAGAGAACCTTGGAGTATGATTTTCTAGTCATGTATCCTCCCAATCCGTCTATTGCAGGGGTCGTGAAGATTGATATCCTTTCAATTACGTATCGTATATTCGGGGTATTATATACTTGCACGTCGAGGTATCTAACTTGTAAATATTTACCCTTCTTTCAACATATTCGATTGGATTGAGACATATTTCTGCGGTTATGCTTCGTCGCACCAGTAATTTGTAATGAATAGCCGCTTACACCAAAAACACACAATCCTTTTGGGAAGCTTGATCCCGCTGACCAGATGGGCATTTTCTCTCGCAGTGGTGAATTTGGCTCATCCATTCCACCTAAACACGGCATTTTGGCTCCGTGAGACCGTCGAACTTGTCCTGTTCGGCCTTGAAATCCTTGCCAATACTCTCCAAGTCATCCTCGGTCACCGCGCGACGCGCAGCGGCGGCCTTAGCGAAGTCGTCCTCGTCACGCAACCCACCGCCGCCGAATAGACTCAACAGTACCATAGGGGCGGAGGTGGGGTCTGAGACGATGCTTTGAATACCCAGAGCGACGTTGCCTGTAGCGGCGATGGTCTCGAAGGCGCCATCGAGCACCTCCACCTCTGGGGCGAAGTCGTCCAGGAAGGGGATGAAGGCAAAGGCAATCCCTAGAATCTCCAGGACGAGCTTGATCTTATCCTTCTTGGCCTGCTGCTCGCCGATAGCCTTGACACTGGCCATGGAGGCGATGGCCTGCTGCAGCATGAAGACGGGCATTGAGAAGGTGTCGAGCAGGTCCTGCATACCGCCGCCCCACGCGCCAAAATTTATATCCAGCTCGCGCGAGAGGAGGTTGTTACGTAGGGTGCCGATGGAGGGCATCGCTGCGGTGATGATATCCTTGGGGTTGGTCACATTTATCTTGTTGGACTTGACCGCCTTGGGAATGTTGACATACCGATAATCGGTCCCCGAAGAGCACTCTCCCGGTATGCAGTGGCCGATCTGACGAACGGGCCCGCCATCGTTGCCAAAGGTCACCCAGGTTCGGTTGATCCCGTATGTGCTTTCAAGCTCGCTGTAGAAGCCATTTGAGTCCTTGAGAGTGTACGTCATGGTGAAGGCGCTGGCGCCCATCAGCTGGGTGTAGGTGAATGGGCACTGCTGCGTCGAGGTCGGACCGTACCCCTCGCAGGTGCAATCGAAGTACTTGTTGCCAGCTCCGCCCCCGGGCTGACTGGGCGTCGACTCGGCCATGAAGGCCTTGATTGCATCGGGGACCATATCCCGGACATATTCCTGGTAGTACTTGAAATACTTGTTGTAGTTTTGGTTGGCATCAGTATAGTTGGCGAGAGATGCGTTCAAGGTGGTGTAGAGGGTTCCCATTGCGTAGTACGGCATGCATTGATCCGGATAGCTGCCCAGAGCCCCGTTGAGCTCGTCGATCGTTGCGTACTGCTGGGTCAAATCGCACTTCCAGCTAGCCAGACATGCGGGGTCAGTGGAGTCATCGTCGCATGAGAAAATTGGCTGGGCATAGTCGTCCAGATAGGCGGCCAGGGCGCTCCAGTAGGGATGCCCGACAGCCTGCGTGTTGTTCGCCGCGAGGATGATGTTGTTATCGTCTGTATTACTGATCATCTCCACGGCGCCAATTGTGATCAGGTTCCATATGTACAATCCCTGGTTCTCTCCCTGGTCCAGGACCATCCGCTGCTGGCAATTCTGAGTGTCCACACAGGTCTCCAGGTAGTTGTCGTACCAGGAGTAGAGACCCGCGCCCGCAATGGTTAGGTTTGTATTTTCGTTCATGATAACCCCCCATGCAAAATTGCAGAGCTCCGGCGACGCTGTGCAGGTGACATCCGGAAAGGTGGGATCGTTCGTGAACAAGCCTACCGACGCGTTGAAGGGCCCGGGTGACTCGGTAGCATCGGTGAATTGATAGTAGGGAGACTCGGTCTGTATCATGCCGGCTAGAGTGTTGGTGGCATTGACAAAGTTGTACTGGTAGAGGATCGAATGCTCCGAGGCGGTGCCGTACATCCAGGTTGGTCCTGAGGTTGACTCGACCAGCATTCCTCGAGCAACCCCAACAGTGATCTGTGTATTGGCTGGGTCGTCAATATCGTGGTCGGCTACCCACAGCCACATGTTTTCAAAGTAGCCATTGGATTCGGGGGTGATGTGTAGTATCAAAGAGGCGGCCACACAGCCCGATGCAATCGAGTTGCTGGTGGGACACTCAGCCAGCTGCAGCTTGCTTCCATACGCGCCTCCCACCCGGAAGTGCGAATCCCAGATGCCCACCGAGCCCTGGATCTCGGCCTGGACGTTCCATTCCATCATCACTAATCCTGGCAGCTCTCCAATGGAGGTGAAAAGCATGTCGCTGATTTCCACCGTCCCCACATCACCGGGATTACCCACTTGAATCATGACCTTGGGGGAGGTCATGTCGGCGAAATAGTCGCCCGAGGCCACAAGCTGTGACCACACTTGCCCGGTAATACGGGCGTGTGCCGGGATCACGATGGTGGAGGTAACAATGTAGGACCCCGGAGGAAAATAGATCAAGTTGTCAGTTGTGGCCAGGGAAAGCGAGGCGACAATGGCTGCGGTATCATCTGTGACTCCATCGCCCGCCGCGCCATGATCTTTGACGCTGACAATGCTGCTGAGCGAGAGGGTCTCATACTGCGGACGATCCTTGTAAAAGTACGTGTCCCGATAGATGACCTGGTCCTGAGCAGCATCCAGAAGAGGAGGCGGGGGGTCCTGCACATTCACTTCGTAGGACCCAAAACTCTTGGAAGATTGTTCCTGGAGGTTTCCAATAACCACAAAGTCCACGTCACCATTAGGAAGGTCAAGACTCGTGCCATCTGTGAAGGCGACCATTGTGTCGACAGCGTTGACACCGACGTTGTCCAGCGTGATAATGCTTGATTCCAAGATGGTTGATTGCTCAAAACTCGCCTGGATGGCAATGGGGGTTTCATCAAACATACTGTCAAGGATGTAGGTAGATCCAGATGGCTGACCAGAAGTATCTTGAGGATTGATCAAGCTAATTCCAATGGGGGAGCTAGAGAGGTGCAATCCAGACCAGGTCCAGCCCCAGTCCCAGATCAAGCCGATGCTCGCGTTAGTTTGGCCGGCGATCTGGAAATCGCGGACCGTGTACTGTTGATTACCACCATAGATGCCATACGCTCCACCCGTGATCGTGCAGCCTGACATAAATCCCCCGCTGCCGTTCTCGGTGTAAATGCCCATCTGGCTGGTTCCGGCCGTCGAGCTGGCACTAATGTACACATTGGTAAGGGAGGTCGCTTGAGCTATCTGCCAGTGCAATCCCGCCGCATTCGCGGTGGTGGTCTCCTCAATATCAATGATGAAGTTTCGGACCTGGCGATAAAAATTGGATTGCTGAAGATGACGGGTCAGTTCTATTTGTAGAGAGATCTTGTCTCAGGAGTCGACCTACTTCAATGTACCACTCATCGCCATTATCGTTGGGGATATAGACGTCGCTTTGAATCGCGCCCAGGCCAATGAACGAGGGAGAAGTCTTGATAATCGGAAGATCATTTGCATTGCCCACCAATTGAGAGTAGTAAGAGGCATTGAGAGGCGAGGAGATAAGGTATGTGCCCGGAGGGAAATAGATGAATGTGCCCTTGGTCGAGGATGACTCGCAGTTTTCTTGGCAGCTTCCTCCGTAAGAGATTGCAGCATTGATAGCATCAGTGTCATCGGTCACTCCATCGCCCTTGGCTCCAAACTTGGGATCGGTAACATCTCGATAGACGGGGTAGGACGAATCCCACCCCATAGGTGGAAGGCCATGATCGACTTGGGCCGGCCAGTAGTTCGATGACGAGCTCACGCTGTCCCGTTTCGCCAAGGTCAGGGGCTTAGGCAGATTTGTGAACTTGCTGTAACTTTTGTGGAGAGTACCATTCCTCAACTGCTGTGCTGCGTGGCGTTCAGCAAGGAGAGCGGCTGCAGCTCTAAGACGGGGGTTCAACGTGGGCGCCACCGGCTGGTTAGACCGTTTGTGTTGGGTCGAGGAGCGGGTAGCATTGGAGTGGCGCGATTCATACGTGTTGCGTTTGGGGTTGGCCACTCTCCAGGCATTGTACTCAGATTGCTGCGCCACAGCGGCCTCCACGAGCTTTTGGGCCTGCAATAGGTCACTGGTTGAGGTATTAAGGGACCGTGGCCTGGGTGGATGGGCAATGGCCCGCCGCTGGTGCCATAGATGGAAGGCAGGGTCGGCGGCTGGGGAGGCCCCAATCAGATTGAGACAGAAAGCAAAAATCAAAAACAAAGTGAGAATTCCTCGCATTAATGCCATCATCTTTTCAGCATGCTAGGAGGAACGAACGAAATAGAACGACCTTTAGGCTAAGGAGTCGGGTCTAGCGAAGGGAATTGGCACATATGACTAGAGTCAAGGCACAATGAGCGAAGTAAAGGAATGACTATAGAAAGAAATGACTGAATGAGTGAATGAATGACTAAAAGAGTGACTGGGGAAACGAAGGGGGGATTGCTGGTGGAAGGGCTTTCTGCTGATGATTGAGCCCTCATGGCATGCATACATATATAACGCTGCGGTCGAACAAGAAATTTCCTGTCCCGAAAAGCTCCTCCGGGGTCCGATCTATCCGAGAGCGGAATGACCCCCGACGAGATCCATATCGCTAATTGCGACCTGAGGGGAGTGAGATTAAATGACTCACTTAAAGTTGAAGTCGACAATTAGGGCTAATGAACCGGAGCGAGCTAGCCTTACTGCGATAAGACTTTAATTTGAAGACCCTAGTCTATGCTAGTCTATACTAGTCGATACTAGTTATACTAGGTCCATCCTGCTGGGACTTGCTCTGCATGCATCTGTTGTATTTATTTGATTGAGTTTGAAACTCTTGATCCTCCGTTGTAGCCCTCGTTATTTCTCTCCTTTCCTATCCCATCTTGCCATCTTGTTTCTTTCGCTGTTGGTACGCTAGACCAATCACCCATGATGCAGTCCGTCCTTCGACTTTTGATCTTTACTTTCGGAGTCTTACCTCCCGTCTTCGGCCAGCTGGAGACAGTTGGCCTCGTAACCTCTGGTGTTACTCCCACTAGTTCGGTCTCATTGACAGTCGTCTCAACCCCATTCTTATCGACAAGTTCGACATTTTCTGCATCCTCCTCGCTCACTACAACCTCACCCAGTGTTACTACCTCGGGTGATCCGTTAGTGGTTACCTCTGTATTTACCCAACCGCCAGGATGCGCGGGAGGGATGACCGAGATAGCAGCATGGTCAACTGAGCTCTGGCAGAACATTGTCAATCCAGTTCCCACCATGACGCTTTCATCCTGCTATCCCAGCCAGTTCTACTATAGTGCAGTGGCAACTAGTATCTTGCCGCCGTACAAGCAGCTGGTGTGTCCCCAGGATTGGGAGACGTATAATGTCACCGACACATACATCGTTTGTTGTCCCAGGTATGCTATGTGTTTGTTGTTCAACCTATCAATTGTGTTCCATAGCAGGCTGACTGAAGATTCACCCTTGTCAAAGTGACTATGGAGTGTACCTGCCCAACTTCCAAAACTCGACACGTCCTGGATTAGGCGCCGTCTGCACTTCTAGTATCTGGGCCGACGTGTTGATGGACATCACCAGCTACGATTCCGCCGGATCGGTTACCGTTATTCCCACCATCGCTGGGGATGATGGAGCCCTCGTCTTTGCAACAGGTTTCGATGGAACCAGAGCCACTGCTGTGATCTCGTCAACGAGTACGGTATCATCCACGAGTACGGTATCGTCCACGAGTATGAGCCCATCCACTAGTATGAGCTCATCCTCCGTGTCCTCCTCACCCACCGGCAGCACTGTTTCCGAGACCAGCCTTCACCAAACAACATCTGTTAGCTCAACCACATCCATTTTGACATCAGCCACCACCACCCTCACCGCAATCACCCAACTGCCTTCCTGCGGCGTAAGACCTTCCCCCCCCCCCAGTAAAGTCTACCTACTAAATCCATTCTTGCACAGCAAACTTGCTTCAATAACATGCTAGCAAAATACGATAGCCTGGGCTGCACAACATCCGACCCATCCTGCCTCTGCCGAAACATCAATTTCTACTACGGAATCCGCGACTGCGCTAATGCCGCCTGCGGGACCGTGGTGGCGAGCACAGTCCTGGCCTTTGAGAGCGGATACTGCACCTCGGCCATTGCCGCCGAAACCACGTATCCGGTAACTAGTACCACCACGACCGTTTCGTCTACGAATGCATCAACCCCCACTAGCGCTACGGCCAGTCCCACCGCAATCTCCGATCTCCCCACCTGCGGTCAGACTTGCTTCAACAATATGCTGGCCCAATACTCGTCCCTCGGATGTAGTACTCCTGACGCTGCCTGTTTGTGCGAGAACATCAACTTCTACTACGGCATCAGAGACTGCTCGAATGGTGCGTGTGGCACCGAGGTAGCCACCACAGTTCTGGCCTTTGAGAGTGCATACTGTGCTTCTGCTACGGCGGCTGCTGCCACTAGTAAGTAACATGTGGTCGAGAATGATAATTGGTGGAGTGCCCATTGGGAGCGAGATTTCATATAAATTTAGCATAGATTGGGGCTTTACTCCGCTTGAGCGTCACTAGTTCGAACTTGCCCTTTTTGCTCGTGTGCGCCGTGAAGCTCCATAATTTAATATAAGTTGAAATTTAATTGATATGTGGACATTTCGAGCCTTCTCAATGTGACACTGATACGCAGTACATATGACTATTAGTGATACCAAGGACATAGTGATTACCATTCGCATTTACAGGGATCCACTTCACCCCGCGAATGCTGAATTTCCAGCATATCATCTTGTTGCTAGGCCTGAGTAAGTATCTACGAATGAGTCATTTTGTTTCCCAATCAAATAGCGCATGGCGTCGAGATCAACTATTTTCCCCTATCACCCGCGACGGGCATGCTTCCGAGCCGAGCCGTATGGCTATGACTCTGATTACAACAATCTATACCTGTGGGGTTCACCCACCCACGTTTTCCTGTGGGGTAAGAATTTGCCTGTCACTAGTATTGCGCCTGTATGTGGTATTATATCTAATTTGTCGAATCCCTCTAATTGCTCTCTCCTGTATCATATAAACCCCTGGATTTACGAATTTATTGTGAACCGGACATCCGTGGACATACTATGTAGTTGCTCATATTTTTGAGGGTATACTATATGTCAAATTGAGAGTTAAGAGCCCTATTGTTGAAACATTAAATTGGTTTCAATCTGTATATATTACTGAATTATATCCCACGCTATCCATGAGCTAAAAAAGCCTGGGTAGAGGTGGAACCCCACAGATACCCTGCTACGACAGCCAGGGCGAGAACTATATTGTACGCTAATGCATGCACGCCACGAGTAATAAATATGGTATTCTTTCAGATCAATACAGAAGAAGATGTAAGCTAAGTTGCATACTATTACTTGATTAATAATGATTGATTAGTAGTGGTACTACCAGCAAAAAACGCAAGTACATATATATACATTCGGATAGTTGTCGCCCGGGCTGTCGTAGCAGGGTATAGACTGTTGTACGGAGGAAGGAGTATAGTATGTCAATTTCATGGGGCCATAGTCACCGAAAAATTGTCCAAGTGGGTACTCGTACTCGGATTGGATATGTCGTCTATGCACGGAGTACGGAGTAGCTGGGCAGGAGTTCGCAGACGAGGCTAAATGCTGACCCTGCGGAATTCCGGATCCTGTCCCACCGTTAAATAAGTCGACCAGAGTGCTAACCGAATACAGGGTCCAACCGATGAATTAAGGGGCAAAGCTTATGCTAAGCACTAGCCAAGCACTAGCCAAGCACTAAACAAGCACTAAACAAGCACTAAACAAGCACTAAACAAGCACTAGCCAACCTTGCACTAACCCGCCAAGGCTAACAGCGCCTTAGCTCAGGCCAGGTATTCGATACAGTATGCATGAAACATCGCCCACCAGTCTCTCACTTCCTCTTGAAGGACACACCAATTGCCGATACGTCGGACTCCGAAAGAAATTTCCGTATCTTCCAACTGGGGCATCGAGATACGAGGAAGTATCTCAGATTCCGAGATATCCGATGAACTAACACTCCTGATATGCTAAGATAAATGACACACGGCCGAACAATCAGCATGGGAACGGAGATTCAATATCTTGTCTAGGCCGAGTGCCACAATGGACGCTTTAGTTCCTGTTAGCCCCCAATTTGTCTGCGAGATTGCTTCTCTCTCTCTTAGTCTCTGTTTCCCTCGTATTGTTTATTCCATATAGAATTATCTCCTTTTCATTCGCTTTGCCGGTGGTGTTCAGTGGGAAGTCACTCCTTATTGTTGTCTCTCATTCTTGTTCCCTAGCCAGTCACTCTTTATCTCACATTCGTTATTGGTTTCGTTGTTCTGAGTACACACTCCCTCGAAGTTTTCTTGTTTAGCTTATGCGCCAGACAAAATGAAGGTGTTCAATCTGCTTCTCCTCTGGTGCTTGGGCTTGGTCACCCACGTACTGGCCAACAACGAAGCTGCTCCCTACGAGCTTTTGCACTACTACTACGTATACAAATTGGAATGGGACACGGGCATTGACAAAACCATCGCCCCGGGCTGTGCCACCGAGTATGGCCACATGTGCTATTTCGACGAATTCGCCAAGTACCTCATGGACGACAATTGGCGAGATGCGTACCGGCCGAGCGCAGCCGATCACACCAAGACCCCAGGCATGGCGGCCGTGAGCAAGTTGTCGAGCAACATACCCCGTTCTGCGCGGTACAAACTGAACTTGCTGCTTCCCCATATCAATGCTGATGCAAAATCCTTCCCCCTCGTCTTCGAGGCGGTTCTCCACGCCGCCAACAATGCTATCGCGCAAGATAACGTGAACAAAGATGATCTGGAACAAGCGGTGGAAATGGCTCAGGAAATCAAGGAGGCCCGCACTCCGGCCGTCTTTGAAATCCAAGAGGCCGCGCTCAAAGCTCGCGTCGGGGAAGAGGCGTTCGAGTTTGTTCAAGTCACGGCGTCCGGGTTCAAGTGGCCGGAGACCTTGGCCGCGATAGATAGCGCGATAGAAGATGGTGATCTCACTGCCGAGAAAGGAGCGACGATGAAAGAGAGTATTCGACTATTCTCTTTGACCTATGAGCATGATATTCTCGCCGGAGAAGTTTCTGATCACAATCATTTAAACATCGTGAAGTCGCTTGCAACTTCTATCACCAGCCTGACACGGGGAATTGAAGAACGGTTCCCCGAGAGTGGTGGCGTTTCTTCGAGCGGGCCATCGAGCGAGTGTGAGAGTGAGTTTAGCTACTCGAGCACTTCCTCATCCTCAGACTCAGACTGAAGTCATACTCATAGGAGGGTGAGGCTTTGGTGAGGCTTTTACTCTGGTTGAGATAGGAGATCATGTCTCTCTACTGGGGCAGTATGTAGCTTGTTTTATCAATATAGCTCTCTCTGCTGATTCTCATTCTGCGCTTGTTATACGTCTCAAATTTATAAAGTTTAGAAGGCTAACTGAGAAAGACTTTTTGTAATACGAGCTTGAGAGAAATATGCAATTTACGAGCGAACTTGAAAGTGCAAAAACGCTGTATTAAGAGGTAACTACTTAGGTCATAATCAAAGCATTTAATCCTTGAGAATTCAACAAGCCAACAAGCATTCAACTTGAATTCTGAAATCGTTGTGATATTAATGTATTCAGATGTATAAAATACCAATATCATAAAGTATACTGCGAAAAAAATGAGTTATGGTGCACTGGCCGTTGGAGACTGCCGTAGTATCTATGTAAACATCACTCTTAAATAGAATTTCCTCTCCGGCCCCCGACAAACCTTCTAGTGCCCCCGATCGTATATATTCAACAATTGAAGTACGGATACTCCATTCTATTTATCCTGACCAAGTTGTTCCAACGATGCTCTTTCAAAAACGCGTGGCGGTGCCGCCGGGCTTCCGGCAACCCCATAGGCCAGTTGCCTGTGTTTTTCATGATCTCATCAATCATCTCTTGGGGTAGACCGGCAGTTCTCAGGTCCTCACCTACCGCTTGTGACCACCAGTGATGCTGCTGCGGGGGCACATTGCGGGTGGAGCAGACACGATAGTGAGGGTCAACCAGATACAACGTGATGGAACGATAATGCCCCGGGCGGCTCGGATCAGCCAGGGAGAAGGGCTCAGCGCGGTGCTCTACAAGGTTGGGAAATGCGATCAAACGCCCTTCCGAGACCGAAATTGCACCTATATTCTGCCATGTCCTCACTGCGTGGTTATCTGTGTCCAGGTCCCAGCCATCATATCCCAGGATCTTCGCCAATTCATTGGAATCTGAGCCGTGTTTCCCATATCGATGGGCCGGCTTCAATCGGGGATGCCACATTTGCCCTTTCTCTTTATCCTCCCTATATCGATAAAAGCTTTCATGTAGCTTGGTATTCTGACGGAAGGCGATCTGGGCTTCGGTGATATTGTCGATGTCGTATGCAAAGACGGCGACAGCTACCACGTGCTCGTTGAGCTGGCCTTCCATGTGCCATTCCGTTCCTTTGTAGTCCTGGGTGCCAGGGGCAAGCTCGATGTTCTCCATGTTTACAATTATTTGCAGTCCTTGCGAACGGAAAGTGTCCTGCAGCCGAATCGTATAGGGTTTGTGGGGAGGCGTGACTGGCTTGTATGGAATTTTGCCCCAATCCTTCCGCTCGCGGACGAGATCAACCACGGCTCTCTCATTGTGGCGCCCAGTTTTCCACTCTTCGTAAGAAAACGCGGTCCCTGGCTCTGGGTGACGGAAGCGCAGCAGCCGCTTGACCTTGTGTTCGATCTCATACCAGATGTGTTGCTGCCAGTCCTCCCGGGCAGGAACGGGAGTGGTCGATCCATCCTCGGGGAGCTCAAGATACTCCTTTGCGCGTTGCCAGAGGTTTGAATCTGGGGGCGGCAACTCCTTGTCTTCGTTTCCCTCCACGTCTGGAAAGCATTCCAGCTTTTCTTGCGCCTTTCGGTGCCTTTTGCGGCCCTCGTCCGTGTTGTCTTCCGCACTGCTCAAGAGCGCTTCTCGGGCTCTGCGGTACATCTCTTTTCTCGCCTTCGTTGGAACCCGGAAGGCGAGAAGCCATTCGGGAAGCTCATTCTCCCATTCTACCCCATACGTAATGATCCGTAGCGGCACTGGCCCCAGCTGGCCTTGATTCAGGATGTCGCTCCAGCCGCGCTGTCCCTGCACCAGACAGTCGTTCCACAACGGGATCACCCGGCCCACCAGCGTTTCGATTGAACGGTAGAGGTCCTGGTGCATCGGGTGTAGATTGTTGATATATGAGGCGAGGCGCACCTTCGTCGACTCTGCATCCCCGACAAACTCCACTTCACACGGCAGGGCCTGATAATTTGTGCTCCACCGGTAGTGAGGCGCTGTTTTGTAGTCGGCTCTCACCCACAGAAGCAGTTTCTGCCACCTCCCGATCTGACTCTGGACATCTGCCGAATCTGTTCTCTTGTCTATATGAGTCGGTGCAAGGGTGGTTGCTCTTTTATATGCGCCCAGCACATTTTCTATCTCCACTCGACCCCCATCGGCCAAAACCAAGCTCTGCCCATAGACTAGTGGAAACAAGTTCGGATCGACGATACTTAGTGTAGACTTTGACCGCCAATCCAACAAGCTGGATTTCATGAGGGTCCGGAGCACCGGTAATACCGCACGTTGGAACTCATCAGCCAGCTCCCCCGTTCCAAGCGCAGGAACATGATCAGACTTGCAAAAGCAGGACCCAGTGTCCAGCACCCGGATATGTCTTTTCTGACGATATTCGACGGCCTTATCGCGCAGTTCCCGCACGCACCAGACCCAAGCCCGGTCACTCAGCAGGGGATTCATCTCGATGGAGGCGGTGCTGTCTTGCCGCCAGCGCGACACGACCACACCATTGAAGACGTCAACATGCCAGTTCGGGAGGTCAGTCACACGGTTCATTACTGTGGTCATGGTCAGCTCACGTGCCGTAACGGCGGGCGCCTGACGCCACTCTTTGTTTCCGTGGGCGAAGCGCGCCTCGGACGGGAGCTCATAATCCAGAGGGATAGCGCCGAACCCGGGGACGCGGAGCGGGCCGTCGCCGCTGTTGTCAAAGGCGATGATGGTGGGCTGGTTGGTGAGCCTGTCGCCATCATCCGTAGGAGAAGGAGAGTCATCGTCAACGGGAGAAGGAGGATCATCGTCCATCTTGGGAGGGTGAAGAATAGCTCTTGTTAACTGAAATAAGATCAAGGGGGGTGAGATGGTGAGATGAGGAAAGTGGGGGATGGGTGCCTTATGGCACTTTAGCCCTCGTCCCTGAGCCAGCTGGATTTAGTTGAAATCCCTTGAGAGTAGTGTCAAATTAGCGGACCCGCCGTTCCGCGAGTTAGTGGAGATGTAGTTGGCTAGCATAAAATGCGAAGCATTGACCGGGCCGAAACACCATTCTCTTATCACATCCACCTTTAGGGGTAGTGCGCCCCACTGGTGGGCGCCTCCGGTCAACATTTCACCCGACTGAGACACAGCCACCCAGGGGATACAATACGCCCACGCAATGACCGGCGAGAAGAAAAAAGCCCCCCTCCCCCCCCTCCATCTCTATATTCAGCTCAGGGAAAGAATTTCTTCAAAGCGGAACCTAGGCTCTCGCCAATCAAAAAGGCACATAGAGATCCAAAGACGAAATAGCTAGGAAAAGAAACGCATCACTTTGAAACGAGCAAATTCATTTACCTATATGCTACAGTGTTGGTATCGCTTGAAGCGGGTCAAGGGAGAAATGCTATAGATGAAAGACACTAGCAACAACACTTGACTCAACAGTGACAGAGCGAAAGCGACAGAGACAGCTCGAAAGACATTAGCAACCGACGCCACTAGCGGAGCTGCTATTCAGATTTCCCGTGGAGGGCGGATTGGGAGGTTAATTCGGGGTTGTTCGGCTAACAAATTCGTTGACGTGACATGTGCCACGTAAGTGTACGCCCCGTCATTAGGTAGCTTCAATCACATTTCAACTGGGATGGAGAATAGAAGCAATGAGAGAACCGGTGTATAATCCCTCAACTTTGATGGAGCCTGGCTTCATGCAGGCGAAGGCCTGCGAAGACCAGTTTTTCCAGAAATCGATATCCAGGGCGCGCAGATCGTTGATGCCATCAATGTTCACACTTAGGAGGATCCTCAGCTCGTTCGTTACCGCAGCTTGTGATGGGCGCGTGGCATGACGGATCTGATTCCCTATATTTACACCTTCTGTGTTGGGTTTGCAGACATAGACAGGAGAAGCCGATATATTTCTTCGTCGAGGGCTCCATACAAGCGTCCTGTGGCAAGTGTACTGTTTTGACCGCTCATTTCGTTCAAAGTATCGATAAAGGCTCGATTGAATGACAAGTCATGGTTGGCTGCGGTATGAGCATCCTATCCAGCGCATCCACAAACTCTGACCCTAGGCATGACCGAACACACTAGACACCACAAAACAAGTGTCAAATATGTAGCATACGGAACCAGGGTATAGGTCGAGGTTCAGCCGTACAGCCCACTAGTCTAGCAGGGGACCCGGGATAATACGGGTTCCACTGAGTATCGATATGAGTATATGACTCATAAGGTAAATGACCGAATGGTCAAACGTAGACTTCGGTGTGACTACTTGCGTGAGATACCATGTCTCTTTCCAGGATCACATGAGTGTCCAGAATGCACATAGATTCGCAGTGTGTTGTCGGCGGCGAAATTATCCGCATGATCCAGCAAGTGCTAAATGAGGGCTGAATGGGAATTTGGATTCTGGATGACCGGAATCTCGAACGATGAGGTTTGAAATCCGTACTGGTCTCGGAAAACCTGGAGAAGTTCTCTCTTCAAAGGGACCACATTGAGATTTTTCATTCGCCCGGTGGAATGCTACCACGGATACCCGATCGTAAAATCGTACGGTTGACGATTCATCATGGGCTTGGCGGAGATCATATTGAAACTGCGGGACCAGTCTGGCCCGCTGGGTTCGGGTGAGGACCCCTGCAAAAGCGTGGGTTGGCCTTGGCGTGGGGCCAGTGGGGGCAGAAGGATTCATCGTGTTTTGATCACTTCGAAATTGCAACCTTTAGTGCTTGTCTGAGTCGATACCGGATACTTGAAATGAAACAGGCTGAAATTCCAGTGGACAGTATTTGGGATAACAGATGAGTGGAATTCAGGAAATATTTCTTGGGGGAAAGAGAGGTGGGGAAGTACGGTAGGTTTTAGAGTCCATCACGTCGACCCGCATATACATTGGTCACTGCCCTTTTTGCTGCATTGCTCATATTCAATTAGCTCATTTAGGATAGGGCGTCAAAGATCATTCAAAAAGAGCGTTAAAAAGACTACTCAAAAGACTATTCAATAGACAATTAAAAAAGAGTTTGAAAGAGGGAGGTTTACTCGTGTACGAGGGAACTAAGTGCTATTAAGCCACATACTCAAATATAGGATATATCTCTGATATTACTTATTGTTTTATTCCATCTCGATATGACATTGGGAAGGCTATAGGCGAAAGCTTACAGCCATAATAGCCAGTGCTCAGCTGCTAGTGGTTGACGCGATGGACTCTAAAACTTGCCGTAGGGGCTGTACCCCAGACGATGATTAGGCTATATCCAGTAGGCAAGCCTTTGGATTATGTGTTCACAGGCGTGCTGGATTCTACTCAGTGATCAAAAAGTGGCAGGGGGCGCCCAGGTGAGGGCTGAAGCGTAAAGAGAAAGATCTTGAGTGCCAGACATTATTCGGTACATATGCAGGGGTCGAGGAATTCATAGTATTTCTAATACAGATTACATATAAATGAACTCTCGAGGCTAGTATTCACTACAGCATTTGATAGATCGCTTTGAATGACGTTAAGACAACCACCCAAAAGACAAGCAATATATACTGCAAGGACCACCTTCAACCAACACACAGATTTGATTCACATCTACCACCCCTCCAGTGGCGTAAGCAAGGCAAGCACTCCATCTTTAGGTGATACAGTAGCCCCCTCCCGAATCTCCAACTTAGCATCAGGGAACTTCAACTCTATGTGAAACCGACCGACAGTAGCGGCAAGCAAGCAAGCAAGCTCCGCCTTCGCAAAACCCTGCCCAATGCACGCACGTGGACCATGCAAGAAAGTCAAAAAGGCATAATTATTGACCGCACCGCCGGTATTAGCCTTACCAGGACCCATAAAGCGTTCCGGGTTGAACTCGTTCGCGTCTGGTCCCCACAGCTCTTCCAACCGGTTGGTGACCTGTGGAGAGAGTGTGAGCAGCGTATCTTTGGGAATGTGCATGCCTGCAAGAGTCGTGTCACGAGCTGCCCTGCGTATGGTTACCGGCACAGAGGGATGGAAGCGGAGGACCTCGTTGCACACTGCATTCAGGTAGGGCAGGCTATCGACTGCGGCTGCAGAAATTGGATTCGGATCGTCAAGAGAGGGAAGATTGCCGCGGATTTCATCCCGCAGGCGAGTTTGGACGTTGGGATTCTTGCAGAGTGCGTAAACTGCCCACTGTAATGCTGAGGCAGTTGTCTCGTGGCCTGCGCCTAGGAAAGTCATGGATTGGTCGACGAGGTTTTCTTCGTCAAAAGTGCCGCTGCTTAGTGCAACGGAAATAATGTCAATGCCAGTTTCGGCTTTTGGGTCCTCCATCTTTGCCTTCTTCTGTCGGATCATTTGCCGTGCAACGTTACGGATGAGCTCGCCACTTTGCTTGATATCTTTGTTGCGTTTTGTCGGCAACGAGTGGATCCATGTTGGATTACCGAATAGCATGCTTACCACGAAAAGGAATTTCATCATGGGGGGCGGCGGAGACGTGACTTTGCGGTATGCTTGGTTGAGGGTGTTATCGGGATCACGGAGAGAGTCGAAGTCATGGTCCATGCCGGCGACACCGATGATGTCCAAGGTTGCTCGAGTGGCCCAGTTACTGATTTGGACTGTGTTGTCGTTATCGCCATTGGCCTTTCTGCTCTCTAGGTCTTTTTCAATCATCTTGACCATTTCTGTACTCTTGTCCCAAAAGACTGGGTAGAGGTTCTTGATGTGACGATAGGCGAAGGCTGGCAGGAGATTCTTGCGTTGTATCTAGTGGAGATATTGTAAGTTTGAATCTATGTTGAGTGGTAATTGAAGGGCCAAATTTACCTTGTGCTCTTCACCTTCAGCAAGTAGGATTCCATCTCCGGTGATACGCCGCAAGCTCTGCCGAACCAATTCGGGTTTTTCAAAGTCGTAAACTTTCGTAACAAGAAGCTCACCCAGGGCTTTCGGGCCTGTCACAACCAGCCTTTCGAGGTTTGCGACCATATAGTACCGGATGATATCTTGATTGGGCTTGTTCAGGGCCAACTCCCGTAGCTGTGGATAGGGAGTCTCGAGCAGGAAACTCGGAGAATTACCCCTAAGCCAGCTTCGATTCTAGATACTGTTAGGCACAGTTATTGAATATATAGGAATGATAGCTGGCCTACCGCAGGTGAATATATGTGTTTCAATGGAGTGAAATAATCGGGATACAACACAAGACAATAAACAATCCTCGACACAGTAATGATCCCAAAAATAACAGCGCCCGTCACAATCCTGGAATCGAAAATAGCATATTCCGGCTTGAGGTATATTCCGGCGGCGAGACCAAAATATAGAATGGTGGAGCTGTCGCTGATGTGTCCCATTGCTAGGATTTTCCGGAGGATCCGCGGGATATAGATTTTGTGATTTGATGGCTCAAATCTCACATGGAGCAAAGAAGGTAGGTGAGGACCTTTCTGCGTATCAAATATTCTCTCAGTTTCAATTAGGTTTCCAGTAACACTAGTGGAGAGCCTAGTGTGGGTGTAGAAGAGATGACAAAGTGTTTGGCTCTCGTTGGTTCAAGTGAGACCTCTGTATCGTATACGGAGTAACTCGTTCAATTTTAGAGATAGCAATGCACACTGGAAAGAATGTGGATGATATTTGCAGAGGTGAGATGAGTTTGATTCGAAAAAAAATCCGCAAGGGATGATACAGGATGAATCTCTTTTAGATGGTTGCCTGGGAGTGACATATGACAAGTGCGGAGGTTGCAAACATATTAAATTTTAGCAACAACAACCTTTGTACTATTCCCTTGATCTAGACTAAAAGGAGAATTTCAGTGGAGTCAAACATTGTTTTTCTTGATCTTTTAGTACGGAGTAAGGGATTCCAACTTAGCCCCTCGCAATCAATACCGGATTGAGCAACACTGGATCCGCGAACAGGTCCCATCTTCCATGACATGTCGACTTATACGGAGTACATTAGCATATAATAACCCTGGGAAATTGTGTCGAGCATATAAATTTACATTATTCGAGTGTCAGCTTGCATTCTAAAGTTAGATACCTACCTAGGTATGGAGGGATCGAGGCAGGTGTTATGATTACGTCATTAGATTGTCCCGATGTTCCTCCCTCGTCAGACAGCGATAGCCATGCCAAGGAAGCGTCGTTTGAAAATTTTACCCCTGATTTCAACATCGTGCGATGATGGACTTGCCTCGTCCAACTTTCCGCCAAGTTCAGCCTTCCTCAATACGCAGGCATAACTGATGAAATGAAAAGCATTGTTGCGAAAAATTGTCTTTATGATGCGTTTTACAAGAGATGGCATCTAAAGGCTAAAGACGTGGAAAGCTTTTGAGGATTTGACGTTAACATTATTGAACCTTTTCGACGGAATCGACGGAATCGACGGAATCAATTTGAGGGAAAGGTAAACACATGTCCGTCACAGACCTTCATAGGAACCGGGTGATTTTTTCACCTACCTCTGGGTCATTAAGACTGAGCTTAAGAAACAATTCGAACCACGTTCCCAAAAAAGAACCATCCCTTACATTTCTCATTAAACCGGACCTAGACCTCCAATAAAAACGGAGCATATAGATGCTGCCCAGAAACGAAAAAGCCCATTGTGTTTTGTTCAAGCTACAAATTACCAGGTACCTATTGTAGTGGGGGACCATGCCTCCCACTACGTATTGACCTTACCTGTCCTGTCTTTACGAAGCGATTTTATTATGTAATCTTGGGGAACCGGGGGATACAAGTAGTAGGAAGGGACATATTGAATAAAACACACCTCTACCCCTCTCTGAATTGACCTCTTGGACTGCATGTCCTGGTTCCCTTGTAGGCAGAGTCGAGTATGAAACTGAACTGCGAGTGCTGAATCGACCCGTATGCCTCAGAGCATACAGCCTTGAGCGTTCCCCTCTTCACTATTTACCAAAATGCTAGAGGTAGTGGGTGCAGGAAAGAATTACATATCTAGTCTGTGTTTGTCAAGCCACCTTCGAGAATGAGTGTGGACTGGGTGCCATAAGGTTTCGCTTTCTTTGACTTCTCCCTGCTCATTGTATCTAGAAGAGTAATAAGGAACGGAAGTTTAGGACTGGTAGCATCGATATCGTATGCATTATAGGTAGTTGGGTCCAGTATTTGAAGATGCGCTCTAACTACTATAACTGGGAGATTTGTGCCTTGGCTTTAGTAAGTAGTTCCACAATGTCACTGTGACCGGATTTTTCTGCGCGCCAGAGAGCTTCATAGCCTTCCTTTTGACCAGGCTGAGGGTTGATATCGGCTTTGTTGTTGAGAAGTAGTTCTACTATCTCTGTATGACCGGCGCCTGCTGCGCCTTGAAGAGCTGTATAGCCACTGATGCTAGTTTGAGCGTTGACTTCGGCTTGGTTATTGAGAAGTAGTTTTACTATCTCTGTATGACCGGCGCCTGCTGCGCCTTGAAGAGCTGTATAGCCATTAAATCCAGCAGGTTGATCGTTGACTTCGGCTTTGTTGTTAAGAAGTAGTTTTACTATCTCTGTATGACCGGCGACTGCTGCGCTTTGAAGAGCTGTATAGCCTTTAGATTTAGCAGGTTGAGCGTTGACATCGGCTTTGTTGTTGAGAAGTAGTTCTACTATTGCGGTACGACCGGCGCTTGCTGCTGCTTGCATCGTAGACATACGACAACTGTCGGAATATGATCCAACATCCACACCACGCCTAATGAGGCGAATGGTCATGCTCTCAATTCCGTTGAGGGCTGCCCACACCAACGCGTCAATGGCGCGAGTGGCATCGGTAAAGTCATTTTGCCATCCATCGGCTTGCTCCAAGGTGCGGAAAATATGATTCCCATTCGCATTGGTCTTAATCAAACTCTTCGTGATAACCTTTGCCGCACCTGTATGGCTTAACTTTGCCGCTAGGTGAAGACCTGTTTGGCCATCCAAATCGATCGAGGTAAGACTCTGTTTGTTGCATAGATGGCGGACTACTGCAGTGCTCCCATTGACCACTGCTAGGTGTAGAGGGACCTGTCCATTCTGATCTGGAATATCAGACCTGGCTCCCCGGTGTAGCAGTAGTGACACACATTCCTGCCATCCTCGCCATGCCGATCGAGACAAAGGCGTTTGCTTCGAGAAATCTTGAGCATCAACATCAGCACCATGGTCGAGTAACAATTGCATAGTGTCTTTGTAGCCTTTATCTGCGGCCCAGTGTAATGGTGTTCGACCGAAATTATCGCCGCTATTAATCACATCAAGACCCAATTGCTTAACAATCCCTTCCAAATCAGCAGCAGACATTCTCTTATTTTCCACTGCATAATGGATTGCAGTTCTTCCTAGCCAATCCATTAAATTTCCACAGCTGGGATGGATTTGGAGGATCTGCAGAACTTTCTTTGCGTCTCCTGCCCCAGCGGCCACATGCAGAGCGAAAGTTTCGCCCTCGGCGTTCAATGCCAGGTCTGTCATGATGGCCTGGTGTTTGATTCGGAGAGTCTGGTAAAAAGCAAAAGGGAGAGGATTCTTCGTTGGGAAGTAGGTCTGATTTGACTGAATCACGGGAGAAATCGTGTAGGAGTACAGGTCTTTATCTCTGTCAAAAGTTATACTAAGCAATTATCACCAAGGAAAAAGAAATGAGCGAGATATTAATAAAATGCGAAGGGAATGAGATTCCCATGAAACTGGGTTAAGCGCTGGCCCCGGGCCCCCTGCTTTGCCACGACACTTAGAATCTAACTGGGGTAATCATGAATCGAGATAAATGAAGTGTATATATAGTTAACCAATCATGTTCTTACGTTGTATATTGCTTTGCTGTTTATTTTGGGGCATTGGCTTTTGAGAGCCATTTCATTGCGGCTGAACCTCGTGACCAAGGTGTTGTTCACAATCTCACCTCTGGGTTTTCGTATCTTTGGCCTCCATTCATTTTATTTCGTTTGAAATTTTCTGTGCTTTTCTTGTTATCTCCTCGCTCCATTCTAAGCAGCAGTTCATGGGACGTATTGTTCCGTACACGAGCAGCACAGCAAGCCCGGTTTATAAAGCTTTGGCGTTTCAAAAAGTCAGAGGCTTGCTACTCTCCAAAAGTCAGAACAAAGATTTCATGGCAGCCAAATTATTGATATTCGGCATTTTCACGCCGGCGCTTCCTGTGGTCGCAAATGAGTCATCGGCCACCGACCATCTTGGGTGGCAGGGCAGCCCCAATCGTCGAGGCACCTGGGATATCATCCTCAGTTGTGGAACAACAATTTTCGCATGCACCTGGAGTATCCAGCATTTGAATGTACCAGCCCCACATGATGGCACCGGGAAAAAGCTTCTACGAAGTTGCCAGTGGATGATTATCACGATTTTGTTTCCCGAGTTTATCATGGCACATGCCTTCTTTGAGCTTTTGATGGCAATCGATGCCACAAAATTGATCGAAGAAAACAGCAAGATGGCAGTGACATATCCATGGCTGATCAGGAGGCTTTTTCTTCGAGGTCATGCGCAAAAGAACGACTCCGAACATTGCAAGGATTATAAAGGACCAGAGTGGACCGTCACGCATTCATATTTTGCCAACATGGGAGGACTTTCCTTCAAGCATATAGACGAGACTGCGGATCAGAAATGCATCCAACTTCCTCTCACTGCGTTTCAATATGCCAAGCATCCTGATCTTTATGCTAGCCCGGAGATTCACGAAGATGACATCAAAGACAAGGGCAAACAGGATTACTTCGCCAAGGCAATTGCTATAGTCCAAATATGCTGGTTGATTTTCTCCCTTATCACTCGAAAGATCCGGGGCTTGCCCTTCTCTCAATTTGAAACGCTCACCTTGGGTCTCGCGGTCTGTGGTATTGCCGTGTATATCACCTACTGGCACAAACCTCAGGGCATTGGTGTCCCAATAAAGCTGACGAAACGAGAAGGCTCCAAAGTGCCCCGATTTTCTAGAACATATGACAGTTTTTGGGATGTTCTTTCGAACTCAAGAAAAAAGAACGGCTCTCAGCAGGTCCACCGCATCAAGAATGACAACATTCCTCTGGCCAAATCAGATAAATGGCATTCAACAATCATTGCGTTGGCTGTGCTATCTGCCGCATTTGGCTGTATTCATATAATTGCGTGGAATTTCGAGTTTCCCTCTGACATAGAGAAGCTCCTTTGGAGAGTCGCAACCGTCATGTCGATTGTAGTCCCTGGACTTGGTTTGATCACCATTCTACTAGCACAATTTACTGCTCAGGATGGTGACCCGCAGGAATTCATGCGCAATTGCCTGAGTGTTCTAAGGGAATTTTCATGGTTTTATCATGATACCGATGCCACCTCGAAGGCAATGATTACCTTGGAAAATATTTACAACAATCCAAGCTCGGAAGACGACAACGTACAGTGTTTATATAAAGTTATTCTTTCCGACGACAAAAACTCTCCACTTGGGCCAGAGATGCTCAAGTTCGTTAAAAAAGAAACCCCTTTTGAGAAACGCAATTCAATCCAGCTGCGGGATAAATTTGAATCTCAATTCGGCTTGCTGGTCGAATTGATGGATGAAGAAGGGCCAAAAAGTTTGATTGATAGCGCAAAGACAAATGTGTTTCCTCGTCGAACCCTGATCCCAAGATGGGTGAACTTTCGGCCATCCTATATGCCACCAACTTGATCTATATTGTGTCTCGACTTATGATCATGGCATTGACTCTCGCCAGCCTTCGATCTATGCCAGAAGGGGTGTATATCACGACATGGACAAATAATCTTCCAGCTATCCAATAGCTTGCAGTACACGGCCTGCGTTGTGGGGCGATTCCACGTAATGTTGATGACGGTGGGCGTCTTGGGATATTGTGGTTTACAATGCATAGATAATAGGTGGATCATTGGATGTACTCTAGGAATTGACAACCCAAGGAAATAGCCCTGGAGGAATATATTAGTGTATTCAAAACAGGAACTTGGAATGAATCACAGAGTAAAGTAATAGTAATATTGATCACACACCATATTAGCCCATTCAGCTTGGATATGATTCTATCTATGCTACTGAAACGCGAAATAAGAAAATCAATGATCGGTATGTAAGCTAACTTTACTCACAACAGTGCAAATGGGAAGAAAGATATTATTTACTCGAAGCTACGACTGACATACCCGCAATATTGTAGGACGACGAATACGAATACATATATCAACGTTGCACACGCTCCCAACTGGAACTCGACAACATCACCAAAACGTACCCCCTGACTCAGACATCCGCTGGCCCTGTAATTCTATCAAACTCACCAACCGTATGCTGCCAAACCTTCTGCGCCATCCCCTGCTCGCGAAGTCCAGCCAGCAACTTCACAACCTTAGGACCAGCATGCTCTCCACTCCAATGAATACTGTAAACCCCACTCCCAACCTTCCCATCTGTCCCACTAGCAACCTCAACCCCCTCGGACAAAGGCACACCAGAGGAAGCCTCCGCCGTCGCATTCAAAAGGGCACGGGGAGGATACTTAGCACTCGTCGCGAAGAAAAGATGTCTCTCCCCGGATTCCCTAATCGGAATATACACCAAGGGCCCGATAATCATGAGTACGATATTCATAATCCAGGCTAGAAAAGTATTCGACTCGCGCCCGATCCCCGTCTTGACTGCGCCGGGGTAGTCGTTAATAAAGGTCACTTCTGGCGCTTGCTTGGCTAGTGTTTCTAGAGCCAAATCGGTCATGGATACAAGATGCCCACGTATCTTCAGCATGGACATCTTCTTTCCTTGAAAATCCGATACATCAATGGGACCGTCATGGCCGCCAGCTAGAACGCTGACGACGCGTCGTAGACTCGTCGCTTGTTTGAGGTTTGGGAGGAGGTTGATGATGAATCTTGTTCGGGCGTAGTATCCAGTTGCAGACATGATATGGAGACCTTCGGATGTATCTATTGGTATCTTATGAGTAAAATTACTATATTTTTTGTGGGTGATGTCGGAATTTCCTACCTTCTCCGGACCGAATAGTTCCACAGCTAAGGAAGAGGATGTTGATGGTCTTTTCTTTACTTTGAATTTCACGACAGACCGCGTCGACGTTTTTGATCAAACTGACATCTGCTTTGATGAATTCAAATTCTCCCTCTGGGTTCAGCTGTCGGCATTCGGCTGTGATGCGCGCTGCGGCTTCTTGCGAGCGGCCGACGAAGTACGCGCGAGGTGATCGGGTTGAGCGTGCGAACTCTTTCAAGGCTGCTTCGCCGATGCCATTTGTTGCGCCTACGAAGACGGCCACAAGACCCGCTGGCAGTGTGCTGGCGATTTGGGCATTTGAGGACTGGACGTCTGGTAGAGACACCATTTTGGATGTTTATGGTAGTGAAAGGACTTGAATATTGTTGGGCATCGAAGTGTCTGTCGTCGATTATGGAAATCAATTGAGGGTTCAATTCCATGTATTTATATTGCATGGATATTTCTCGTATTGCGCTATGTTCCGTGTTCGGTGCATCTATGGGCCGTCTCGGACGGACGACGGACTTAAGCCGGAGGAATGACACCGCCCAGGTATTTTAACTTTAGAGTGAGAAGAAAAGCGTTGTTCGGCCGTTTTTGATTGAAACATAAGGATATAATTAAGTAGAGATTCATTTAGAAAAAAAAAATAGCTGGACGTTTATCCAGCCTAGACCTCTAAGGATCCGTCTGGAGCGGATGAAAATGATATATATAGTCCCACCCTAGAATACCTCATACATTATTTTGAATCTTGCTATATTCAGGCAGAGCCCATTCCACCATCCATTCTGACTCCAGAATTTGCTTGGTAGTGGGACGATCCTCGGGTCTGAATGAGAGCATCTGCCGTAGCATGTCGGAGATAGCGTCCCTCTCCTTTTTATCAAACGACGGGATTCCCTTTTTACGCCTGGGCTGTTCCACACTATCCTCAAACCGATCGTCCCAAGATCGGAAATATTCCCGATTTATTGGCGTACCATCCTCAGTAGATTTATCATATCGCGCATCCCACTTGCTCCACCATTCAGGTGGCAAAACACCAAGAGTATCGACATGCTCACAGGTCATATCGTTCTCAGTCGCGAAAAATCCTTCAAACAATGGCCGTTGAGCGATGATAGACCATATGGTACAGGCAAGAGTCCAGATATCTGATGAGCAAGATAGGGGTTTATTTGGTTCAAATCGAGCCTCGGGGGGTCGGATGACAAGGGGGGTTCGAGATTCGTATTTCAGTTCATTTGAGGGTGAAAAGGCTTCGCCAAAGTCTATAAGCAAAATCCTGGCTTCTGCAAGTGTGATTTTCTCACTCGCTTCCCCTAGCCACATGGGTGTAACACCGTGGGATGGGACACCAGGAGGAAGCGAATTGCCATTTAGATTGCCATCTAGACGAACGACAGACTGTAGTTCTGGTGTTCCATATTTCTCATGTAATTGTTCGAATGAGAGCTGGTCAAAATTAGGCGGAGCTTTCAGAAGAATGTTGCCTAGGTGAACGTCCCCATGGACAATTCCTTGGGCATGCACATAATCCACAACAAGGACAAGTTGGGCGGCTAATGACCGGGCAACGTCAAGCTGGAATAATCGATACCACGAACCATCTTTTGCACCGGAGAGACTAACCCTCGCCGCCGCTGTAACATAGCAAGCATGACTGCCATTGGGGCCGTGAATGGTAAACCTATCTAGAATCGAAGAGATCATCGTCTTTCCTAGATCGTTGACTAGAGAAGAACGAGGAAGACTGAGAGTGGATATAATGTCCACTTCCTTTGGGTTTGAGTTTGCTGTACAAACTTTCATTGCAACATATTTATTGGATTGTTCATCACGGGCCAGCCATGTAGTTGAATAAGACCCATGTCCCAACTTATCAGCAACTCCATATCGACTGTGAAAGTGATCTCCGATTTGTATGGGGTGATACCCCCCTGGTCGATAGTTCTCGAATCTTTCGACTCCCTCAAGAGGCTCATATAGGAAACGGGCATCATCATCATCATCATCATCATCGGTATTCGTTGAGTTGAATGCGGTGAGAGTGAACGTGCGGCGGGGTTGGTTGTGATGAAGCATTGGTATGCGCACCTTACGAGGGATAGGAGAATGAGTTCGGGGAAATAATTCATGTGGGCGCAACGACCGAATGGCCATCGACAACAGTTTACCCATCGCCTATAATGTGGAGAAGTTGAACAACAGTACGTTCGATAAACTGGTGAAAATATGTCACTCGGCGCGAGATGAATGTTGATGAAATATAACGCGAAACGCGCTGGAACAGCTTTGGGGGTTGCCTTTCGATATTGGGATTGCTGCCGAACAGGTAAAATAAGGTCATTAGACAGCTCCAACATTGAATGTTTTATCTCGGTAATGTTGTACTTGGGTACGGAGTACTAAGAATGGGGATATTACACACTTAATGTACGGGGGAGGCGCCATCAGTGCTTATCGAGGCGTGATGGGGGTCCCCGGTCTTGGCGTTAACGTCTGAACCGTGGAACGAACAAGCTCTTTCCAAGGTTACAGATAGTCATGTGATGTCTAAAATGGGCAGTGACACCTGAGGTATCAACATGTTTATTTACTTTCTGAGACAGTAACTAGTTGGATATCCCACATAAAATAATTAAACAATATAGTGTCGTAAGGCCACGTTTGGAATTGTATCATCAAATTGTGTAGCGCCCGGAGTGAATCAGTGCTTAGGTACATGGACCGGACCCTCCCCTGGCGTGTGCTGATGGCCAGTGAGCATTCAGAATGGATAGTGTCAGAGGACCCATCTTCCTTATCTGTCTCAGGGTTTTAGTGGGCCAGTGTTCTCTCCGAAGAATTGTTGCTCTAAGAATAGGTGTCAATAGTTTCAGGGCTATTGATGAAGGTAGCCTAGGATATTCCCAATTTAGAACATAAAAAAGAACAAAAGAACAAAAAGAGATGAACATATATGAAAAGAAGACAGACCCTGTCAGCCCTAAACAGAAAACCCGCTCGTGCCTGTAACTTCCCGCATCTCCACCTCTACCGAACTCCTCCCCTTCTCCCCTCAAATGTGTTTCACTTCCCCTTTCTCAACCTCCATTGTGTCACTCATTTTTTTTTTCAGCCTCCAAGCTCGAGGTTGAGGTTGCCACACTCATTCAACTCTATCACCACCTATTTCCACTGATGATTGCGCATTCTTTCTCCACGTCGTGCCCCCTTTCTTGGCGAGAGATCGGCGGTCTTCAATGAAAGTCCGTCTATTGTCGCTTTGAATACCCCAATGCGCAACTGAAATACCAACGTTTCATTGTGATCATATACACGTGGCTTGCAGCCCTCGATACCTGACACCGCGATCAACCTCCCCCCTTGCCTTCCGCAGGTATGCGCCATTCGCGCGGTTAATATACCATCATCTCCCTCATTGCGACTGACCTTTGCCTCTCTCTATTTGTTATACCTGTTTCTATTCTCAATCACGACTTTGCCCGGCTGGACCGAGGAAGTTGACCTTTGATCGTTAGCGATCGCGCCATTCTTTCCAATCCTCTGTGATCACCTCCTGGCGGGACCAGGTCAATTGACACAATGCTCTGTGGTGGAGACCGTGAGAAGGGGGATGTAGCGATGGAGGAGAAATGGGACTACGTGGTAGGTCTACACGGTGATATTGATGTATGGGTGGCTGGCATACTGATAATTATTCACCCAGAACTTGGACGACTTTAAATCCGAGTCTTGCTTGACACCCTTCTCATATTTCTTCTTATGGGTGTTCTTGTTTATCTCAATTGCAGTCTATGGCGTTGATACATTCACTGCAATCAACTTGCTGGCTTTCTCTCGATGGTCTGGCCGAGTCGAACCCGCTATTCCCTTCAACATCTCCCGCTGGATCTTCGCCGCCTGTATTATTGCCTCATTCGTTATTTTGGTCTACCGATGGATACATGCTATCGGTGCCATTCGCTCGGGTAGTATTACTCGCAGTTTTCTGGACCCGCTGGCTGTGCGCATTCAGAGTATTCGCTTCGGCCAGCGGGGTCGTGGATACAGGCGATTCCTTGTCTTTGCTGAATTAACCAAAGACAGGAAAGCAGCAGAATATGTTGCTCTTTATGCATATTTCTCTTTCCAGTGTAAGTATCTTACTATACCCTCAATGATCTTAGAAATTGTTAACAAAGTTTCTAGCGTGGATGATCACGATCTTCGCAGATGGCCCGCGCCAAGTTATCAATGCCATCACTCTCTATTCAGTCATGCAAATGGACCTCATTCCCGGAGGAGCGAATGCAGCCCACGACGATGGAAGTTCCTCAGTTGCTCAATTTTTCAACAACGTGAAGATTTTGGCCGAGGAAAACACCCTTCAAGCTGTGGTCTTGTTTGGTATGCTTTTCACCCTGATCGTTTGGGTCCTATCGGTTCTCAGGTTGATCTCGGCGATCGCACTTTATTTAATCTTTCTCTTCCACCACATCCCAGCGGAAGACGGTACTCTTTCAAGGTACTGCCTCCGAAAGGTTGGTCAACGTCTGAAGCGCATCGTGCACCGCAAGAACAACAAGGCACTGGCAAAGGGGCTCAAATTGCAGAACCGAGCACCCACTAAGCCAATGCTGGACACAGATTCGAACCCGACTCTGCCGTCTCTCGCCGGAGATAAGGTCCCCGCAGTGCCTTCGTTGTCGCGAAGTACCACACAGACTACTCTGCCGCCTTACTCGCAATCGACCTCGACAGCGCCGGCGCAAAACCCGACACTACCGAATCTAGATTTCGATGCCAAACCAAAACTGGCTCGAACCGGAACTTCGTCTTCAGCAATGTCCGAGTCCGCTTCACTGACAGGCAATGCAGCTGGAATGGGATATACTCCTCTTGATGGCCAGAATCCGACGCTTCCGACACTTCCCCCGGTCCCTCCCCTACCGGCTACCGTTCCATCACGGATGGCCACCCCTCACTCTCGAGCGGCTCCTGCACCATATGGCAATGGTGATCGTAATACTCCGGGCCCTGGATATCGCAACCTGACTGATAACTCTGATTCTCAGCCATATCAGAGCCACACCCCAGCACCTGATTATTCTTCGGCTGACATGCATGCTTCCGATGATTACGATGATTTCAACCGTGACCACGCGCCTGCGCACTACGACCCCTACGGTCCTCCGAGGGGTACATACGGCGGAGAGGACGAATACGGAGCAGGATACGAAACTCCGGATGGCCGGAGAGGGGCGCCTCGCGCGCAGCAAGATTACTACCCACAGGATCCATATTCAACAAGATCCTACACGCCGGCTAGCACTGGTGGGACGCCTGCTCCTTATCGGACCAACACCCCAGCAAACACCGGTGGCACTCCTGCTCCCTATCAATACAACAATCCGGCGAGCACTGATGGGACGCCTGCTCCTTATCGAAACTACACTCCGGCAAGCACTGGTGGCACTCCTGCTCCCTATCAATACAACAATCCGGCGAGCACTGATGGGACGCCTGCTCCTTATCGAAACTACACTCCGGCAAGCACTGGTGGCACTCCTGCTCCCTATCAATACAACAATCCGGCGAGCACTGATGGGACGCCTGCTCCCTATCGGACCTACACTCCGGCAAACACCGGTGGCACTCCTGCTCCCTATCAATACAACAACCCGGCAGGTACTGGCGAGACTCCTGCTCCATATCGGACCAACGCCCCTGCAAGCTACCAACCCACAACTCCCCCACAAGCAGCCGCATATGGACAGCCTCCACCAAGGACGTACACTCCAGCGAACTCAGCAACTCCTGCCCCTCAAAATGGTGGCTATGCAGCTTTCAACCCATCAATGGCCCATAACACACCCCAGCCTCGATCCCAAGGGCCTCCCGATCCGTCCAGCTATACGCGAGCAAACACCGCTTCCCCCTCGGTCATGCATCGCGCTCCACCAGGGCACACATTCAATCGCGCAAATACTCACCAGTATTAATAAGGCTCACCCCCGCAGCTTTCATTTGAAGGCCATGAGACCTTATTATGATGAAAACCAGGAGCTGGCTCTCCTGTGGTTGATGACCGGTCCACTCGCTAATACTGATCACGACCAACGAACCCCTGGAGATCTTGTACATACCCCTGCTCGCCCTACTTTGATATCCTTCCTCAAATTCTTATCCCCGATGACACGAATCGATCATTTTTTATTCCCCCATTGCCTACAGCGAATGTATAGATACCAAGTAGCTTGAAAGTAATCTTGATATCCCCTTTTATTACGATTCCATGGCCCAAACAATGCGAATAAAAGATATGGATGAGTACTAGTACTATACAGCTATGTATTCTATAGGTTACACTCAACCTATAGACACCTTCCACCATCAACAACAAACAAGCACCCAATCACCAAATCTTCTTGGCAATCATCTCATACCGCTGTACATGATCAACATTGAACTCCCCATCCTTACTCTTATCCTTCTCCTCCTTCTCCTTCAACCGCCTCAATCCATCCGGATCATCCGCATATATCAACTTCCTCTTCTCATCGCCAACCTCAACAACACCCCACCCACCAGCACGCTGACTACCCTCAACATAGAAATCACGAGTACGAGGTGCCCCAGTTTCAGTACCAGACTGGTTATTCGAGGACTGTTTACGCTCGCTCTCCCGACTCTTCATCTTCCTGTATCGGGAGCGTGCAAACGCAAGCAGGGCCATGCCAAGCAGGAGTTTCAGGATGAGCAGGACGATGAATCCAGTCAGTAGCAGGATACCCGTGAAGATATGCACAGACTGGGCCGGTGAAGGGATGGCATTTTCGAGGAGAGTGCGGAAGAGCGCGCTGACGTGGGCAGCGGAGGCCGGGAGGAGGGTTGCGAATGTCAAGGGTGGTGCGGAGGGAACCGGGGATGGGGCGTAGCTGTTGTGGATTGAGGTTAGGGATGTTGCTCCCATTGCCGTTGAGGAGGGGTGTTGGGGAATCAGGGCGGCTAGGAACATTTGGTATGTTTGCACCGAGACACGAAAGAAGAGACATGAGAGAGGAATGACTGGGAGGCCGATTCGTCGGGTTAGGTTTTGTTCGCCGAAGGCGTTGGTGTAGTAATCCTTGGCTAGCACGTCGAGGAAGCGGCCGTAGATGGCTGGACGGTTGTTGTTGAATTTGTTGATGTAGGCGTGCTTCAGCCAGTCTACTAGCATCTCTGAGCCCAGTACGACTAGGAATGGGCCTAGGACTTGGGCTAAGGTTGGGATGAAGGAGTTGACACTGTTGAAAGATGAGAGGATTGAGGATGGGAAGAGGGTGAATGCTTGAGGGAGGATGGATGAGGCAGTGCGTGGAGGCGTGGATAGCGGCGTGCTGTTGGTGATTGTAGAGGACTGGCCTGGGAAGCTAGATCCTAGCCCGAGGTTGCCGACAAAGTTGAATGCGCCTGTCTCCACGATATTACGCGAGGCGATGATGGTAAGCATGAGCCAAAGCTGGAACCGTTCCACGACGTCCGCACAGGTAAGCTGGAAGAGATTCTCTTTCTCGAACTTGCGGAAAACGGTGGATTTAATCTCCACAAACTGGTTTGATAAAAGCAGCGTAATCAGTGCGTTGGAGTATGAGTTGACTGCCACATTCAGAGTCATGACCTGGTAGAACAGAGATAACGCATGTGATACTGTGTAAACCAGTGCCACCAGGAACAACCAGAACGGACGAATGATCTTGCTTCGGCCGTCAGGACGACGCTCAAGAGCCTCGCGTGAGAAGAGACACTCGAGGACGTCTTGACCTATGGCAGCCAACAGTCTGTCGCTGACCTCCAACACATTGTAGATAACGTATAGCTTGATAGCAGCCTGTCCACGAATCCAGTGATACATTCGGCTTGCATCGAAGTACATCAAAACACAGCAGGTAGCTATCATCAGTAGGCCTGTCAGGATGTCCGCTTTATCGTCTGGAAGCAGCGCCGACGGCATCGACTTCTTCCGCCGATGGTGGTATTTGCGGGATTCGGAGGATCGATGTTTTTTTCTTGGTGCTATGTCTGGCCCCAGAGAGGAGCCCTGAGGCAGGTGAGGAGTCGCATCAGATTCGCTTTCGCGTCTTCCACGCTCGTCCTCCTTTGAATAATGATTCCTCCTGCGCCATACTCGACCAATCCCGCTCAGGACAAATTTCCAAATGAACCGGATCTCAGCTCCTAAATTCATCACCCATGACTCACCCAATATATAGACAGCTTTGATAAACCGGAGTGGCATTATCGTGAAAGAGTAAAGCCATGCATCAAGGCAGGCAAGACTCCCAAAGCAAAGCACCTGCTCAAGCATAGGTGCAAGCATAATGAAGTTCATCAGCCTCTCAATCTTAACAGCCGATGATTCATAGGGGAAGTCATTGGCCGCATCACGATGGATGTACAGTGGTGAAGGTCGACCAGAAGCAAGCTCAAGCTGGAGATAGGTTGGCAGAGAGACTGGCGGTAAAGGGATAGATGATGGCAACGGTGAGGGCATGGGCGATTCTATAATCTGAGGTGATGCAAGAAGGTGGCTCCTCAACTCGCGGTCCAGCGCGGGTCGGTCCTGTTTCGAGCGCGATGCCCATGTTTGGGTTAGGCGGTCATTGCCTGGGGCCAGGGGCAATTGACGTCGCGTGGAGCCAGGGGTGGAAACTGTTCGTGCTGGGTGCGGCCGATTGCGGAGGGAGGGATTTCGAGTATTCCGTGGCAAGGCAGGACTCGCCGGCGCAGAAGCATCTCCCAGTGACACTTCTTTAGTGGGGCGCAACTTTGGCAAAACATCCAAGATCGAAGGCTTTTCGCTCAGGGACTGAAGCACAAACTCCGGTATCTCCCGTCGTGCGAGAGGATCATCCACATGGACGTTGTCTGAGGCTACTCGCCTGCCAGCGTTCGTTTCTGATCCCACGGGACGGTAAGGTATTGACTCCGGGGAGGATGTGAGCGCTTGGATCTTCTCGGGAGACAACTTCAAGACCTTGTCTTTGTCCTCTGATAGTTGGTGAGATAGATCATTAGACAACTCAGCTAAAGCAGCCTTGACCTTGGGTCCATCGTACACATCCACTACTGACAACTGGCCAAGATTATCTCCGTTGTTCGGCGAATGCTCGACTAGGATACCGAGTCCCTGCTCGTGCTCCAAGCCCGCCATTTTGTGTCCTCCGTTCGCAAGGTGGCGTTCGGTTGTTGGGTCATGTTCCCGTTGTCCATTTGCGCCATCGTCTCCATTGGTTGGGCGTTCGTCACGCTCGCCGCTGGACTGTGCCACAGGAGTATCTATTCGACTGTGTTTATCCTCAGTCGAATGGACCACGGATTGTTTTTCAACCTTCAAGCTCCCATTGGTACCGTTTTCGACACCATGTTCGGCCATCTTCCGCTGTGACGGAGGTTCACTAGTATCTGCGGCAGGGCTCATTCTGACGACCCAGTTACCCGCAAAAGGCCAATGTGTTTCTTGAAAATATCCCCAAGCTTGCAGTATCACCGCTCATACCATCAGATAGTGTAGATCTCCAACTTGTATCATTTGAATTTGGCTCGCGACGAGTAATGAGGGTATTTCGAAGGCGAAGAAACGTAAAAAAAAATAGGAAGACTATGTCATCCATCCATCTGGTACATACTGAAAGAAAAAAAGCAAGGCACAGTCTAAACTGTTCAGAACGCTTGTTGATGTTGGGGCCGTCTGGGGGAAGATAAGGATGGCAGGTCGGTGAGTCGGAGGTTAGCGTCATTGGTGCCTCAGGCAGTGAAACGGAGTCACGTGTATCCAAAATAGGAAATTAGCTTAACCCCATGGAAGGGGCAATTACAACCTCAACTACAACATAGTACACAGAAATGTCTTTAACTTCTTTACCCTTGGAGCTCTTATTCTGCATAACGGAAAATTTGGAATATGCATCAGATTTAAACGCAATGTCACAGGCTTGTCGCCTGTTCCACACCATATACAACCCTCAGCTCTACTCAATATTTGCGAATAGTTGCGAACCCAATATTCTGCGCCTTGTGCAGACCGGCAATTCAGATGCTCTACAAAAGCTAGTATCTGCTGGTTACAGGTTGTTTGATTTCCTGGAAACACCAGAATTCTGGTGGAAGGAACGTGGCTGCTACGTTGGTTATAAACTCGAATCGAGGTCGCCCATGATGATCGCAGCAGGAAATGGTCATGTGGAGATTCTTCAGATATTTATTGACAACCTGCCTTCAATTATCACAAGGTCTACTGTTCGATCCTCACATCTTTTGAGCCACGCAGCCCTGTGTGGTCAGTTGGATGCAGTCAAGTTCCTAATATCTCAGGGGGGCTCATTGGACCATATTGACATGAGGATGACTCTAACAATACTCCAATCTGCGATTATGGGTGGGCATTTGCCGATGGTTAAGTATCTAGTTGAGGAGAGTAAATGCAAAGATCAAGATTCAGCATTTGATCTCCTTCATTCTGCCACAGCAGCAGGCCATTTGGAGATTGTTAAATATCTGATCAAACGCGGTGCTGATTTTACCCATCCACCTTCAGGCTATGTCTCCGAATATGGCCATCCTTCGGCTCTTGAGACAGCAATAAAAATGGGCTACGAAGACATAGTATTATTCTTCCTAGACAATACACCTCCCGAACTTATGGAAGCTATGAGCACCATCGGCTGGGAGTCAATGTTGAAAACTTGTCACCGTGATGTATTCCCACCCCCTTGGCCATCTCCATGGAGAAACCCACACATTACCCAGACGATATTGGCCCGAATCGATCTTGAAACACGACTCGCAGCTACTACTCCACTTGAGCAATCCAACCTGCTTGCTGTAGCAGCAGAGACTGGAGACATGTCTCTGACTCAAAGATTGATTGGCAAGGGGTGTAGGCCTATCTTGTCTCAAATGAGACATACGCCCGTGTCCCGTGCAGTGAATAACGGACATGCCGAAATTATAGAAACATTTCTTCGTTGCCCAGGGTATCTGGTTTCTGAACAGGATGTTTCTTCTGCAGCAAAAAAGGGCGAAACGGCCATTCTGCTCAGCCTTCTCCACAAAGTTGGAAAAAAGGACTTCAAGAGACTCGGCAAAGTTGCATTGAATGCGGTGTGTTATTCAGACAAGTTTATACTCGCGATGCAAAGCACTTTTGAGATTCTCACCGACCAAGACGTGGAGGCCTTGATTTCGATGGTGACAAGCTCCACTGGCCCTCAAGCTTCGTGTGCAGGCCACGTGGAAGCTACCAAATTCTTAGTTGAGAAAGGGGATATCCAACCATTTGACAAGATACCCACATACTTTGACATTCTCAAACGAGCTTGGGAAGAACCTAGTTCGTACCTGGAGCACGCGGCGGCCGTTTGCCCTGTTGCTCAATTCCAAGCAGCACTTGCACAATGGAATTTTGAGCTTGATCCAGACAACAGTTATTGCAAAGCTGCCCTTGTTGCCGCTACGCTTAACAAGAAAGTAGAAACAATTCAATTATTTGCTGACAAGGGTTTTGATGTTACTTCCACATACATGCACCGCGGGGAGCTCTCGCCATTGCTACACCTAGTTGTGAAAACACTGAGAGACGAAAATGGCCGGGTCATTGACGTGGATGGTGAACACGCGCAATTACGACAGTCTTATCAGCCCAATGGGCATCCATGGTTGGATCACATACTTCCATGCGCATCAGTACAGTTTCTCATGGAACGTGGTGCTGATATCAATCAATTGGACTCATATGGCCGTACTGCTCTGTTCCTGACTACAAAACTCAGGACACTAGTCTTGACAAAAGAGCTTCTAGGACTAGGAGCAAACCCCCTGCTCAAGAACCCGGGGACTGTCAGTCCTCTAGAGCTAGCCATTTCCCAGGGCCAAATAAAATATGTGAAAGCCTTTTTAGAGGCCATTAGGGCTCGTTCTTTTACTTGTGACGACTTTGTCAGTCTCATCCCTGATGTTCTGCCAGTGCAGACACTACCAAATAGATCTTTTGGTGGGCGATTTTCCGCATCTTCGAGTGGTCGACTATCACAAACTCGAATGCTTGCTCGAGATGGTCACATGGAAGCTACAAAAACCTTTCCACTGCCTTGCAGAGATATAGATAGGCGAGACAGTGCAAGCTCGGAACACACCATCACAGATGAGGACACCACAGACGAGGAGATCGCAGACGAGGAAATCAGAGGCGGGGAAATCACAGACGAGGAAATCACAGACGAGGAAATCACAGACGAGGAGATCGCAGACGAGGAGATCGCAGACGAGGAAACCACAGACGAGGAGATCACAGACGAGGAAACCACAGACGAGGAACTCTTACGTGAGGTGCTTCAGACTTCGGAAGATAATTTCATATCAATTTGGTCAGCAACCGAGGACGATGACTGTATTGGCGATCTACGCTGGGTGCGGTTCTTCATCGCGAAGGCCATGACTCAACATCACTGGCGAATGATGTACCCAGTACCAGCTTAGATTCAAATCTAAGGGCCAGAAAAGACAAATACATGATGAATCACTGATTATACAAAGAAAAGTCTCTTGCAAGGTATCCTTTTTTAAAGCCTTCACATACAGCTAAAAAGACCAACTGAAAAGACATTACAAGGCCGCATAAGCGGATGACTCTTCCTGAACTAAGCATCAAATCGGGTAATTTCTCAGACCTAATACAACAACTTGCCTTTTAATCTTGAGCAACTACCTCTCTTAGGGCCTATGGCTTAGATGAGGAAGAACTGTTTAGGTGAGAATAAAGGTACCACGACCATTGAGGTTGACCAATTTCTCCCAATGCTGAATGGTCTGCCCTTCATAGGGCAGGTTCCTAGCCATAAATATCCGTGAAGCTTGGAAACTTTCTCTAAAGAATATGTATGACCAATTCGGTCTTCGGTTGAGCAAGCCCCCGGCCTCCGCCTTAAAAGAGATCATCGCGATCGGCACAGAAATGGCTGGTATTATAGCCGATTTTTGCGGGGTTAAACTATTCACCTCGTGGTAATGTTAGCCCGATATCCCTTTATGGGTGCATCTGGATACATGAAGACCACTATGCCCGCCAGCATAAATACTTAGTCGAATGCTCAGTCTGTAACGTGGCTTAAACCATTCAGTATGAGGTCAATTATCCCCTTCTTTTTCGTTCCAGCTTGTTTGGCTGTACCCTATGCCGAGTATATTTATGCACCGTCCTCGAGAATTTTGATTCCCCCAGCGGTAGTCGGCGTAAATGGCTCCGTCACAACTCCAGCAGCTCTGACCAATGCTAGTGACATGCGCCCAGCTGTCTTCAATGGCCCCTCATCAGTAACCTTTGATTTCCAGAAGAATGTTGCCGGGATAGTTTCCATCGACATCGCTTCTGCTTCTTCTGATGCATTCATTGGTGTCACTTTTTCTGAATCAAGCCTATACATCAGTGAGCAGGCTTGCGACGCCACAGCGGACGCAGGATTTGACAGCCCTCTTTGGTTCTCCATCGCAGGTGGACCTAGTACCTACACAGCAGCAGAAAAGCACAACAGAGGCGGCTTCCGGTACATGACTTTGGTTAGCAATACGACGGCGGCGGTATCTGTGAATCGCGTGACGGTCAACTTCACAGCCGCACCAACGCAGAACCTGCGCGCATACACCGGTTATTTCCACTCTAACGATGACTTGCTAAATCGGATCTGGTATGCCGGAGCATATACAAACCAACTGTCGACCATTAACCCAGCCATGGGCAACGCTCTTCCGTGGTACCACATAATCAACAGCACGCAGACCATTGCGCTCCCGGAGACCGTTCCGTGGTGGACCAACTACACTATTTCAAATGGCAGCAGCGTTCTCACCGATGGCGCTAAGAGAGATCGATTGATATGGCCCGGCGATATGTCCATCTCACTAGAGGCGATCGGCGTGAGCACGTACGACCTATATAGCGTAAGGGTGGCACTGGAGCTACTGTTCGGTTTGCAAAAGGAAGACGGCCGTCTACCATATGCTAGTCCGCCCTTTTGCTGATACCATCAGCTTCACGTACCACTGTCATAGTCTCAACGGCCTTGCTCTGTACTATCTTTATTCCGGCGACCTGGACTGGTTGTCTCGGCACTGGAATCAGTTCAAACGAGGCGTCGACTATGCGCTGTCAAGTGTCGACGCCACCGGCCTGGCTAATATCACTGCTAGTTCAGACTGGCTACGTTTTGGAATGGGTGGTCATGTATGTTACCATTTCCCTCCTGCTAGTGTCACATAGAAATATGATTCAGAGAGAAGCAAAGTAAAAGCTAACAGGACTAGAACATCGAAGCCAACTCCCTCCTCCACTATGTCCTGAACCAAGGTCTGAACCTGGCAGCCGTTCTCAACGACACCTCTGTCCAGCATGTATGGGCCTCCAAAGCAAGAAATATCAAGGCTGCCGCGAACCTGCACCTCTGGGATAACAGCACCGGCCTCTTCCGTGACAACGAGACCACGACCCTCTACCCACAAGATGGCAACGTCTGGGTTGTGAAGTCCAACCTAACCCAGTCAATATCCCAGATCCGACGAATCTCCCAGTCTCTGCGCAACCGCTGGGGAAAATACGGTGCGCCTGCCCCGGAAGCCGGACGGACTATATCACCTTTCATCAGTGGGTTTGAGCTGCAAGCGCACTACATCGCTGGGAGCCCCAACTCCGCGTTGGATTTACTCCGTCTAGAATGGGGCTTTATGATGGATGACCCACGCATGACCAACTCAACCTTCATCGAGGGCTATTCATCCGATGGGTCGCTGCAGTACGAACCGTACACTAACGACCTCCGCGTGTCGCATGCGCACGGTTGGTCTACTGGCCCGACATCCGTTCTCATGAACTACGCCGCTGGGCTACGGCTGAAGTCCGCGGCGGGAGCGACATGGTCCATCGCTCCACAGCCTGGCAATCTGACATCTGTCGATGCGGGTTTCGTCACGAAGCTTGGCACATTTGCAATTGATTTTGAGGTGCGAGATGGGACGTACCAGCATCTGCGCTTCAGCACGCCCATTGGCACTACAGGGGACGTTGTTTTCTCAGGGGAGAACGGGACCTTGATCAGCGCCAATGGGGTCAGGGTTGCACTTGGGGCCGGTGGTGTGGCTAGTAGGCTGCCGGGGGGTAATTGGACGTTTGTTCCCAGAAGCTGAGCCAAGACAGGGAGAGTGAATTGGTAGGATTGGCCTGTCATGGAGATTTAACGGATCCCTTGATGTATACAATTTGTATGCCGCAACGACGCACCAAATGTGGTAATCTTTCGGGCTTAATTTAACGCCCTGCCATCTAATATCAAGGAACTTCCGCATAGAGATATCATTTGCAAACATGTATTGCTTTCCTGGTAGCTCTGGTGCCACGGTGCACACCTTGACTGCCGGACTACTAGAAGCTTCTACTCCATTTTAGTATACTAACTTGAACCAGAGCCTTTGATATATATTTTGTCCCGCACAAAAATATTGGTTAGTTCTAAAACAAGTGGAATCAACTGAACGTGAAGTCATATCATTCTAGATTCACATGTCATTCATGCCTATCATGTCGGTATTCTAGAACTATAATGCATATATGCTATCATCAGATGTACGTCAAGTGACAAGGCAAATCAATATCTGCCTCAATCCCCAAACCTCTATATCTACCAGTAGCCAGGGAAAAGCCAGTCCAGCTTCTCCTTAGCCTCGGGTTTCCAGTTAGCCTGAGGGGTGCTAACACCGAACTTAATACCACCAGCCAGGTGCTTAGCCTGGACGAGCTCGGAGTGCTCATCGCTGGCAAGGGAATCAAGGACAGCAGTAATGAAACGGCGAGCGTTATCGGCGTTAGACTTCATGTTACCCATGACCATCTCGACAGTGACGTCGGCGGTGGTCTCGTGCCAGCAGTCATAGTCCGTGGACATGCAGATCATCTGGTAAGCGATCTCGGCCTCGCGGGCGAGCTTGCCCTCAGGGAGGACGGACATGTTAATGACGCTGCCGCCCCATGAGCGGTACATCTTGCTCTCAGCGCGAGTGGAGAACTGGGGGCCCTCTGTATATTTTAAAAGACATGGTTAGCGATGTTCTATCGTGAGAAGAGGTTACGGCTTTACATACCCATGCAGATCAGAGTACCACGGTCGTGCAGGACGACACCATCACCCTCGAGGCTGTGTCCGCACTCGCGCACCACCTTGGCGATACCCTCATCGAAGGGGTCACCGAAGGGGACGTGAGCGACAATACCGCCCTCGAAGAAAGTCCACGGGCGCACGCCCTTGGTACGATCAATCACCTGGTCGGGGATGACAAAGTCACGGGGCTTAATCTCCTCCTGGAGACTGCCGACGGCGGAGAAAGCAATGATGCTGCGGACACCGATAGAGCGCAGCGCGGCGATGTTGGCACGGGCGGGAACCTCATGGGGAGCGATCTGGTGGTGCAAGCCGTGGCGGCTCAGGAAGGCGATGGCGACAACCTTGTTGTTGTGCTTACACTCATGGTGCAGAATAGTGATGGGCGAGGAAGGAACGCCCCAGGGAGTTGTGATATCCAGCGAAGCCACCTGAGTGAAGCCGGGCAACTCGCGCAGACCGGTGCCGCCGATGACAGCGATTCGGACGGGGCCTGTCAGATTCACTATCGTCAGCTTTCTATCGAAGTGGGGGTATGAGGGGTAGTGATGTGAGAAAAGCAGAAGCACACGTACCGTCGTATGTGGTAGGGAGAGAAGCCATTCTGCGAGCGAGCTGTTTCGGGGACTCAATTCGACGGAATGGTTTTGATATAGAAGAAAATGAACGTAAGCCTAAGATCCAGCGCATCTTGCGCCATCTTCAAATTTCTGAGGCTGCGGCCAATATGCGCCTCTCCGATTGGTTGTCGATCGACCCACGTGCTGTGGGTTCCTGAGGCGGCCACATACCTTTTTAGGCGATCTATAAATCTTTAAGGCACATCTACAACACCTAGCTCTACGTGTCTATCAAGGTCGTGATTTATTATGGTCAAGAACGTTTTGAAGATATTCTTTTGTGCATTTGGATACATGTACAATTTGGAAAGATAAATACAACTTGGGTGACAGAGTCGGGAGTAAAATACTCGAACCAATCTAAGCTGGCAACCACTCATAATGATGAGGACCCTTGTAAACCGGCCCTGGATCTTCACCTGGAATACCAGGCTTGTTATAGTTGTGTGCACCGAAGTAATCCAGCTGCGCCTCCATGAACTTAGTCGGCAGTGCCAATCCACCCTCATACTTGAGATATTCCAGAGTAGCCGAGAGCGCCGGAATATACTGATCAAACATGGTCCCCTCCATGACAACCTGCTTGAGACTATGGAAGTTCTGGCGCAACTCATGCGCGACCGCATCCACGAACTTGGTGTTGGTCACCTCATTATGGGCTGCCAGCGGCGGCTGCAATATATCCGCGATGTGTTCGGACTTAATGATACATCCCGCTCGCCAGATCTGCAGACAGTCGCCCAAATTGACATTCCAGCCTTCGTCTATAGAAGCCCGGGAAATGAGCTCCAGTCCCTGACAGAACGATGCTAGGAACGAGCAGTATACAGCTTGTCGTAGGTTCTCGATGATCACTGCGTGGTCCCGCGTTCCCTCGATCGGTTTCGGCATGGGCATCTCTAGCTTCTTCGCAGCTCGCGCTCGCTCTATGCGGTTTCCACTTGAAATTCGCATGTAATGAGCGGCCGCTAACGTCGGACAAGAGACATGCCGGGCGGCAGACTCCATGAGACACCAAAGTGGAGTACCTTCGGTGTTATCGTCGTCCTGAACGACCTTGTCAAGGACATCATCGAGCACATATCCATCATCCCGACTAGCTCCCTCGCCTTTGCGGTCACCTTTGGGCGTTCTTTTTGTACGTAACATATCAGCGCCGATGTTAATTAGGTAGTTACCTCGCAACTCGCCAGACTCATTCCATTTGGCGAAGATATCTCCAATTCTGCCATGT
This sequence comes from Penicillium expansum, assembly GCF_000769745.1. NCBI lineage: Eukaryota > Fungi > Ascomycota > Eurotiomycetes > Eurotiales > Aspergillaceae > Penicillium > Penicillium expansum. The sequence continues at coordinate 118,230 of NW_015971264.1, forward strand.
TCCATGGCCAGTCCCTCATGCATGTATTGCCATGTTTCAGCAAGAACAGAAAGCATCCCACCCTCGATGCCATTATGAACCATCTTGATGTAGTGTCCCGATCCACCGGGACCCATGCGCTTCACGCACGGAGTCCCAGATTTGGGATCATGGGCCGCATACGACTCCAGAAATGGCATAACGCGCTCGATGGCTTTGGCATCTCCGCCAGGTGAGAGACTTGGTCCCCGTCTTGCAGACTGATACCCACCCGATACGCCCATTCCAATCCAAGCGACGCCGATGGCGGCACACTCTTTCTGGCGCCGCTCGGTGTTTCGGTAGTTCTCGTTTCCACCGTCGAGGATGATATCACCCTCTTTCAGATCGGGTTTCAACATGCGTAGTACTTCGTCTGCGGGCTCGCCGTGCGTGATGGAAAACATGAATAGTTTCCGGTCGGACTTTCCCTCGAGGCTCTTGGCGAATTTGTTGATGTCGTAGAAGCCTTCAACTCGGCCTGTGATGCTCTTGTCATCTCTTGCGTAGTGCACCACTTCGTCGACGTTCTTCTTTTCTATATCCCACACTGAGACTTCGAGGCCGAGCTCAGCAAAACGGAGGGTCATCATAGAGCCCATGTTTCCGGCTCCGACCACGCCGATGCTTTTGATGGGGAGCGGCATTGTGAATTGGTCGTATTCTATAAGGCTGGCTCACTCGGAGGTCGCGATTCAAAGCGCAAGGGCAAAATATGTGGCAGATATTCGCATGAAGATGTCTGGGATGACTTTCGCTCTTCTTGAACGAGAAGCTTGTGGCGATCGGATCTGGGGTCCGGGACGTTGTCAATATGCAATCAGAAACGCCACGAACTAGCCAACGGCGTGCGCTTCCTCTTTCATACATAGCAAGTTTGACCAGAAGGGGCAAATGATGCAAAATTAATGAATGTAGGGTCTATGGAAGACTCAAATTGTGGCCAAGCTCGATATGGGCTGATATGATACTCCGCTGACGACACAAGCCCTAACCGAGAGCAGAATCCAACATTACATCACAATGAAAACAGAATGAAGAAGAAATGGGCAAAACGGAAACAAATGAGGCAAATATATACCTAATGGTACCAAGCATAGCAATCTTTCATAGAAGCTCTCTCCCCAGACATCCAGTGAATTATATGTTTTCGCCGATGTCAACAGTCCCCAACAAGGTCACGATACACCATACTAATTTTGCCTGACGGTTGTTAGAAGGAAGGAAAAGAAAATAAAGATGTCAATCCCCCACGCAAGCCTCCAAAAAATCCCCCTCTCATACGCTTCCTGCTCAATCGGCTGCAGCCCAAACGACACACTCCCGCGCCGCCTCGAAGCAATCAGTGAAGCAGGCTTTAGAGCAATCGAGCTCTCCTTCCCAGACATCCTAGACTATGGCGCACAAATCACAGGTAAACCAATCGCGCCGGATGACTATCCCGCAATTATGCCGGTGGCCGTGGAAATCCGCAAACTATGTGAAGAGCACAGATTGAAAATCATGATGTTGCAGCCATTTGCAAACTTCGAAGGCTGGGTCAAGGGCTCCGTGGATCGTGAGGAGGCATTTGCTAGAGCGACAGGTTGGATGGAGATTATGCATGCTGTGGGTACAGATATGTTGCAGGTATGTATGGCAGCGATATATATATGTTGAACACTTCAAAGATCATGAGAGCAACCAGCTAATACCATATTCAGGTCGGAGCAACAGACACACCAGAACACTTAATCAAGAAAGAACGCGACGTGATCATCGCCGATTTGCGCCTCTTGTCCGAAATCCTCGCAAAACGCAATTTCCGCCTCGCCTACGAGAACTGGTGCTGGTCGACCCACGCGCCCGGGTGGAAGGAAGTTTGGGAGATAGTGAAGGCCGTCGATCGCCCGAATTGCGGCTTGTGTTTGGACACGTTCCAGACTGCGGGCAGTGAATGGGGTGATCCGACTACCGAGTCTGGTCTGATTGAATCCGTCTCGCAGTCCGAGCTACAGAAGCGGTTTAGTGCGAGCATGGATGAGCTTGCACGCTCTGTGCCCGGCGATAAGATCTATCTGCTGCAGATCTCGGATGCGTATAAGGTGTCGCCGCCGTTGGAGGACAAGACGATTGGTGGGCTGAGGGCGAGGGGTCGTTGGAGTCATGATTATAGGCCTATGCCGTATGACGGCGGGTATTTGCCTATTGAGGATGTTGCGAGGGCAGTGCTGAAGACGGGGTTCCGGGGTTGGTTCTCGATGGAGATCTTTGATAGTGGCCCGCAGGGAACTGGGAAGAAGTACGAGATGGGGTCTTTTGCTGCGAAGGCTATGGATAGTATGCAGAGATTTTTGAAGAATTGTGCGACGGATTGAGGGGGTCAAATTGCCTGCGAAATGTTTATGATGGTATATTGTTTATGAAGAAGTTTTAGCTGGTACATTTGGCATATTGTCTTTTAAGACTGGAAATAAATACACATTTTGAAGATTCTGTGGGAATTTGTAGACACAATTTAAGAAAACGCCGGGGTGGGATGCAAGATTGACGCCAATGAGATCATAAAGCACGCAATATCAACTTGAAGGTCGTGGATGGGGGGCCATTATCCATTAGTTAGCGTTGCTGGGGTATGCAACGGTGTATGTGGGAACGTACTCCTCCTTAATGGAGCGCAAGCTGACGAAACGGGACATCAGGTTGGCACTACCGGCCTTGTCGTTGGTACCGCTAGCACGCGCACCACCGAAGGGCTGCTGGCCAACAACGGCACCGGTGCTCTTGCAGTTGATGTAGAAGTTACCAGCGGCGTTGCGGAGAGCCTCATCGGCGACCTGGACAGCCGCACGATCCTGGGCGAAGATAGATCCAGTCAGAGCGTAGGTGCTGGTGCTATCGATCTTGTCACAAATCTTGGTGAAGTCTGCCTCGGTGGCGTCGTTGTAGGAGTGAATGACCAGGATGGGACCGAAAAGCTCGCGGGAAAGCAGAGGGTGGTCGGGGTTGGAGGTGCGGTAGACCGTAGGCTGGATGTACCATCCCTTGGAAGAGTCGTATGTTCCACCGACGAGCAGCTCAAGCTCGGGGTCATTCTTGGCCTCCTCAATGACACCGGACAGCTTGTTGAATGAGGCTTCGTGGATGACCGGGCCGCAGAAGTTGGTAAACTCGGATGGCTCGCCGACGTTAATCTTCTGCACCTCAGCGACGACCTGCTGGGCGAAATCCTCGGCGATCGAAGAGGCAATGTAGGCACGGGAGGTGGCGCTGCACTTCTGGCCCTGGAATTCGAAAGCACCGCGCACGGTCTGGACTGCGGCGTTGCGGACATCCGCGGACTTGTGTACCAAGTGGAAGTTCTTGCCACCAGTCTCACCCACAATGCGAGGGTAGCTGCGGTACTTACCGTCGGCCACACCCTGTGAGATCTTACCGTACAGCATGCGGAAGACATCAGTGCTTCCGGTGAAGTGAAGAGCGGCGAAGTCGCGGCTTTCAAGGACGGTGCTGGTCACCTCAGCAGCGTCACCAGGAACGAACTGGATGACGTCCTTAGGAAGACCGGCCTCCAGAAGGATCTGGTGCACGAGCCAGTTGGAGGCAATCGCGGAAGGCGAGGGCTTCCAGATAACGACGTTACCCATCAGAGCGGGTGCACCGGCCAAGTTACCGCCGATTGCGGTGAAGTTGAAGGGGCTGATAGCGTACACGAAACCCTCAAGAGGGCGGTACTCAAGACGGTTCCACACACCGGTAGCGTTGTGAGCAGGCTGCTGTGCGTAAAGCTCTTCCGCATACTTCACACCGAATCGGAAGAAATCGCAGAGCTCAGCGGCGGAATCGATCTCGGCTTGCCATGCGTTCTTGCCCTGTCCGTGCATAGTCAAGGCCATAATATCGTAGCGGTACTTGGTCGCAATAAGATCAGCGGCCTTGAGGAAAATGCTAGCACGCTCGGAGAAAGGAGTATCGGCCCAAGACTTGCGAGCGGCGAGAGCCGAATCAATGGCGGACTGAACATCGGCCTTCGACGCGTTGGAATAAGTTGCCACAGGAGCATGAGTTGCGGGGTTAGACTGGGTGAAGGTTTCATATCCCTTGAGCTGTGAGATTGAATGTTAGAAATTGTGGTTTTTGTACATCTATTTTTGCTAAGCCTTACCTCCTTGCCCGCAACAACCAGAGGAACGTTCAGAGGGGCTTTCTGTTTGTAGTTGGCCAAAGCCTCCTCGAGACCCTTGCGATCTGGGGTACCGGGAATATAATGTTTCTTAAAGTTCAAAATTAGTCCGAGTGATCAAATAAAACCTCAATTCCAATACCGAACTTACGTTAGGTTCATTGTCAATTTGGGGCACCTTGAAAGTGGCATAAGTGCCCACGGAGCGTGTGCTGGAGCTTGGAATGCGGCATGCGAGGCGCGAAATGGGCGCGCGGGTACGCAGAATAGAGGACATCATTATGGTGTTTGAAATGAAGCAATGAATCGACTTCTTCCAAGAATCAAACAGAGAATATTTGGAGAAGAAGTACGCGCGGGGAAGAACTACGATGAAAAAGGCCGGCTACTACCGGTCAGAAGCTCATAGCTGCACTGTACAACGCCTGGGACTGGCTGAAGGTCCAGCCAATCAGCAGTGGCCGGTTGTTGTCCCGGGTGGATCCCACCGGGCCGGCGTCTATCTGGTCATATCAACGCGGGTTTGTCAAGAAATCAATTTGGTCTTTAATCCTCTTTATAAATTCAAGTTCTTATTAGTCAAGAAAGGATAAATAATTGACATTCCCCACAAATATAGATAAGCTTGATAGCGGCGATTAAGGTACGGAGTACTTTAGAGGGAAAAAACAATATACAGTCAAACCCACTGATCGATACTAAATGTATACATACTTCATAGTTAGGTACTCCATACAATGTACAAAATCCACAAAGTAATAATTATAATTTTCTTTATTGATATATTCTAATATATATATTGCTACCACGTGGTATCATGTGCACAGTAAAAGCACCATCCAAATAGGAGGGTTCCAAAAATAACAACAGACCAAAAATACTCTATGCGATCCACCACCACACTCGCTCAAGCCAGTTGCGTGGCTGCGGTTCGATCTCCTCTTCTTCAAGTCGGTCGATCTCATCCTTGCCGCTGAAAATGTCAAGCTCTGACACCTTAACTATCCATGGCGTCTTGTAATAGAACTTGTGGCCGAAGTACAGCACGAAGAAGATCACGAAGACAATGTAGGAAACCAGGAAGTCTGACGCGGTGAATTGGCCTGGCCAGAATACGGTATAGCCATTGGTAATAGCCAGTAGCGATACAAAGGCCATCACGAAGTAAGCACCGTACGGCTGGAAGGGAGTAATGAAGGGCCGCGACTTGAGCAGCCCGTGGAAATCTAAAGCACTGCGGAAACGCTAAAAGACAAATTGTTAGTAAGATAATCCATGAAAGGAACAGAAAAAGGCAATATAACGTACCAAGTATGCCACTGCCACGATGACCCAAGCGAGGAAGCCTCCGATTGTAGTGATATTGGTAAACCAATAAAACACAGTGGAACCTGAGTTAGACAGGTTCAAGAACGAGAGTAGACCAATTGCCCAAGTGGCTAGTACAGCATTGTAAGGGACACCATTCTTGTTGCAGCGAAGGAAAATTGCAGGAGCCTGGCCCTCACCGGCGAGCGAGTAAAGTGTGCGAGACCCAGCAAAGAGCCAAGAATTACCCGAGGAACAGGCAGAGGTAAGAATTGCAGCGTTGATAACGTGGTTCAATCCAGTAATACCAGCATTTTGAATGCCGACAACGAATGGACTGGCACCAGCACCAGAACCACCGCTCGCAACACCCTGCAGAAGGTTCTTGTCGTTGTATGCGACCGTCACACCAATGACCAAGCTACCCAAGACGTAAAATGCGAACAGACGGTAGATAAACCGCTTCGACGCCTTGGGAATGTTGCGACGTGGCGACTCAGCCTCACCGGCGGCAGCAGTGATAAGCTCTGGAGAGAAAATGAAGGAGAATCCGCACTTGATCATAGAGGTCCAGAATGCCAAAAAGCGGCCAGTGCTGATGCTCGGCACCAAGTAGGGCTCCACGAATGCGCCTGGCGTTTTCCAGTATCGGAAGCCGAGACGGTCGTGGTTAGGACCTCCGCCGAAGAAAAGTACGATACCCAAGATGATTAGACCGAGGATTGCAATGATCTTGAGTGATGCGAACCAGAATTCAGCTTCACCGTACCAAGAGACCGCGATAATGTTTAGAAGGAGAACGACTAGAGTAAATTGCGTTAGAGGATGTCGTAAACACTGGACTGTTGGCACATTGTGTACTCACGAAGGAGAACGATTGCGATCCATACACCCACGTTGACTGGTGAATCCCAATACTCGATGACAAGGCCACATGCAGTGACTTCTGATGCCAACAACATTGCAAATGAATACCTAAATAGTAGCATTGATTAGTTTGACGTGCGCAGACCTTGACAGAATGAATAATTACCAGTAATTGTATCCTGTATGCATTTAAATTAGCATTGGGGGTATTCCATCTTTCAAGGTAGGTTCGACATACCAATAGCAAATCCAAGACTGGGCTCCGTAAACCGAGTGATCAAATAAGGTGTAGAAACACCCTGGATGGGGAGGTAGGTTGTCATTTCACCGAGCATGTTCATGACAAAGTATACAATAATTGACATCACAATATAACCCATGAGCAAAGGAGCTATCACACATTAGCCCCCCATATCAAATGTATGATTCGCACGCTGATTCTTACCAGGTCCAACTGTTGAGAGCGCTGCGCCACTGCCGACAAAAAGACCGGTGCCGATACAACCACCTAGAGCCAGGAATTGAACATGGCGCGAGCTCAAACCTCGCTGAGTGTTTGAGTTGTGAACGCGAGTGATCTCTCCATTCATGGCTTTTGGGTCATCGTACGGGGACTCGGGACGATCCCCAGCCTCGAGGCTTTTGGGTGAGTCGTCTTTCATGATACGCGAAGGCAGAGAAAAGGTAGGAATGTTGGCCAATCTAGATCAAAGAGAAGATATACAGCGACACGGGAAATTCTAGGTAGCGTAGAAACCTATAAAGCCACTTGGGATATCCGGGGAAAGACTGCTCTTAGGGTTATTATACTAAGCTTACTATTCTATAGCCCTGAAACTGTTATCTTTTCGGGAACGCCCTTCCGATGAGATAAAAATATACGCCATGGTAGTGTCCTCTAATTGGAGAAAACGTTCTCTAGCAAGATAATAAAAACGTTAAAAACGTCTACAACATACAGGGAACGAATGCCCAATATCCAAAAGAAATCAACAAGACCGGGCCATTATGGGGGCTTTTGATTAAGTTTTTGTAGATGATTGGCGCCCACATTACCTTTTAGTTCTAGCTCGGTCTCGCTGGCTCCTGCCTTGCCGCGTTTTTCATTTCATGCGTATCTTTGCACTCACATGTCAGATTGCTCTTATCTTACCTTTGACACATTGTCTCTCGATAAATATTCCTCCAACCTTCTAGCGTTGTTCTATTGCTTAGTCCAAACCTTCTTTATGGTAAGCACCCGGGTAGCTTGCGATTGGTGCACCAAATTGACTTTAAACATTTGCCTCCCGTTTGCCATTGGAATCACGTGGTGTGTATCTTGGGAGGGGTGAAATCTGGGGTAAAATAGGCGGACCTGCCTAGGTGTGGCTCCCAAATAAAATCAGACAAAAGCTTGGAATGCATATCCACCTGGGAATACATTGAAGCATCTTTTTTTTTTTAAACAAAAAGGTCTTTTGGGACTAAACCGAAAGTAAGCGGAGGCCAGTCACGCGTGCAGAAATACCGGCCCGGTCAGATTTCCTTATCGCTTATCGGTGGGCAGCCAATATCAAACCGGCCCGTGACCGTTCGGCAGGGTTGAATATCTGCGAACTATTGCAGATTGCAAGGGTAAAGAGGCGAATATCAAAGCGTCATTCAATCTCGCTCGGACATGATCTCCCTACCCGATCGTACTCTCATAGTTGTTCGTAGCGTTATAATCTTCTATTCTAAATGTTGGTATAATTCAAGCAGAACATGAATAATAGTAATGCCAACCCATGGATTGTAGCACATAAGAACTACCAGGCCCTCCCGGCCCGTTAAGATGGGCCAGCTGACCGTACCGGTCCCTGGCGGTTGCCACCGGCTCTTTACCTCTTACCCAATGAGTTCCACATACATAATCGCCATATCTAAAAGGTCGCCTTCAACCGTGGCTCTTCTGCTTCTTCTACCATTTATTCCAAGTCCTTTCACCTTTGATTTACTTCAGAGCTACTCCCCCCCTCCATCCTCTAATAAACATCTCACACTGCCATATTTCAACTGCCAGCTATGAAGGCTGCACCTGCCGTGCGTGTGCCCCTCAAGGCCGCCGCCCAGACCACCCGACTGGTGAGCGGCACCAGCAACTCTCGATCTTCAGTCGCCTCAGTTTCAGCCTCCAACATGTGGCAATCAACCACAAAGGCCCCACCTCCGCTACCACGCAAGGCACTGACAGCACCCCTGGCTAAGCTGCCATTGTCATCTGTTCTACGCTCGTTGCTAGTTCTCTCCGTTTCCTCGTCATCTCTACTTCTCAAGCCATGCATCTACACCCTGTCTTTGTTGGCCCATCCTCGCAATGCGTTCTGGGATGTCTCCAAAAACCCATTGCTGAATATGCTTGTCAAGCACACCATTTATAAACAATTTAACGCTGGCGAGAACAAACTCGAAGTGCAACATTCGATCAACCAAATCAAAGCCCTCGGATGCCGTGGCGTACTCCTGGGATATGCCCGAGAGGTTCTCGTCGACGAGAACTCGAATGCTGCTTATGACGTCAAGGCTGCTCTGGCTGAGATTCAGATTTGGATGGAAGGCACCCTGCAGACAGTTGACATGGCTCAACCCGGTGACTTCGTCGCTTTGAAGTTTACTGGAATGGGTACCGATGCCCTTCGCCTGTTGCAGTCGCAGACTATGCCCACAGAAAACATGGATAACTCCATCCTGAAGGTCTGTGATCTCGCCATTTCCCGTGGCGTCCGCCTTCTGGTCGACGCCGAAGAGCAGGCTGTGCAGCCTGGAATCGAGGCCTGGATCATGAAATATCAGAAATACTGCAACTCGCAGACCCCCGGACGTGCCATCTTCTATGGAACTTACCAGGCCTACCTGCGCTCTACCCCTGCCACTCTGGCCCGCCACCTCGAGACTGCTCGTGCTGAGGGATACACACTTGGCGTCAAGCTCGTCCGCGGCGCCTACATGAAGACTGAGCCCCGCCACGTCGTCTGGGCTGAGAAGGAGGAGACCGATGAGTGCTATGATCAAGTCGTCGAGTCCCTTCTCACTCGCAAGTACAACTCCATGCTCAAGGCCCCCTCCAAGGACACCCCTACCGAACTCCCGCCCGTGAATGTCATCATTGCTACTCACAACCGTGAGTCTGTTCGCAAGGCTCATGCTCTGCGCATGCAGCAAGCTACCCGCGGCGAGGATTACGGCGTTGATCTTAGCTATGCTCAGCTTCAGGGTATGGCCGACGAGGTTAGCTGTGAACTGCTCCAAGGATTCGAGAGTGCCGAGGACAGCGTCGGTGCTACCCCCATGGATGCCCCCAACGTCTTCAAGCTGTTGACCTGGGGCTCAGTTCAGGAATGCATGGGCTTCTTGCTTCGTCGCGCCGTGGAGAACACAGAGGCTGTTGGCCGTACTAAGGACTCTCAGATCGCTATGATTGCGGAGTTGAAGCGTCGCATTGGCAATGCTTTCAGCAGCAGCAAGTGATACTTGAGTCTTTCCTGGTTTTCCTTTTCGGAGGCTACATAGATTGTTTTGTCTTTACTTAGCAGCCCACGGGCTGTCTTGCTGCACTTTTTTTTTGTTGCATTTTTCTTTGCGTACAGCTGGGTGCATTCCACATGGCGTTTTTACTGCTTTATGAGAACCTTGGAAGTTCATTCTGATGATGATCAATGAAATCAATTTTTAAAATGAAGTGACTATATTCTTATATCATTTTTTAGTCAAGATAGTAATCAAATTAAGAAACCGGACCAAAGAGATAATCCAATACTGTTCGGCATGGCTGAGGTCGAATCATTTAGAATGCAGTCCCCACCAGGTTGACTTGCCCCTCCCGACTTCAGTATGCATCGGAGGGTCCATCCGATATTCTGTCCCATATATTGTCCTATCCATCACCTCAAAAGGAATACCATTTACTTCCTTTAAATAAAACAAAGTCGAACCAGTATTCCCTAATCATTCCACCGATCAAAATCAAACATCAACCAAAATGCACATCCTCTCCGAACCAAACGTCACCAAAATTTTCCGCGGTCTAACGCAAGACCAATGCCACAGCTTCATCACAGTACTCAGCAATGCCCTAATCAGCATTACCCAAGAATCAAAGCCATCAACCCCATCATCTACCAAAAAAATCCACCAACCCCTGCGCACAGTGTTCACCACAAGCGATGATAACACCTGCATCTTCATGCCGGTATCGGACACCGCATCCACCGGCATCAAAGTGGTAACAGCAAGTCCATCCGGAATCCAAGGCGTAATCAACATCTTCAGCCCAGAAGGCCGACTGCAAGGCCTGCTAGCCGCAGCAGAAGTAACAGCCTTCCGCACCGCGCTGGCAACAATGACGCTCTTTGTGCGCTGCACGACCCTCCGCAAGCACAACGTGCTCGTTCTCGGCAGTGGTCGACAGGCGGAGTGGCATGCGCGTCTTGCGCTACTACTGTACCCGGAGCAAGTGCGACGGGTTACGTTCGTGAACCGTGGTGCGAAGAGACTGGCCGAGATGGAGAGGGATGTTGTTTCTGAATTGTGGGGGATTTACCCCGGTGTTGTGTTTGATACGCTTGCTAAGGAGGGCGTTGATGATTATGAGCAACGTCTTGGGGAGGAACTCGCTGCTGCGGATGTTATCTTTAGTTGTACGCCTGCTACGGTGCCGAATTTTGGGTATGCGGCGCTGCAGGCGAATCCTAAGCAACGGTTTATCTCGCTTATTGGTTCGTACAAGCCGAATATGCATGAGATTGATACTGAGACGTTGCTTTCCGGTGGTGGGAAGGTTTATGTTGATTCGAAGACGGCTTGTCTGGAGGAGGCTGGAGAGTTGATTACTGCTGGTCTTGGGGAGGAGCAGTTGATTGAGATGGGGGATCTTTTGGGGGCGGAGGGGATTGTGGAGGGGGCGGTTGATGTCCCTGCTGGTTGTAATGTTGTTTACAAATGTGTTGGTATGGGTCTTATGGATCTTGTTGTTGGCAAGAAGGTGCTTGATGTTGGGGTTGAAATGGGACTTGGGACTCATGTTGATGGGTTCTAAATGTTTCCGGTATTTCTACATTTTGGGAGACACGCTATCATTGATCAGAATTATGATTGAAAATCACTAGGCTAATATTTCATTTACTCCTGCACTTTCTTGGATGCTAGGATACCAAGTCAACAAACTACTAGTATCGCTTTTATCTGTCTCAATATTTGAGTATTTCAAATCCGTAGCACAACTAACCACGGTTAATGGGATCATTCTTGACGCGCAAAACCACACCCATTTCCCGGCAGGCATCGAGAAGCCGGTCATCATAAAATGTAGGAACAAACAAGTCAGGATAGTGTACAGGGCTCTCTTGCTCTACACACTTGATGAACAAGTGTTCAATGTTATCGCCTGGGATTCTAATATTGCCGAGGTGAGGAAACATATGCTTTTCGATCGCACCAAGTTGACTAGCTGATATATCATGTATTGGTAATCTTCTTGGAGCGTCCATTGGGTCACACAGAGTCGTTCCAGAGATGGCGGTAGGTTTCTAGCTAGCGGCATCAGAAAGCAGGCTGAGACACGGTCGGGTGTGATGTGGTCCAATGGATAGTTCACATCGACAAATTGTAGGAATGTGTGCATCGGGAGCTCCAAATTCTTCAGTGCACTGAACCCATTGAAAGTTATATTGAATGCCTCGCTGTCTATGATGGGGCAGTTCACCGGTGCCTGGCTGATACAAAGGGTTTCGAGCGAGTGTTTCTTGGAGGAAATCGCATCTATGTATGACTTCATGGAAAAATGGGAAAAGATTTCCCCATAGTAAAAGTACGTGAATGACTTCAAGTTCACACAATGGGTAATCAATTCTTTGAATCCTGATCGTGAGATACCATGCACCTCAATATGTGTAATAGGTGACGAGTTCCGTGGTGCCAGGTCCGGGTAGGTGCCAGACATCCCATCTATCGTGATCCTGCGCATCGAGGCAGATGCGAAAATTGACTTGAGCTGAGCGATATGCCACCCTGGGGTCATACTTATGAGTTCGAATGCCGTATACTTTGGGACTTTGTAAATACCCTTTTGGACAGATTGCAATGCTCGCGCCGGGGTCATATATGGAAACGTAGGTGAACCCTCGTTGTAAACGGTGGCCCACTCTTCACTGAACCATTCCAGATAAGTCATATTTGGTTGGAAGCAGATTATGAGAGCGTTCCAAGCTCTGGTGTTATCGGTAGCTTGGAAATGCCGAAACCATTTCTTTAGCTCGAGGGTTGAGGATTGACCAAAACCTTTAATCAACCGGGTTAGGACCGGATTGGATCTCCTGGCTGGGACTTGAATTGCATGATATTGATCACATTTCCGCATTCTGCCCACTTTCAGGCTTTTGACTTTCCCTGCCAGGTAGGCATTGTGAAGAAGAAGGCCAACGAGCTTTTCCACTCGCTGGGGGGCGCAGTAGCAAGGCTCAAATTCCATATTTCTAAATTCCTCGGTATGAAGGCTTACGTACATGTGTGCATTGCATTTGGCGAGGTTCAGCCTATCTCGTTGATTTGGTAGATGACCCATGATCCAAAAGAGCACCTCAGTCGGGAGGGTGGCTAATGAGGACATCATGAACTATGAAGATAGAAAGATGAATTACGAAGAACGACGAAGGAAAGAAGGAATTTAAAGGAGGTCGAAGCAGTAGGTTAAATACGAAATGTTTGAAGCCGGGCGGATAATGAAGTAAGAGGTGAGTCTTTGAAGTAAGCTGAAAGAAGAGAGTAAATAAAGATACCTACAGTAGTAGGTCATGGTAGAATGCTCAAACAAAGATAAATTGAAAAGCGGATTTGCTATGTAGGTTGTTGCACTCTAGCCAAAGGGTAGCCATGGATATTGGCAACATCAATGCAGGGATATATATACGATTAAAGGTGAAAGAGTAACCCTGTAGGGTGTAGGGACTAGGGCAGGTTAGTTACTGGTAACTCTTTAATAGATTATAGATATGAAACAAGTAAGAAAAGGAAATAAAGACAAAAAGACAGAAAAGATCCCAAAATAGGAAATATCGACCCCGAAAAGCCGATGAGCGGAGCAAAATGAGTCCGGGATGCGGGGATCTTTATCGATTAGCCTTCCCTTTTTCTCCTCACATGGCCATTTTCCAACCTGGGACATTCCGGTCTGACTGTATCTTGGACATTTCTCTTTATTTCCAATCTCTTTATTGTTCCCCTTTCTCTAGACAATGCCCTGATCCGCTGTCACGGTAATGGACGACTCGACCCCGACGCCCACACAGCAAAAACGTCCTCGTGTGGCCGAAGAAAACCGCAAGCGAGCTGTCAGAGCGTATGCTATCGCCCTAGTATATCAATTAAACCGGATCTTCTAACACAATCCGTTTTGCGCAGGTGCGATGGTTGTCGCCGGGTGAAAGAGAAATGCGAAGGAGGTGTGCCGTGTCGGAGATGTCTGCGATACCGCCGCCAATGCAATTTTACTCACATTGACCCAAATGAAAAGACCCGGTCGACGTCCGTCTCGTAGGTTGACCGCATAACCATCTTCTATCATTATTTCAAACCGCTAATGGCGCGACCCCTGTTATCAGGCTTTTGGACCGAGCAGCCGCCCTGAGCCGAAATGATATCGCCGAGGCCGAACGAGTGCGCCTTATGGAACGTCTCCTGTCGCATTATGTTCCCAATATTACTTTCGACATTCAGTCTCTGCGCCAGGCTGCAGAGGATCTGAAGAGCAAACACCGCGATTCTGAGTCCGATGCGATTTCTACCCGGGAAGACCCCAATGAGCTGGAAGATCTTGCCATTGATGAGGAGGATTTTACAATCAAGGCTATGCCCGATAACACAACCCGTATGTTGATCCCAGAAGTACATATATGGGGATTTTTTGATTGACATTATTTATTAGAATATTCTGGGGAATTTTCATACTTGAATTTCACAATGAAGATTCGGAAGAAGATCGATGAGTGGATGAAGACTGCGGCACCCGAGGTAGGTTTCCGTGAATTGTCGGTGAGCGAAGGCACTCATGCTAAACCCGACCCCGCAGGCAACTTCTGAAGTTGAGCCTTTTGAAGAGCGATGGCGAAGTACACAACTCCAGTCAGCGTCACCTCAGGTGTCTTCCTCAATTACATGTCTGCCGCCGCGATATGTCGCCGATTTTCTTGTCCAGATCTTCTTCAAATATGCACAAACCAATAATTTCTACATTGAGGAAGACTGGTTAATTGAGAAATTGGGCGTCTGCTACACTGATCCTGAAAGTTTGTCATTTGACGATGCAGGCGCAGTGTGCTGTATTCTTATGGTTTTGGCGGTGGGCACTCAATTTGCACATATGGAGTCATCCACACCGGTGAATTGCTTGCCCTCCGGCTCCACGGCAAATCAGGATCATCACTTTTCGGAGGATGAGGTTGGCCTCACATTCTACCAATTTGCCTCGAGGCTTTTACCAGACATTATCGCCACCGCTTCCGTTCGAAGTGTACAGGCCTGTCTACTTATTGGGACGTACTTGCTTCCGTTGGATACTTCAGGGTTGTGCTACACGTACTTTGGCCTAGCACTAAAATTGGCTATCCAAAATGGAATGCATCGGAGGTATCACGGCGAAGGCCTGTCTCCGCGCATGATCGAAGTGCGAAATCGGGTTTTCTGGACAGCTTTTACTATTGAAAAGCGTATAAGCATTCTCCACGGCCGACCGTCATCGTTGTCGGACCCTGACGTTGATGGTCCCCTACCGGTCGATTTCCCTGGGTTAATGCCCGTCAATCAAATATCAAACCATACAAATATGGTAACACTTATTACATTGACTTTGAAGCTTGGGGAAGTTTCAAATGAAATAACCTCATTGCGAAAATACCGCAAAGAGCAACAGCAGGACTGTCTGGAACGATTACTGAGTCACCGAAAATATCTCGTCGATTGGTGGTCGACTCTCCCAGAAGAGATTACCTGTCGTGATCTGAATCCTGCAGGGCCGCTTTTCAGATCTAATGTCCATCTCAAGCTAGACTACTGTCTAACTCGAATTTTCATTGGACGCCCTTTCCTGTTCAGTAATATCAAAGGCATCTACCAGATCTCCTCTCAAGGCCCACCGTACAAGGGCTCCGCCGCTGTGTCCGGTTTGTCGAAGAATCGCGCGACTCTGGTTACAGATTGTGTGGAAGCGGCTCTAGAAATCATCGATTTGTGCCGCTTGCTCCGTGACGAGACCGGTCTCGCACGAGCCTCATTCACCGAATTTAGTTCATGCCGTGCAGCTTTGCTGGTCATTTTGGCCCAGGGCCTGACCAAACGAACTGAAAGACTTGGTGCTGCACTTGAACAGGGAATTTCCCTGATAAAGATCATGTCTATGGGTGTTGGCTCAGCCCGTTCAGCTGTTAGTGTCATAGAGGCACTCGAACGTGCCATTCGCCGCCTTGAAGCATGGAGCGAGACCCAGCCGGATATGAGCAGTGGAGGTGCCGTCGAATCCGCCTATGACCGGTTCAAGAACTGGGAGATGCTGTGGAAAGCAGGGCCTATCTCGCCGTCCACGCTCGCATGGCAACAGCAGGAGGCATATGCTTCAAGTGAGCAAAATGTTCCGCAAAGCGTACCTTCTCAAGCCTCTACCATGGCAGGCCCTTCTACTCTTCTTCATGGCATGACTCTAACGCCTCCATCTGCGGCCATGATTGGCGTGGGTGGCGCTGTTCCTACACCTGCCGCACCTGATCAGAGCATCCCAGAAGGCGAAGTTCCACCCCCCGACACTTTCTCCATTTCTCAGCAGTCCCTCTCTCAGATGCCGCACTTTGGCTTCGATCATTTTGTTTCCAATTTCCCGCAAGAGTTGGGCGAGTTCACTGCTATTCCTTGCTTCGAGCCGGATTCACAGGGTCAATCTAATGGTTTGCCTGGTGCTGAAATGAAGGCGCCTGGTAGCAGATCTGACCCCCCTCACTGGCTGAACTTCATGACGGATTCATGATCTTTTTTTATCGTGCTTTGTTCTTAAGCAGCGACTCATTTATACAATGTGTTTGGGTTGGGTCTTGTGACTTTGATTTTCGTTTTCTTGGTATACCATCTTGCGACTGTTTATATTCACTGCTATGTATTGCACTTGGGTGGCGGAACTTTCGGAAATTGTACACAGCTTATCCACAAAGCATCAATTCATATACTGGAACCAATATCGTACTTTGTCTGAGTCGGGTGACTTTCAACTTGTAGGCACACGGGAGATCTAAGTATCTACTCGTTTGCTTGTGATGAGAATTCGAATATTGATTGATAAATATACATAGTGCCCACAACCTAATCGAATGTAACCTTCTTTCCAGAGAAAGTAGCTGCCGTCTGCTCCTTAGCCTTCCGCTTTGCCTCCCAAGAGGGATGCAATGGGCCCTCATCCTTAGGCGGACCACCTTTAGGCTTGCCACCGGAATGCTGCCCAGAGTGAGGACCAGCAGGGCCATCTCTCTGAGGCCGTGCAGACCCACCCCCGAAACCACCACGCCCTCTCCCTCCTCTCCCTCCCCTTCCACCTCTCGTACCATCAGTTGCACCGCGCTTCGTATCCCATCCATTATCTCTACCTCCATACTTCGCAGCCAGCTGCTCCTGCTTGACATGGTTTGCAGTGGCTCCGAACTTCTTCTCCCACAAGGCCCGACGAGCCTGTTGACCCATACGGTTCTTACGAACAGGCTTCTTACCGGAATCTTCCTCATCAGTAGCTTCTTCCGAACCAGACCAGTAACCACCATTCATTAGAGACGGCAGGAACGTCGTGCTTTTCAATGGTTCCTTAGAGCCCTTAGTCCCCTTTACTTTCTTGGCAGGTGGGGAGTCTGCGGCAGAGAAGGAGGGTGATGGTGAACGAGAGATAGAATCGGAGATATCGTCTGCAGCGAGGTCTTCCTCATCGCCGGATTCCGAGTCGGCTTCGGAGTCTGAGCCCGGTCCAAGTCGCGAGTTGAATTGTGAGAGGTCTTCGTCTCCGGATTCGTCGGAGCCGGAGATGTCCATGTCGTTCGCGGGGCGGGAGACCTGCTCGCCGCGCCGAGGTTTTGTCGTCGCTGTCTCTGATTCAGACTCTGATCCGCTGGTTTCCTTTCGTGGCTTCTTTGCCGGCGCATCCTTCTTGACATCCTCTTTTGTCGCCTTGCTAGCAGGCGCCTCGTCGACTCGAAGTAGTTTCCGAATACCTGCCATGATACCAGGCATTTCCTTCTGCACAGGAGTGGATTTGAATAGTCGAGCCAGGATATTGGCTTCGGCTGTACTCTTCGGTCCATCCTGGGACACTTTCTTGACGGCCTGGAACTCCCCGAACGTCCGCGTCTCTGCAATGCGCTTCGTTCTGATAAGTTGCTTGAATAGGTATCGCTCGGATGTGACATGGTAATCGAGACCCTGTTAGAACAAATATTAGCAATCCAGTTTATACGACAACCTTCCGCAATATCATCTGGGTATCCACAGTAGCAATAACTACATACCTTCAAAGTCTCAATTTCTTCCTTCAGTCGCGCCAACGCCTTATCGTCCTTCTGTGCCTTCGCTGTCTTCTCTCGTCGACTCAGCTTTTGTCGCTCAAAGCCGCGCGATGTCTTGAGACAACGCATGATCATCAATACGCCGTTCTCGAACATTTGCGTCAACCGGGTGCCGTGAATGGACATTTTGCGGGTGTCGCTAGACCGCGCGGGCCCGCTGACTTCTTCGAGCTTGCGCTTGGGCATCTTGTTCGGTGGTATGAGTGTATTGTGATGTAGGGTGTTAATATGAGCGAGTCAAAGAATGTATGGCTCGTCGACAAAAAAAAACGTAGGCTTTTCGAGGATCGTGTTGATCGTCGGATGTTGGAGTAGCTTAATTTTTTTTTTCTTGGGCGGAGCCCGGCGCCAAGACAGACGCTTGTAATGGCCAGCGCAAATCAATCGGCTTGAGATCTAGCTCAGAGTATATATTTGAAATCTTTGTAAATTGGGATTATACGTAGAAAAAATATTTGTTACCGGCTAGAAGGGTTATTTCATGAGTAAACTCGGACAAGGTAACAGCTACATGCACTACCTACATTGCCGGATATATTGATTGGACAAAAAAAGACCATCGATTAACACTGACGGATATGTACATACAAACATGGCAAAGAAAATGATACGCATACAGACCCAGTCTATTTCTTTTCTTCCTCCTTCGCCTCCGGCTTGGGGGTCGGAAGCTTGAACTATATTTGAACAGGTTAGGATATTGTGTTATAGCAACAAAGAGAATATGACTTACGGAATCGGGAGTGCGGTCCTGACCCGCACCCACAGGCTCCCAAGCAGTAGAGCCGCTCTCAAAGTTGCGGAAGGCCTGGGTGAGCTCGAGGGGCTCAATGACGATGCGCTTCTTCTCTTCGTCATAGCGCAGCTCGGTATAACCGGTCAAGGGGAAGTCCTTGCGCAGTGGGTGGCCGTCGAAACCGTAGTCGGTCATGATGCGGCGGAGATCAGGGTGGCCGGAGAAGAACACACCGAACATGTCGTACACCTCACGCTCGTACCACAGAGCACCCTCGAAGAGACCAGTCACACTGGGCACGGGGGTGGCCTCGTCCGCGTAGGTCTTGACACGGATGCGGGAGTTGTGACGAACGCTGAGCAGGTTGTAGACGACCTCGAAGCGCTGGTCGCGGGTGGGGAAGTCGACACCAGTGATATCGGAGATCTGGGTGAACTCGGCGGCAGTGTGGTTCTTGAGGAAGCTCATCACGGGAACAACACCGGCGGGAGCGGTGTAAACGGTGAGCTCATCCTTCCACACAGTGAACTGCTGGATATATTTGGGCAGACAAGACATAACGTACTGCCCATAGGCGTGAAGGCTGTCGGCCATGGGCTGGTACTTGTCGGTAGGGTTGACCACGGGGGCGCGTAGGGGTCCCTGGGCTGGCAAATCACAGTTCGGTTAGCTCAATTGTGTCCCATCTATCGACTAGTCCATTGCACATACGCGGGCGCTGCGCCTGGCGCATGTTCTCAGGTTCCGGGCCCGGTGCTGTCGAGGCCTTGGGGGCACACTGAAGGGAGGCGGAGGAAAAGGTGCGGGCGGCCATGGACCTCGTGGCGGATGCCACAGAGCGTCCAGAACCCAGGCGCATCAAAGAGCGTGCGGAGGCCATTGTGTAGAGGGAGCAATGGCAGATGCAACGGGAGGAGGGGACGGAGGCACGTAAGTTGGATTGTGAAGGTTTAGAGTGGTCGAGCACTTTTGGTCACGTGTTGGGCACACGCTAAACTCAATCGGGCAATGCCAGCAAAATGAAGCCGCGCTTCACAATTTCCTTCCTTCTTCTCTCCGTTCATCCTCTTCTATCAATCATCGCCACCCTTTCTTTTGCCCTCTCTTCTTCTCGCTCCTCCTCAAACATCTAATCGCCGTTCGTCTTTCTACACTTTACCGGGCAGCGTATCTCTTTTATTTTCCCCAATTTCTCATCCGATTTAATCAGGTGTCGGCGTTTGAGATCTCGTGTCCCTCTCCGGTTCTCACCGTATTCCCCGCGATCATGTCTAGTATTTCACTGATCGATTCCGTCATCGACGACGACGACGAGTTCTGGTACGTCTTGAAGCTCATTCAACCCGCGCGATCTGTGTACTAATGACCACACAGCCCCCTGTGCATTGAAGAGTTCGATCTCTCCGATAAGAATTTTAAACCGTGTCCTTGTGGATATCAGGTAAGTCCCGATCGTGATCCTTGATATGTCTCTGCCACTACTCCCTTTGTTGTGACGGAGACAGATCGCTCGTCTTTGTCTCCTTGTGCCACACCTGACATGTGATGTTTTTAGATTTGCCAATTCTGCTACAACAACATTAAAACGCAGAATGAAGAAGGACGATGCCCTAACTGTCGGCGCGGATACGATGAAAGTACCATCCAGTACAAGATTCCCGACGTTGAGGAGTGAGTCAACCCATGCTCTGTGATATCTTCGCCACATCCCAACTAACCTGCTGTGTTTAGGTTCAAGGCAGATCTGGCACTGAAACACCGCAAGGCGGCTGCTGCGAAAAAGAAGGAAGCCGAAAAACGGGAAATCGAGGCTTCCAGTCGGAAGAACTTGGCCGGTGTCCGTGTTGTCCAAAAGAACTTGGTCTACGTTATCGGCCTCAACCCTACGATCCGAGACGAAAATCAGCTCCTTCAAACGCTCCGTGGACGGGAATATTTCGGTCAATATGGCGAGATTGAGAAGATCGTGGTCAGCAAGGCTAAGCCCGGCGGCAACCCCAACCAGGGAATTGGTGTTTATGTGACTTTCTCGCGCAAAGTCGACGCTGCGATGTGCATCAATGCCGTGGACGGTTCCGGAAATGGCGATCGAGTGCTCAGGGCGCAATACGGAACAACCAAATATTGCTCGTCCTTCCTTCGCAATGAGCAGTGCAATAATCGGAACTGCACTTTCTTGCACGAGACTGGGGAGGACAGCGACAGCTACAGCCGCCAGGACCTCTCATCAATGAACACGATTTCCACCCAACGCCCAAATCTTCCGCCTACTCCCTCTCATGTGAGGTCCGCTCAACCCATCGCTCATCCTATGCGCCGGCAACCGAGCAAGGATGACTCTATCAGTAGTCGCACCGGCATACCAGATGGCCCGGCTCTCCCGTCAACTGCCAGCTGGGCTAACAAGGACGCTGCTATTCATCGAGCTAGACGGACTAGTCTCACTGGTAGCCAAGCCTCAATTAATAGCCCACGGCCCGCTAGTGTCAATGTTGCGACCCCTGTTGCGACCCCTGTTGCAACTCCTGTTGAAGAACCGAAGCGAGCAGAGAAGCCATCTCCAATTTCCCAAGAAGCCCCACCTCCACCCTCCCAAGTCGATCCCCAATCTCCCGCCCCGCAACCACGTCCTCGCCGTGTGACACAACCTCCGAAGCTCCCATCACCATTTGACGGTTTGCTCAAGGATATCAACTCTCCGGATTTCAAGTTTTCCTTCAGCACGGCCGAATTGACTGAGGAAGAGGTCAAGTTGATCAAGGATTACCCATCTTTCATCGATCCATACGGCGGCGTCAAGCGCAGAGCAATGCGCGAGAAAGTCGAACAAGAGCGTCTGAGCCGCGAGCATGAGTTGCTCCAATCTGTTGCAGCCGAAGAGGATAGCCGTGAAGCTGGTAGCCTCCAGCTAGGTGGTGAGCCAGAGGAAGTAAATCCCCCGCGCAGTCGCCAGACGCGGGAATCTCACGGTGCTATCCAGCCCCCTTCGCAGCATGACACTGCGGACAACTCAACTGTTGGATCTCCTGTCTCTGCGACTAGCCATCAATTCCAAGGCTTGAACCTCGCTGGACGAAGCTTAACTCCCTTGCAGCAACAACAGTTGATGCTACTCAAGTCCGCCGGTAATCAACAGGCTGGTCTGGCTGACCCTCTCAGCTCTGCCGCTCTGGACCAAGCCGCCCAAGTCCGCCAAGGCCTTGTGCAAAATCAGATGGCACAGTTCAATGCGCTGCAGGCAGCACAGAGCCGACAGTCTTCCCGATTCTCCTTCGCCAATGAGGCCGGTTCCAAGAATATGGTTAACGCACGCATGTTGGGTCAAATGCAATCTTCATCTCCCAACCCTCTTTCTGCTCCAAGCCCTCAACACGGTCTTGCAGCAAGCGGTTTCTACGCCAGTGGTGTGCAGGGTCCCCCACCAGGACTAAAGACGGCCGGCACACCTCCGATTAGTGGTGGTGGAATGTTCGCCCAAGGACACGGCTTCACTTCTGGGCTTAGTGGTAATGGAGGAAAGCAAGATCCAACTCCGGAGCTAATGCGCGAGCTACTGCGTGGACGAACTGGTACGAATGTTGGTGGTTTACAGGGCCAGGAGGCAGCTAAGCGTGAGTTCATGTTCCCTTTTCTTCAACAGCACAATACCCCGCCCCCCATGACTCCTGTCAATGGCCTTCTCAGCTCCTTCTATGGGCCACAGACGGGCGTAATGCCTGATTCCGGTGGCCCACAGAAGCAGAAGAAGAAGGGGAAGAAGCACAGACACGCTAACACTTCCTCCGGTGGAGGTGGTGTAGTAGATCTTGCGGACCCGAGCATTTTGCAGGCGAGAATGCATCAAGTCGGTGCGAATGCTACTGCTGGGCAAGCGTTGTACGGGAGTCAGGGTCAAGGTGGGTACAACCCCTCGATGGTGTATGGCGGTGGCATCAGCCGGTGGTGAATCCCCATGGTCTCCCTTTAACCTATTGTTCCCGTGATTTGATTTCCTGCATTATCCTGCTTGCTTTTTCGCTATGACCTTCTTCCCTTGACGGGCCTGATTTATCCTGATGACATGATATCAATTCCCTTTCTTGTTTCCCTCTCTATGGAGGCCCTGCATTTGTTGTTCCTGTTTTATTCGCGGTCAGACTGGCAGCTCTGATATATGCGATGGCTGAACGTTCACCTGGCGTACTATGGTCTTTTCCCCGCCTCCTTCAATTGCTATCTATTTCTTGCATGTTTTCTCTGGCTCTTTGCAGGTGTCTTTGCATATGGACATAACAGCGTGTGTTCCGGGCTCCCTTTGTATTCGGCGGCTGTGTATTCCCTTTCTACTGTTTTTGCATCCGGACTTCCATTATACGATCTGCTGTGTCTTGAAGACCACGGGTGTTTATTATGGATTAATGTACGTTAAGATCTCCCTACCCTGATACCACAAGCCGAAAAGGGTCTTATTCGAAATCAGTTTCCTCACAGCCGCCGTTTACATAGACGCCCAGTCCCGCAATGTTCCTGGTCCGGGAGATGCCCATCATGTAATTATCTCGTGCTCTTTTTTGTATCTTCGCTTAGTCTTGCTGCTGCTTAGTCGTCACCATCGTCTCAGGCGATTCCGATCTGATGTTTACCTCCCCTCATCTGACCACTCACATTGCCACTCATTTTGCATTCTTGGACGTTCGCTGACCCAATGCTCTAGTAAATGAGGATTTTCCCCCTCTTGGAGATCAATCGAAGGATCGACGACCCGTTGACAGCTTTGGGTTTTTGAAGTCCCAGTTACCTAGCGAGTCAGCTGCTCGTGCTGGGACTCCGACTCTTCCACCTGGACTCCCTCTACCTCACGCTCATCCCTCGTCTTCTATCTTCCAGGAACACAGTTCCTCTAAACCTTCGTCTCCTGCCCCGATTCTCCCACCTGGCTTGACGCCCAGCATTTCGCGACTGAATAGCCCATCGCAGAGCCGCATTGACAGCCCCTCTCGTCTTTTGAGTCCTGAGCTCACCGTGGGTGGGCCTTTGACATCAAGCCGTGTGAAGGACGCTTCTCAAATCTCGTTTGGATCGCCCGTGCAGAAGTCTGCGAGCAAGGCTCGTACCCAACGCAAGAGCGAGTTCAACATTGGAGCTGATTTCAAAGATTCCCCTACAAAGGCTGCAAACCAGTCGCAGCCGAGTTCTGCCACTTCGAAAGGCACCCCACTCGATTTTGGCTCCCCGCTAGCCTCATCGATCAGGACTGAGCAGGTACCACCTCCTAGCTCTGTTTCCGCAATCGGCTCGCGACCTGACACCCCTCAAACCTTCGCATCCCGCCTCTCTGACTCCCCTGCCCCTCGTCAGCCTCGTATTCTGCGGGTGGTAGAAACCCCAAAGCCAGAAACCCCTCCAATTGTCACGGTACCCTCTGTGCCCGCTTCTGTTGTTGGAGGTACCAAGTCCCGCTCTAGGAGACAGAGCATTGAGTCAACCAGCATCCCCGACACTCCTGCTGATATGGGATGGGAAGCTGATTACTATCCTTCCACATCTGCTTCTCGTGCTAATTCGCCTCCTGCTTCTTCTCGTATCGGCTCCGCCCCCGTTCGCTCCATGACCAAGAGCCAGGTCAAGAAGGAACGGAAGCAGAAGGCGAAGGAGGCCGAGGCTAAGAAGGTCGAAGTTGCCCCTGTAAATGAGGAGCCTGTTCAAGCCCCTATTATGGGGCGAAAGCGCAAGACCAAGAAGGCCCCCGCAGCTACTGTGAGCACAGCCGATGCACCCGCTCCCAGTCGCCCCGAAAAAGCGAGCCCTGTCAAACCAGCGAGCGCTTCTCCAGTCAAGGCTGAACCTAAGGTTGATACTATCCCGAAGAAAGTGAAAGTCAAGGAGACCAAGCCTGTCAGAGAGCCTACTCCTCCCCCTGTCGAAGAGTTGCCTGTTCAGAAGGAAGCCCCCGTAGAGCCATGGCGTTCAAACAATACAGTTGGACAGTTGGTCAAGGATTCCGAGGCGCTTGGAAGGGCCATCAAGGATCTTTTCGTGGAACGAACTAAGCCTCTACACGAGTTGCTCGCTGAGATGCACAAGTCCGGCGAACTTAACCTCAACAAAAGTTCCCTGTTCAACCCTAGCAACCTCAGCCAGCGCACCGACATGAAGTGCACTGCGGAGGACTATGATTATCTTCAGTGTCCTAATGAGTTGACTGAGGAGGATCGGAAAACTCTGCTTCGTGGAGAGCCCGTTCGAATTGGGGATGATTTCCTCAAGACTCGATGCCTCATCACGCCCCGCGGCTGTGTCCTGCGTCACCTCGAGCCAGAAGAGGAGGAGCGGTACCTCGAGCTGGAGAAGAACATGGCCGGTATCTCCGATCCTTTCATGATTGGAGATGACGCGAGCAATCCAAGTGGAGGTCTGGAAGCACTTTTCGCGAACCCGGAAAAGTTCAACATCTGCTGGGTCGACGACATGCCCACTCGCCTGGGTGCCACGTCCCCGTCCTCTTCTCTTGAGGCAGCGGAGTCCGTGATCCCGCCTAACGTCCTCTCGGCCATGGAAGCAGACAGCACCCGCAATCATGACTGGGCCGTCGCCAACTCGGCAGAATTTCTCAACACCACCCCTGCTGCCGTGCGCTCTTTTGCTGCAGTTACCGCGCAGCACATGTTGGGAAATCCGGGCATGGTCGGTCCCAACCCAACCCTCGACGACGTTGCTGGTTTGACCAACGAGGAACTTAAGGATCTCTCTGGTCGTTCTCAGAAGGACCTCGAGCTCACCCGGAAAGAAATGGATTCACTAGACAAGAAGTTCGCTGCTCTGCTTCGGCGCAACAAGAAGCTTCAGCAGCAGGCATTGAACTTCGCTGCTGGATCGGAAGTGTAATCAACCATTGACTCTCTTGGATCGGAGCTGTCAGTCCTCTTTGCGATCGCGTATTCCTAGGCCGACTTGGGATTTCTATGCATGTACATATGGATTTGCATGATACCCCGGATGGTGGAATTTTTAGCGTTCTATCCATTCTGTATCAATATCTATCTTAGCCTGAATGAATCATTGTACACTTTTGTGATATTTGTCTACGTAGGTCTTAGTAATCTAATTTCCAACATTTCCTGCAGACATGCACGTTCTAGGCCTATCCTCAATACTGCATTTGACAAGCAATGAGCAAACAATTTTGATTAAGAGACTCCCTCACGCGAAATGAATATCGAAACATCTTCGAAATTTACTCTGGGTTGTTCTTGGACGTGATATATATTGCACCCAAATCTGCCTGCCAAATCTCCAGATCCGAAACCGGAAATTCAAGACCGAGGGGCCCAGCGTCACTAAACTGCAGCATTGCAAGTCAAAAACATATTTGAGCCGGTTAACATGGCTTAAAATATCATAATTACAGGTCAACAAGGGGATGTGCGAAGGGATCAATCACCGACTCCGCCGGGGCTGGACCTTTTGACTTCCACATTCCTCTACTCCGTACATTTTGATCAAGCCCAGACATTTAATGAGGACTCATTCCTCCGAAGGGATCCGACAGTAGCTCATTCTTGGTATCACACGATGGCTACGTGACTGTTCAGGGCGAATGAATCCTCTGCCATGTGTACTCCGTACAAGGTGTTTGGCCCTTGAAACATGTGGCTGATTGTTGTTATTTTAGGTCTCTTTCTACTTTCGAACTGGAAACAATAGGTATTGAAGCTGATCTTTGGCTCTGCTGTAGCTATCCGATCCCTTTCTTCCCATAGGACGTTATTTCCCGGAATCTCTGGACTGGCATTTTTATAGCGTGCATTACTCACTGAGTATACTATTTCCCGCCAGTCTTGGTCTTTTTTTCTTTCCTTGTGCTCCTTTCTACATCATTGGCCCCTCTGGGTGCTACATTCATTCGTTTACCCGCTCACGTTCAACCCAACATATACAATGATGTTTCAACTACTTTCCATCATAGCCACCGTGCTCACCCTAGCCTCAACCGTCATATCAACCGGCCTACTAGTGCCACTATATGCCTGGCCCGGCATAGACGCATGGAATACAATCTACGACTCAATCGCAGCCTATCCTTCGATCCCATTCTACCTAATCATCAACCCATCTACTGGTCCCGGTGACACAGAATATCCAGAAGAAGTCTTCATAACCGCCATTACGAAGCTAAATAGCTATCCCAACACCAAACTACTGGGCTACACCCATACAAAACAAGGAACACGAGCTAGCTCTGAAGTCGAAAAGGAGATCGCTACCTACGCCAAATGGGCCACCTACACAGGGAAGAATATCCGTCTCTCCGGAATCTTCTTCGACGAGGCGCCCAATGGCGAAGATCCGAGCAAATTAGCTTATTTTCAGAACCTGTCGATGAAATCTAAGAGCAGTAGCTTGAACACTGTTATCTTCAACCCTGGTGTTAAGCTCGTCGCTGATGCTGATAAGTGGTTCGCCGCCGCGGACTTTATTGTCGAGTATGAGAATACTTATGCTAATTGGGTGGCTCGGTCTCCTGATGAGAATTTCTCGACGCCTGATCACTATGAACAGAGTGCTGTTATTTTGAATCAGACGCCCGAGGATGCCGATGTTAGTGATGTTGTTCGGTTGGCGAAGGATATGGGGCTTGGTGCCATTTATCTAGCTTCGGATGATAATTATATGAGTCTCACTTCGGTGCCTAAGGTTGCTGTTGCTGTTGCGCAAAGTCGGATTGCGAGGCGCAGGGGGTATAGTCGGTATTAGGGTTTTTATATTTCGTCGAGACCCCATAAACCAATGAGCCGGAATATTCAATAAGCATCACATAATAAAAGAAACTATCATTTCTGTGAGCACCAATGAAATCTATATAAATATAGCTCTCGTATTTAATATAATAATCTAACGCCCCAAGGGTCGCATGTATATTTGGCAGAGACAACCCCTCTCAATCCAAACCATTAATCCCATCCTTATACGGCCGCAGATCATACTCATCAGGATAAGTTTCCAAGATGCGCTTAAGTTCTGCCATCTGCTCCCTCTGCTCCTCAGTAATCTCCTCATAAACATCAGCAAAAGCCTCGCGAAGTGAAGGCTTCTTCTCCTGCTCCGCCTCCCCAAACTCCTTCAACACGGCCTTGCGCATCTCATCCCGCGTCTGCTTCTCCTGTTCCTCACTCCAAATCCCCTGGTTCTCCAACCACTTACGCAGCCGAATAATGGGATTGTCACGGCGTTTCCAATCCTCAACTTCGACGCGGGCACGGTACGCAAAGCTGTCGTCGCTGGTACTGTGATGCGAGACACGGTAGCTCATGGCCTCGATTAGAACTGGCCGTCCGCCCTCGCTTAGGGCGAGTCGACGTGCTTCTTTCATTGCTTCGTTTACGGCGAAGATGTCATTGCCGTCGACGCGGATCGTGTCGATACCGTATCCCACGCCGCGGCTGGCGATTCCATCGCCTCGGTACTGTTCTAGCGTTGGTGTGGAGATTGCGTAGCCGTTATTTCGGCATATAAAGACGACCGGGCAGGATCGTGTTGCGGCGATGTTCAGTGCGGCGTGGAAGTCGCCTTCGCTGGCGGCTCCTTCGCCGAAGTAGCAGGCCACAATGCGTGGGTCCCGGTTTGGGTTTTGGAGGTCTTGGAGTTTGAGGGCGTAGGCTGCGCCGGCGGCTTGGGGAATTTGTGTGGCTAATGGGGATGAGATTGTGTGCTGTTGGGTGTGTAAGGTTAGGGGAAATGGTGCTGTTGTAAAGGGGTGGTTGTACTGACCATGCGAGGATAGTTTTGTCCGTAGTGGACTGGCATATTTCGACCACGGCCTGTATCATTGCAATTGGCAAAGAGCTGGCTCATAAAGTTCTTCAGTGTAAATCCACGTTGTTGGAATACACCGGCTTCGCGGTATTGTGCAAAGACCACATCGTCTGGTGTCAATGCTGCGGCGGATCCAACTGTGATGCCTTCTTCGCCGGCGGAAACCTACAGGTAGCCGGTCAGATACGCAATGTTATTATTCTTGATGAATTGAACATACCATATAGAAACTTAGGCGACCCTGCCGTTGTGCCTCGAACATAACCACATCCATAACGCTTACTGCACGCCAAAAGTCAGGTACTATATCGCCTCAAGTGTGGGGTAACTCACCGGACAGCATATTCTTATACCACGACAAGACCTCTTCATTTGTGACATCGGGCGCTGGTCTCGTCTTATCAACCTGATAACCGTCCGAGTCCATCACTCGGTAGGTAGGGATAGCGGGCAGATCTGAGGCTTTGAGGAAGGCCATCTCCGAGGTGAACTTGCTGTTCACAGCCCCTGGGAATCGAACGCTATACGCATAAACACCTCGTCAGCATTTTCCAAAAAAAAAAAAAAAAACATTGTCCTTGAAGCGATCCGCTCACCTGTCTGCACCCGGCGGCTGCGAGATGGAGCTACTCCACCTCCGTGCGGGGATGATGCGCGCTGTAGTTACGGGCTGGCTGCGAAGGCCATTGCGAGTCAGTATCTTTAGAGACATTTTGCTCTCTCTTGTTATTAACATTGTTGCTTTGATTTGTTTCAATGGGAGAAAGGGTGAGAGGTTCTTAGGTTGTCTTTGATTGTTAAATCTGGGGAGTGCGGAGGGCGGTTGGCATCGGCATTTAGCGTCACTCCGCGGCCAACCGAGTATCCGGTTGATGCGGGGAAGAGGATAACTATTTTGTACTGAAGTAAACAATGAACATCATTCAAAGATCTCAATTGATTGTATTCTTTGTCTTCTTGTTCCATCTCTACCATGAAGATTCAAAAATTAAGGGCCCCCAAGTGGTGTAATTCAAACCCATCGCGGATGACCTCCTGCATCGAGACAGGGATGGTGAGAGAGTCAATCTGTTCCTCTTCCACCCATTCATACTCGAAGAACTCGTTGCGGTGGATGGCGACTATGTCGGCAGATGTATCATGAATGACAAAGTTGAGTTTCACGACGACCTTCTCTTCAGAACCCCACGTCAAGGTGTCTACCTCCTGGATGATGTGGTAGCCCTGGAGTCCAAGACCGGTTTTGTCGAGGACTATGCGTTTCACGGCGTCGCGAATGGTAGCATCGGTGTGTAGAACTGGGCCCGTTGGAAGATTCCACCATCCCAATGTGGCGGTGCCGGTGGCTCGTTTCAGAAGTAGGACGGCGTAGTGGCCGTTCTGTTGGTATCGGAAGACTGCCACGCTGATGCGCCATTCTCTATCCGTTTCCAAGTCTCTCACTCTGGCGTTGATCCCCGGGGATGCCATGGCTAGATGGATAAGTCTGTTTTGAGAAGGTTGATTGGTGGGAAGCTGAAGTTACACGAAGTACATAAAGGGCAATGTAAATCCTGTTTGCTATTTCGTTTGCTATGTTGCCTTGAAAATGGTCTTGTCTCATTTTCTAAGAGTTGCGTGAGTATCAAGTCAAGCATAGTCCGGGTGTATAAACTGGGTCAAACCCACCAATAAGAGGGGAAGTTATATCAACAAATATCCGAGAAGACTACTAAGTTTACTACCAAAAATCCTACTAATGATACTATTAAAACCGGTGCATCTGGTAATTCTTGTAAGCTACGAAGTGTTCCTGGAAAATGTCTGAGATCGTCATCAGATATGATGACATTGGGTGCCTGCACCGGCGTCGGCTCCACTATTTGATGGAGACGATGACATAGTTGGAAAGAGCTCTCTCTATATCTTGATATATTATGTCTGTTGATTTCTGGTCTCTATGTTTCAATCTTCAATTCCTCTATACAATCAAACCATGCATGAAACCGATCAAATCCGCGAGATATTAAATACCGATATCAGGACTCCCATTCCCCAAGCTCTCGTAACCCGGATCACATCCCTGCCACCATTCATCCCTATACCAGGTGTCTCCAACTTTCGCGATCTGAGCCACAATGGCAACAAATTACGCCCAGGATTCGTGTATCGGTCCGGAAACTTGTCCGACATCTTGGGGCCCGGGAAATCCATCATCGCAGCCGAATTGGGAATCACCACCATCTTCGACTTGCGGAATGAAGGCGAGCGACAAAAAGCCCCAGCACCTTCTATCACAGGAGTCGATACGGTATGGTTACCATATGGAGCCCGACCGGCTACCTTGAACCTCCGTGATTTCGCGGGCCCAGATAAGGGCGCTGCTGGGTTCGTGAAGATGTACTTTGGCGTCCTCGAAGCGGCTGCCCCGTGTTTCACACAGATATTCAAGCATATCAGAGATAACCCGGACGATCCGTTCATCGTTCATTGTTCAGGTATGTCCCAAGTGTATCACCTTGCTCCAGTCGCGTGCAACCCTATTTATAACCGATGAATGCTAACCAAAACTTCGTATCCGCAGCCGGTAAAGATCGC
The DNA here is from genome assembly GCF_000769745.1 of Penicillium expansum. Classification (NCBI taxonomy): domain Eukaryota; kingdom Fungi; phylum Ascomycota; class Eurotiomycetes; order Eurotiales; family Aspergillaceae; genus Penicillium; species Penicillium expansum. The sequence continues at coordinate 149,290 of NW_015971264.1, forward strand.
ACGGGTGTCTTCGCCGCTCTCATTCTCCTCCTGATCAATCGACCCCATCACGACATTATCTACGATTACATCCTCACTCGAGTCGGACTGGAAAGCGCCCGAGAAAATCTCATGCAGGCATCTGCGGTAAACTTGGGAACTGATGGAGTTGACGTTAGCCAGTTGAGCCCTGAGGCAGTGGGTATGCTCGAACTATGTGGAGTTCGGGCCACGTCCATGGCGGATTTCCTGGTATCATTTGAGAAATCCTACAGAAACGGGGTTGAGGGCTATCTCATCGATAGACTTGGGTTTACACAGACTGATGTATTGACGATGCGCAAGAACCTGACCTAGCAGATCAACCGTGGACATCTGTACAGATATAAAGAAGCGTGTATAGAATAGAGTAAATATCATTGCATTAGCTGTGTTTTCAATTGGACAAACCCCTAAGGGATACCGAATGTCCATGCAGATACTTGGCAGCCATGGTCTATCCTCTCTCTTCGTACCTCAGCGTTCCGGTTGAAGTCGATCTTGTATAACACCGGCCAGAAACTTGACCAGGAGCTGTCAAATGCATTGAGACGTTCTAGCTAGGTATTTGTAGGACCTTTTATCATGTTAATATTGCCAATAGAACGCTTCATCATATGAGATACCATCCATGGAGAGGCGATGGCAACACACATCATATTTATTTTGGCTTCTGTTTAGTATTTAGTGTGGGTTCATCGAACAGAGTGCTCTTCTGGACTAACCATGTGGTTTGGTCGGGAAGACATGTGAGGTCCGGCGGAAAGTCCGTAAAAAGCTTGGGAAAGTTCATTCAGGGAAACAATATACTGCCGTCTGCCCTTAGGCTTTGTATGGTTGGCGCAAATTCCTGCAGATCAGGAGCTGCATTGTTTCCATGGCAGAGTACCTTCTGCCAGAGAGAACTGGCCAAACATGTTTTGCCAGATCCCGGAGGGCACGCGTATGTTCACCCGATTGACGGGCCTGAAGGTTAGGGCGGTAGACCGCACCATGCGGGCGGTGCTCCCATGGTCTGTGCAGGTGATTGTTGGATTGCCGTTTGGTGGCATCAAAGATATACAGAATTTTTTGGAATACCCGGACTCGGCAGGAACGAGACCTCTAGCTCGCCTTTTCCGGCGGCCTGTTTAGAAACTGGATCTCCTCGACCTTCGTTGGCCAAGGCTTTCAGTGTGGACATGGTGGTAGTCAATTTTGACATGGAAAGCGAGAGCGGCTTGCCTTCGTTCCTGATCCCTTGAAGGCTCCGAGTGTAAGATATCGCTGACGTGCCGATTACAGACACCCATCGATCCTATAACGTGATAAACGGGGGGCAGCCAAATTCAGACCGCGAACTTGTTAAAGGCTGCATCGAGGGTGCCGATTGTCGAAGGGGGGTTAGGACATGCCTGGTTGCGCGGATGAGCTGTCTCACTCAGGGATTGCTTGACATGTCTTCATTGCTGCTTGGAATCCAGGGGGCTCATTCCATTTATTGTACCTTTGTGTACTATGTGTGATGGTGTGGAGAAGGCAATATGGTGAAGAAATGATGGATTGGGTTAAGCTGTTGACGGAGAGCGACAGCCCCGAAAAGGAAGGAAGATTAATCCAAGGAGTAAGGATCCTATCCGCCTTAGGCAGAAAAGCCTTAACAAATACATCCTCAATAACATAACTAGGATCCTTGTAGCCATTTTTAGAGTTCTTTCCTACGTCTTTTCTCTAGATATTTCCTCTTTATTGGGGTTGTAGCTAAAATTTACGTAAAATACATACTTTGCGCATGCCTTCTATATGTAGATGTTGTGAGAATATAAGATTGAATTCCGCATCATCATATCCGCTACATATAGCCCGTGGACCCCACTGAGAAAGTAAGCCTTAAGCCTTAAGCCTTCCCGTCTATAGCTTCAGCACTAACACTCTTAACCGTTGTACAGCGCCACACACGAATGAGCCCAGAATCGGAACGGAATTTATCCCCGGGATCATCGCAATTCGTACATTAGCGCTGCTACCGTTACTTTTTCCCCGCGAGGGGGTGTTTCCTTCAGTACCCCCGCTTCAAGGCCTCGGACTACAATGCCCCAGACTGTGTCGCCCCACTCTATGCAACTTGAAGGACATCATAAGTTAGCATTGTACTTTCTGTATGTCACCTGTTTGTTTTCGGTCCAATGTTTCACCTCTTGTGCTAGAGTTGAAGATAAATAGGACATACTTATTGGAGCGAAACCCCTCATTTTGCAACATCTCGGCAATAGTTTAGTTTGAACGCGATGTATTTTTGGAATCAGCTTGTGTTGGGAGTGTTCCCGTCATTGCTGCCGACTACTCTTGCGCAGAATGTTTTGGATCTGAGTGGTGATGGATGGACTGTTAGTAGCAAGGCGCTGAATATTAGCGTCCCTGGTCGTGTTCCTTCACAGGCGCATTTGGATCTTCTTGCTGCCAATGTTATTGGTAAGTCTTTTCTAGTCCAAACGATGAATTTATCTAATAAAAGCAGATGAACCGTTAGTTGAACGCTTGTTTCTCCTACATTTTCTCTATACTAAATCGAATTACCTCGAAGCTACTATGGTTTGAATGACTTCAACTTGCGTTGGATCGCAGAGAATAATTGGACTTATACAAGTAAACCAATTAACGGATTGTCTGTGTTCTCCGCTGTGCCAATTAAAATCCCAGCTGACTCTTCACAGGTTAAGCAGCTCCAAGTCTTCCTGGCTTGTATTCAATGGGCTTGACACCTTCACAACAATCGAGTTCTGTGGTCAATTTATAGGAAATACAGATAATCAGTTCCGGCAGTACACTTTTGAAATTTCCAATGCCTTAAAACATTGCAACGGCTCTCCAACCGTCTCTCTCGAGTTTGGAAGTGCGATCAAGATTGCAAATGCCATCGCTGCTGATCCAAACTCTCAACGTAAGTGTCCAACAAAGGGATAAGACATCATATCATGTCTGACAATGTCTACAGAATGGCCTAGTGGTGTTCAAGGGATCTTTGAATTCCCTAACCGCTGGTATATTCGCAAAGAACAGTCCGACTTTGGTTGGGACTGGGGCCCAGCGTTCTCGCCTGCTGGGCCATGGCAGAATATCTACCTGGTGCAGTCGAAGGGCGAGGAAGATGTATATGTTCTAAACACAGACATTGACATCTATCGAAAGGGGCAGATCAATCACCTTGCTCCCAATCAGAGTCAGCCCTGGGTGGTGAATGCAAGTATTGACTATCTCGGCTCCCTACCTACGCGCCCATCTATGTCTATAGAGATCAAGGACCTCGAGTCGGGCAAAGTTTTGAAGTCCGGATCCCTCGATAACGTTGTTGTATCTGGAAAGACTATCACCGGTACCACTATAGTGGATGCAGATGCACCGAGCCTCTGGTATCCCACAGGTTTGGGCAAGCAGAGCCTATACAATGTCACAGTCACAATCCAGAACAAAGACCAGGTCCTCGCCAGCATAACTAAGCGCACTGGCTTCCGTACTATCTTCCTGAATCGAGCCAATATCACTGAAGGGCAGTTGGCTCAGGGTATCGCACCAGGCGCGAATTGGCATTTCGAGGTAAATGGTCATGAGTTCTACGCCAAGGGCTCGAACCTCATTCCTCCGGATGCTTTCTGGCCGCGAGTCACCGAGACCAAGATGCGGCGACTCTTTGATGCAGTTGTCGCTGGAAATCAGAATATGCTTCGAGTCTGGGCTTCAGGCGCTTACCTTCCGGACTTCATGTACGATCTTGCCGACGAACGCGGAGTGTTGTTATGGAGCGAGTTCCAATTCAGTGATGCTCTGTATCCCACGGACCAACCGTTCCTTGACAACGTTGCTGCTGAAGTCGTCTACAACGTTAGACGGGTCAACCATCATCCATCTTTGGCTTTGTGGGCTGGTGGAAATGAAATTGAAAGTTTGATGTTACCAACCGCTAAGAAACATGATCCTGCATCATACCCCCGTTTGGTTGGCGATTACGAACATCTATTTATCTCCCTGATTCTTCCGCTTGTCTACGAGAATTCGCGATCGATCTCATACATGCCTAGTAGCACCAACAACGGCTTCCTAGAAGTCGATCTGTCTGCTCCAGTTCCTATGGCGGAGCGCTACGATAACGGCACAGAAGAAAAAGAACATTACTACGGTGATACCGACTACTACAACTATAACAGCAATGAGGCCTTTGACTTCACCGGCTACCCAGTCGGCCGCTTCGCCAACGAATTCGGCTACCACAGCATGCCGAGTCTACAAACATGGCAACAAGCCTTGGACGATAAAGACCTCCACTTCAACAGCAGCACCATCTTGTCCCGAAACCACCACTACCCAGTAAACGGCCCAGAGACCCACAACTACACTCAGTCGTCTATGGGCATGGCCGAAATGACCCTAGCAGTGGAGAGATACTACCCGATCCCCAACAAGCAAGACTCCGTCGCAAACTTCAGTGCCTGGTGCCACGCAACCCAGCTTTTCCAAGCAGACATGTACAAATCAGAGATTCAGTTCTACCGTCGCGGAAGCGGAATGCCAGAGCGTCAGCTCGGATCCTTGTACTGGCAACTTGAAGATATCTGGCAAGCTCCGACGTGGGCTGGGATCGAGTATGACGGTCGCTGGAAAGTCCTACACTACGTCGCTCGTGACATCTTCCAACCCGTCATCGTCTCGCCATTCTGGAACTATTCGACGGGCGATTTGGATATCTATGTGACATCGGATCTCTGGGAGACTGTCCGGGGAACGGTGAATCTTACCTGGACAGACTTGTCCGGCAAGCCAATCCCAGGGAACGCGGGTACTCCCTTGACCAAACAATTCTCTGTTGGGGCACTCAATACTACCAGTATCTACGAAACCAACATTGCGAAGCTCTCTCTGCCTGATACAAAGGACGCTATCCTGGTCATTGATCTCACTGCTCAGGGCCGTCTCCCGAACACGGAAAGCAAGACCTTGACTACGTTCACACACCGGAACCAGTTTACGCCCGTCTTCCCTAAAGATCTAGCATTAAAAGACCCGGGACTCAAGCTGTCTCACGACGCCCATACTGGCACGTTCAGCGTCGAAGCCCGGAATGCTGTTTCGCTGTATACATGGCTTGACTACCCCGCTGGTGTGGTGGGATACTTTGAGGATAACTCGTTCTCTTTACTTCCTGGCGAGAAACGGACTCTTCGGTTCGTTGTGCAGAAGGATGAGACTAAGGGGAAGTGGGTGGATGGTGTTACTGTGCGCAGTCTGTGGGATCAGACTACCAAAACTTGAGTGGATATGTTGCACGTAGTTTCTTCTGCTATTTGTTTTGGCGTACTTCTTTGAATCTAGCAAATGATAGTAACTTTCCTGCTTAATATTACAACAATACGACACTGACCAGTTTTTTATATCAATATTATCATTTCCTGTACAACGCGTGCATTATATCTGTCTATCCGACGTATACTACCAAACTTGTACCCGTATCTATTTATCATTGTAAATAGCCGTGGCATTACTTAGGAACGTATCAAACGCCCCATCCCCAGTGATTGGGATAATGGAGTTAGGCAGGTCTTCTCCCTCCGTGTTGCGATCATCTACAGTCTTAGCCTTCGTCTTCTCAACCCACTTCTTGGCGGACTTGAACTCGGCATCTGCCTTGCTCTGATCTTTTCGATCGAGTGCCTCGAGCATACAAATCAGGTGCTGGCAAGCGTTTGCCCACTGCCTAGCAACAGTCGCCCAGGGAGCCACGTCCGTAGCGAAGGCCTTAGTGGCCATTTTGGGGAGAACATCGGAGATGGTGATGATAAGTGCGAGGCGATCCTTCAACGCCTTGGTTCCATGACCGGTGCCGGCTTTACGAGCGGCCCAGAAAGCCGCAATGTCCTTGGTGAGGCTTGGCGCATTGACCTCGGGACTTTGGTACGGCCAGTTCTGGTTGAGGTCGACAAACGCGATGAGTGCGTTGTGGACGGTTTTGTCACTACCCGATAGCTCCCATAGACTTGCATCCATAGACTTGGTGGCATCATACGCCGGCCCGTTCCAGGTATAGTCACCATAGTTCGCGAGTGCGGCCATAGAGGCATACGCTTGGCTCATCGGGTTCGAGGTGAAGCCAAGAAGATGCTTGTATAGTTCAGCGGCACGCTTGGTGAGCGGATTGAGGAATAGGCGGTCACGGTTGCCGTCGTTGACTGGGAAGTTGTCCCATAGGAACAGGTTGTCGGTGACGTAGCTCGCGTCGGCTGTCACAACGCTGTCGACTGTGATATCGTCGCTGAAAACTCCTTCACCGGTCCACTGAACACGGATCTTCATGTTTAGCTTGGTACCGAACTCTGTCTTGTACGGGGATGCTGCGCTGCCGGCGTAGTTGGTCGGGACAGTCTCGAGGTTTTCGAGATCGTTCGGCTCGATGTATTCCGTCTGAACACGGTTCAGATAGAAGGCCTGGGCATCGGCGATCCATTCATCGTTATTCGTTTCGGGCCACTTCTCCTTGTCCGCATCGCAGTGGAATTCGAGGGGGATATCATCCAGAGCAATATAGAAACTGCTGACACCAAAGTCGCGCAGCTGGTTAAACTTTGCCATAGTAGCGTCGAAGTCGTCGTCAGATGAGTAGCATACGTCTAAGCCGGGCGAAAGAGCATAGGTAAAGTCGACATGGTTGGTATTTGCAGTCTCAACAAGCTCCTTGAGCTGGGTAAGCTCATCGCCACTGTAAAGAGTGCGCCATTTGGCGCGGAGAAGTGGATCGTCCTTCGGCGTGTAAACATAGGTGTTCATCTTGTGCTTTCCGTAAAAAGCAAACTGGTCGAGACGTGCCTGATGAGACCAAGGGACACCGTAGAAACCCTCAATCGAGCCACGGATAGACATGAGCGGCCAATCGCGCACCTTAATGCCGGGAATGTGCCCACCGTCGAGAAGTTGACGAAGAGTCTGTGCCGCATAGAAAGTGCCACGCGTGTCTACGCCATTGAGAACAATGCTTGGCTTTTGTTCATAACGGCCACATGCAAAAACGTAGCCGTCAGCGTCGAGGCCATTCGCAGAGTTTCCGGCAAGAGCCTTAGCAGCAGCGACAGCGGCGCCAGCTTCAGCCTCGGTGCCAACGAAAATCTGTGTGCCTTTACCGCTGGGCTTGGAGGCGAGAACAACATTACCACCGGCGGCAGCCACAACCTCCTTGACCATAGATACTGTGGCGGAGTCGTTGAACGCGTTGGTCACAAGAGTTACATCGGCCTTGAGCGATACCTTTCCGCCGGTTAATATCAGCTGTTGAGGAGTTGGCCACACCGCTGGGCCTCCATGTTCACGGCCAGTGAGATCGCTGTGGGCAATCGGAGTAGCATTGACCGGCCCAAGTGCGAGGGCCAGCAGAAAAACCCGAAGGCAGGTGATGCGGTGTACATTAAACATTGTGTGAAGAAATAACATGATCAAGGGTGTGATTTAAATACCAGGAAAGGTGAGGTTTGCTGCCCCTGAGGTGTTTATTGATTACCTTCCAAGATTGGAAGTGACGGGTGCCACGATCAGTTACATCATGGCGAGGAGAGTGCAGTAATAGCCCTTAGAAAGGAGTACTATCGGGGTTTGGCTTAATTTGATTAATTTCTTAGGTCGTATGCAGCCAATCTATCCTCAACGGCAGTTCAGAATATCCCGAGCATCCCAGAAGATAGGATCTACAGGGGATAGTGATCCCAGGTGGTACTGTTTCTGAATGGTAGTGCTCTCACGTAGTAGTGCCTTGCGATAACAGAGTAGAAAGTGCAGGAACCTGCACGGTGACGTTCAGTTCGAACTGCTAGGGGTCTGGCATGATCTTGGCAACTCATCACCTTCCCCCCGCTCCTAACTTGGCGCATCTCTCTTGATATGTAATATATCAAATATATTAGCGAGGTAAGCTAGAGGCAGTTGTTGAATATTCCCCGATGTCGCTGGTCGTTGATTGGGGGAACACTTGACTTAGCCTGTGAATGAGTACGACATTGCAGATCTTCAGGTGTTAATACTCTTCATGTCAAGCCACAATTACGGGATAAATATATCTTGGCGAGATACGCTAAAGCCCTTGAACCCCCCAAAGCTTCTCTAGACTGTAACGTTACACTACTTACATTGCGGGGTAAGGAGATAACCTCGGAAAGTAGGAAGAATTGAATAAATTTGAATCTGTCGGAAATAAAATAGGTTCGTCGGATATCGGGTGTAACAATAATGATCTTGCAATATACTTCAAGCGAGCAAGGATTGCACGTGGCGTATCTTAATAGTAAGGTCTATATAGCAAGTATGGACTTAGAAATGGAAAAACTACCCAATGTGAATCGGGGTTGGTACTCTTTTGTCGCGATTTAGATGTATTAATAACAAGAAGAGTCGCTTATCCGGCGTTTATCTTTGACGTATGAGCTCAATAAAGTGATCTATTTGGCTCAAGATGGTAGGGACGTTATATTTATACTACGTTGTCTTTTTAGTCGTCCCTTTCATAGCTAAAAGGGTGAAAGTAATTAGCCGTAGAGCAATAGCCGAGTCGTTACCATCTTTTCGGTTAGATAAATGTATGATAATGCAAAGATAACTCTCGACCTTTATGTTTCTACAACATGACTCCGGTTTTTGTATTCATATATCCCCAGTCAACAGTCATCGAGAACTGCGATATACCCTTGTTTCTATTAGTGTAGCCCGAATAACAAATTCGAACTTGGCAACTACCATTTTAGAACCATGGCCATTATCTGCGACCCTGCAATTCCTGCATTCCTAATTCAGAATTATTGGTAGTCCTTCTCTTTATTCAATAGGAGGCTCTCGTGGTTCAAGCTAATAAGTTAACGCTAATATATAGATGCCTGTTTATGCGGTCATTGTTCATTAATCGTATCGTCTCTTCTAAGTACGGTTTTGAAGCAAGATTTTCTTCCATCAACATAATTCAGAGCTATCCACCTACGCATCCAGACTAACCTGCTCAGAAAGAGGGGCCAAAGGATCGCCCTCGCAAGACCACCAGCCCTCAAACCCGAGGAAAAGCTTCGCCCGCAATCTAGATCCAAATAAGCAAAAGGTGTATGGAGAGAAAACTATCCCCACACTACTATGGAGCAAAAGCAAGGAACTAAAATGTCCACTGCATCCACTGACGATCATAAAGACCCGGTAAAAGCTCGGGCCGAGCAGGCACCGATGTAAATAGGTAGCTCTAGACTTTTCTCGGCACGTGCCATTGGTACTTTGTACTGGCAAAATGGCTGAAAGGATGTTGTCTCGAACTCCACGTGGAGCTTAATGAAAACTGGGTTATCAGGCTAATGATACTAGTGTAGTGGATCCATACTTAGACCGCACCATAACATACAATTCTGTCGTTGGGTCTATTTTCATTGTTAGATTTGACATATCTACCGAAACGCGGAGAAAGTAACCAGGAACAACATTATATTCGTCAGTGCATATATATGTATGTTAAAATTGTACGGTTGCGCCGAAAGAGAAATATACAAATAGTATATAAATGCATCCCAAAACCGTTATACAAAGGTCTTGATAGAAAGAAGTTTGAAAGTCGTATTTACCACTTGTTGTCGAAAGCCTTGCCGTCAATGTAGTTGATCATCTCCTTTACTGGAGGAAGATGATCACGACCAGCGCCAAACAACATGCCCTGACGCAAGACGTTGCGGTAGTTCTTACCCGGAGACACCTTACCGAGGACATATTCTTGGCGAGTCTCGACACGAGTAGGGACAGGGATAGAGCGGCCGACCACGGCCTCCATACCCTGCCAAGCAAAGGTAATGGCCTCCTTAGCGCCGCCAGGGATACCAGCCTCATCGAGCATCATAATGCGTGTGTTGGGGTAGCTCTCTTGGATAAAGGCGGCAATGTTCGGGTTGTAGGCACCACCGCCGCACATGAATATCTCGGCGATCTCGAGGTCCTTAGGAGCGTAGCGACGGTAATGGTCCACGATGGCCTGGGCGGTGACACGGGTAATGGTAGCGACGATATCGTCAGGTTTGAGGCCCTTAGCCTCAGCCTTGACGATGAACTCGTGAGCAAGAGTGTCACGGAAAACCTCACGGCCCGTTGTCTTTGGTGGTTCCAGCGCGAAGTAGGGATGTGTCAGGAAGTCATCCACAAGTACCTGGTCGACGGTACCGCGGGCTCCCATCTCACCATCCTGGTCGTACTCGCGCTTGCCGTTGGTGTAGTGGCGCACGACGGCATCGATGAACACGTTTCCTGGGCCGGTGTCGAAATCGTAGCAGGCGTCAACTCCCCCGTGGCTATCCGGGAGGACAAAGCAAACATTTGCAATGCCGCCGATGTTTTGGCATGCACGCAGCTTTGTTGGGTGGTGCAGCACTAGCGCGTCGAAGAAGGCAATGAGGGGTGCTCCCTGACGTCCAGCCGCCTGATCACTTACCCGGAAGTCGGTGACTGAGGTGATGCCCGTGCGCGAGGCGAGGAATGTGCCCTCGGCCATAGTCAGAGCGCTGCGGGTCTCGCCGGCCTCTGGCATGGACAACAACCAGATGGTTTGGCCGTGGGATCCGAGGACATCGATCGATTTGATATCCACATTGTAATCCTTGCAGAACTGGTGCACAGCTGAGGCGAAGGTCTCGCCCAGGATCACATTTACTTCCGACAACTCCGAAGGGGAGGTCTTATTATGCAGGATCATATTCATCACCCGCTTCTTGATCACCGGCTCAAGTGGGATTTCACCATACTGTGTCATTGGTCAGTATCTCGTACCCTGTGGAGCATTCCCGTAGGTACCTATGTACTTGCCTTAAGTAGTTCGAAGTGCATGGGCGATTCGGGGGTATCCTGGCGGAATCGACAAAGGGCACAGTCGATGCCATCCTATAGCTGATAAGTTTGGTGTTTCTCAGTTGAACAAACAGCCACCCACCATGGAAGTTCCGCTATTCAAACCCAAAACCGTGATGTCTAAACTATGGCTAGTAGTGCCATTAGTGAAGTTGGACGCCATGTTTGATTCCAAAATTTCAAATAACACGCGAAAATATCAGAAAAACTCGACGGGAAAAAAACGAAAACATCTTGAGGATCAAGTCCCCTATTTAACAAAGCCGGTCCTATCAGCCGGTACCCATAATGAACCAACCGGTGGATGGTGGAGACCGAAAAATCCGCTTGGGCATTCTCGATTCTGATAGATCTACGGAGTACGGAGTACTCCTGTAATAGTTAACAAAGGGAGAAGGGATGACCGGCAAAACGCCTATTAGCAATTACAAATGATAAATGGCTACGCGCTTGGAATGGGCTTTGGCCCCGCATCAACAGATCCATTGTCCCCAGTCTTACCAAGCTTAGCCTTCAGATTCTTCCATGCCGGGGGCGGGTCCCATAACAAGGATCACTCGGTAATACACTTCTATTTCGCTTTATCTGGGGAAGTAGCTTATCGGCCATCATGGGCTACACCACACTATGGAAGCGACTGTCGCCGCGTCAGCTGAATGTCGCTATTCAAATATTTTCGCTGATCTCAATCTTCTTCGAGGGATATGACCAGGGTGTGATGGGTGGCGTCAACAGCGCACCCAAATATGTGACAGAGGTTGGCATCGGTAAACCAGATGGGACAGTCACCGACACCACTCACCAGGGTGGAATTGTCAGCATTTATTACCTGGGTGCGATCTTCGGTTGTTTCGCTGGTGGATGGCTGGCAGATCGCGTTGGTCGGATCAACGGCCTACTCGCGGGATCGACATTTGCGCTAATCGGTGGCGCGCTGCAAGCGGCCGCGCAGGATTCAAATTTCATGCTGTGCGCTAGGGTGATTACAGGGATTGGGACCGGGGGTGAGGATCCTTAAGATTCTTGGCTCAGCTTGAGGCCGACAAGGAGCCACGATTCTAATTCGTTATTCTCACAGCCTTAACTGGCATTACCCCAGTATTGGTCTCAGAGACCGCTTCAGCGAACCATCGAGGTGGCTTTTTGGGTTATGTCTTCATTGCCAATTGTGAGCTATCCGATTTGCGATATCCACTGTGGGGGCCTTTTCTGACATGGATTATTTTCAAGATCTAGGAATTTCCGTCGCATACTGGATCTCCTTCGGTCTCGCATTTGTCGATAACGGTTACTCGGACGTACGATGGCGCTTCCTTCTCGCCTTCCAGTGTTTCCCGGCACTCATCCTGGTTGCCTTCATAAAAATGTTGCCGGATAGCCCCCGCTATCTGGCCTCGGTGGGGCGGAGTGATGAAGCACGAGATCTTCTAAATCGTATTCGCAAAGACCGAGCCTCCCAAGACGATATCGAGCGAGAATACCTTGAGATTATAGTCACTGCGGAGGGAAGCAAGCGCAGCTCCCCCATTGAGTTTGGAAAAATCTTATTTGGAAAGGGTGGAAAGCCGGGTATGAATCTCGGCCGACGAGCTTGGTTGTGTGTTTGGCTTCAAATTATGGCGTCTTGGACGGGTATAACGGTGAGTCACGACGGTTACAACCAGTCCCTCGAATCGGGGTGCTAATAGTGATTGTAGGCGGTTACTGCATATTCCCCAACACTGCTTGCTCAGGCAGGCTATAGTGATATAAAGCAAAACGGTCTTGCCGGAGGAATCAACACGATTGGAATTATAGGTACCATTATTAGTGCCCAAATCATCGACCGATTTGGCCGACGGGTGTGTCTGATGGGCGGAGCGGCTGTTTTATTCGCAGTCAACCTTATTGTGAGTTTTTCTTCTATAAGTCGAAGTGCTTCCTCCTGACAATCTTATAGGCCGGAGCTGTTTATGAAGGCTCGCTTCATAACCCTGAAAACGCATCTCAATATGCGCCTGGTGCCGTTACCATGCTCTTTTTATTCAACCTCGGGTAAGACCTCATGGAATTGCGATACTTTCTACATACTAAAGTGATTACTAGTTATGCTGCCACCTGGGGCACGGTCGCTTTCTTGATCCCTACTGAGATCTTTCCCAGTGATCTAAGAGCCCAAGGAAATGGATTCGGAATCACAGGGTGGGCTATTGGGGTGGGTATGACCACTTTAGTCAACCCCATCATGTTTAATGTCATGACCGTAAGTGGCTTCCACTTTTCTACTTCAATGGAGATACTGATAACCTCTTAGAGCCGTACATACTTTTTGTTTGCTGGCCTTAACCTCCTCTGGATCCCGATCGTCTACCTATGTATGTGCTTGACCTTCCATGAGTCCACGTCAAGTTCCAGATCTAACATGATCTTCTTCGCAGTCTATCCTGAAACCCGCAACCGCTCTCTTGAGTCGATTGACGCTCTTTTCTCAACCACCAGCCCATTCTACTGGAAGATGGAACAGGCATATAAGCTCCACGGCGATGTCCTCGCCGAACACGGAGTTAGCAGGGGCGAGGTTCTCAGTGACGGCAAGACCGAGCTGACAACCTCCCCATCTAAAGTTGGAACTGTCTAAAACCTCACCAGCAATTTACGTCATACTATATACATAGAGCGTTTTAATCATGTTACACCTACCCTAGAGGCAACACATGTATAAGATTGTGTACTGAAGGTTGTTATCTGTACTTAATTTATCAAAAATATTGTGTTCATACATTTATTATCTACACATTTACAACTTCTTTTTCACATCTGTGTCACATGGTGCTGGTAGTGGGCCCTGTGGGTTAGGTCGTAACCTTTTATAGAAAACTAGGCAGGGATATATATATGACACCTTGGCAAACATTATACGCAATAAATATTTTCTTTTGATTTCATGTGCAAACCAAAATCGATTTGGGACATTGAATATAATACATTAGACTCTACGGAGTAGACCTAATGATCGTCGAAATCTCGACTGCATTCGATCGTCCTCCGTCCCCCGGCGTCAACCTTGGAATGACACGCTGCTGAGTCAGCCTTTGTGGCTTGTAACTCTAATGTCGACTTTTATCCTCTCTCATTTCTGGCAATTCAATTACGCATCGATGTCATCGGAGAAAGTTGCTGCTTGAGTTTGATAGTCAATTTTTTTGCGTTTTTGTTTCCATTTTGCACAACCTTACCCCAGGATTTCCCATACGCGACCCGTGTCTCTCTGCAGACCCGGAACCCCATTTTTTTTGACCGAAACCGGGGGCCCACGAATTACCTCCCGCTTCACTGCGCCTGAGACCACTTTCCGAGCTTGGAATGAACTAATGAATTGAATGTCGCAAAAACCCCGAAAGCTGCAACGCGTCTCCAAAGCCTGTAAGATCCCCACGTCCAATTGTATACTCCACCCCCGCTTGGCGGCAATTATTCCCCCGGATTGTACTAGAAAGCTCAGAGCTCATGTTGCATTCACAGGCGACTTCTGCAACAGACGCAGCATCAAGTGCGGCAGAAGTGAAGACCCGCTAGGCAGATGTCAGAATTGTGCAGATTTTGACGTCCCGTGCACCTTTGATCGCCCCGCAAAGCGACGGGGCGTCAAGGCTGGTACCAGGGCCTCTATGCGAGAGACATCGTTGATAGGAACTCCTGCCCCTGACAATATCCTCCCTGTACCGCCTGCTGCGCAGGCGACAGGGAGGATGTCAAATTCCTCGGCGTCTAGGAGCTCGTATTATACCGAGTCCGCCCATCGCCCGTCATTGACTGGGGATCCATGGTCTACCTTCAATACTGGCGGCGTGGCAACGGAAGGGTATGATGATGACGGCGCATTGCGCAACTCATGGAATGCATTCGCCATTGCCAGTGATCGTCAAATCCGAAATCTTGTGCAAGTATACTTCGAGATTGTATATCCAATGTACGAATCGACCTTGTCATTGCTATTGTCCTTTTCTATGACTGATAAATTCCTAGCTTTCCGCTTTTCCACAAGCAATCTTTCATTGAAAGAGTTCATAACCAAGAGCACCTCCGAAATCCGGGGTTATTTGCCACAACAATGGCAGTTTGCGCCCTAGTTTCTGGACGCGCGCGAGACGGCGCGCTGTTCACTAATAGATGGCATCGCGATGAACTTGTTGATCCTCCATCCGAGGCATTTTATGCCGCGGCCAAGGATTCTATTCCCCGAGACCTCGCAGCGGCAAGAGGCATTAACTATATGCGTGCATGCGCTATTCTCGCAATTGTCAGTATTCAAAACGGCCAGATTAAGAATATGCAGAAATACTCCGGCATGTACCATACTCTAACCAGCATGGAGGGCCTTCATGATGAAAAGCTTTGGCCAAAAAACTTGACTGCTATCGAAACCGAGGAGCGGCGAAGACTAGTATGTATCCTTCTCTTATGGTTACGATTTCCACTAACTCTAGGTTTGAAGTTTTGGTCTATTTATACGTTGGATATCTATTCCACCATTGTATGGGGAGGCGTGATTCGATACCGCGAAGCGCATTCTCTGGTACGATATCCGAGTGAAGTTGACGACGAGTTCATCACACCACACGGCTACGGGCTGCCGCCCGTGTCTCCAGAGTCGGCCGTCAGCCCGGACGATGTGACCGTCGTATCACGACAACCCGTGGCATGGCTTCGAGGTTGGAACTTTACAACAGATCTATATCGAATTCTAGAATACGTCGTCGATGGTAATCGACGTCGTTTCTCGTCAGCCAACGGAACATCGCAGGTATGGTCTCTGTTCACCCCGGCATCCATGTCAGAACCAGCAGTCATGGAGAGGGTACTATCCATGTACGCCGCGCTGCCGTCACAATTTAAAGAAACCCCGCCCACTACAGGCGATATGTCGAAGGACCTATTCGGGTTCCAGTCTGCCAACATCCAGGCAACACTGCAGCTCCTCCGGATGGTGCTCTTGTCGGCGGAAGAGCTTGGCGTCGACCGCAAATGTGACGTTGCTGGAGAACTTCTTAGTGTCTTCAGCAAAGTTCCCGTGGAGTATTTGAATGCCATCAGCTCCCCTTTGGTATGTCCACCATTGATTTTTCTAACCCCCACTTTACTAACCACTCACAGCTTCATCATCTCGGCGGAATCGGCTATATCCTAGGCTCTGTAATGGAAGGAAGTTTATCAGAAGCATCCTACCAACGCGTCCGCACGTTGCTGTAAGTCTTTCACCTATCCCAAACTAATCATCCAAACTAATACCCTCCCCACAGACTCGAAATGGCCGATCTCCTCGGCCGCCTCGAGACAGGTCTCCAGCGCACCGCCGGCGCCAGCCAACGACTCCGGTCGCAGGTAGACAGAATCGACGGATATATGCGCACCTCCCGACTACACAATCTCGCGGCGCAACACCAGCGCCCCCAACATAGCTCAATCCCCATCGACACTAAACGCGAAATCCCGATCCAACCCACAGCATACATTCCCCCTAGTGGTCCGGTCCCGACAGTTGGTCCACCGACGGCAATGGGCGAGCAGATGATGCAGTTCCAGCTGCCGCCGGAGTTGTTGTCGGATTGGCCGTGGCCGTTGGATGGGGCTCATACGGAGGGTTTTCTTCCGCCGGCCTTTGAATGATTCACTTGTAACGGTGTGGACTTGTGGGGGTAGGAACTTGTGTATTTAATTATTCTATAGAGTAGATCAAAAGGAGTGCATCTAGTCATCTATTTAAAGTTATATCTTGGAGCGCTTGAATGCTTCAGTGTCTTGTCCAGAGAGCAAACCGTCTATAGAATCCTGCGTGATGCTCAATTTAATCTATTTATACCGAGTGGAGTGACGGGGAAGGACCTCGGGAGGCTGTTTATACTCATTGTCCACTTTTTATGTGGAGAATTCCAGTTGAGGAAGCACACAAGTACAATTGAGGAAATTATTTCAGTAGTTTCGACATTTTACAGACCACAATTCTTATTCCAAACCTAAACTGACCTTATTATAAAGAACGCGGAAGATCCTGTCCGTCATGGGCCTTAACCTTAACTGTAAAAAATATACAAACAGCACCGGGCCGGTGTCTGGCGCTCAAGCCCCGCTGGCGTGCCCATCAAAATGCGGGGGTATACTTTATGGCTTCTGCTTCGGCCGCCCTCCTAAAACCAAGTGAGAATATTACAATCTAGTCCAAGGACGAATGGAACGGAGAGGATCGGAGAATTTTCTTGGCCATTGAATGCTGATAGGCCACTTTGAACTGCTTTAAGCATGTCGGTCTGCAGGTTTCGGTTGATATGCCCTCCGGTCAAGTTCCGATATCAAAGTTTTGATTTGTCTAAGAATTTACCACACAAATGGGAAACAGTCTGGGGCATTAATGTCCCTTATCAAAAGAGATATTTTGTCACGTTTGAACTGTGGCCCCTGCCCAGGTGCCCAGGTTGCCCAGGTGGCCAGCTCCTGTTAAGCCCTGATAAGCTTATCACTTGGCAGATCTTCAAGGTTTAGCATCGCCTTCTCCTCCCCCTTTTGGGATGATGCCGAACGACTTCGGTGATCTTGGTCAATGTCTGTCTTATCAGTAGTGTTTGATGTCTTGCGTATCGCCGAAATCATCTTGGCAGTTTTGTTTAGAGGTTGCATGATCAACATGTATGCTCGCAGGCCGTTTGTCTAGTTATCAATGTCCTTGGCACCACACACTTCTTGATAATGTCGGTGCGCATACAGAGTATAAAGTGTCATGTTCCCCGCTTCATGGAATGGAGTAATTCCAAGCTCGAGTAGCATTTCGTCATGGAGAAGAAAGTTTCTACAGACGTTTCCATCCCGGAGGATACTAGCGCGGGCGATGTTTTACCCGTCCAGCAGACGAAGCGCGGTCTCTCATCCCGACATGTTCAATTAATGGCCATTGGAGGCTCAATTGGTACTGGGCTTTTCGTCGGTATTGGATCTCACCTACGGGATGCCGGTCCGCTGTCAGTCTTCCTCGGATATCTTATTTGGGGATGTCTCTTTATCTTGCCTGTCAATCTGTGTGTTGGTGAAATGGCTGCATACCTCCCCATTCGTGGATCTATCTTTGAGCTTGCTGCCCGGTTTATTGACCCAGCCTTTGGGTTTGCTATGTAAGTTCTTCCATGCCCTATATTGCCTTGCTATACCCTGCAGACACTAACCCTTCTAGGGGTTGGGTATATTTCTATGGAGGTGTAATGCTAGTCTGTACGGAGTACTCTGCTGTCTCAACAATCATGCAATACTGGAATACAAGCGTCAACCCCGCCGTCTGGGTAGCCATGGCACTGGTTGTTTGCACGATGCTCAACCTTGTCTCGGTGAAATGGTACGGCGAGAGCGAGTTCGTCCTAGCATCGACTAAGATCCTCCTCCTCATCGGACTCGTCCTCCTCACCTTCATCACAATGGTCGGAGGAAACCCCAAGCACGATGCATATGGTTTTAGGAATTGGACCGACGGCGTTATGTTCGAGTACTATACCGATGGCAACACTGGCCGATTCTTAGGCTTATTCTCCGTCATGGTCTACGCAGCCTTCTCAGTAGCTGGACCTGATCTCCCAGCCCTAGCCGCAGGAGAGATCGAGAACCCACGCGTGACCATCCCCCGAGTTGCGAAGATGACTTTCTGGCGTATTGTGGGATTCTACGTCGTCGGTGTCTTCGCTGTCGCCATCATCTGCAGCCCACGCGACCCTCGTCTCATGTCCGCGATTGCTGACGGTGCTGCTGGCTCCGCTGCTTCACCTTGGGTCATCGGAATCGAGAACCTCGGTATCAAAGGCCTGCCAGATCTTATCAACTTCCTGATTCTGCTATCGGGCTGGTCGTGTGGCAATGCCTACCTTTACAGCTCTAGCCGAACCCTCTACTCCCTCGCCCGCGATGGCCAAGCACCGAAGTTCCTGTTGAAATGCACTTCTTCTGGTATCCCCATCTACTGTGTCCTCACGGTATCTGCTTTGTCTTGCATCACCTTCCTCGTGGCTAGTACCTCTTCCGTCGAGGTCTTCTTCTGGTTCGTCGATCTGACCACCATCGCCTTCGTACTCACCTACACGGGCATGGTCTGCGTCTTCATCGGCTGGTACCGTGCCATGAAGGCACAGGGAATCGACCGCAAGTCGTTCGTTCCATGGGTTGCACCATTCCAGCCATACGGGGCCATTCTCGCTATCGTTATTGGCAGCTTGACTGCTATCTTCAATGGCTTCTCTGTCTTCAAGCCTTTCAGTGTGCAGGGCTTCATCACCTCGTATTTCGGTCTGGGATTCTGGATCATCATGTTTGCCTTCTGGAAGGTGTATCATCGGACTTCCTTTGTGAAAGTTGCAGAGGCTGATTTGCACTCTGGGAAGGCGGAAATCGATGAAGAGTGTAAGATATGGGAAGAAGGTGGCTGGGCGGAACGGCGGAAGGAGGAACTGGCTCAGATGCATTGGGTTCGACGAGTATGGGAGAAAATGTGGTGATTGCCTCTCCCTTTAATGATTTGTTTCTATATATCCATTTATTTTATTCTTCATTGAATTATTCTTCATTTGATATTTACTATTCCCAGAGTTGATAGAGACAAAATACTCACTAAAATAGCAGGTTGTCGCAGTCGGAGAGGATAGCTGTAAAATATACTCCCATCTCAACATGATTGAACAGTTCCAATGCCTTTTCTATATCTAAACAGGTCTAAGAGTTGTACCTCTCATAAATTAGACGTTCTGATTGGTCGAGGCGGGTGATGTTTAGGGGCACGCACCGGTGGGGACCGGGACTGGAAAAGAAAAGTTGCCCGGTTCACCAGGACAAGCTTCTCCAGACTTCCGAACAACATCAATCCCACCATGTCCACCATGTCGACTCGCTCCGCCTGGCGAGCTTTGCACTACAGCGCCAAGCGTCGCGCTTTCCAACCCACCACCCCCTACCGTTGTTTCTCCTGTGCCACCCGCACCCAGGAGCAGAAGCCGGAAAATGACCGCATGACACACTTCGGCTTCACCAATGTGCCCGAGTCAGAGAAGGAGACGCGAGGTAAATACAACCATCACCTTACCCAATTGACCACTACTTCGATTGAACCAAAACCAAAACCCATAACTAACCACCAACTCCCCCTACAGTCGGCGCCGTCTTCAGCTCCGTGGCAGCCTCCTACGACCGCATGAACGACCTAATGTCCCTGGGCATCCACCGTCTCTGGAAAGATCACTTCGTCCGATCCCTGAACCCAGGCTCCTGCCTTCCTGCCATGACCGCCGACCAGCGCGGCTGGAACATCCTGGACATCGCCGGCGGGACCGGCGACATCGCGTTCCGGATGCTGGACCACGCATCGAACGTCAACCACGACATGGAGACCCGCGTGACTATCAGTGATATCAACGCGGACATGCTAGCCGAGGGCCGCAAGCGCTCGCTCGACACTCCCTACTACAACACGCCGCGACTGAACTTCGTCGAGGCGAACGCTGAGCACATGCCACATATCCCCGACGCCTCGGTGGATCTGTACACTGTTGTGTTCGGAATCCGGAACTTCACGGATAAGCAGGCTGCGCTGAATGAGGCGTATCGTGTGCTCAAGCCCGGTGGTGTCTTTGCTTGCATGGAGTTCAGTAAGGTTGATAACCCGGTGCTGGATGGAATCTATAAGCGTTGGAACTTCAGTGCTATCCCGCTTATTGGGCAGGTTGTTGCTGGCGACCGGGATAGTTATCAGTATCTTGTTGAGAGTATTGAGCGTTTCCCCAGTCAGGAGGAGTTTAGGGGCATGATTCAGAAGGCTGGGTTTATGATTCCTGGTCAGGGATTCGAGAACCTTACCGGTGGTATTGCTGCTATCCATAAGGGTATTAAGCCGATTGTTAAGGCTTGATTGCTGAGGGGTGCTGTGTTGTGTTCTGTACTATATAGTCCTGGGACTTTGCATACTCATTGTATTACCATAAGAAATATCATTGGCGTTGATTTGCATCGTGTATGAACAGCCTTGGCTGTGAGGCTCGGGCTTCGATTGTAAATGTGCATCTGAAAAAAGTATGTATGCAAAGAGAAACAAAAAGTGGGGTGGGCGTAACATCGTCAACCGAATGCATGATAATGCGAACGATATGTAAGATCAAGGGAGTATATCCAAGAATTAAAGAGAAAACAGGGTCGCTTTTCAGCCATTTCATCCATCCAATAGATCCTCTGCCTCCATAACCCCTATGAAATTGCTGGGAGAGGCCTTATCCTTCACGACAGCAATGACGGAGACTGGGTCTGATCTATTTCGAGATTCAGAAACAGTGCGCCGGAGTTCAGCAAGGGGTGTTGATTCTGGCACCAAGAGCCATTTACTTTGAGGTACAACGAATGGAGTACCAGGGTCCTTGGCCATAATCTCAGACACACGCATGTCCATATCTCCACTAGGAGAAAGAAGAGCACGAATCCGCCGGGGAGGGATTATTTCAGACGGAGACAAAAACACCCATGATTTTGCATTGGGATTCTGGATGGCTGTCAGAAGGATATCGAGAAGTCGGACATCGCCGGGTGACTGCGATGAAGATGCAGAGGCAGTGGGAATTTGATCGAGCGGGACCAGCATATCTCGAGAAATGAGCCGCTGTTCCGGTGGCGACTGTAAGTTGAAAGGAGGAATCAACGGAGTGTTCGTGATTTCATCCCACGGAAGAGAAACAGACGACGCCGGAGAGTCAAATGTCCCCGTTGACATGCCACTGGATGGCGTGGTCAGCGGCGTCTCTGCCGCTGCCGCCGCCGCTCCAATAGCACCACCAGGATGGAAACCCCGAAAGACCTCTGCAGGGCTCTTCCCCGTCGCAGTGTGCAGCTTCCGGGCCGTAGCAATAGCCAGCGCATCACCCAGCGACAATGCCACGGTCGTGGATGAGGTGGGCGCGCGAACCCCGAAAGAAGACTCTTCATCCTCATGAATCGGGGCCGGCAAAAGAATGCCCATTCCCGACGGGCCATGCAACGAGAGAAGCGGACATGATGCTGGATGTGTATGCGACGTAAGAGCGATTACCGGAACAGTAGCGGGAAGATGCGGGAGCAGAGATAAGAGTTCTGGCGAGCGACCAGAGAAGGATATAAGAAGAACCGTATCATTCTGGATAGACCAGGGTTAGTATGAAAGTTTCCAAGATCTTATCAAAAGCGCAATGTGATCGGGATTCAAAAGTTCAAAAGCACGCATCTGCGGGCGCAGGCGCAGGTGGGCTTACCGGCCGAACCAATCCCAGATCGCCATGCAACGCTTCAGTCGGATGCAGGAACGCGCTGTATACACCCAGACTATTCATGGTAGCCTCAATTTTGCGTCCGACCTTCCCACTTTTCCCGACCCCGCAAACGACCAGTTTCCCACCCTCGCGCACGCTCCGCGCAATTTGATCCACGGCCCGGGCCAGATCGTGTTGCGCTCGCGCGTCGGTCTGGTAAATGTGCTCGAGATGAGCGAGGGCTGCCCGCTCGGTTGAGATCACATGGATTGCTGTCACCACCGATGAGACATCTTTTGGTGCTGGTGGGTCGGAGGAATTAGGAGGGGTGAGAGGCCACGAGAGGGGGCGGGGGGTGGTTTCTTCGAACATTAACATGGCGGGTGGTTTCTCAATGTCTAAAGCATGATGACTGGAAGTAAGATGATTTTATGAGTGAAGTGGTCTCTTTCGCACGCCTGGGCGGTTAATTAGCGGAGGCCGAAGATCGAAGATCAGTCGATAACGGAAGATAACAAGTGGGCGGATCGGGATCGTAGGTTTCATGTGAGGGCGGGAATTATTACCACTTACATATGTTGTTGTGGGCAATTTGATTTATAACACTGTAATACCCCTTTCTAATCTGGTTTTCATGCCAATATACATAGCTCCGTCTAACCCCGTCTAACATGATGGTGTCATTCTATGCTACAATGGTGAATGTGGAGGCGATCTACCTGCCTATTCGAGTATTTCCGGGGCCGAGACATAGAACATAAGAGAACATTTGAATATTAATTTGAACGGATTTTAAATTGTCTAACCCAAGAGGTCTATATTGAGTCCTCATATATACAGAGGGTATAACATGAAAGAAAGCAAGCCCGAAAATAGTAATATGTACATCCGGTTGGCGGGGATAATTGCGAGACTCTCCCGCTGGTAATGGCTTTGCGCCAAGGCAAAGGGCCAACATGTTTAAAATTCAAAAATACTCCAACTCCAAAAAAAAACAAAACATCATCTGTCGCACATAAAGGACAGAAGGCAGGGGTATCGTCTCAGGATGTGGTGTCGCTAGGGGTCATTAAGAGTATGCCTGAACAGGCAGAAGTAGATCGTCATATCATCCTTATCGACCCTCCTGTTTCTCTTTACCCTTCTCTGCTGTGCCATCATCTTCATATAAATGATGCTGCTCAATGTAATGAATTACTGGCACTGGGATGAGGTAGCGCACACTCATCTCACGCCGCAGGAAGAGTCGAATCTTTGTGCTGCTGACATCATTCTGAATGAGCTGTTGGATGACATGGATATTGTCCTTCCAAGGCTGCAAGCTGGCTAGGGCTTCATCAATATCTGTGCCGCTGCGCTCCACAATGAAAGACTGAAAGGTGTGTTAGCGACCCATTTTTCGAGCGCCGGATGAACGGGTTCCCAATGTTCGAAGAAACTTACGCCGTATTTTCCTAGAATGTGATCCAGATCCTTCTCACTCCATACCCCTGGCGTGGACATAGTATGGATCAGATCTGCACCGGCTAGCAAAGCAATGCGAACGGGCTTCCGGGTCCCGTTTCCGGTGTCCACTCCCCCACGGACCACATTGATTTCATGATCGAAGTGATCCAGCACCACAGCAGTTGGCTGATAGGCCTTCTGAATTGGCTCCCATGTGTCCACCATCAACCAGTCGGAGGTTTGATCAACTGCAAGTTGGCACATCGCAACCCTATAGATTAATCCCCGTTAGCCTTCGGGTACAACTAGACTGAATAGAATGGATGTAGAATCGCTTACCGATGCTCGGCACTGGCCAGACCAGCCTTGCGATAGGCATCCGACACCGGCGACAGATATCCTCCAATGAGTTCGAAGTCGGTGCCGAATCTGACGTGATCGTTGGCCATTTCAAACATTCGCAGGTGTAAATAGGTAATTGGTGAGAAAGAACCACAAGCGACTAGCAAGAGAGGGGTCTTCTCGGGGTCGCTCATTGTGCGCTTAAGGCGATACTCCGGGAAGGTGTAGTCCTCCATCGGAGCGGGGGTGATGTCGATGGGTGTCTGGTGAACATCATCACTCTGTCCGCCGACCATTTCGATTGCCATGATGGAGAGATGATAAATAGAAGAATACCGCCCCAAAAGATCTTAAATTATGGGGAAAGCAAAAGGGTATGGGGCTCGGAAAAAGGCGGGGTGGTGAGAAGTGAAGAGATGAATTTCCTGTGAATTGCGAATGGCGGGGGGGCGAACCGAAGGCGGCAAGAGAATGCGCCGGAGATGGCGAATGAAGCTGAAAGGTGAACAGATGTAAGATGTAAGATGTGATGTTTCCTTTTTCCTGTTTTCTTTTTTCTCTCTGAATATCAGGTTCCAGCCCTGGAGATTCCCTGTGATTAATAAGATCGCAACCTCGGTGAGTCAATCGAGTGCTATTCGGCGTGTCTCCGTGCTCCGGATCGAACACCGTTAAAATTCCATTTTGAGGGAGCTAACGAATATAAATCCAGGAGTTAACCGCTTAATAAAGTTCCCTTAGCATTCAAGGTCCTTATTTCCTACATAACTACTCCGTAGGTAGTTCTTGGCGTTTTCATTAACTTCTATGATACATCGATATGCTCTGTAGGAGTACATGTATGAATGCACGCCTCCAGCCGTCAACCCAATAATTGGATCACATATATCAGATACAATATGTATCATAAAATGTATAAAGATATAGAAAGGGATCCCTTGAGCTATGACTTGTCCCTGTACTGTCAGACAGGTCTTGGGCCCTACCCAATATCCAGGCAAGATGTAAATGTGCGGGAGATAAAGAACGCCATGAAGTAAAATATGTGTAATAAAGTATAATAGTGAGTATAATAGTCAGTATACTAGGTAAGAAGCTAACTAATCATATGTTTAATATATAAAAATGTTCAATTTTACTTATCTGAGTACCTATGTAGACAAGTATATAAGTACCTGGTTAGATCATCGAATGTTGCACTTCCGCCGCCTGACGCTCCCCGAATCCCATCACAACCACCACGTCAAATCCTCCTTTCCAATTTCCCTTTCATTTTCCCCCCCTTTCTTCTTCTTGACCCCCCCAACCATTTGAAAAAATATCTTTTGTGTGACTGGAATTGGTACTCATTCCTTTCTTAATCGAGGTGATCCCATAGCCCCAACGGCAACAGTAACAGCTACCCGAACATCGTTTCTCGCCAGCCCATTCGGCTAGCCTTCGATAGGTGTGCGGATGGCGGGTTGCAAACGGTGACTACTCAATCGAGCTTCTCACATCCGATAACTTATGGCCAGGCAAAGGCCTTCCGCCAACCGCCAGGACCCTCTCGAGGATTATCCCGTCTCCCCCGCAGGCACTTCCACGGCCTCTTCTTCCCTGAGGTAGTTTCCCACCCGTTCTCTCCGCTTTCAAGTGCACACTGGTCGCCTGGTCGTTCGAAATTATCTTCTGTGGACTCTCACTGGCGAGAATCTGATCCCTGAGCCTTCGTACCCCCATTTATCCCCTGGGTCGTTAGGTGGACGGTTCGTGGTTCATCGGGATCATCATCGCTTCTCCATTTCTAAATTCGTCATCTGTCTACCCAACTATCTGCCTATCACTTTGACCATCCCGGTCTTTTTCTGTCCTTTTCTTTCGTCAGGCCCTAATCTCGTCACACATAATTAAACAAAAAGACCACTTTCTCATGTCATCCAGAATAACTCGCTCCTCCGCGAGACTCGCCACAGACCCTCCACCTGCTGAGTCCGGTACACCGCTACAAACAGCCGGCTCAACCTCGTCCCGGAAACGCAAGGCATCCTCCCGCCACGACCGACAAGCAGACTCCCCGATACAGCCAACACCGCCGTCGCCTCAAAGGAAAACCAAGCGACCGCGGACTGCAGCATCCCAAACAGCTCCATCCACTGGTCCTGTTGCTGCTGCACCCCGCCGAGGCGCCCGCAGCCGTCCAGCCATGTCACAACCGGGGTATGTGATGACGCACATTGATGAATAGGAACCGGGGCTGACTTGACCTTCTCATCTAGACCGTCATCTCGACCGTCGGAGGAATCATCCAAATCGACGACCTCTCCACAACCATCAAGGCGAAAGTCTAGTCGGAACGGTGAGTTTTGAGGATGGAGATCGGCTCTGTGACCCAACATTGGTATCTAAATGTGATAGTTACTGATTCCTTCTGTTTCGTCATAGATCGACCCGCGACAACGCAGTCCCCACCACCCCGACGCTCGAAGAAGCGTTCCACCAAGCCGAACCCCGATGTTGTGATGCGAGATGCAGAGGAGGAAATTGAGCAGGAGGAGCAACAGGAAGAACACCAAGGATCCCAAACGGGAGAGAGCAACGACGGCACCAACCCCTCCGCGTTTGGCGATGATGATATGGATCCGTTCCACAGCAGCCTGTTCGGTGGCCGAGGCCCCATGGGACTCCAGAGCACTCTCCGTGCGCTTACTGGAATGATGAGCGGCATGTCCTCACGTCTTCGAGATATCCTCTCCAATTTGCGAGCAAAAGATGATCCATCTCTCCAACTGATCGCCCTGCAAGAGCTGTCGGATCTCTTACTTGTTTCGAATGAGGATAACCTGTCTGGTCAATTTTCGCCGGACCCGTACGTGAAGGAGCTCGTGGCTCTAATGCAACCGAACCAGTTCGGCGAAGAGAATCCCGAAATTATGCTTCTTGCATGTCGCTCTCTTGCGAACCTAATGGAGGCCCTGCGGGGCTCCGTAGCGAATGTTGTATATGGTGGTGCTGTACCCATCCTTTGTCAAAAGCTGCTTGATATACAGTTCATCGATCTAGCTGAGCAGGCTTTGAGTACTTTGGCCAAGATTTCAGTCGACTTCCCAGCCTCAATCGTGCGGGAAGGTGGATTGACCGCTTGCCTCACATATCTGGATTTCTTCCCAACCAGCACTCAACGCACAGCAGTCAGTACGGCCGCCAACTGCTGTCGCAACCTCCCACATGACTCGTTCCCTGTGGTGCGAGATGTAATGCCCACCCTACTCAACGTCCTGTCTAGCAATGACCCTAAGGTCGTGGAGCAAGGGTGTCTTTGTATATCACGGATTGTCGAGAGCTTTAAGCACCGACCTGAGAACCTGGAGGAGCTGATTGAGCCTGCAATGCTCAAAGCTGTTCTTAGGCTTCTACTGCCAGGAACGACCAACCTGATCGGGCCTCATATCCACACGCAATTCCTTAGGGTATTGGCAATTGTATCGAAAACAAGCCCACGATTGTCAAACGAGCTTCTCAAGATGGATGTAGTAGATACGCTTTACCAAATTTTGACCGGCGTGTCACCCCCACAAGATGTGGATAACACGGCCGTCAAGATGGACAGCGTGCTAGTTATGCAAGCATTGATTCATCGGCCCCGCGAACAAGTATTTGAAACTCTCAATGTCATCTGCGAGCTACTGCCAGGTGTTCCAAGCCGCGATGCGTCAAAGACTGACAACCTGCTAAGCTCATATTTTGATAGCCACATGTCTATCGGACTGAGGTCGCCAAAAACTAAAGAGGCAGTGGAGGAGAGGCGATCCTTGCTCGTCAACTGCAAGACTGAGCTCAAGCGTTTTGCGATGATTCTGTTCCCGACTTTGACAGACGCCTACTCAAGCACAGTCAATCTGCATGTTCGCCAGAAAGTTCTAATTGCACAGCTGAAGATGCTGCACATTCTGGAGCCTTCTTTGATTCAAGATGCCTTACACACAGTTCCTTATGCTTCATTCCTGGCTGCTATTCTCTCCCAAAAAGACCACCCTTCTCTCGTATCTTTGTCTCTACGCTGCGCCGAGCTACTATTCCAGCGTCTTGAACATGTCTATCAACATCAATTCCACCGCGAAGGAGTGATCTCCGCCATCATCAAACTATCTGAAGGTTCTCTGTCAGGAGACCAGGAGAACATCGATTCATCCGATCCTACAAATATAAACACGACCACAGATCCATCGCGTGGTGCCGGAGAGACTGGAGCTGGCGGAGATGATGAGGATGAAGACGATGAAGCCGATGACTTCGACGACGATGATGGCGAGGATGATGACCATGATGACATGTCTGATTCCGAGGATGACTTCATGGCAGGCCCACGCAGTCTACAAAAGATGGACAATGCGCTCAACGACGTAGTTATCCGAGATGCTCAAGCTTTCCTCGAGGTATATGAAGCAAGCCATGGCGAAACCGTTCGGGCGGAGGCTCTGAGGATCTTGACAGCACTGAAATCTCTCGCCTTTGAAATCAAATCACGTTATTCCCGCGGCGGTGAGGGTGGCCTTCCCTTATTTAAACAGCTCGCGTCATACTTTGATGGAGACGCCTTGGAGAGCATTACTAGCTCTGAATTGCTCAACTCTGGCATTATAGACGTTCTTCTGTCTGTTCTTGGTAACTTTCAAGCGCCCTCTATTCGCGATGCTAGAGCCGAATTCCTGCGCTCGTTCATGGGTGTTTCAATTTCAGACAAGGCTCAAAGCCAGAGCACCGCCACGACACCTTTCAGCGTGCTTATCCGCAAGTTGCAAGACTTGCTTAGCAGGACGGAGCATTTTGAAGTCCTCACCGTCAGCCACAATTCACTGGAGAATACCCGCAGCAACGCCGCTTACATGCTGAGCAAACAGCTCCGACTCAAGCTAGTTGCCGATGAAGACTCCGAGGTTCCTCGTCCTTATCGCAACATCATGGTGTCAATCCATGCTATTGCTACATTCAAGGCCTTGGATGACTTCCTTCATCCCCGAATCGCCGTGGCGGAAAAGCCTCGCCCCTCACGGACAAGGGACTCGATTCTCTCCCAAATTGCCAATGCATCCCGACTGCGTGAACAGCTGGCTTCGGGGTCTGGCATGACCCTCCCAAGTCATGCAGGGGGCCCACGTGGCACTGTTACCGATCCTGCGGATGGCGCCTATGACCCTCCGACTGGTCACCCACATGATCAATCAAATCGGATTCAAGAGGATGAAGATGAAGACCACGATGACGAGCCCCTTGAATGCGCGGATGAAAGGCAACTGACTGACGAAGAGGAAGATGGCGGCGAGGAAGACGAGGACGAAGAACTCAACGCCATTGTTGATGATCTGGATGAGGATATGGAAAATGACAATATATCCGACCCCTCAGCAGTCAACATGGAGGTGGCATCCTCAGGCAAGGTCACGGCGCGCAAGGAGGACGGTACTAGAGTTGGGACTCCCTCCCAGACGGCTGCATCGAAACCTTCATCATCAACACCTACCGCTCCCCCCAGCCGCATGCGCAACAGCTCGCTCGCCTCTGCCGGGCGCCCATTCTCCTCTTATGCTGCTGCGATGGCCTCGGTGCCCCAGGACTGGCACCTTGAGTTTTTCGTAGATGG
Organism: Penicillium expansum; assembly: GCF_000769745.1. Lineage (NCBI taxonomy): Eukaryota > Fungi > Ascomycota > Eurotiomycetes > Eurotiales > Aspergillaceae > Penicillium > Penicillium expansum. The sequence continues at coordinate 178,852 of NW_015971264.1, forward strand.
CAAGCCGGTTACCAATGAGACAACTATCTACCGTGGTGTTCATCACGACCGTGAGGACTTGGATGAGAGCAGTGCCAAGAACGTCTGGTCAGCAGTTCACACCATCACGTTTAAACGCGTTCCTGGCCCCCCGCCGCCAGAGCCCTCAACCCTCACATCAACTATTCAGGCTTCTCCTGAGGGTGATACCCTTGAGATCCCAGCCTCACTCGACAAAAACCCCACCACTTCGTCGATTATTCGCCTGCTCCGTGTTTTGCACGAAATGAACGCAACGATTGATGACATCTTGACCGATAACAAAGACACTGCCACCATCACCTCGGAGCCCTTGGCCCAATTCATCAACACAAAGCTCACCGCCAAGATCAATCGCCAACTCGAGGAGCCATTGATTGTGGCAAGCGATTGCCTTCCAAGTTGGAGCGAAGACCTAGCCAGGCTTTTCTCCTTCTTGTTCCCATTCGAGACAAGGCATCTATTCCTACAGTCTACTGCATTTGGATACTCACGGGCGATGATGAGATGGCAAAATTCTCAAAGTGGCGAGGACAGCCGACGAGACCTGCGCCGCGATGATCGCCCATTCCTTGGGCGGCTGCAACGCCAAAAAGTGCGCATCTCTCGTTCTCGCATCCTTGATTCTGCCTTGAAGGTTATGGAACTCTATGGGTCCTCCCCCAGCATCCTTGAGGTTGAATACTTTGAAGAAGTTGGTACTGGATTAGGGCCGACTCTTGAATTCTACTCTACTGTTTCCAGAGAGTTCTCGAAGAAGAAGCTTAAGATCTGGAGAGACACAGATGAGAGCTCTAATGCAGAATACGCATTTGGCAAGCGCGGCCTGTTCCCGGCGCCTATGAGTGATGAACAAGCAGCCCAGGATATTGGCAAGAAGCAATTGAACATCTTCAAGGTGCTAGGAAAGTTCGTGGCCCGCTCAATGCTTGACTCCCGGATTATCGACATTTCATTCAACCCCGCGTTCTTCCGTATCGCGGATACTCTGTCCTCAGTGGCACCATCTCTAGGCACTGTAAAGCTGGTTGATCATGACCTCGCGAAGTCCTTGCTCATGCTCAAGGAATTTGTCAATGCCAAAAACGCTATTGAGGCAGATCGGTCGCTTTCGCCAGCCCTCAAATCCGAGGCTGTGCAAAATATCACAGTCCACGGTGCCAATGTTGACGACCTTGGCTTGGACTTCACTTTACCCGGATATCCCGCTATTGCGTTGATTCCTGGCGGCGCGGATGTGCAGTTGACAATCGAAAATGTTGACACTTATATCGAACGGGTGATCGACATGACCCTGGGCAGCGGTGTCCAGCGTCAGGTGGATGCCTTCCGGGCTGGGTTCTCGCAAGTCTTCCCCTTCTCCTCTCTTTGCGCTTTCACTCCAAGTGAGCTCGTCATGCTTTTCGGACAAGCGGAGGAGGATTGGTCTATCGAAACCTTAATGGACTCAATCAAGGCCGACCACGGGTTCAACATGGACAGTCGGAGTGTGCGCAACCTGTTGCAGACTATGAGTGAGCTGGATAACCAGCAACGCCGGGATTTCCTTCAGTTTGTCACTGGTAGCCCCAAGCTCCCCATTGGAGGTACGTTCATCCAATTTTCCACCGCATAAATTCTCACTTATTAACACTATATATATAGGTTTCAAGAGTCTCACACCGATCTTCACCGTTGTGTGTCGCCCAAGCGAACATCCATATACGCCAGACGACTATCTCCCCAGTGTGATGACCTGCGTCAACTACCTCAAGTTGCCAGACTATAGCGACCTGGATGTTCTCAAGAAGCGCCTCTCGGTCGCCATCAAAGAAGGCCAAGGAGCTTTCCACCTTTCCTAGACCTGTGGACAGGTGTTCATACTCAAAACTTCCACTATCTCCTCTGCTCTCTCCTCTCTTTTGCGGGCTTCCGTCTTTCTCAACCAGGACGAGAAACCATTCACGATGCGACGACGTGCGACCTGTTTCTGCTTTGCTCCTCCCTAATTCCCAAGTTTTCGGACGGGCTGTTTCGCTGTTCTTGTCTTTTCCTTCTTCATATGCCATCTGGGTCGAAAGGCGTCATGGTGGGGGTTCCCTACGATAGTGGTATTAGATAGCAATGGTCACTTTCTACTGAAATCTACTCTTTCTGGTGTAAGCTTTCTTATGAAGAGGTATCATTTTGTACTAATGTACTATTAAACGCATCTCGCGCCCAAGTAGCAATGGCCCTTTTCTGGAGATCTAGATGGCTCTGGCGATGAGATTCGAGTATCTTGATCTTGTCGTCTATTTTTGCCATCTCTGCACGCATTTCACGTCTTTCCCCAAGAAAGCTGAAGCCGCCTTCGTTAGCGGCAACTTCCATGACTAGGCCATGGGGCAATGAGTCCGTCGTACTGTGCTTCCATGCGAGAGATAGTAGCCACTGGATCTACTTCTGGGAGACGAAATCGCTCCAGACAGCTCTCGCGCAGTTTCCCCTGTCTTTTCGTACATCACCCCCCAGTCGGTTGTACCAGGTTTCTGCGCGACCACTTACGTTCTGTCGGAACAGGAGTCGACAGTCACGATTCATCTTTTCTCGCAAGACCCTCTCCTCATTTTCGAGTTCGGTGGACTCTCTCAGAGCTGCTGTCTCACGTGCATAATCTCTCTCCACTGAGGTTTCGATGTCTTCGATGAAGTCCACAGGATCCTCGTACCCGTCTTAGAGCCTATGGAAGGGCTTGACCCAGGACGGCATCTCGTCGTCTCCGTTCTCTTCGAATTGTTTGAAAACAGTCGTGGAGCAAACCGATGCTAGTTCGTATTAGCACAAACCACCACCGAAAACAGTACGGTTTCGCAGGGCTTGTGTGGTTTGTTCCAGTGCTTGCAGTTCTTGCCGTTGTGGGTCCCGGCATAGCGCTGCACGACCAAAGGCTGAAGCGCGGCCGACTCGCCTCGGTCCTATCATCCACCAAGTTTGCTTGCGGAGGATAGGCACCCCCGATTTGTGTGGGGAACCCTTAGGAGGCATCTTGAGTGCAGAAACGACTATTCTCTGCTTAGCATTGTATTGCAGCGACGGCGCCTCCCTGACTATTTTGTCCACATAGGCGTCAAAAAGATTTTCCTTATCCTCAACTGAGCCATGGTAGGCGAGCTAGGTGTGACTCTATATAGTATAAGCGAATTAGTTGAATCATTCATACGAAGGGAGATGCAAAATTAACTCTACCATTCCTTGTTGAGGTTTGGATTAGGCATGGGCTTTTTCTGAATCCCGCCGTTCTCCCTAAGGAGGGGTCTTTCTAACCCTCGGTCGAATCCACATTTCTGATTGATATGGTTGGTTTGTGTGTTGGCAGCCGCCCCTACTAAAGATATCTGAGATAGGGATTGTGAGGGTGGAAGCGCGAAAGACAACTGTCCATGGCAAAAGCTGACAGGAGGGAGGATAAGTGAGGATCGAGGTGTCGGGAGGAGAGAGCGGGAAAGAAGGAAGTGAGAGAGAGGTGAGGGAAGGAGCGACTGCTGCAACTCCTCGAGGGCAAAGACTGACAAAATTTATAGAGCTCTATACCTAGGTACATATGTACTTTTCGTTTAACTCTAGACTACCACATTGTTATTGCTTTCTTATTTTCGAGGCTAAGAGGAGGCATATGAAGTGACAGCTCCAGTTACGGAATGGGGTCTAAGATATAAAGTGCTTAAGCTCCGCATGGATGTTAGTAACACAATGACTGTTCTAATGAAACATAGTAATTGCCCCATTCAATAAGGTGTTCCCCATTCCTCCGAGCCTTTGGACAAGATGCAACATATATATCCAACAGCTTACCTTTTGTTGAATGTATTAAAACTAGCCCTATGCTATGGCTGCCCCTCGAGAGATTACCATTGAATGCCTCACTGGCCATTGGGTCCTTGTAATTACACTTCATGCTCCCCTTCAAAGATGCTAGATTCTAATCATATTACTCTCTACAGAATAAGGACTTAACTAGTGAAGCAGACCCTATTCTAAAACTGGTTCGAAAGATCCGCATTATTTCTACAACTGCAAATTCCAAGCTAATCATCCCATACTATCCATAGCAAAAAGTACCCTGGTTGATCCGCAAAGCATTCGGATTCGCAACAATATACCTCCAAATCTCCCAATACCAATCCCAAACCTCTGAAACAAGCCAACCCTTCACCAACATCGATTTCACGCAAACAGCCTCAGCAGGCTTGGCCGCAACCAAAGAGGAGCGCGTGCTGGATTGGAAAATATCGGACCATGAGGACTATTTCTTCGGCAAAGTCCAGGCACAGAGTGAATTTGTTCATGGCGTCATTGATGCAGATGGGATTATAAGACCTGAATTTGAGCTCCAGACGGGCAATGCCAATGTGAAAATTACGAGATACATGCGAGGTGAGATCGAGGCAGATGGAAGTAAATCGGCAGGTTTTATAGTTGAAGATCGGACTAGGATGTCGGAAATGGGGCCTGGGCTTTGGGTACATACATTTGAGAGGAATGTTAAGTCTGGATGGACGGCGGAGCAGGTGGGTATTTCGATTTATTGTTCATTGTGCATTGCTGGTCCAAATTTCATACTAAAAACTGACTACTCGGGGTACAGATCTGGGGGTTTGAGATGTTCGGGGACTCACGATACTTCTCTCGTCGGGTGGTGGTCATGACTACCAAGGGGGAATATATATGTGGAAGAATTGTACTTGATTTCGTAGGCGCTTAATTACTTTCTAGAATCATGGGCAAATTAGTAAATCTATCAGTCTATCATTCTAATAGTCTATCAGTCGTAAACTCTACAAATTTATACTCTAACTCTATACAATGCAGGGGAATAACCGAATCTTCATACCACAGGCATACTAGTTCGAGTAAATATTTGAAAAGAGATAGAGAGGTAGCTACCGCCAAACATGGTTTCTGATTTTGGCCAAGCCTATACCGAGAAGAGACTGAGAAGATGATCAAGATAGTCCTCTACCTATTTTTAGGCCGAGAGAATTGCTACCCAGCCTTTATCTCTGCCTTTATATCAATATGGCTAACTTCCTGTTTTTCATCATCTCCGATCTTTTCGTCTCCGCCTAGCTTGGGCCCATCAAAGACTTTAAGAAAGTTAGCGAGCTGTGTGGTATATCAATTGAATATTGGGAAGGGTTCTTACTTTGTGAAATCTCTTCAAGAGTTGGCCCCTTAGTCTCGGGATATAGGAAGAAGATGATTGTCGTCTCGACAACCAGCCAGACCTGCCATGAGTCAAATTGTGCGCTTCTCAAGGACACAAATGCTAGATATACTTACCACATAGACCAGGTAAAATTTCCATCCAAGATCATCCATACCAATAGGATTCACGAAGGAATTGAACGCAGTGCTTCCACGTGTAAAGATCTGCAAGATAGCAATTCCTTTGGCACGGTGCACAAAGGGGAATATTTCGGTGACGTAGGTGTAGGTCAATGGCTGCATAACGCTGTACATTGCGTTGTAGAGGAAAATCAGGGCAACAACGGCTATAGCTTCAGAGTGCGTCCCGTGTTGGGCATAGCCGGCGCTGACACCAGTCCAAAGAGAGAAGACGATAGTCATACCGACAAAAGCGGTCAAATATTGGATACGGCGAGGCAGGAAAGAGGTCAAAAAGGCGCTTCCAGTGGCGCAGATCCACATCCAGCACTTTTTGGGGGAAATGGATTAGTTGCAATACATTGTGTCAAGGAGACACCCCATTTGGGGGGTAAGCTTACAGAGAGAGACAGGTTGATAACATTCTGCGTCTTCTTATCCGTAACACCAACCGTTGCCAGGACCTTGGCAAGATAGTAGCTAAAAAGAATGGATGTCAGTGATGCTCGTATATGGTGTATCTGACTCTGCGGTGAAGAGTATAGGGTAGTAGACTCACGACACGAGGCCATTGCCGGACCACTGGGTAAAGATGCCAACGCAGATAGCAATGAGCGTCCTCTTTCTATTTCCAGGAGACTGGACGAGTTCAACCCAACGTGATTTTGAGTTTTCAATTTCCAACTTGAGCTGTGCAGATATCTCGATAAACTCGGCATTCACGAGGGCCGAGTTGCGGTCTCCTTCGCCATGGTACTTGACGAGAATATCGAAAGCTTCCTCACTGCGGTCCTTGGATAAGAGCCATCTAGGGGACTCGGGAACGAACCAGATGAAGATAAGCTGGAGAGCCGCAGGAGCAGCCTGCAGGATCGAGGGGATGCGCCAACCCCAGTCGTTGCCCATCGTATGTGTGCCAAGGGTTACAGAAGCGGCCATGATAGAGCCAATGAACCAAGAAGTGTTGAAGAGGCCGGTAATGACGGCTCGTTCACGAGGATAGGTCAGCTCGGCCAAGAGCTGTGAGGCCCCCGACACAGCGAAAGGGATGCCGGCGCCGAGGATGAGCCGAGATGCAAGAAACATTCCAACTGCGCACAGAATCGGTATTAGCCCCATCCAATAGTACGAGACGCAAATTGATAAGGGAGACTGACTGTTCTGAGATGCAGACTGTAAAGTGACGCCAATGATGAGGATAGTAGAGCCAAAAGTAATGCTATGCTTGCGGCCAAACTTGTCATTGACATACGGAACAATAGGCAAAGTGATGAGACCTCCTAGGTTATACGATGCGTTGACCACACCGAGAAGAGCGCCTTTTGGGGAGTTGAAGTCTGACACGTTCGTTGTTAGCTGCAGGCGTCTTTGGGGTTGACAACTTCGAGCTTGACTTACAGGTCTGCCACGTAGCGACTGCCTGCAATCCATTGAGGACAGAGCCGTCATAGCCAGTGGTCATCTCGACACCGAGAGCTGCAGGTATGAGGCATAAGTAGAGGAACCGGAGGTTGGGCTTTTTATACCATGGCACTGTATCGGCCTTGATGAGGCGAATGACCTCGGACTGTTCTGCGAGCTGCTTTGATTCGGCTCGACGATCCATAATGAGTGCTCAATCGGTTACTGTTCTCATGAGGTATTGTCAGATGTTGCCTGTATCAAAGATCTTGATACACAAGAGCAGTTCGAGAAAAGGGGACACACGGCGTTTAAGTATCAGAGCATGCGGCCCATCTGCTGATACCACTAGGCATTTTAGCCGACCTACAGCTAATTCAATGGAGGCGCACTTGGTCTTGGGCGAAAGTGGCCGAGATCTCCAATATGCCAGAGATTGTGAAGGAAGGCTTTGAAGCTAGAGAAAGAATACGAAAATACGGAAATACGAGAATACGAACGTCCCCAACAGAGCCTTACATTTCTGGGGTATAATCTGGGGTACTAATGTGGGGTAACAGGGAACCGTATCCTTTGAGAAACCCCCGAAGCCTCCGAAACCTCCGAAACCCCCGCACTGGGGAATTTAGTCGTTAGGCGGAGAAATACCTTCTCAGCTGCCAAATCGGAAGAGAAGAAAACATTTCTCTATCTTCTCCATTCCAAAAACCACTGTAGATATTGACTCTGTGCGGTATCCCCAAAGCCATTCATGCCGCCCCATGACCTGGCCCCAGAGACCTATCCCCATCGAGCCTGTGATCGCTGCCGGCGGAAAAAAGCCAAAGTGAGTTAAGCCATCCCCGCAAAAACTGCCTGCCAATATTAGAAACTAGTGGAATCGTCCTAATGTAGCTGAATCATCCAAGTGCGACTCACTAGACTACTCATGCACAGGGTGTAGTGTAGCCGGTCAAGCTTGCACCTTTGACATTCTCCCTGGCCGGCGAGGACCCAAAGGAAGGCCTAGGCGCCGCAATATTGTCAGTATCCAAGATGACACCGGCCGACAGCATCATGACCCCCTCGAGACATCCCTATCATCTTCGTCATATGTTTCACCTATCGTGCATACCGCCGAAACATCTCCCCAACCTCCAGCCGCAATACCCTCACAATATCCTCGTCATCCGACAACCCTAGAGCGATACAGACTTCTCGCCGGTGCCATCAACCATGCTTCCTCGTCCTTAACATCGCTCGAAGCCGTGGCCCGAGAGTGTACTGACCTCTTCTTTGGGTACATTGTCCACTCCAACATGTCGGTGCACGAATCTAGTTTCCGCCACTCACTAAACCAGGCTGTCGGTACTTCGCCGGCTGGGGTGTCGCTGACCGATCACGCATTTACCCTCATTACTGCAGTATGCGCCAAGGTTTGTTTCTTTATGCCCTCGGACCTGTTTCCGATTGGGGGCTGTCTTGCCGAGACGTTCCTCGAGGCCTCGCGCAGTTGCCTTGCTAGCTTTACCGATGCCGACTTTGAGAATCCCTGTGCCGACTCCATTACTATTAGATACCTCCACTCCAACTGCCTACACACCTGCGCGAGGCCGATGGTCTCATGGAATGTTTTTGGGGAGGCCGTTCGACTAGTTCAGCGAATGCACCTCCACGATGAAGATTCGTATGCTTCACTCCCCGCGATCGAAGCAAACAAGCGTCGAAATGCCTTCTGGCAGATATATCTAGGGGACAAGTCATTGGCTGTGCTTCGGTCTATGCCGATAACAATATGTGACTATTCTTTCGAGGAGGTTATAACAACGACGTATCCCTTGAACGACCAAAACGAGTACGTCGCCCCTAGATAGCGGGGGTGGGGGGGCTTTAGACTGATATTAGCTATAGGTTGACTGTAGGCTCTAATGCTAGTATACGACTTTGGCAGTACGCTGCAGATTTGTTGCTGCGAATGAGATTGATCAAAAAGGAGCAGACTGTTGACCCAAACCTGCCGGATCGGCCTTTGACACCAGCCAATGTTATCGCCTTGGGCGAGCTTTACATTCGATTTGCAACCTGTATCGACGATCTACCGCCACATCTTCTGCCAAATAGCGAAACCTTTGCTGACAACCATGGCGATACCACACGCAAACGATTTACGGCCCAGATAGCAGATCTGCAAGTAACCTACCACTGTTTAAAGATGCATCTTACCCAGAAACTCGAGGAGATCGGATACTTTTCTTGCACTGGAGAGTGTCGGGACATGCTTGTACTAAAAAAAACAGAGATCGCGGGAGACATGATTCGCCTGTTGCAAAGTATACCGTTCTGGTCCTTGAAGGTCAATGGGGAGCCTTGTGTGCGTGAGCGTGCATCCCCCGGACTCATGTATAACAGGGAAGATGGCTCACATTTCACTTCTAAATTTAGGCCGAAAAGATTCGCCTCGTCGGCGCGGGCTTGCTCGCTATAAGTCAGGAGCCTTCACCTCTGGGAATAAGGGCCCACCGCGACTTCAAAGTGCTTCTTGATATATTATCCCAACTTGATTCTAAAGCGTCAGATACTCTGCGTCAAGAATACTCATACGGATACTCATAATGCGAATATATGCTGAGCTCGAATTTTGTAACTATCTAATGCTAGGTATGGGGGTTTTACACCTGGTCCTTCCTACGCTTCTGGAATGTTTCTTGAAGGTAGTAGGCCGAGCCTTTTGGAGTTCTTTTCAATGTGTCGAAATCCACATGGACAATTCCATAACGTGGGCCGTAGCCAGAGGACCATTCTAGAAGGCGAATCAATCAGCGCTGATGCTTACAGTAAAGGTACATCGGAGGGAGATGGGTATACTTACCAAAGTTATCCATCAGGGACCAGGCGTAGTAGCCCTCAACTTTGACACCGTCTTCGTAGATGGCCTGAGAAATAGAGTCTAGATATAGACCAAAGTACATCTGGCGGAATTGATCATCCACTGCAACCTCGAGGTCGGTTTCTCCAGGGCACGGGCAGCCATTCTCTGTCACCAAGATAGGGAGGTGATAACGTTCCCAAACCCAGTTAAGCATTTTTCTGAATCCGCCCGGCGCAACCCGCAACCACGGCATGCTTGATGCAGGCCCAATCTCCTCGCCCTTAATATTAACAGACGACTCTTCAATGTTTCTCGTCCAGTCATCGTCAGGTGCGGGGGCCGTGAGTTGGCGAGCGAATTTGCTTGAGTAGTGATTCATACCATAGAAGGCATTATTCAAGCAGGAGGACTTCAGGAGCTCCAGGTCGTCTGATGTGAAACTCGGCAGCCGCGTACCAAGATACTCTTTCATTGACGATGGGTAATCCCTACCCAGAAAGATTGGGTCACCAAACCAGCCTATATAGAACTCGAGCCGGATCTGGGCAGCATCGATATCTGCCTGCTTGGTCGCGTCGTGAGGCTCGTAGAAGTGACCGTTAAGAACTATAGATATCTTTCCATTCTGTGACGGCTGGAACTCGTCGGCGTACATCTGAACGACTGAAGCATGTGATAGGATGATGGTGTGTCCAACCCGCCAGGGCTCTATCATAGTATCGGTTCCAGCCTCTGCGCAGTGCCCGGGAGCAAGGCTGCCATTGAGGTGTCCGAAAATCGAAATGATGTAGGGTTCGTTAAAGGTGACCCAAGATTTCACGCGGTCACCGAAGCGGGCAAAGCACAAGCCCGCATATCGCTTGAAATCCGCCCTAAACTCGGTCGTGCTAATGAAAGCGCGGTACCGATCATACAAGGCCTGAGGCACATCCCAGTGGTAGAGGGTGACGGAAGGGGTGATACCGTGCGCCAGGAGGGTATCAATGAGGCGGTTATAGAAAGCAATACCTGCCTCATTAACCGGATCATCACGGCCACCGAGGGGTATAACACGAGACCAGGCAATCGAGAAACGATATGTCTCTATGCCAAGAGACTTCATGAGTTTGACGTCTTCATCGATGCGATTGTAGTGGTCGCACGTCACGTCCGCGTTCGCGCCACAGGTGCGCGAGGGGACAGAATGGGAGTATGTATCCCAGATGGACTTGCCCATGCCATCTTGGCTAGCAGCCCCTTCGACCTGGTAGGCTGCTGTAGCCGCACCCCAGATAAAGTCTGCGGGGAGTTTGAGATTCCTGACCGCGAAGCCAGATCCCATGAGCGGATCAAAGGTGGTCTGCTCGGCTTGAGCCCACATTTTTACTTCCTCCGACATTGTGGCAGGTTTATTCCGACAAGCCCTGAGTAGCGGAGTAGAAAGCAAATTTGGTAGATTGAGGACGGGAAACGGGAGGAACAAATGACAACAGGCTGGGATTGCAAGATTTGGTGCTAGTCAACAGGAACCAGAGCTTTATTTAAAGAACTAGTAGGAAATGAGTAAAAGAGAAGCCTGTGGCCTAGTCGGCGGCTTTTGAGTAGGTGAAGTACAAGGTTCCCGTCTCCCAAGACTCGTCGACTGTGGGACTGCCTCATCCATTCTACTGTTAGAATCATTCTCGATGCCATTCTAGCGGCTGAACTCCAAGCATAGACAAGTCAGGCCTTTGGGATAGATGGGGGTTTTCTTTTCGCCGGGAGTTCTAACCAATGGAAATCTCCGCGGAAGTTAAAGGCCACGGAACGAAGGGGCGATCTAGCTAACCTAAAGTCTCGGAAGATTGACGATTTTGACATTTCCAATTTCCAATGTCTACACTGATGTGTAGGTTTGAAGCCCATAACTGTTTCATGGTTAGCCATTAGAGCAGACCTGTCTAGGTAATTTAGCACCGGTAAGTAGCCTATAGCCTAAATAACACGTGGACCTGATTTCCCCGCGTGGGGTCTCCGCACGATCTCATGCCTTCCAAGGTTCCTAATGGACAGGGATAGCAACCTTAGGACCTAAATCAGAGATTAAACACTATTACAAGACAAGCCGAGGCAAAATGGCTCAAAATATGTGGTGAACAGAGCTGGATAGCTCGTCTATAAAATGATCATGATGCCTGGGTCTTTGTTTGTCCTCGCTACAGCGCCTTCTCCTGGTTTTGCTCATTCTGTTCTCGATTACATAGCCCGAATGATCCCACTTTTCCCAATCGGTACTATATTGGTGGCTGCAGTCATTGCCTCACCTTTGAAACATGTACCGGCCCCCCCCCGGAGCCTGAGCCCATTGAGGTTGTCGAGCTGCCTCTACCTCCCGTCTCGAGCAACTCCGCTCCGGGTTCGTGTAGCTCCATCATCAACCCACATGGTACCGGCTGCATAGCCCAGATAGGCGGTGGCTCTGACACCAAGACCATCGGAATCCTAGCACAGGGCGACTTCCTCCCCGATGGTAAGCACATCATCACCATGGTCACCTTCGTGGGAGCCCCGGAAGCCCCTGAAGCTGCAAGCATCTACACCGGGGAGCAGATTATTCTCGTTAAGACGGATAACTCAACGTTCCTTAACGGTGATGCCTGGAAATGCCTCACTTGCGGTATTCCCGCCGCCAATGCCGTCAATATCACGGACCTTCTCGACTACCCGCAGGCGTTTAGCGACGGCAAGCGTATCCTCGCTGGTGACAATATCATCGACTGCGGTGAATACAAACTCACTAGCCCCGAGTGCACCCCTGACGCTACCTTCATGTATCCCATTCACTGGGAAACATCTGCGGATGGCGAAGGCAAGGGCGGCGCTCTCCGCGAGCTCCGTCTCCATCCCGACAGTGTCCACCTCGGCTTCAGCTCCTTCTATAGCAACAACGGAAGTATGGGACAATATGCCTACTTTTCCCGGCTCCAGTTCAACCCTTCACCCACGAAAGGCCTGCCTTTAGTCCCCCGCTACGACCTCGTCAACGTGACTCGCCTGGTTGACGCCAATGGAGTGCAGCCCCTCTCAGTCGATGGCGACGAGATCCACGTAAACTTTGACGCCATCACTGTCGGTGAGCTACGCGGATTCTCCGGCAGGGGACACGAGGCCATCTACCTCGGTACTCCCTGGGAGTCTTCCAACATTGACGTCTTTGCCGTTCACCTGCAGACCGGAAAGATCCGCCGCCTGACCAATCACCCGGAGTATGTCGACCCTATCCATGTCTCGCCCGATGACGAGTGGTTTGTCATCGAGGACACGCGCGGCTCTGGCCGTCAGATGTTCTTGGCCGGCATGCGCGGTCTTCCACCCCTCACGGATTTAGTGAGTACCAGCGTGACTACAGCAACGCGCAACAACGGTGCTCGGCGCTTCTTCCAGCCCTTCCTCCTTGACCGCGATGGTGATCGTGGTGACTACTTTGGCCAGAAACTCAATGGACCTGGCCGGGGCATTCCAGGCAGCGGCGATGTCAACGATCCTGAATGGAACGCAATGGCCGAGCCCAGATGGAGTCCTAATATGACTGAAATTGTATACTGGCAGGCACAAACCATCTCCCCTCAATGTGGTGGAAACAATCCCCTGCCATGCTACCCATCCACCGCACCTGGAGGCAGGACATACCGTCTAATGCTGGCCAAGCTTACAAGCCGAACTCCTAAAATTATCTCACCCGCGGAAGAAGCGTCTGATGTGATCCCGTGGGGTGAGCCCTACGTTCCAGGAAGTATCCCACGGAGCTCTGAGGGTCCCCCCGCGGGCGAGTATACACTCAAAGGCGAGGTTTCGGGCCATGCTGACGTGAGCCTCGTCAATGGAACAGGAACTGGTTCCGCTTCCATTGGCACTGTTGCGGTGATCTACCATGATTACTCGGATGATGGAATAAACTTCCTCAATGGTTGGGAGAATGTTACTTCTATTTCTCTGTCACCTACTCTAAATCACGTTGACTGGTACTCGGACCTGGTGCGGACAGGTAAAGATGGGTACCTTGCTACTAAAAAAACTAGTCCTGATGGTTTCCACCTGGAGCTGGACGTGATGACGAACATTTTCAACGCAAATGGCACACTTACCACAACCGTGGATGGCGAAATCTATGAGCAGCCTTTAAATAATGCCTAAAGCGGTTGGGTCAGTGAGATTGGTGATGATGGGCATCTACTTTCCATGTGGGCTGAAAGGATGATAATGTTTGAGTTTATAGGAAGGGGGGTCATTACTGCTGATGCTGATCTAGTACTACCTCCCTTGTTATCTTCAAGTAGTTTATGAACTCTTCTGCTCATTTTACCTGATGCTATATGTACTATTCGGCTCTTAGCTTCTGTTGAAATAATATTTCCCGTTTCTACCGCTATGATTTTTTTTACTTGAAAGGGATCGAGACCGCTAGGATGAAGGCCAGTCCATTTTTTTTTATGGGACGATCTAAAGAGGAAGGGTTATATATGATAGGATTGGCGTGTTGTATTTGATTGATGTAGCTTACTTAGGCCGCTCACCCCTACACTCAGTGAGCCAATCAGGGTACTCAGTGAACAAAAAGCTGCAGGTAGGCATTAAAACGGAAAGGGAAAGATCTCGAGAGCTAGCCCTGGAGGGATTATCCGCCACATATATACTTCATTTTGTAGGTAGTTAATGGCCTTCAAGAATCATGGTCAAATTAGTAAATTTGTAAATCTATCATTCTAATATCTATCAATCGTATACTCTATAACTGTATACTCTATAACTCTATACAACGCAGGGGAATAACCGATTCTTCACACACAGACACACTAGTTCGAATAAATCTTCACCATGGACTGTGAAAACTGTTAGCAAGGCGCACTACATGCAGATAGAACAAAGGGATAACTCACATCCGCAAATTTAGGCTCAATAAACAAAGCCTTAGCCTCAGCAACCATTACCGCACGTTCACTATCCTCCCGTAGCAGACTAGGATCAGAAACAATGCCAGTGGAGTCCGCAGGAAGTGGGAGAGTCAAAGGAAGATAAGTCATCCGACCCTCAACCCAAGATTTCCGACCCTCAACCTTAACCGTCTTAGTGCGCAGCACATACATCCGGTCGGGAAGAGCCGGTTTTCGGAAATCCACATTGAGATTAGCCGTCATACCCAGCCCGCTGGGTAAAACAGCAGAAGCGCAGCGCGCAAACACCTCATCGAAGAGAACAGTGAGCAGACCACCGTGAACAAATCCAGGGTGACCACATAGGTCTTGACCGATGTGGAATACTGATACAACGCTGCTGGCTCGGTCGGCGTTCTCGGTTTGTGCTTCGATCTTGTCGGTCGATAACCACATGTAAGGTGCGAAAGCAAGCTTGCCTGGACCGGCCAAGCTCCCGCCCACGAAGTGATGCTGTCGGATGGGTGCTGGGATTGCGAGATGGGGACGTGTTTCCTTGTAGGTGCTGTGGGTTTCGCGAAGGGTTTGAACGAGAGGGATTTGGGAAACGAGGGTTTCAAGGGTTATAGATTCACGGTGCGGTGATTGAGCCACAGGTGGTGATTGTGACTGAGTTTGAGAAAGGAATGGGGGTGATTCTGTTTGGCTAGGGAGTGCTTGGTTGTGAACCACTGCCGACCGTGTTGGGCCTTGTTGGTGAAGACGCGCAATAGGCGCTGCGGGCGAGTATGTTTTGAATGCCGAAAGGTTTTGCGATCGGAAAAGCCGACGCGCGCTTTGTGAAATGGTTGACATTCTGGGAAGTAGGAAGCCGATATCAACTCTAGTTATGCATGTTAGAGGGGCTTGTTTGATCGCCGACCGGGGTACATACTGCAGACCAGGGTCGGATTATTCGGGTCTTATTGACTTTGTCGATCTTTCAAGGGCGGTTGATTGGAGTAGGGCTAGGTGATATATGAAGTATACCACACTTGGACTTTTTTTTTGCGATGACGATAGATGTAAAAAGATTGTCCAATTTAGACAAGAGACCCGCCACAATCCAGATTGGTCCTGTTTCTCTTTTTCTCTGTTTTTTAGAGCCGATTTTTCTCCTGTTGGACCCAACAGTGGGGCTCAAAGCCTTGGAACAGCCGATGATCGGACCGGGATGCCAAGAGATATAGTTCGGGATGCCGAGAACTATAAAATGCCGTAGATCTATATCAATATATCTTCAGTTCTCAACGTACAATGACGGAGAGCTGAAGATAAAAGGTCGTCGTATAGCGTATTCGTATAATATGGTGGTTTTGAATGGGGGTCCTTCCTCGTTGGGAGGTGAACGCAGCGCGCGTTGACTGTTGTGCTCTCATGGAACGGCTCTCACTCTCGTCGTCCCCCTTCTCGTTCCCCATCACACTGCCATCCATCTGGTATCATCTGCTCTCTTCCATTAGCTTTCTGAACTGTTATTTCTCATCGTATCTTCAGAATGTCTGATGCAACTGACTTTTCTTCTTCTCGCGGGGCCTCTGCCCCCGAGACCACTACCAACCCGTTCAGTTCTGGGGTCGTCAATGCCTCCCAGACTGTGAACAACCAGTTTGGCTGTGGTGTCGTGAATGTCACCCAGACCATCATCAGCCCCTCCGGTTCTGGTGTGGTTAATGCCACCCAGACCGTGAACAACCAATTCGGCTCTGGCGTGGTCAATGCCACCCAGACAATCACCAACTCGTTCGGTTCTGGCGCGGGCAATATCCCCCAGACCGCCACCAACCCATTCGGTTCTGGAGGGAACAGCACCACCCAGACCGCCACCAATCCGTTCCGTTCTGGCGTGGGTAACGTCCCCCAGACTGTCACCAACCCTTTCCATCCTGGCTGGGCCAATCCCCCCCAGCCCTATAATCCTTTTGCTTCTGGTCGGAGCAATCGCCCCTCGACCATCAACAACCATTTCGGCTCTGGTGGGGGCATTCCCTCCCAGACCACCAGCAACCCTTTCCGCCCCGCCCCCGCCGACGATGATGCCCCCCGGACCCCCAATGGGGGATTGACCAATGGTCACTCCCATGGGAGGGGTGGGGACTCCGATGAAGAGGACCCCTACGGCCTCTGGCAGAGCCTGGACGCCGCCCTGGACTCCATCCTGGCGGAGAGAGAGGAGGAGGATGCTGCCGAATTCAGCGACGGCGACGAGGACGCCTACCTGGATGAGGCGTAAGCAGATAAATGCTTAATCTGAGTGCAAGGTATGTATTACATTCTCTTTTCTCCTAGTTCCCAGTCAGCTTCACTTCAGTCTATTATCACTTTCAACTCACATCGGCTTCATTGCTAACTCATTTTCTTGTCATCTAGGTGCCGTTGAGGAGAGTGGCGGTGGCTTCCTCGTCGGGTTCCTCCACCTTGCGGTGCCCCACCACGGCTGATCTTAAGCGTGGTGGGGCACAAATGCTATGACGAAGGGGAGAGGGGAGGAGGGGAGGAGGGGAGGGGAGGAGATTGGGGGTGCTGCTTCTTTGAGTTGGCCGGGGAGGCTGACGATGTATGATTTGGATCGGGGACGTGGGCGTTTGCTGTTTCACTCCGGCCCGGGGTATGACGTTGCGTTGGGCTTGCCCAGTGCGATTGTCACCCAGGCCAGGGGCAGCCGCTCATGTACTGGTCCCATTGTGATGAGTATGTTTTGTTTTGTGTTGCGCACGTTTGTTTTGAGTTGAAGTGAGCATTGGTGAATATCATTTTCATTTCAACTCCCACATCAGACACACTTATGACACCGGAAAGGCACACCAAGGCTGGAAGTAGCTGACAAGAGTGTTGGTGCGCTCAAAGCACGAAGAGCAGAGTTGAGAGCTCTCATTGCCTGATCTATTACCTCGACAATACGACGGTACGATACGATACAATACGATCCGGTGCTGCGCGCGCTCGAACGCGCGGGCTGCAAGCCAACATTTTGGAACTTACCCGGATGCCCTAACCGAACTCATGTAAACGGTAGCTAATGACGCTGACTGATGACGACGATACAGCTGCCTCTAGGGGTTTGGATTCCATGGACTCCCTGCAGACAGAAGGATTCATGATACTTCCACTCTACTAGGAGTGAATGATCAACGGCTCTCATAGTAAAGGTTTCTATGCAAAGCGAATATGAATCGGAGGTCGATGATCCGATCTACAGTATAAGCTGAAGAACCTGGAGCCATATTTTATCGAGTCTACAACCTATTCCGGGGGTTGAAAAGCTCAAGTATATTGAACAGATCTATTTGAAGAGGCTGTTCATGCATTCAATACTAACAATACGGCTTCTAGAACAAAGTACCATCACCAAAGTTCAAGATAGGACTACACTTTGTCTCTGGACGTTTAGCCGCTGCAAGCTCACGACCCGCTTTCCAAGAGCCCGCCTCCAACACCTGCGGTAGAGACAATTGGACACCATCCAGACGAGCGAGAATCTTCGTGTGCAGCACATCGAGGAGCGCAACAGTCATCGCTCGCCATTCCACAATTTCGTCATCGCCCGCACCGAACGAAGGCAGGCTACCACCCGAAAGACTCAACCCTCGCTGCAGTGACTCGGGCTTCAATTCTAGAACTCCCATGTCGACAAGCATTCCTCCGTTGCGGTACTCCGGCAGACCAGTTCCTAGCTCGGTATTGGACCATGAGACTGAGAGCAGACGAGAAAATGGTACCATCAATGAGTACCCTAGCCATTGGGTCAACTTATGGAATGGTTGGATGTTGGAGTAGGGTTTCGACTCCGATCCAGGCTGCTGCAAAAGTGCTTGTAGAGGCCACGCATCGCCGATGGGCTGTCCGTTAACATGAGTACGATCAGATGGCCAGATGGGAATCAGGAGGCGCTGTAGCACGTTCCAAAGATCCCGGTAGTCGAGCTTGCCGCTCTCATTGGACTTGGCAATGAGGTAGTCTAGATGTTTTGGGAACTGTTTAGTCACTTTGATAATAAACAAGTCCAGGACTAACTGGATTTCATGGGCGATATGAACTTACCAACAAGATTACCAGGGCGACCAGAGGGACCAAAGATATCTTTCAGATTCACCAAAGATTCGCCAAGCTTACGGAGAATATCTGCGCGTGCAGCTACTCCGATCATGGGATTGCCATCGTCGGCCTGGAGTCCACGCGATAAGATGTCTACATTGATATTGCGCAATGCATCGCCTGGGTCGAGTCAGCAAATATCGCACTTAATATAAGAGCGCAAACGCCTACCATTAGCGGTGTGTTTCACCGACGAATCCTTGCCAGCAAAGTCGCCGTTTAGGAACATGTGCAGGGCCGCCACTGCAATACCCTCGCTTCGATTGAGCGTCAGACCGCTTTGTGACTCGTTGAATTTCCAAAAGTCTCCGGCGCCAGCATCTAAAAGGACGGAGACGAAGAAAAGATCTATCAATCTCCGTGTCTTTTCGGTGGTGTCACATTTCTCCTCATCCCATTGATCTAGGAGAGTGGCTATGCGGGGAACCCCGCCGACTTCGAAATGCTGCCAGCGTCCATGGGGCGGAATTAGGTGATACTTGTCAGGGCCGAAATCGCGCTATGATAGAGAGTGAGCCTTTTTATACTTCGAACTGTTAAGTATTCGCTCTGGGGATGCCATAGCCCTACCTGAATTAGTTTAAGTACGTAGTCGGTGGCATCTTCCATGCGTTCAGGGTGGTAATTGAAATGATTCAAACGACCCTCCTCGGCTAGTTTGAGGACAATATGGGCTCTTGTACGGACGGCTTCTAGGCCTAATAGTTCTTCAATTTGGGGATCCATGTTGATTGAGAGAATGGGAGAGGTGAGTCTGGGATCAACCTTGGAACCTTGGAAGGAAGTGCGTTTTATCACTCGGAGCTAGGAAGGCGGGGGAACATATGCACTTATGTAAATAGCTGCATATATGCCGAGTAAACTAGTTACCTTTAGGTAAAGTGTGTTGAATGTCATAGACTATCCTGCTCAGGGTGTTGGGGTATTCTTTGTCACTGATATGTTATCTGTCTGATATCGGAGAAGTCCGATAACGTTGGGCTGTCCACTTTTAAAGGATTAAGGAGTCAAGAACATATGCAGAGTAGTTTTGGTATAGACTAAATAGTGATGCTATGATTTTTACAAACCCAATGCTTCAGTAAATTCAAAATTAGAAAGTCAGAGGGTCAAGGTGGCCCAGGAACGCGTCGTTGCCCTCACCACGAAGGAGAGCATCGATGTCAATGCGACCGGCTGTAAGATACTTCTCACTGACACCGATGTTCACTCGGTGGGAAAGGTGTTGCTTGAGCTCCGCACGAAGCCCGGCCATCTCGCTCTTGCTCAATTCGCTAGCCTCCTTGTCACGTCTTTCGCGGCCACCACCGCGACCACGGCCTCTACCCTTAGACTGATCGAACTCGTCACTGTCATACTCAACACCGAGATCGTCGGCCGCAGCGCGGAGCCAGTTGTCCTCGGTGTTGACCTTCTCCTTAGCGATAGTGGAGTCGGTAATTCGCTTGGCGAGAGCCATGCGGGGGCGGAGGCGAGAAACCACTCGGCGATCAATGTCGAGAGACTCGAGAGGAACCTTCTTGCTAGGTCCCTCGGGGTCATCGGCCTTCTTCGCCTTCTTGGCATGGATCTTGCCAGCGAGACGGGCAACACCGACAACCTCGTCAGGAGCACAGATGAGGATACTCTTTCCGGACTCACCGGCACGGGCAGTACGACCGGATCGGTGAACGTAGGCGTCTGCTGTGCGGGGAACGTGGTAGTGGATGACGCAATTAATGCCCTTGATATCCAAACCACGAGCGGCGACGTCAGTGGCGACAAGAATTGAGCTTGGGTTGGCAGTAGGAGATGAGAAACGTTCGATGGAACGGAGTCGGGCTTTCTGGGCCATGTTTGAGTGGAGTGCGAACACAGGAAGTTGAAGAGCTTGCAAAAGCTGAGTAATGCGGCGGACAGCGGAGATGGAGTTTGTGAACACAATTGTGCGGTTCTTGGGATAGTAGAGAAGCACTGAGTAGAGATAGAGGTCCTGATCATTTAAATTAGTATCGGTATTCGAGCGGCGCGAGGAGAGTGTCTTACCTTTTCCATAGCAGGGCATTCAACGATTCCTTCCTTGAGTCCGATCGCCATCTGTGACTCCGGGTTCACATCGATGAACTTGGGCTTCTCTTCGCGGAAATTCAGTTTCTTGAGAAGGTACTCCATAGAAGCTTTGTTGTCCAACATATCACCACTTGACCAGCGGCTTTTGCCTGCTAGCTTTTGTTGAAGATCCTTGTGGAATGTGGCCGAGAAGACAAGAGTCTGCCTGTGAGATGGCGCCTCCTCCTCCTCCTCTTCCTGTTCTGCGTCTGCAATATCTCCGGCCTGGTGTTTGTCTAGTGCATTAAGGATATCCTCGACCTCCTTGAAATGCCCTTCACTCAGCAGTCTGTCCGCCTCATCGACGACCAGGAACTGGATTTTTTGCATTTTGCGGATCAATCCCGTTCCCGTGCTCAGAATCTCCCACACACGTCCAGGGGTTCCAACAACAATATCCGCCGTTGCAAGCTGTCTCTGCTGCTTCTGAATAGACATACCACCGGTCACAAGAGCGATTCGTGCGTTGGTATCAGGGGAATTGGCAATGAGCTCTCCAATGTGCTTTCCAAGCTGATGCGCTAGTTCTCGAGTGGGAGAAAGAATCAATGCAATCGGGGATTTGTTCTTTTCAGACTCGTCAGACTGTTCTCCGTGTTTCCCTCTCTTGTCCAAGTAATGCTCAATAATCGGAATACCGAATGCCAATGTTTTACCGGAACCTGTGGAGGCCTTTCCAACAACATCGTGGCCATCGAGAATGGCAGGAATACTGGCCTTTTGAATGGCCGATGGGGAGCTGAACTTCATTTTAGAAAGAGCCGTAAAGGTCTCGGGCGAAAGATTAAGCCCATCCCAAGCCGACACGTCCACGCCGTCATCCTCCTCGACATCATCGAGAGCCGCGAATGAGAGCCCGGCCTTGATGTTCTGGTTTTGAGCAGGTTTGGACTCCTTGGACTTTTGCTCCTTAGGCTTTTGTTCCTTGGACTTTTGCTCTTCTTTCTTGGCTTTGTTTTGCTCCTTCTTCTTGTCCTTCTTCGACTTCTTATCTTCCTTCACTTCCTTCACTTCGGTTGCAGCAGGAGCCTTCTCGGTGGTAGTAGACTTTTTGGACGAGTCCTCGTCGCTAAAACCACCCCATTCCTCTCCGTCATCTTCAGACGGGGGTTTGATAATCGATTTTGTTGGCTTGCCAGACTTGGCCTACCCATCCAACCAGATGTATTAGCGTTTAGTCAACATGATCGATCAAAGCATGCAGCCTCATACCTTGAAATGAACACCTCCGTCACTCTGTTTAATGATATCCACACCCTCAATCTCTTCCAGTCCAAAGAAACCCTCTGCATCCTCCATGCGATCTGGCATAGCAACTTCCTTCCAGTTGAGGTCCTCAACTCCAAGAGTGCCATAATCGTCGTTTGTAGCTGCGTCGGACTTGACTGCCTTCTTGCGTTTGTTTGCCTCAGCCACCTGGGCTTTGGGATCGCGTGCTCGCTTTTGACCCATTATGAACGGAGTAATTCTTGAGTATTACTGTGTGTTCCGGTAGACAAGTGATCCAAGTACACCGTCGGGGAAGATTCGCAAAGAAAAAAAGCGGCAGAAAATTTGGTCCGCCTTTGGAATCTTATCTTTTCGTTCCCCACGTTCGCCGCAAAATTAACCCACTTTGACAAACTAGGACTGCCAATTGCGCCTGAGCAGCCTGTTTTTCAAGATGGGCAAATCATCCAAGGACAAGCGCGATGCTTATTACCGTCTCGCCAAGGAGCAAAATTGGCGCGCCCGTTCCGCCTTCAAGCTTATCCAGATCGACGAGCGATTCGACCTATTCGAGCACGAGAACCCGGACAACGTGACAAGAGTCGTGGATTTGTGCGCTGCACCTGGAAGCTGGAGTCAAGTGCTCAGCCGTGTCTTGATCAAGGGCGAAAGCTTTGGGCGGCGAGCATGGCTCGAGAAAAAGCGGACAGAACAACAGGGATTGGAGGGCGCAGAGACAACGACGGTCGATGAAGATAAAATGGACTGCGATGAGCCTTCCTCAAGCTCGGAATTAAAGCCCCGAAAGAATGTCAAGATCGTATCCATCGATCTGCAACCCATGGCACCGCTCGAAGGTATCACAACACTCAAGGCTGATATCACACACCCCTCTACGATCCCTCTCCTCTTGCGCGCTCTGGACCCAGAAGCATACGAACAACCATCCACATCCTCCGACGCTACATCACAAGTCACAGAGGCTATCAGACAACCTCACCCCGTCGACCTGGTCATCTCCGACGGTGCCCCAGATGTAACAGGTCTGCACGACCTAGATATCTATATTCAATCACAACTCCTATACGCAGCCCTAAACCTTGCAATGGGGGTTCTCCGACCAGGCGGCAAGTTCGTCGCCAAGATCTTCCGTGGCCGCGATGTCGATATTCTCTACGCGCAACTGCGGACCGTCTTCGAGCGCGTCAGCGTCGCGAAGCCACGCAGTAGTCGCGCTAGTAGCTTAGAGGCATTTGTGGTTTGCGAAGGCTTCATTCCACCTGTCAGTGACAGCGGAGTCGTTGGTATGGCCGCATTGAAAAATCCACTCTTCGGCGGAGCCGTAGCTCCAGTAGCCGTGTCAGAAGATGGCAATGTGGGCGTGGAAGTCCGCGAGGAAATCGACCAGGACACGGAATCCCGAAATACCTTGTCACAACCCGCAACGGTTAGCAATCCCACGCCCAATTACTCCACTGAAGTCCGTCATCTTCAAACCACAACATCACAAGACCGGCCCCAACCGCAGAAACTGTCGAACAAGTTCGCAGTTGAGAACCGGTGGATTCCGTCGTTCATTGCTTGTGGTGATCTTTCCGCTTGGGATTCCGATGCGACATATACTTTACCTCCGGATTATGTTAATCTGGATCCTATCCAGCCACCTACTGCACCACCTTATCGTCGGGCATTGGAGTTGAGGAAGGAAAAGGGTGGTGCATATGGAAAGACCAAGTATGGGCTCAAATAGACCCAAGTGAGTGGTCATATTTGATTGTTACGTTGCATGAGTTTCAAGAAAAAGATGTATGTATAGACGACCTAGACACGACATAGCATTTTGGATGGTGTTCCTATGAATGGCATTGTCTTCAAAGCCGATACCCAAGTACATTCCGTTAAATTACATATATTTTAACCACCGAGGGATCTAAATTTAAGGGAGATATGATTAAAAACCATGAAATTCTAGATGCATTTTTGAAGTCTCTCAAGGCTAGTGCGCTAGCCCAAATCAGGATCTAAATACAATGAGGGGGAATAAAACCAAAAATATGTCAATCATGCAATCATGTCATGCGACAACGAAGCAACAGCGTCTAGTAGACCTCCAGAACGTAACGCTCCTCGTCCTTCAGCTTCTCAATCTCCTTGCGAGTGTCAACCTTCTTGCCGTTGTTCTTAGCTTCGGTGGCAATAGCCTCCTCCAGAACAGCGGTGACATCGGGCACGGGCCAAGTGGGACCGCACAGGTAGAAAGCACCCTCCTCACGAATGTAGGCCTGGATGATCTCGGGCAGGGTCTGGCGCATACGGTCCTGGATATAGATCTTCTCGGGCTGATCACGAGAGAAAGCAGCGCCGAGGAGAGTGATGACACCAGCCTCCTGGTAAGCTTCCCATTCCTCGCCGTAGCAGTACTCCTCGCGCTGGTGGCGGGAGCCCATGTACAGCAAGACAGCGCCGATCTCCTTGCCCTGAGCCTTCTCGAGGGCGCGGTGCTGGACGAAGGCACGGAATGGTGCGAGACCAGTACCAAGACCGGCCATGATAAGAGGCTGGGTGGACTTGGGGGGCAACTTCATGACGCTGGACTTGACGCTGACGGTGATCGGGGAGCCGACTTGCAGGCGGCTCAGGAAGCGGGTAGCCAGGCCGAAACGGTCGCGACCGTTGGGGTCGACCCAGTTCACGGCGACGATCATCAAGGCAACTGAGGTAGGGGTCACCTTCTGGCACGAGGCGATCGAGTACTCACGGCGCTTGAGGGGGCCGATGATGCGGACGATCTCGTGGAAGTCGGGGTGGGCAGAGGGGTACTCGAGCAGGATGTCGGCGAAGGTGACGGTGTCAACCTCGGCGCGGCGCTTGAACTCGGTGGCACCGTCGGGACCACCCAGGATGAGCAGGTTGGCCTTTTCCTTCTCATCGGAGGCAAACTCGGCAAGGGCCTCGTAGAAGCGCTTGGGAGGGCGACCGAAGATGTCGACGTTCTGGACCAGAGCCTGGTAGACGGTGCGGTTCTCCAAAACGGCAGGGTCCTCGCGGCTAGGAACCTCGACAATTGCGTCGGCGTCCAGACCGTAGAACTCGATGAACTTCTTAATGTCCTCGGGGTCGTTCTCGGCGTGAATACCGAGGGCCTCGCCAATGTCGTACTTCAGACCAGTCTCACCGATGTCGAACTCGATGTGGAAGATGTTACGATCATAGGTGGGAGGGGTGAGACGTCGGTTCTCCTTGACGTGGACAGTGAAAGTCTTGTGAGCAAGGTCAGGGCGAAGGGCATCCCTGGTGCCATAAGCCTCCTTGAACGCAAGGCCACGAGCAGCAGTCTCCCAGTCCTTGAGAAGAGTGGGGGGCTCGGACTCGTTCTTGTCAAAGGAGACAAAGCTGTTGACGATGATGTCCTTGGGGAGCTGAACGGCCTCACTGACGCCCTCGGGCTCCTTCCAAGACTCGGGAACCTCGATCTGGCGAAGCACCTTCTCGAGATCCTTGGTAACATTGTCCAGGGCCTCGGCATTTCCGGTAATCGAGGACAGCTTCTTGGTTGCCAGAGCCTCCTGAGCAGGCAGAGCGACACGCACGAACGAAGCCTGGAGGACAAGAGCGCTCAGAGATGAGTCCTCAATGGCAGATGAGTCTACGACGAAGACGGAGATGCCACGCTGGGCGACAGCCTGCTTGAAGGTAGCAGGAAGCTTCTTCTCCAAATCCTCATCCTTAACGCCAGGTGCATTCACAATGACCTTGGCGTTGTCCTTGACGGAAGCCAGAACATCAACGTCGTTCAGCAGTGAAATGTTACCAACGTAAGAGACCTCAGCAGCAGTGACAGCGTAAGGTGCGTCAACAATCTTAGCGCTCTTGCGGATGTCAACACGGATGGCACCGCCCTGGACGAGGTTGTCGTGAGTCTGGCTGAGGGTGACGTTGCTAGCCGAGTCGGCGCCAAGAGCCTGGCTCAAAGTCTGAGCAGCGGCCTCGGTAACGGAGGTGTCAACATCCCAGAAAGTGTATTCCTGCACGGAAGCAGGGTCAAGCAACTGCAGCGAAGCATTGGTTTCACCATCGACGGTGAGAATAGGCTGGTCATACACGCGCTGGAATGCAGCGGCAGTAGAGATGAGGTCCCAACGCTGGGAGCGGGGGTACTTGATCTCAACACAACCCGGGTTGTGTTCACGGCCAGTGGCGAAAGTCAAAGAAGCAAGGACATCTTCATAGAGAGCAGAGTGGATACCCTCTTCCTGAACAGCCTGCTCAGAGGCGACCTGTCCAAGAACTGCAACAGTCTTAGTGGACTGGGGGAGAACGCGCAGGAACTCCTCCTCGATGAAGGGGCGGTAGACGCGGACATTCACAACACCGACACGGACACCATCCTTTGCAAGAGAGCGTGCGATTTGGGCAGTGAGAGCAGCCTCGACGGTGCCGAAGGCAATCAGCACAGAGGTAGGCTCGGAGTGACCGTGGTACTCGAAAGCACCATAGTCGGTTCCGAGTTCGCCGTTCAGGGTCTTCAGCAGATCTAGAACCTTGCCTTGGGCATCGAGGTGACGGTTGCGGGACTCATCAAGAGACTTGCGGACAGTCTCATAGGTGCGAGTCAGACCATCCTTATCGAGAACATCAATGATGCGGGTGGTATCACGACCAACACGAACACCATCGTAGATGTGAATCGAGGGGAGGACTGAGGAGAGCAATGTGGTGAAGAGAGCCATGTGCTGGGACTCGTGGGCGGAACCGCTGGAGACCAGACCCAGACCGAGGTCCTCGGCCAGAGAGAGGGCAGAGGCATAGTCGGAGACTAGGCCATCCTCGCCGGCGTAGTCCACAGCAGCGACGTGTGCAGCGACTGGGCTAGCGACGGAGTAGAGCAGAGAGAGTTGCTCCAATGCGGCGCGCATATAAGGGAGGGTTGCTGAAGAAGCAACAATACCCTGGGGAATGTGGCGCTTCTTCAGATCGAAGTCCTGAGAGAAGAGGTAGCCAAGGGCCATGTTGCCGGCACCTTGGCGGGTTTCCAGAGCCTTGACAGAGGGTGACTCGCCATTGGCATTAGTCTCACCCTTGGAGGTCCATTCCTTGAGGGCAGCATCAAGATCGAAAGTCTCCGGCGAGTAGGAGAAGATCTTGTCACTCAACAAGTATGCGACTTGCTGGATGAGTGTCTGGGCTGTAACATAGGTCGGGCCATTCAAGGCCGACAGGGCTGGAACTGATGAACCCATGACTTCTTCTTGACACCGGATATGAGACCGATATCTGTTAGAGACAAAAACAAAGAAGAAGGTGGGGAGAAAGAGAATCTCCCCTCTTCATGGCTTGGTTATAGAGAAAAACCCCAGGTAACTTGCCCAAAGCGGTTAGTGGCAATTGCGTGCTTGTTATCGGGCGATAAGATTTTTCAGGGCGGTGGAAAGTGGCGCATCCCCGCCCGCTTTCGGAGCATTGCATTACTCAGCCAAGGGCATTCCGATTATTTCTCTGATTTCGCCGACATTTCAAATCCCGGGGGCAAAATATCTAGTTGTATAAAAAAGACTCCAAAAAAGACCACTGAAAAACCCTGATGACACATGGAAAATTCCTCTGCACAATTTATGCTTTTTACCGCCTTTGCCCACACCCAAAAGGTCACCTAGACAGATTATTTAGAAAGCATCTGAAAAGAACAAGCAAAAACATGTTCGTATGTTTATATATATAGGCCGACTATCCCCGTTTAAGATTGTATGAGCGGAGCTTCCCAAGATTGATCAGTAACTGTTGTCGGATTAGACCTTGCCAGCTCCCACCATTTGGTCCCATGGGAGTACCAAGTAGGCCTTGACAAGTCCCACAGCACCGGTGCCACAGCACTAAGCCCTTATTCTACTATGTTAGTAGG
Organism: Penicillium expansum; assembly: GCF_000769745.1. Taxonomy (NCBI): domain Eukaryota; kingdom Fungi; phylum Ascomycota; class Eurotiomycetes; order Eurotiales; family Aspergillaceae; genus Penicillium; species Penicillium expansum. Next base: position 206,684 of record NW_015971264.1, read on the forward strand.
TTATACGTCTATTTTAGGTAACTTTATATAAGCATAGGCACTTAGGCAATACCTATTATAGGCGTGCCTATAGGCCTTACGCCTTTTAGACGGGCCCCCTAAGAGTCAAATGGCCTAAGGCCCACCGTGGATAGGCGTCAGGCCCCTCCTAGGGGCCCATGGACGGGCGATGTCGCAGTCTAACCTAGTATCGTTCCTCGATACCCTCAAAAGGACTTAGGCTGCAGTAGAGCTTTGCGAAGCAACAGGTCAGTTGAGAGACAGATCGTTGACGCTGGAGGCTGGACGATAAGCAAGTATAACCCGGAAGCTTCTAACATAACTATGACCAGTCAGGCAGTGCGTAACATCACCATCTACTATCGTAGATATCAACAACAGGCCTTAGCATCTCGGTCTTTTCCGTTCCTCTCTCCTTCCACTTAACTGCGTAACCACACATCTCGCCTACAAAAATGGATGAGCTCCGTAATAGACTTTACAGTCACTGGAATGGTCCCCGTGTGGGTGATCCGAGATTCAGGACCATGTTGCCTAGTAGGGGGAATAGGGGCACGTTGACAGTTTGCGAGCTGTTGAGGAGCGAACCGTGCGCTTTTTACCCTGTGGCGTTTTAATGGCCAAGGATAATATTAATCGGTGATTATCTGGTATCTGGTACCGGACTGAGTTCTTCGCCCGACGTACAGCAGAACCGAGCTGTGTTGTGGCTAATAGGAAAGCCGGGCATGGATCCAATGTCCAAATTGTCTTAAACACTACCAATCATGAATATCCGAAGCAAAGATTAATATAAAATATAAAATTAGGCTTACGGCAAGAACCACTTGAGTCCACTCTTAAGGCTAGTCACATTCCGATCATTGGTTCATTCCTAATGGGTTGTAGAGCAAATCTCCGCAGTCGAGTATTTATATGCTCGTTGGCCCCTATTTCTACCTTTCAACTAACCAACTCTTCCAACTTCTTGTCATTCTTTTTTTTGGATATTTTTGTTTTAAATCACTTTCTTTGCATCATCGGTCACTCCTTAAAACTTTTCGATTGAGCAAAAGAAAACGACAATCAAAATGATGCGCTCCGTGATACCTCTGGTCGTCTCGCTCGCTTCGCTTGTCGCTGCCATTGAAATCACCAGCCCCGCTGCGAACACGACCTACGCAGCCGGGTCCATCGTCAACGTCGAGTGGACTAGCGTTGATACCGATCCTACCAACTTCAGTCTTTATCTCTGGAACTTTGTCTCCTGGCCTCCATCTTATGCTCCGCTGGCCATCGACGTCCCCACGTCGGATCTGTCTTACTCTGTCCAAATCCCCTGCGATACTACCCCCGACTATGGTTACCAAATCAGCGGTATTAACGGCACCAACTTGTACATCATCTACGCGCAGGGTGATAAGTTCACTGTCCGCAATTCTGAGAACAGCACCGCCTGTGTGAACACTCCTTCACCGGCTACTTCCACTTGCCCCAACGCTGCGGCGTCTACCGTTTATGTCACGGTGAGCTCTACTCTCAGCTCTCGTCCTTTCCATCATTCATCCCACGGCCATCATCCATCCCACGTCCATCATTCATCCCACGTACATCCTTCTCCATCACCCAGCACTGCCAGCACCTTGAACTCTCGATATACAAAGCCTGGAATTGTGCCTAAGACTATAGGTTGGTGCTCAGACTATTCCCACCCTGTAACCTTGGACAAGGTTCCCACGCCGACTTCGACTCTTTCGGCGCCCAACTATACAATTGGATCTGATGCTTCGCCGGTCATCACTGCGGCAGTGGGCCAGGTCACTGATTCCCCTGGCATCCTCACATTGACTATCACTAACACTGCGACCGTGCTGGCTTGCCCGAACGTGCACACACTTTGATGGAATTTTCTTTATCCGAGCAACCGGTGACCAGTTCTTTGTGCCGATGTATTTTAAGTTAGATCGAACGGGAAGGAGATTATTCAGGGTAGATCGAAATCAATTTCCCCTTGTACTTTTTGATTGTTTCTCGAATTTTGATTTTTCTGATTTTTTTTTTTTTTTTGTGATGCTAGGTGTAATTTAGTGAAACATGGAGTCACGCTCCTCACGCGTTCTGGGATATTTTCCCGTTTGCACTGGTCTCCCCATGATGATGATCAACATGAAGACTGTTTGTTGTTCGGCATACACACAGCTCCGCCCAATATGTGGATCACCCTCTCGCCGATCTTGGCCCCCGTTACTATTGTAAGTAGTACACTAGTGTCTATCACCTGAATGCACCATTCATCTCTTTGTCCTCCCAGATGGTCTTCCTTATTTACTTCTAAATCTGGTAATAATGGCCTCCCTATAAAGTTTAAAGCTAGAATATACCTTTGTAGAGACGTATTAACTCCAACACGTGATTGACATACTGTGCACTTGTGCACGGCATCGATCTGCACAAATCCCCGCACCGAGCCTCGGCCGCCCACTTTACCCCAGAATGCGGAGAACCCATTCCACCCCCTCAGAGATTATTGATCCTGGTACATAAACACCCAGAGAGTCCAATGATTAGTCCTAAATAGCTTTCTTTGAGAATAATTCTCTTTATTGACTCTTCTATCATGGCATCCAACCCACCGAATCCCATCCCGTTCTCAGAGCCGCCTTATCTTCGTGGCCTCCCTTCTCCCTACATTACGCCTGCCCACCGTCGCTTCCAACAAGCATGCCGTGAATTTGCAACAGAGAACTTAATCCAGCATGCGTTGGAGTGGGAGCGTGAAGGAACAGTCCCCGAGCATGTATTCCACACATTCTGCAAGCATAATATGCTGTTGCCCAACATGCCGGCCCCATTACCTGTGGATTGGTTGAAGCGTCTGGGAATCAACGAGATCCTGGGGGTCAAGATTGAAGACTGGGACTACATCTATACAGGAATTTACTGTGATGAGGTATGTCATGAAAATTAAATGACTCCGATATATAATCGCAAGGTAATTGACTGACAGGTTGTAAATAGATGGCCCGTTCTGGTCTCAGTGGCCCAGCTGGCTCGCTGAACGCCGGATTCGCTTTCGGAATTGCACCAATCTATAAATTTGGTAGTGCTGAGTTGCAGGAGCGGTTCTTGCCCGATCTGCTCACAGGCAAGAAGCGAGGCTGTATTGCGATCACAGAGCCTGAGGCCGGCAGTGATGTCGCGAACATCACCACAACTGCTGTCAAGAGTGCCGATGGCCAGCACTACATCCTCAATGGATCCAAGAAATGGTAAGAGGCAACTCTGCAGTAATAATAAGGCTGTGAGCTGACACCAATAACCAGGATCACAAATGGTATCTGGTCGGACTATGCCACTATGGCCGTTCGAACCGGTGGACCAGGAGCCGCGGGCCTTTCTGTTTTGGTTGTGCCTTTGAAGGGCCACCCCGGTGTCTCAATGCGCCGACTCAAAGTGTCGGGTCAGATCACAGGCGGGACCACATACATCGAGCTCGACGACGTCAAGGTTCCTGTGTCGAACATTATTGGCAAAGAAGGCGACGGCATGCGTATTATCATGACCAACTTCAACCATGAGCGACTTGTTATTGCCGTTGGGGTCACTCGGCAGGCTCGTGTGGCCCTTTCTGCTGCTTTCTCGTACTGCCTCAAGCGCGAGGCTTTCGGAAAAACACTCATGGACCAACCCGTGGTCCGCCACCGTCTGGCTAAAGCAGGCGCTGAGCTTGAATCTATGTGGGCGTGGGTTGAGCAGATCCTGTACCAATTAGCTCATCTCAGCAAAGAGGAAGGTGATCGCCAACTTGGTGGCTTGACAGCATTGGCTAAAGCAAAGTCCGCTATGGTTTTGAACGAATGTGCCCAAACAGCAGTTTTGTTGTTTGGAGGAAGCGGGTTTACCAAAACTGGCCAGGGTGAATTGGTCGAAGGTATGTTCGCCGCAAGATCAGTCGGTTTTGAGATAAGCTAACCTCACCTTTAGCCATCCTTCGTGATGTTCCTGGTGCCCGTATTCCAGGTGGATCAGAAGACGTGCTGCTTGATCTGTCTGTGCGTCAATTGGTCAAGCTCTATCAGGCTGAAGAAAAGAAGCTCTCACAAAACGCCAAGATCTGATTGTATAGAACCCTTCAAAGTATATCTAGGACTCAATGATATTTCTAACCCAGGCATCTCCGCTAAATATTTCAGCTAATATATTCGATGTTCCATTTATATCACTACGCAATACAATACTATCTTCTATGAGCATTTATTCTAACGCATCTGAGCATAATCAGCCCAAATTTGAAAAGGCCAAGCTTTCGTGGTGCTTGTGAACTCTCCACTAGTCCTATCGAGAATCACCCGGACTGCTCCATCTGGTAGTGCGTCCGAAGCAGAGTCCAAATTGGCCCTCGTCCTGACCTGCAGGTCTAAGTGAACCCAAGGGACATCATATGACACTACTATGAGTCTGATACGCAATCTTGGCCTAGAGATTTGAAAGCTAGATCGTCTTCTGCATTGATATTTGAAGCAATTATTCCTCAATTTAATAGCAACCAGCAATTAACGCTCTCCCCCCCGGAAAGATGAGAGTTGATCTGTAAACAAGTCGTGTAAATCGGACATTCACACCCGTGCACAGCCCCTCGGAGGCAAAACCCACGTGGGTCGGCTTTAGTTCAAGCCTTGTGAGGAATCCTTGTTCTTAGGGTTCTCATAGGCTTCGTGGGTTCCGTGATCTTCTCGTATTCTGTGGCTCTCCTTTTGGGTAGTATCCTGGTGGGCTTCGTCGGCTCTTTTCTCTTTTCCCTGCTATCTTTCGGAGCCTGGTATGACTTCTTTAGGGGAGCTTTCCTTGGAGCCATCTTCCTCTTGACCATCAAATCTTTCAGCACTGGATATCTCTCTGCCGCGTGCAATTCCAGTGGACATCTCCCATCGATGATTTGATCTGCACAAGCCCCGTGCTCTAGGAGTAGCTCTATCAAGATGGTATTGATCGTATGTTGCTTTGTGCCTTTCTTTTGCGTTTGCCACGGGGTTCTCAAAAGCTTCCAAATAATTTCACCTCCGCTTTTCCCACGGCAACGAGTGTTCGCCCCTGGTTTCAAGAGAATTTCCAAGATGCCCGGATTGTCAAGGCTGATATGTAGTGGTGTCTCTCCATAATGGTTCTTTATGTTAACATTGGTACCTGACCTCAAAAGCAATGATACAAACTCCTTTTGGACTTTCATATCTCCCTTGAATGCGTGATGGGAAAAGGCAACATGAAGGGGAGTGTTTCCTTTTGAATCTTGTGCGTTTAAATCAGCACCATAATCGATAAACAGACGGAACAATTCCCCTATCGATTTCAATGGACTCTTGGGAATCCTGTGTAGGCAAGTAGATAAAGTGGGGTCTGACTGGAAATGTAGATCTGCTCCATGAGCCAACAACAACTTGATCACAGCCATAAACTCATTCTCTCCTTGGAATTTTGCCCGATCACCATATAGTATATCACTAGTCCACAAGTGTGGGTTACATTCTCGGGATGTGGCACCAAAATCCATGGCACATCCAAGAGGAGTAAGACCGAACCTCGTATCCACAAGGTTTACATGGGCGCCATGCTGGAGGAGCAAGCCCGTCATGTCGTAGTATCCGAGAGTCGCGGCATATTCCAAGGTGGACATATGTGTTCCAAGATTGACTTGCGCTCCATTGCGTAGAAGAAGCTCCACAATATTCGTACGACCAAGCGCGATGGCAATAAGCAAAGGTGTGTTGATAAAGCTGGATTGGGAGCTCACTGTAATGTTCACGTCCAGGTTGTTGCGCGATATTAGGTGCTGGATCCCCCGTTCAAACCCCCCTTCTAACAGCCATGGCAGTACATAATGTGTAATCTTTCCGCCTCGCTTGTAAAGGATATCAGTCACGGTATAATGAAGCACACGATTGCATCGCAGAAGTGAGAATAAGTCGCCGTTCTGTGGCAGGTACGATGCAACGAGACATATTACCTCGAAGGGCAAGGAGTCAAGAGACATCTTGAAATAAAATTTGACTTCTGTCCACACATGAAAAGAGGGATAATCTACAGTATATAAATCGACGAGTGGGATGTAATGATCATCAATTCAGTTAACCCATGTTTAGTTCTAAAGTTTGTGAGGATGATCAGCCTACTGTGACTCAATGAGCTACTCATATATACCTCACCATTAATTTATTGTTTGTTGATATAGGCTCAACTCATTTCATATCCAGTCATCTTTGAGCAGGTATTTTTGCTTATTTGATAGGCGTCTTAAATCATAGCATCGCTGTGCTTGATCATGTTGTGCGGATATTGACCTGAACATCAATCATACATATAAGTCTAACCTTCGCACTCATCCTTGGAATGGATGGCTAGAAGAACCATGTATATCCATGGAACATTATGCTTCAAAATAACAATTATTCCTCTCTAGAAGGAATACATTGTACCTTAAAAAATGTCGAGTATAAACAGTCTCGTGACAGATTGGGCATTCCATGATAATGATGACATTTAGATGGTCTCCTGTGCGATTCAAATGAATTGTTTGAATTAAGACTCAATCAAAAGCATTTATCTGTCGTTTTCATTGAAAGTTACCTTTAACTATTCATTCCCTGGTAGGAAAATCCGGATGCTTCCGACAATACTTTGCTCTGTTGCTTCAGTAGCACAAGACCTCCGACACTGGGTACATGAGTAAATCGAGGCCGTGAAGGAGTTGGTTCTCCAAACAGATTCCTCGTCTGATTTGATATGTGTTATTTAGTGATGCATAGATCGATGCTTCTAGACTTCTCAATGTCCCCAAAGCTCAAGTAGAAACATAACCGATCAATAGGTCAAGGCAAAACTGAATCATGCTTCCCCCCTTTTCGAGAGCCACGGCTGTAGAGAAGAAAACTGTATAACACCAGGTTGGTCAAGAGGACATTGGCCAGAGTCATCTACGTAGTCTGGACAGACACCCAATAAGCAACTGGATCGTAGCATCTATCCCACTGAACTCATGTAAATCCAATGCCGGAAACCCATCCAAGTAGTCCCGAAGATCGTTGGTATCCGGGTTAGACCAGGCGTTTACCCCGTCCGCAATGAGGTTAGTGAGGAGCCGGGCTCCTTCTTTGCCTTGACATTGGGCTTTGGCCCCCGCATCGAGAAGGAGCTTCGCTAGGTTTTGATTCCATGAGAACGAGATTGCATGCTCCAATGGCGTTTTAGATTCATGGTATCTCAAAAGAACATCGGCTCCTCGGTTTAGGAGTGATTTGAGGAACTTTTCTTGTGATGCATGATGATCGAATTCATTTGCGATCACGAGATGTAGGGAATTCCCCTCAGTATACAATAGGGAGTTCACGTCCGCTACGTGGTCAAGGATTAATTCAAACCAATCGAATTCTTCGCTCAACATAGCGTTTTCAAGGGCATTTGCGAGCTCTCCGGGCTTAGCTTTAGCTCCGTGAGCTGTAAGCAATTGCACAAAGGCTTTACATCGTTGAAAGTCGTAGTATTCGTTTTCAAAAGCGCGAGATAGGACTGAATCCCCCTCACTCTCCTTCGCATTCACGTCGGCGCCAAGGGTTAAGAGACGTTCTATGACACCGTTATCAAGAGACCCGTAATGCTCTACGGCGTCATGAAGAAGAGAATCTTCATTCAAATTGGCGCCATATAAATGCAGCACCTCTACCACAGCCCGAAAATTGTAATTGGGGGCTACTTCGGATAGTTTGATGAAGTCGTAGTCCCGAGGCTTGTGATGACCAGCCTTCACCGCAGCCAGTAAGCCTCCATGGTCTATAGCCCGACGCAGAGTGATTTCATCTCTTATTTTAGCGCCATTTTGAAGGTGTAAGAGAGTCATAGACTCATTACCCCGCCCTACAGCTACATCCAAGGGAGTGAGCGTGCGTTGTGTGAGCCAGACAACGGAAGTGGGCATGCGTTCTGGGAATATCGCATTCGCATCGGCTCCATGTTCCAAAAGCAGATCTGCCATGGGCAAGTTGTCATCCTCGACAGCCAAGTGGAGAGCTGAAGTTGGCTCCCATGTTAGCGTTTGGTCCTTTTCGTCCTCGTAGCACCACAACTCTCTGTTCACATCCACTTCCCAGGATAATAGGTGCCGCATCCCTTGTCTAGCCCCACTAGCTGCACACCAAAACAAGGCAGACCCCCGTGGATCTGTATCAATATTTTTCTTATAAAGATCACGAATTAGAAGGTCATTAAGAAACCTGTTGGCGCACATCAAGTCAAGCACAGCCCGACATCCTGGTAGCTCTGATGCTACCATTCTCAATATTTCGGGCGGTAACTAAAGGAGTGACATTTTTCGAACGTCAATGGTCAAGGGTCCCAGAGAGAGAGAGAGCCCTGGAGATATGAGGATGATAAACAAAACATTCGGAGTTTTGCTAACACGACCCTCGCCTTATCTCCACCGCCCACTGATAATTACATAATCACACTGACAGGTGCCCAGGAGACTACATAAATACAACTCAACACTGGGGATTGTATTCCCATACGGTACTCGCGATACCCGATGATTACAAGCCAAAATTTACATTTGAGATCTCAGTAGGGTAGCACAAAAGAACGGCCTATGAAACATTGTAGAGCCTCAAGCATGTGGTTCCGTTACTCCTCCCAATTGAAATTCACTACAATCCGCCCTGCCACCTGCCCCTTTCGCAACTTCTCAACTCCTTCAGGCAACCGATTGATAGGATAAATCTCAGAAACTTGCTGCAGCATACCCCGCTTGGCAAAATCTAACGCAGCAGCAGTATCACTCCGAGTACCCACCAAAGACCCCTTAATACTAAGGTTCTTGAAGATAAACTCACAGGGATCGGCCCCTAAAACTGTCGAACCAGCAGGCGGCATTCCAATACACATGACGACAGCCCCAATCCGCTGACCAACATACGAGACCGCATTTTTGTACGCTGCAGGTGCAGTGACGAAAACACCGTGGACTCCTACCCCATCCGCAGTTTCGATCACGGATTTGACGGGGTCCTCGGTCTCTTTGAAATCGATAAAAGCCTCTGCTCCCATTCTAAGGGATAATTCGCGCTTAGAGTCGCCCGTGTCTACGACGATAGGTCGCATTCCCATAGCTTTAGCGAGTTGTACGCCCTGAATTCCCACGCCTCCGCCTCCGCCTGGGAAGACCACCCAGGATCCAGCGTGAAGATTTGATTCCACAAGTGAACGATACATCGTGCTTGCGCTACACATAATCGGTGCAGCGACTTCATCGGGGACGCCATCTGGAATAGGCGACGCGTATCGAGCCGGGGAAACAATGTAGTGTTGATATGTACCTATCGATCTATAAGAATTATTTCCGTGAATAAAGGTGATTTAACTTACCAGATGTCATCAAACCAGTATGAATAGCCGTCTTGCAATAGGTCTCCTTATCATCCCAGCACATCGCACAAGATCCGCACGTATCAGTGATCGGCTTGATACCTGCCCTGTCACCCAGCTTGAAGTTCTTAACGTTAGCGCCGGCCTTTACAACGATACCGGCGCCTTCGTGGCCCGGAGATCGCACGCCGAATGTGGACATCGGTGGTACACCGAGATCGCCTTTCATCATATGGATATCAGACGAGCAGAGGCCGGTGAAATTGAGCCGAATCAGGATATCATCGGGTCCTAATAAAACACTCTTAGCAACTTGTCGACCATACAAGATGACGATCTGTATCTAGATACTCACCAGGCTCAGGGACCGGTACCATCTGCACCTCAACCCGAAAATCAGGGCCCTCGTCGACGACAACGCCGGCTTTGCAAAAAGCGGGGATATCAAATTGCGGATTCTCAGTCTTGGAACTCATTATAATGGTTACTGGTGTAAGAAAAGTGAGATAAAATCCGATGGTTCCATTTCTATCGAACTCACGCGCCCGCGTGGTATAAGAACCAAGTCGAATAGTGGATCCAACACTGAGGCAACTAGTTGCGGAAACCGACCGCTACACTGTGGCTTTTTTTGTGCATTTCCATCGGGCACTTTTTTTGTCCTGGGAGATGTTGGGGCGCGTTTCTACCGTATTCCCGTATAAATATATCCGAGTAACCTAAGTGGATTGGCATGCCAAAGAGCTATGTGTGTCAAAAATTGTATTCGAAATTATTTGCCAATCTTCCATTTCCTCTGACTAAAGTCAGTATCTTAAACCTCGGCATCCCGGAACTAAGCCGACTCGTACACGTTTAAGTAGGGGGGCATACAGCAATACTTTCAAACCTCGGTATATTATATTGCAATTTAAGTGCTCTTGCTAGCACCACCCATATCAATTTATACGCTAGGGGTGCATCTGCAAAATGAAGTGGTAAGTGAATTGTACTCCTTGCAGCCTTGTTATTTTATCATAAGTGAAAACCATTCGTTGAATTACAGGACGCAATCTCCAGGGCTGGAGTGGAGAGGCGGAATTCTTCCGTTGGGAGTAGCCCTTTTCGCCTTTAACCCTTGATATAGTATAGTGGCTAGGTCCACATCTTCGAGCTTTCGCTGCTAGCCGATTAATGTCTCGAGGATTGAGTTCGAAGTACCGGTCATCAAACAGATAACACACTAGCGATTGGTTCCTGCGCCGTGCCACCGAGACTAACTAGCCAGCCCTTACATTTTTTCACAAATATTACACACTCACTGCGTCAATATAAATATAGTCACACATCTGAACTCGAACCTTTTGTATAGAGACTCGTGAAGGTCTGCATCCAGCCTTAGATTTAGACTATCTACGTCACAAACTACATGAAAAATCCTTAGGGGATTCATTTGTCTAGTATTCAGGGACTTCAAATAAGACCGCTCCTAGATCTCGCCCATTCCACTAGCATCCACGTTTCGCGGATATGTTGAATGACATAGGGTGGCAAATATAGGCGAAGCCAGAAGGGCATCTATGTACATCAAATAGATAGCAGGCCATAACCGAGGAGTGTGGAGATAATCCGCGGTCGAGTGGATACACCCCAGAACTTAGTCCCCGCATTATAATCCTGGTAGAATAGCCGTAAGCCCTATTTTCCTCTTATATGCCCTTTGAGTGGTCGCTCTTTTGGGTGAATAGCGTTTGGACGCGTTGCCTCAAGGGGCGCATGCGGAGCGTACATGATTGCACCGAAGCTGATCTTTAATGCACCAACCCCTCTTAAATGCTTGATTGGCACTTCCGGCCAAATTCCGCACAGATAAAGCCATACTGGTCGGGTTGAGATATAAACGGACGCGATTCCGGCTTGGGTGGTGCAGATCCAAACAATCCAGTGAAGTCTTCGGCTGATCAGCCTAACCATTTGATCTTGCGCCAACAAGCAATTTGCTAGTGACGCACCTGGAAGGACAAATTGGTCCACCATGGAGATGAACCATGATGAACGCGTGAGTACTCCTCGGTTCTAGTGCCACGACTGTTGCGAAGCTAACAAATTATCCCGTCTAGGCTCTCCATCAGTAAGCACGCCTATCACCTGTGGAAATTTGTCTGTGCTAATTACCTTCCTGTAGAATTGAGGAGGAGCTGGGAACAACCATCTATCCAGGCACAGAGATCATGGCTGATGTGGGCACACACCATTTTGTGAAATCCTCAGCTGAGTCCAGCCGGGTTCTGGTGCCCCAGCCTTCGCAGGATCCTCATGATCCCCTAGTAGGTTTCAAATTCAAAGGATTCTATCAAAAGGAAATGGGTTCTAATATTGCGCTAATAGAACTGGAGCCCGTTTTGGAAGATGAGCGTGATGGCCATTACCACGGCAACATCCTTCAGTCAGGGCTTAGGACCTCTGGCGTTGGCACCTATGTTTCCTCAACTAATGGAATCATTCAATTCCGATCTTGCCGGTGTTGTGCAATTTATAGGAATTTGCATTTTGGTGCTAGGATTTAGCAATTTCTTCTGGTAAACTTCCATCTACTAACTTGAAGAGATACAATCGCTCACACTAGCGATGCAGGATTCCCCTTCAAACATGCTACGGTCGGCGGCCTGTCCTAATATTCTCAACCCTCATCTGCCTCATCAGCAATATCTGGCGTGCAGTAGCAACAAGTTACGGCAGTTATATAGGCGCTTGTGTGCTTAACGGATTTGGTGCTGGTCCCGCGGAGGTTTGTCACTGTTTCAAGAACTCGCTGCTCGGTGATTCTAGTATTGACAATTTATCCCAGACTTCTCAACCCGAGATTACCGCGGATATTATCTTCCTTCACGAGCGTGGCGCGTATAACACCTTGTATTTCACAGCGTACTTTGGTTCAATGATCGTACGAAGATCCACCCATCTCTAGAAGGCCATACATTGACACTTCATAGGTCGGACCTATCCTAGCAGGCTCAATGGCTGAGCACATCGGCTGGCGCAGCTTCTTTTGGCTGAACGTCGGTCTCCTAGGCCTCGTGCTCATCTTGCAGATCGTCCTCCTCCCCGAGACTAAATGGCACCGGGCTCACCCCAATGAGGCACAGGTGGCACCAAAAACTGATCAGAAAACAAACGAGTTAGATCCCGAGAGGTTAGTCGAAGTATTACAGCATGAGAATATCGAAGTGGAAGTAGCTTCTGACCAGGATCCATATCTGCACCGTGGTGCTCCTTCGAAGCAGCAATTCAAGCTATGGCAGGTAGATGGCGTTACCTTCAAATCTGTCCTTAACAGCTTCTGGATTCCCTGGAAGATGCTGACATTCCCTATCGTTATGTTTTCTGCCTTTGTTGTGTCTTGGACGTCAAGCTGCTTCTTGACACTTAATCTCACACAGAGCCAAGCCTTCGCACAACCACCATATAACTTTGACAGTCAGACCATTGGTTTTTTCAACTTTGCTATTTTGATTGGGGCATTCATCGGGCTGGCAACTAATGGACCTTTCTCGGATTGGATTTCTATGAGAGCCACTCGTAAAAACAATGGAGTTCGAGAGCCAGAAATGCGTCTGCCGGCCATGGCAATCTATGTTGTGATTATGATCATTGGCAATTTTGTTGTTGCATTTGGATACGAATATAAATGGGATTGGCGGGTAAGTCCTTTATGTTTCTAATCTTTGCTAAGACTTACCTGACTGTCACAGATAATTGTGATTATTGGGTACACTGCAGCTGGCATCCAGGTTGCAGTTTTACCAGCCATCGCCAGTACTTATGCCGTTGACAGCTATAAGCCTGTTGCAGGCTCGATCTTTGTGTCTATCACTGTCAACAAGAATTTGTGGGGATATGGCTTCAGCAATTTCATCACTAAATGGGTTGACGGAAGTGGATTTATCAAGCCCATTATGATGAATATGTGTTTGTGCACAATGTGGTGCCTCTTTGCGATCCCATTTTACTTTTATGGAAAGAAATTCAGAGGATGGACTGCTAAGTCCTCTGTACACAAGCTGTAGACTAGTACCCTTGAAGCTTGTTGGTTGAAATCCAGCTACAATGTCTAACTATGTTTCTTCATAGCCAAGTTATGTACACAAAATTATTGTGCATGTGTTGTGTAGATAGCCTAAGTCGATCTTACCCAATGTAGTTTAGCTCGATGTGGATGACGAAAGGCACTGCGCCTAGATGGATTTCTCTAGAACTCCTCCTGCGCCCCCTCTTAGTATCTTATGCTATACAAACACAACACACTTTTACTCTAATTACAACTTCAGATACACAAACATGGTGAATGTCGCATTGATCGGTGGTACGGGTATGGTGGTAAGTGTCTACTCGTCCGGAAACTTCCCAAACACACATACTCAGGCTAGAACCCGAGCTAAGTCGCATGACCGATAGGGCTCCCATATCCTCACCAGCCTTATTTCTAATCCTGCTGTAACTCGCGTGGACACCATCTCCCGCCGCACCCCGCCCGCCGCTAGTGGCAAGCCCCCAGCCAAGCTCACCAACTTCGTCTCCAGCGATACCGCCACCTGGGCAAGCCAGCTCTCCTCCCTCAGCCCGACCCCCAGCATTTTCTTCTCTGCCTTTGCGACCACAAAGGCAGCCGCAGGCGGGTTCGATAACCAATACAAGATCGAGCATGGGCTCAACGTCGAGCTGGCTAAGGCCGCGCACGAAGCTGGTACCAAGGTCTACGTGCTGATCTCCGCTGCGGGTGCCAACAAGGATTCCAACATTGCCTACACCCGCATGAAGGGCGAGATTGAGGAGGATATCAAGAAGCTTGGCTTTGAGCGCATGGTCATTCTGCGCCCTGGGCTGATTGCTGGTACTCGTGAGGAAAGCCGGCCGCTTGAGGCTGGTATTCGGTTCATTGCGAATTGGGCTGGTAAGCTGCACTCTGGTCTCAAGGATGGATGGGCCCAAGAGGCAGATGCTATTGGCAAAGCCGCTGTCAATGCTGGTCTCAAGGCGCTCGAAGGTGATGTTCCTGAGGGCAGTGAGAAAGTTTGGATCCTGGCTGGCAGTGATATCATCAAATACAGCAAGGAAAGCTCCTCTTGAACGCCTCGGTGTGTTGAAATATGCTATGTCTGTATGTAAATACAGACATTTATAATTCTTATGGTTTGGGATTTATGGCGTTACGCGGCTATGGACAACTTACTTGATAGCATTGATCGAAACCCAATATAACATGTATTTTGGAAATGCTGAACTCCCTAAGAAACATGATCGTTTATTGCCCGCGATACTATGAACAAAGAAAGCATTCAATCTCGGTACGAAACATGAGTCCCATCCTCCTTCACATGAATGCCACGGCCCTTCTTCGGTGCTCCACGAGAGCTGGAAGCCGCGCGATCCCGATTCCGATCAGGCCCGTCCTCAGCCTCGTGTCTCCAAGCACTAGCATCCCTATTGGCCGGGCTCATATTTAGAGGACTCTCTGTCTTGCCTTCTTGTCTGCTTTCCTCTTCAGTAGCCGCGAGTTCGCTCTCGGGTGCTGTGTTCTTCGGGTCGAATGCAGAGGGGTGCTTGGCGACCTCGCCGTCCGTACCAGATTTGGCGGTCTCTGAGCGCTCCGGGTTCAAGGTTTCACGGTCGAGCGGGTCCTGGCCTTTTTCGATCCGGGGGAGTGGGCTTGTGCTGAAGGGCGTTCTTGTTGCTGTTGGGGTGGCGAGGGATTGGGTAGTGGCCTTTGAGACCTGGCCCCGAGTGGCTCGGGTGGCTTTCAGGCCGGCTGAGATTATGTTTTTCCACATTCTTTGAGACGCGAATATGATATCTGGAGATGGTTTCAGGTGCGGATTGAAGTGGTTCGTATTGATATCTCGTTGAGGATGAGCGTGAGTATCGGGGTTGTAGGATGCAATGAATTGAAGAAAAAGGATTTTTGGATAACAGAATTGCTGGTTCTAAGGTTGTTACTACCAGAGAAAATCCGTTACAAGAAGTTTGTCATACTTCTCTGTTTTCCAAGTTCTGTAGACCCTAGTATCATATTGACGTCACTTGGTCAGAAACAGTTAGGCTAACCTAATATAGTAATGAGCTTGCCCAAAGAGGCTGGGTTCATACAAAAGGAATCAAAGTGCTTTGTAGTTCTAGCACTAATTTGGATTGGTTTGATATATTATTTTACTCAATTTTATGTCAGGATTTGCAGAATATTTCGTTCTAATCTTTCTATTGTATATTATATATAGCTAAAGACAAGGATTTCATAGCAGATGTCAACAGTTTGCGATCAAACTGAATCAATATTGGGGAAAGGCACGAAAAGGCTCTTAACTAAAATTTCCCCTATTTATGCAGTTTTTGGTTGATCTGGAAACTTTTTGGGGCCCGTTTGCCTTATTTATCTCCATGAAAAGGCCACACACCAATGTCGCAGTACCAGCATACTACCAGCTCCTCGATGTACTATATGACGTGGCTGAGCGGAAGAAGGAATTTGCAGATTTCGATAAGGATATTGCAAGTACTGTTAGTGGGGTATCAAGAAGTATATGAAACACTAGAACGTTTATGTACATAAAATAGCATAAATAGGCTCATAAATTCTTATACACTTTTATACATAGTTGAGGAGCGGGTCGAGACTCTCGACCCACGGTTTTCGAGGTCTAACTACACTACTAGATCCTCTAGTGAAAGGAGATCTCCTCCTTGAAATTGGATAACAAAGATGATAGGAAGTACATTTTCCAAGCTCTCCGCGAAGACCTTCACCGTAAATATCCCGACACGACAGAGCCACTTGATATAGCGGAGCCGCTTGAGCCTAGTCAAAAGGAGCAAAAAGGGGGCAGCGGGGTGTGGCAGAAAAGTGGTATAGGTCATTGATATGTAAGCATCCACGCTGGGTAACGTAATTCGCCAGTCTGGGCCTGGGGAAGAAGCTTTCCATGTAACTATTAAACATTCCTAGATTCCTATCTCCTCGGACATATTCTCCAATTCTGCCAATCCAGCACCAAACCCTCCTTCACCTCACAACCTCACAACCTAACATCAATATTATACCTACTGCAACCATGAGAGTCCTCAGAGCAGCAACCCCCATGCTCCGCAATGCGTCCCTGCGGACCTCGCCGCTGATGCGAGCCCCGGCCCGGCGCTTCTTCAACAGCGAAACAGCACCCGTCATATTTACAGCCCACGCAAAGGTCACCGGTGCCCGGTCAGGCCACATCGAGGGTGACGACCTATCACTCGATCTAGCCCTACCCAAAGTGTTCGGCGGGAAATCCACACCAGGAAAGACAAATCCGGAAGAGCTATTTGCCGCGGGCTACGGCGCGTGCTTCCAGTCAGCAATGAATGGGTCGGCGGCCATGTTGAAAATCAGAATGCCATCGAAGCCGGAGGATAGTGTTGTGGAGACGGCAGTACATTTAGTTGGGAATGTTGCCAAGATGGATATGGGTATTCGGGTAGACATGAAGGTCAAGGTCAAGGGATTGACCAGGGAGGAGGTTGAGAAGGTGGTCGCGAAGGCAAAGGAAACCTGTCCTTATTCGAGGGCAACACAGGGAAATGTATTTACTACTGTTGAGATTGTGGATGCTTGAGGCACAGTGTCTTAAAGCCAGAGAGCAGGCTTTATTTGGTCAAGGCCCTGTGATGGAACTGTAAACAGTTGTGTATAATAATATTGTTTGAGTCCTTATTGCTTTTGAACAAGAGATGACTTCTCCTAACGGCCAGCAAAGTAGCCCTTCTAGTAGCCTCACTTTCATTCACAAACTACGGCTCCTAGGTAGGTACCTACCTAGATAGCCTTCCTAATCATGACGTTGTTATCGACCTCGGCCTAACCTTAAAAGTCTTATGTAATCGATGTTCGACGCCCCCCCGGTTGTGACAAAGCTGACGAACGCCTTCTTTTGTGCAGAGCCTAGAATCGAGGGCTATTCATGATTCAGTGTTATGCCCAAGCTCTGGATGTGCTGATTCGTGGTGGGGTCCACTTCGCTGATTATCAACTCTTTATTAAGCAAAGTAATAGAGAAACGAACACAACTGCGTAAGGTCTCTGTGAGTTCTAGTGAAATGCAATCACTTCTAAAAATGCCGTTAGTATCTGCTAGTCACTGTGCCCTTAGAGAATGTCCCGTCGTCATCACAAATGCGGGATTAGAAGCTCAGCAGCAAAATAGTAGCTTTTCACCTCGTCGAGAAGATAGACCCTCGGAAGGAGGACAAAGTAGATTGAATCTCCGTTCAGATAAGATTCTAATCTAACAACTGCAGACTCTCCCCGCCGATGCGGTTTTGCGCTGACGCATTGTTTTGCAGTTGCTCGCTCAAACCAAAAAACCTTGGAAGAGGGAAAGTCTGGACGACTGATCCATACTATAACGCTTTATTTTCCTCCATATCAATGCCTATTATGGATAGGATATCGTTTTATTTCACGGCCCAGTCAATTGTTCAGCTCGGGTCTGTCGGCGGGCTATTAGTAACTTTGTCTCCAATTGGTAACTGTGATGGCGATCAACGAGTTGGTCGGAGGGCATTTGGTCAAGCTTCTCGCGGTTACCACTCCGCACGGCCATCCAAGCTAATTGAAGTTCACGAGCCAATATCTAGCCTTTGTAGTGAGAAAGGTTTGTGGGGCAAGCTTTTGAGATGCCCGATCCCTACGAAAATACTTGCAAATAAGGTCTAGAATATCAAGCGCATGTATGCCCAATGAGACCATGACTATATAACCATTGAAAACCCCCAACGCACCGCGTCTTTCGGCCTTATCAGGGTCCTAAGCATCTTGTTTTTTTATAGAGAAACATCGAATTCCCAGTGCATCGCTACCACCATTGAACAATCTCTCGGCATCTATTTCTGCTACTGGCAAAGTAAGGTGATCCTAGGCTACCTTGGCCATACGACGAAGTTCAAGCCTATTGGCCTTCCACCAGCTCCGTATAGCCTCCATCTAGCTCTAGTGTATTTCGAATCTCGTGCTCATTGCACGAGCATCGAAGGGCGATATCAGACTTAGCGAGTTTGGACTATACAGGCCAAAAGGCCTCCGGAAGCCTATACTCGAAGTTCTTGTAGTTTATGCTTAGAGCAGTTGACACAGGATGTTCTAGGGTGGGGTATTCCTTCTTCTTTCCCCTAGAAATCTATAAACTTAACGGTCCTTCGCACGTTCAGTGGTTGGTCTGAAAGAGCCCGTGTGTGTTTGCTTTAGGTGCTGTTTCAACTTTACGGTTAAATAACGTAGCTTAGATACAAATTGAAAGAATCGATAGGTCGATGGTAATATAATACTTGGGTATCTCAGCTCCAGCCGCTCCATATTTCCTACTCACCAGGTACCAGATTCAAGTTTTATATAGTGGTATGCATATATATGTATAAAGGCTGGTTGGTACAATTCTGGGCAGGAATACTATAAAATTTACCGTGAAATATGTAATTATACCAGTGTCCATACTTTCAAAGTGAGGGCGAATGACCAAGTCAGTCTTAGCGATATTACTCGGTGAGAATTAAGTTCCCGGTGGGATACTTCGTCGCCATGTTGGGCATTATATCCAACATAGGTTATGCTGAATGATGCCAGAAGAAAAAGAAAAGAAAAGGGACCCTAATAGAACGTGATTTCGTGCTGTTTTCACGATGTGTATCGCAGTTAGAGTATCTGGACATTGGGGGGATGACAAGGACTACTGTGAACACGGGAATCCGAGGGCCCACTCGAATCGAGTACAATCTACCAATGGGAGATAGGCTTAGGTCTCACCCTACGCAAGTGCTGATGAAATGCACATACCCCTTTGGTGCAGGACTGGTGGGGAAAGGTCTCGTTAGTTGCATACAACTGACATCCCGGCTGACGGTTGCCATTGGACGATTGGGCCGGCTGCAGGTGAGGATAAGTCGAGCGGTCGACCAATCCCCATACGCCTAAGAAAATGGAGGCAGTGGGCTTTTTGCTGTCCAACACCGAGGGTAGCATTACCCTCAACGATTTGTCGCCGGTCAAAGGCAGGCGTGTGTAGGGTGCGGGAGCCTCCGTTCACTTTCCGATCACGGGATCAGAAGAGCCCGACGCTGTGGGAGCCTGTATGCGGGTCCTGGAATTCAATTTTAACGTTAAGGCACGGGCTTCCCAGTTTGATAGCACTCAAAATTGGCTTGCGGTAGCTCTAACCAGATCAAAAACGCTCTAGTATTTCACCCGGCAACTTCGCTTGTTGGGCAGAAACCACAACCATGCTTTTTCGATACCATCAGCCTGATCCTTGCGAGGAGAAAGATTGGTACACTAAGGATGGGCGAGGGGATATCGGTGGTAAGACGGAGCGAGAGGCAAAAGAGCAGGGGGGCTTCAGAAGTTGATTCGAGAGTTTTTTGGGCCTGGATGCAACCAGCTCGCCGCAGCAAAGAATAGATCCACCGAGTGTGACAGCCATGTTGAGGCTGTGAGCCATCATTAGGGATGCCAGTTGCCAACTCAACATCTTGTCATGGATCATCTTTCTGGGTCCAATTCTGGGCGTGATTGAGCGGCATTCCCCGACGATCGCTTGTCGTATTGGTGCATTGCCCAGAACAATCGGGGGAAACGGCAAGCACGGAATTCTGCATGATTTTCCATTCCATATTGGCAATCAGTCATATTTCGTCATTGTCAATAACGTGAATGGCATCTGGGTCCTCGGTGGAGCTTGCATGGAATCCCTAAACGGCGATCCACGGCCTTCGACCCAGCCTTCGCTACCAAGAATTGATGCAGAAAGCCAGAAACAACGTGCCACGTCAGAGTCTCTGAGCTTTGGTGCAGCTGCATGTGGTTCAGCAATATGTGGAATGTGTCACGGTTCGTGTTTGCGGCGAGCGCCGTACATCAATCCGATCCTATCATTTGCGCCAAAAGGAGCAAGTGGATGATGATGAACACACAGATGAGCGGGGGCAAATGCATGATCCCTTTTTGCAGGAGTGAGAGATCAGCTGAACGAAAATGGATCTATCTGGCCTGCATCCCTAATTTTTGGAGTGTGGCACACGAGATTTCAATTGCGTGGTCCGTGTCCTTGAGCCCGAGTGCCAATGATAGAGCCTCAGAGACTCCAGCATTGCCACTTAAGTGAGGGCCATTGGCTGAAAGCCACGGACCGGAAATGTGCGGCAGGAGTGGAAAGGCGGCCGAGTCTAAACTTTGATAGACTGGCGAGTAAGGCTCATTAGGAATAACACAAGATGACAGGGGCTAATGGTTGCAACCACATGCTGAGACCCAATATTGGTTTCCATTATTGCCCAAATGCAGGAGACGTAAGAGCCATGAAGATGAGTGAAGGCAATGACTCGGGATGTGCATGCGTATGCAATCACACAGACAGCAATATCGGATAGATACTTCTGCGGATAAAACATGGCGTTCGGTCTGAATTCCGTGTCAGTGCTCAATGATAGATGGGGCATTGAGCCAATCAATAATTGCAGTTGTCGAAAAGTCGCATCAAGATAGAACAACCCATTGCGGTGGAGTCACAAGTGGCGTGCAGAGTCCCATCACATTCGTGAAGGCAGTAGCTTTTCTCTTACATAGAGACAGGGTTATCCCTGGGCACTAAAGCCTGATTGTTGCATCAATACGACAGCTGGCAAGTACCGGGGCCGACTCGGCCATGCAGGATCAGGCATGCAAAACGCAAGACAATCACAGGAGTGTGAGTCCATGCGAACAGCATCCACATGAAAGTGGGGAGAGGCAGATGGCGACGGCATAATTGCAGTAGTCGAATCTGGAAACTAGAGAATTGCAGCCCTGAATTGAGGGATTTTCGACCCATCGTACATCATCACCATGAGGAGGGAATCGCCACGGCTGAGGGTTGCATGCATCCATGAAGCAACCGGTTATTCATAGTGGCTCCATTCGAGATACAATGACCATCATACCGTCTCCACTGGCTGGAGAACTGCTCACAGCCAACCGGATCAACCGTCAGGCAGGTGCAATGTGAAATCCACGGACTGGAACCACGGATGATAAGCCATCGGGCACTGACAAACGTCGATCAACAGTGGAACGAGGCAAACATGGGAGAACCAAGCAGTGGCATAGAAATATCGTCCGAAACATAAATAGGCCTGTCAACGCCCCCATGATGTTGTGAAGTTCTCAATCATCCCTCCGGTTTCATAATTCGAGTCTGAAATCTTCAAGCCAGGCCAATAGATCTTCTTCAGAAGAAGGATTCATTCAAAATTTGTTTCAACTTTGTTGAGCTTTCCGGGTCCTTTAAAAAAACTCAGACAAAGGCCGGCCTATCAAATCTGACAAAAGCGGGTGTACTGTCAGGTGCAACCAATAGCAACCCAGTATTCAAGCTGAAACAAAGACGGAGAGCTGTGAGAAAGTGGGTTATGTCGTACGTGCAGATTTAGCAGCACTGACAGATCTGATAGGCATGTGTTTTTACAACCAAAAGAGATATGCGTGTGGAGACTGGAGCTGGACCAGCTTTGCTCACCGATGCAACTATGAGTATCGCACTGGCGAAACATGCGGTATGAGACTCGTCAACATGACCGAGAATGAGAAGACCAACTGTCGTCTCTGCGAAAAAATCGAAACCAAACATCGCCGGCGTAGTGCCGAAGTCGAGCGTTTAGACCGATGGAAGCGAGAGGGTGCCACACTTGTGGCCTCAATGGACCGGTCTCACAAACTCATTATGGACTTGGAGAAAGAGATCCGCTCCCTGCAGCGGGAGCGGGACGACCGAAGGAGCACTCTCCTAAGATAGGATTGGCTTGAGTTTGTAATACCGGTGTTCCTTTGGTTTTCTTGGTTTTTTTTTTCTTTTTCTTTTTTGTTGGATAGGTGAATAGTAATTGTGTTAACTTATTTCAGGCCTTTCGTGGCCAATTGTCCTGTCGTTTTTTTTGTTGCCTGTCACTGTTTCTGTTGGGATCTGCAGCGAGTTTCATGTTTCACCATTTGTCCGTGACAATAAGTCCGAATCGAGTTTCTGCAAGGTGATGGCAGAACAATATCGCCTTTGAAAGATTGACGAAAAAATTTGATTGGTTCAGACTCCATATTGATTTCTGTCCATAGGCTGTTAAGCTCCCAAAAAAATGACAATAGGGACTAGCCATGTCATAAGCGCCCTGTTTCCTGGGTGAGCGGTTCGCTGAGACAGATCGAGTCTCACAAAAAAAGGAGTCGCACCTGCTGCAACCAGACAATAAAGCCATTGAGGCCTGCCGAATGTTGAATGGCCATTCAGAATCGAGATAATCCTTGAAGGGAAAGCAGTAGTGTCTGGGAACTGGTGTCAGAGCGAGGGCACATAGTGTGGAACAAAATGCCCCTCATCAAATCCCCGCACGTGATGAAACTCCTGCTTAGATAACCTAATAAGATGACCTCGGGAACACCTATCACAAAGAAGGTGGATCTTGAGTAGGGTCCTAGAGAAGAGATGGAGGAAAGTGGACGGGGTTCTGCTGTATGGTAGTGTTGTGAGGAGAATCCAGGGCTAAGTGGGCTAAGGTGGGTTACACTTCCCTTGCTCTATACCCCAGAGCTGTGGGCAACTCCAACATTGCAAATCTCCAATCCAGCTCTAACACGATAAGTTTGAGCAATCTAGGTGAAATAGCGACAGATTGAATGGGCTTTAGGGACATTGACAAAATAGAAAAAGGGCAAAGGGAAAAAAGTATTCAGCCCAAGGCCGCAGAATGGCGAGGCTGGGAACTATATATCATGGCACTATAATCGGAGAATTTACTTCTGCTGGCTAAAACCTGCATGGCCCTAAGCAATACCCATGTCTCTTCAGCCTACGTGTACCGATCTACTTGAACATCTTCAAGGTAAACAGCGTCAAATTGGAGTGCGGAACTGGAGAAGAGCACTGAGACTGGGCCGATGTGCATGCCACGTCACAAGAGAACAACACCAGATGCAGCCATAAACAAAAACTCGCGGGAGAGATAACAGACCAATGCTTTGTTTGGACGTGAGGTGATGCTAGGATATTGCAACCGGATGATTATGGTCAAAGTATTGGATTCGAGTATCTGAAACGGAAAAAGAACAAGAGGATTTAATCTATTTTATGTCACCAGCCTCGGGCTCGTCATCAACCTTGGCCAGCCCTTGTTCCCGGAGAAGGGAATCAATCTCATCCGCAGTCCATAGGTGGTGGTAGATCTTGCCATCCTTAGTCTTGCCCACTGTTGCGAACTCGACTGCGTAAGGTAGAAATGTTAGTATGATGAAACACAATGCAAAAGCGACACCGGAGGAACTCACTCTTCTCACTGCTCAGCTTTGTGGAATCCATAGTCTTGCTTAGCACCTTGACAGCCATAGCACAAGCCTCCTTCAGATCGCAGTCCTCCTTGTAATCTTGCTTGAGGAGACTCTGAGCGCTTGCGTTGTTTGCACCAACGCTCGTCGCTTTCCAGCCTCCGTAATTTCCACTGGGGTTGCTCTGGTACAGCTGGAATTGACGGAGGTGGTCGTAACCGGCGTAGATGAAGGAGACACCGAACGGACGGAGACCTCCGTGTTGGGTATATCCTTGCTTCAGATCACACAGTCGGCGGACAAGCTGTTCACATGGAATGTCTTCGTTGTACGTGAGGAGGTAGCGTTGGGCGTTCTGGCGAGCATAGTTGATCAGGATGTTGGCATCGGCGTTCATTCCTGCAACGGCGCAGATCATGTTACTGGAAAATATTAGCTACTTATCCCAATACAAAACACAGTAGATCTGGCTATTTTATTTGAGATAAAAGGGGGGTTGGCGTACTCGTTGATTGTGTAGAGCTTCTCAGCGGAGGTATCCTGCTCCAACAGCTTACTGGTCACCTTCCTCTCAGCAGCGAGGACAATTCCATCCTTGGCTAAGATACCAAGGGCTGTGCCGGCGTGAGAAATAGCCTCAAGCGCATATTCAACCTGGTAGAGTCGACCCTCTGGGGAGAAGATGGTGGTCTTTCCAACAGCGTCATAGGTTAGCTGGAGCTGCACAAAAGGAATGACGGTGTGCACAAACCCTCGAATCGTATCTCCGAGACATCGTGTATGAATAAAGGAAAGCAACAAAAACTCAGAAATGGGCTAAAGGTAAGGGTTGATTGTGCGAGAGAGGTGGTTCGGGATGGTGAAGGTCGGTGGTGAAGACGTAGAAGCTCCAGGCAACTCGCCCTGGCGCGTCCTCTGTCATCCGCCAAGCTCGGACCACTTCACCACACCAAAGCTTCGTTGCGACGATTTCACCACTTTGGCCCGCAAAGGACGGACCACAACGCCGATTTACCCATTACTTTGCATTTCAATTGTTTCATCTCGATCGTCATGCTCAGATCAACATATACCGCTCCTCCCCCTTTGCCTTCAGGGTGGACACAACATCGAGCCCCAACAGGTTGGTCTTGCGCTGGGTCTGAGAAAAGTTTTGGCCATTCTAACTCTTAATCCAGGTCATTTGTACTATTATAATTCTTCCACAAAACAATCGACATACACCCGCCCTCAAGAAACGGCCCATCGGCCCATTCAGACAGCCACCGACACCCCAGAAGCAACATACAATCCCGAGACGCTACCTCCGTTTTCTTCGACACCCTATGGACCGGCAGGGTTTGGCTCTGGGCCAGCGCAATTTAGTCCCCCACAAAGCTCCCGCGGCCGCGGAGGATTCCGAGGTGGAAGAGGCTATCATGATCGTGGACGGAGAGAACCCGAAGATCGACCAAAAGCGAAGCATCCTATTCCTGACTGCGCCCCGTGGCTACTAGTAAGGACCAAGCTCGGAAGGAGATTCGTGCATAATCCCGAAACAAATGAAAGTTTTTGGAAATTTCCAGAGCAAGTTTTGAAGGGCGTGGTCGAATTTGATCGCCTTGAGCGTGAGAAGAAGGAAAGAAAAGAACGGGGGGAGCCCGAGATGCCAGCCAAAAAGGAATCGCCTACACCACAGGACGACCGTATAGAGCCCCAACCAACACCACAAGAGGCAGAACGCGCAGACTATGACTCGGACTATGAAGAGGTCGAGGTTACAGACAGCGAGGGGGAAGAGGGCCAACCATCAAAGCGTGCACGCGCTGAAAGTGAGGATGTGAAGGATCAGCCGTTAGAGTTCAACGAAGAAGACATGGCATACCAACTAGCAGCCATGGGTGAAGACTACGGACTGGACCCTGGGGAATATGGCGAGGTCGGGGAAGAAGATTGGGAAGAGGGCGCAGAGGGCCTACCGTTGACAGAGGCCGATGCTGAGGCCCTCTTCCGCGACTTGCTCGATGACTTCCGAATCAACCCATTCACCACATGGGAAAATATCATTGAAGAAGGCCGCATCATTGAAGATACCCGGTATACTGCACCCTCGAACATGAAGACACGACGAGAGATCTTTTCCAATTGGTCCCGGGACCGAATTCAATATGTGAAAGAGCAGAAAGCGAAGCAGGAGAAAACAGACCCGCGCATTAGTTACCTGGCATTTTTGCAAGAACATGCGACTCCGAAGCTTTACTGGCCGGAGTTCAAGCGCAAGTACAGGAAAGAGCCTGAAATGAAGGACTCTCAGCTTGGGGATAAAGAGCGCGAGAAGTTCTACCGGGACCACATCTCGCGTCTCAAGCAACCCGAAAGCACTCGCAAGTCAGACCTGTCAGCTTTGCTCAAATCTGTTCCTTTGGATTTGTTGCACCAGTCGTCGAATTTGGAGCATCTGCCCACCATGATCATCACCGATATTCGTTATATCGGACTCACGCCCGAGGTTCGAAACCCATTGATTGAGGCATACATATCTACTCTGCCTCCGGCGCCGGAGGTACAGATGACGGCAGAAGAGCTGGAAGAAGTCGACCGAAAACGAGTTGAACGGGAGAAACGCGAGAGGGCCCTTGCAGATCGGGAGAAGCGGGTGGAGGACGAGAAACGGAGACAGCGAGGAGATCTTCTCCGTGGAAAGCATCTACTCCGAGAAGGGGAGGCCGAGATTGAACAAGCAATGCGCGTCAACAAGGAGGGCCTAATGAGCTACATGGATATTGATCAGGCGGCAGATGAGGCACAGAAGCCGAGTCAATAATAGTTGGTCACTGAATATTACATATCACTTTTGTCGAAATAAGGACAGCCGAGTTCATATTGTACATCATCAAGAGGCAGTTTGCTTATACCAATGCCATTCGGTTCCTGAGGGTATCACTGTAGATGAGGGAAGCCTTCCCTTCACGTAGACGATTCGTCATTTCACCATCGAGCCAATCATTTAAATCTCCAATCATCCCAATCCTCGTCGTCATCGTCTTCACTCTCGCTCTCAACCTGCTCCACTGCGCTAGATTCCATCGGCTCATCCTGTGTCTGCTCCTCGGCGCGGACTTTTCGCAGCTCCTCGCGTTTTTGTTTGAGCCTGCGCACCCGCTCCTCCAACTGATCCATCTCATCAAACTCTTCCTCCAAAAGCCGTGCGGCATCCTCTCGCTCCCCTTCCATCTCTGCCTCACGAGTGCGGACTGTCGATGCCTTCGCTCTCTCTTGCTGCGCGGCAATTTCTGCAGCTGTCACGGGGGCCGCGGATATCGTAGCCTCGGCTGTAACAGCGGCCGGTGCATGTGGCTCCTCTGACTGCTCGGCGATCTCGCGTTGAAATGCGGCCCATGCCTCTTCGTCAATAGGCGCGGATGGATCTTGGGGCGGCTGCGCGGTTGGTTCTTCGAGGTCTGCAGTTGGCTCAACAATCTCCTGTTCGTTTTCGAGTGGAGGTTCTGGGCCGGCGATATCATCCTCGACTTGCTCCGAACCTTCGTCCTCTGTGGTTTGCTCGGTGCTTGTTGCGCCAGAGATAGACTGAAATGTGTCTAGTTCTGCGGCGCGGATCTTCTTTCGCATTGCTCCATCTCCACTGTCAACCTTGCGCTTTTTGGTGACCCGATTTCCTGTCGTATTTGGTTGAGATGTGCCCTTGCGGGAAGCTAGTTCACTGCGCAGTAGTGATCGGACGTCGGCCATATTCGCTTGAGTTGTAAGAGGTTGGGAGTATGGAAGTTTTAGTGGGTGAAATAAGTTCGGAATCAAACTGGCGGGAATAAAAGAACCTGTGATGAAGAGTGGGGAACCTGGAGAAGCTCAATCTTAAGATTCACCGAAGGGCATTTCGCCGCGAACCTGTGGCTGGTGACAAATGGCACGTGATAATGCCCAGGTGCCCCCGGTGAATGACAAAGACGGGAGCCAAGCCACTTACTCATCTCTCTTCTCCTCACATCGCATCGCATCTCTTTTCTATCTTTTACCATCCTTCTTTTGGCGTTATTGCTTTCGCCGCTTGATCTTCGAGCAAATACTGCTCCAATCTCAACCCCAAATATCTAGTGCTTTTTCTAACTGGAAAGTGCGTGATTTGGGCTCAGGTCACTTCACGCGACCCCGCTTAGCGCCGAGTGTCGATTTGACGCGCAGCAAGGGATTGCACAATCCACCATAACACCTGCTTGAGCGCGTTCTTCGCCTCCGCGCGTCAGTCCAAGAAATATTGCGCAGACTAGATCGGTTTCTCTATTCGATCGAGCAAAACTGTGGGCTAGACAGTGACGCTGTTGTGCCGTCTTCTTGTGTATTACATTAGCGCCTTGAGCCTGTAGAGACTTTTGTCAGCCTGGGGTAACACCTGAATTTCGAGCAAGTCAAGAGACCTATTATCCTTTCACGCGCTGTAGTACGCGCTGAATCACCATTATCATGGCCGGTAAGCTTTCGTACACCATCACAACACACATTGTTATCCGATCACCTGAGAGTGGAAGGGCAACCCCAAGTCTGGGTTGTGGACCATCTACCAGAACACGGCTAACAGCGAGATTAGACGAACCCCGCCGCTCCGGCCGAGCCACCAAAGGCCAACACAAGAACCTCGAACTGCCAGATGATCCCGCTAAGAAAGGCAAAAGCAAAAGTCCGAAAGAAAAGAGCGCGAAGTTGTCCGCCGAACCCACACCCGGTCCTAGCGAAGCGGGAGGAGACGAAGAAGAGATTATCCGATGTATCTGTGGTGAATATGAAGAGGAAGAGGATGTGGAGCGCGATATGATCTGCTGTGACCAATGTTCAGCATGGCAACATAATGACTGCATGGGTCTCACATTCATGAAAGGTCAAGAACCAGATCAATATTATTGCGAACAATGTCGACCAGAGAATCACACAACCCTCTTGGCAAAGATCAACGCGGGCGAGAAGCCCTGGGAAGAGGTTGCTGAGAAACGTCGCCAGGAGGCTGAGGAGAAGAAGTCCAAGCGGAAAAAGGGCAAGAAGGGAGGCCGCAAAGGCCGACCCAGTGAGAGCCGGACAGATGCCAGCACACCAGCTCGCACTGCCCCATCAACTACACCCGGTCCCAGTGGTTCTCCTGCACCCGCTGTGTCTGTTGTATCTGTCTCAGTCGAACCAGAGAAGAATGGCCATGCTGTTGATTCTCGACGATCCAGCACAAACAAGCGCAAACTCGAAGAAACAGTGGAGGCAGAAAATGTAAATACGTCTATTTCACTCCTTCATCACATTCAAAATGCTAACTCGCTTATCTATCAGGGACCACAGGTCAAGCAACAACGGGTATCCCCACAGTCTACCCCAGCGGCCATTACAGAGGCAACTGCACCCCAAATCAAGACAGACACTAGCCCCGAGGCACCTGCCATTGGAGCCCTGGAGGAGCTGATGCCTGCTCGCAAGACTGTGGCCACACACCTCATCAAGTTGTTTGTAGACCAGATTGCTGCAGCCCTGAAAGCAGGCTCCTTTGCCTTGCGTGCGAACCAGTCGGTGGAGGACATGGCACAACAACTCGCTCTTTCTATTGAGGATGCCATGTATGAGAGTATCTGTGGGCGGTCAGGCGAGCCCAATGAATCATATAAGGCGCAATTACGGTCGATCATGTTCAATGTAAAGAAGAATGCTTCTCTGCGAGATCGTCTGATAATAGGTAGTCTCTCCCCTAAGTTGCTGTCTCAGATGACATCAGCAGAGATGGCCAGCGAAGAACTACAGCAAAAGGACGCCGAAATCAAGCGAGAAGCAGACAGGCATCACACCATTGTCCAGGAACAAGGTCCCCGGATTCGACGCACCCATAAAGGAGAAGAGTTGATCGAAGATGAACACCATGGCGCGAACGAGTCTGTCTTCTCCCGTGGACCTCGTCGCATTGCGGGCGATGATGGCAGTCCAACCAATAAAAGCCCAACCAGCCCGATTGGACTACGGCAAGCAAAGACAGAGACAGATGGATATGTTCGGGGTCTGTCACCTGAGGGTGCTCACCATGACCACGTCTTCCCGGAAGTGGCTCCCGCCATCTACGAGCCACTCCCTAGTGGCAGGGTCCAAGCAGATGCTGAGATCGATCAGCTCTTGCGCGACGATGAACCTTATTCACCCCCTTATTCGCCCAAGGACTTTGACGACGACGGCACCATCTGGCGCGGCAAGGTAACGATGCCTCCAATTGGCGAGTTCTCCTCGTCCGCGAAGCATGTGGGAGGTGCGGACTTGAGTGGGCGGATCCCATGGAGTCAACTGGCGCCCTCCACATTGGTTGTTGATGGCCGTATCGATATCCGACGGGCAACTGATTATCTATGCGGCCTTCAGTTCAGCAAGTCTACCGATGTGTCTGTCATCGCAATCAGTAGTCCTGATCAGCCTACGGATCGAGCAGGCTTCGACAAGATGTTTGACTACTTCCATAGTCGTGGGCGTTACGGCGTCATTGGAAAGCACCCGCTGTCCGCCGTCAAAGACACCTACATTGTCCCAATGGAGATCGGCACCACGACAATGCCCGAGTTCATTGAGCTGCTGGAAAACATCTCACTGGAGGCACCCATTACTCAACGCATGCTTCTTACCATTTTTGTCGTCAAGACTGGCGACTCCAACCCTTCATCTGTTCAGCCGCCATCCCACCAGGCTAGCCAGGAGCCACCTGTCTCTGCGAGCCCCACAGTCACAGCAGCGACTCCCCAGCAACCCCAGTTCAGCGCTGGAATTGCACCAACTCCCCCCTCCCACTTTGGTGGATTCAACCCGAATCCCGCAGCGTACGGCCAGCAGGCCCCTGTACAGCAAGCCCATGTCACCCCTCAACATCAGCCTGCTCTGACCGGCCTCCCCGCCGCGGTGCAAGTCCTCGGCCCCCAAGTTGATGCTCCTGCCATTCAGCAACTTCTGAAGACTGCACCTAATGTGGACATGGCGCAGCTGAGTGTCGTTCGCGACATTCTGGCCCGCCAACCTGCTGCTGCTGCCCATTACGATACTTTGATGCAAGCTCTATTTGAGACCCAAGCAAACGGCCACGTGCCCCAGTAGGGTGTATAATAGAGTTATGCCCATGATAGCCATTCTTTTTCCTGTACAGTTTATCACATTTTGTATTTCCTTTTACAAGGCTACGCAATGCTAGTCTGGTGTTTGGGACTGAAGTCTCCAGGGCTGGGAAAAGGGTTTGTTTTAGGAAAGTGGAATACCCACCGCCAAATGTTTTCAAATTTTATGTCTCCTGGTTCTCTACTCGCAAAAATGAAACCACCTCTGCTAGTGTTAGTATGTATCTCATAGGGCTTGTTTGGGCCCGGTCTTTGTTGTAGCCAGATTGCAGCCATGCTCCATTAAAGTTTTGCATTTGTATGTAGTCACTGAATTTCATTTTATTACTAGTTCTATGTATTCTTTTTCTATTATGAGACTAGTAACAAAACTGCAAGATTCCATCAAATGGGGGGGGGGAAAGATAATGTATACTATACACGATGCTAGTACATATGTATTTAGTGTTGTGAGATATCGACAAGGACAAGAATGAAAAATGAAATGGATATTGAGCACTTATCCTATGACCTCCCTAACCGTCGTCTGAGCATCATACACGAGATAATAAGTAAAAACGCCTGCGCTATGCAACGGGCCCAGAGCCCAAGTCTTCAAGAACGAAGAGAAGTCATCGAGGATTACCATCTTCCACCACCTCCGCGGCGCCGATATCCGCCGCCGCCGCCGCCTCCACCACCACCACCGCCGTACCGAGGACCGCGACCAGCACCGGGGCGACCACCAGAGGTGTAAGGGTTATCGTCTTCTTCGTGGTGACGAACTGGCGGAGCCCGACCCTTCAGCTCGATGCTTAGCTTTTTGCAGTTCTTGCGCATGTCTGAGTATCCCATGTGCATCTTTCCGAAGAAGTGATCTGCCAATCGGCGGTCGTTGTCAAGACGAGACAAGTAAGCACCGCAGACGTCACAAACTTGCAGCTTTTGGTGGCCAGATGGACCGGAAGTATCTTGGAGGTTCTTGAGATCGCGCTCAAGACTTTCCTTTTGGTGCTTGGAGGTGCGGACCTTGTGCATTTCACTCAGTGCTAGTGCGACAGAGCCTGTTTCGCCGAGAATCGAGACTTCTTGGAGACCGGAGTTGATTGTGTTGGAGAGATCGGCGATTTGTTTGAGCTATATAGGAAGTCAGTGAAGCCCCCCAGAGTCCCTCGTATTGGGGATCAAAGGTAGAAGTAAAGGTAGACATACCAAGTCGTTTGTCTGCCGAATCTCATCCGGCGTCTTTTCCAATCGGCGCTGCGCAGTGTCGATTCGGCGGTCACAGTCGTCAATGTACTTCTGCATGTCGCGCAAGTAATCGAATTCGAACCCCCATTTTGCTTTCTCCGAGGAAGGTGCCGTGTCATATTCTGTCTTCAAGCCTTCGCTATGGACTTTCGGGCAAGGTCCGAGGTCTTGCTTGGTGTTGGTGAACAGGTCGTGCGGGCAAGTGCCAACAATGTATGAACGACAAACTTTGTTGTCTGTGATTGAGAGCTGTGAATTGCGACCCTGGGCGCCAGTTCCAATGAGCTGATCAGCTATAGACAGAAGTAATGTTAGCTCAATTTGGAGACTTGTCGGGGTAGGCTAGAGCTTGGAGATTTTGCGAGTCACAAAAAGAGCGACATACCTCCCATGAGCTGCTCAAGCAGCTTTCTCTGTTCTGCTGCCATGCTGATCGTGTATCCAATAAGCTGGAAAGGAAAGGAAAGGCGAAATTGTGTCAACGGGCTGATTGGCGGCAAACGACGAAGTCTTTCGTTTTTGATGCTTTTGGCGCCAAGGAAGGCGGTGAGGCTCCGCAGTCAACAGACCAGATGGGTGTCTCGGGGATTTTGGGGTTTGGCTTGATCTTTCTTTCGATGCGGAGCTTTTTTATTGACTCGGTGATTAATTAGCTCTGACTCTCTGGGGCCACAAGTCAGCATATGCCCATTACTTCGCCGATACCCCCTGCCAATTGACCTGTGATACCCGCATGGACGAAGACCGAGCTCTGGCAAGCATGATATCATGAGGGTCCTTTCACTATTCTCACTTCCTTTCATCGCGCTTATTCTCTCATTATGGAGCTCCTCTGCCTTTGCGTCGTCGGACTATCACGAGCACCTCCTCCTACAACCTCTCCCGCAGTCCTCCTTACTAGCTTCTTTTAACTTCCGAAGCAATACATCACAACAATCATTCGACCAACAGCATTTTAGATATTTGCCTCGCGCCCTTGGTCAAATTCTTCAACATGCTCATACAAAAGAATTACACCTTCGATTCACTACGGGACGATGGGACGCTGAAAGCTGGGGACCACGACCATGGAACGGCAGTAAAGAAGGAGGCACTGGCGTTGAGCTTTGGGCGTGGATTGATGCGCCGGGAGATGAAGAGTATGCTCCTCACTCAAAATATGTCATGGGAGGCACGCGACGCTGACTTACTTAGGGCTTTTGCCAAATGGATCACCCTGACGCAGTCACTCTCTGGTTTGTTCTGCGCATCCCTGAACTTTGTGGACTCGACCCGAACTACTCGACCTGTGGTTTCTTTTGAACCGGCTGGGGACCACTCAGCTGCCGATCAACTGCATCTATTGCATGGAACGCTTCCCGGAGAGGTAGTTTGCACAGAGAATTTGACTCCTTTCTTAAAGCTGCTTCCTTGCAAAGGCAAAGCTGGAATCTCCTCACTATTTGACGGGCACAAATTGTTCGATGCCGCATGGCAGAGTATGTCAGTGGATATCCAGCCGGTCTGTTCTGCAGACGGAGAATGTGTCGTTCAGATCGAGCAAACCGTGGACATGGTCTTGGATATTGACAGGTCAAAGCGCTCTCGCTGTGCGTATTTTCCACCTGTTTACTCTGGCTCAAGATTGCTAATATAGATTTAGCGAACCCAATTCCTCGGCCTGTGCCTAATGAGCAGCTGGTTTGTGACACTTCCAAACCTTACAATTCAGATGATACCTGTTACCCGCTGGAGAATACCAACAACAAGGCGTGGAGTCTTACCGAAGTCTTTGGGCGGAGCCTCAATGGTGTTTGTCCTCTTACAGATTTCGATGGCTCTAGCGATCAAAGCGTCTGCCTTCGGGTGCCTCATGAACGAGGTGTCTTCATATCTGAGGAGGCCAATGAAATCAAGAAAGACGATGGCTTTACGCGCTGTTTCAAATTGGCGCCATCGGTGTCCTTCGATCTTTCGATTCCAGAGCAGCCAGTGAACACTGAAGTTCCTTTGGACGAGCCTGTTTTGCATGCGGAGCGAACAATCGTTGGCCACGGCCAGGAGCGCGGTGGAATGCGCATTATCTTTGGCAATCCATCCAACACCAGCGCAGTTGATTTTATCTACTTTGAGTCTCTTCCGTGGTTCCTCCGACCCTATATACATACTTTGCACGCCACAATCACAGGGCAGGATGGAGTCCTGCGCGAGGTTCCAGCCTCTGACATCGTCAAAGAGACGTACTACCGGCCCGCCATTGATCGCGAGCGTGGAACACAATTAGAACTGGCGCTGTCTGTCCCCGCCGCATCAACCGTCACATTGACTTACGATTTCGAGAAAGCCATTCTTCGGTACACCGAGTACCCACCGGATGCCAATCGAGGGTTCAACGTTGCACCTGCAGTAATTCGGGTCTTAGATAAGGCCCACAATGCGCCGATCTACATCCGTTCTACGAGTCTACTGCTTCAACTCCCCACCCCGGATTTCAGCATGCCATACAATGTGATCATTCTCACTAGTACCGTTATTGCCCTTGCATTCGGAACTATCTTCAATATCCTAGTTCGACGAGTTGTCTCCCTAGATGAGGCTGTCGCTCTTGGAACACAGACTTTGAAAGGCCGGATACTGGGGAAAGTGGTGGCCATTCGAAGTCGATTCCGTGGGAAGGATACCAAAGTCGAGTAGTTTACATTTGAATATAATAATCACAATTGCAATACTTAGCATTTTCAGACCTCCTAAGAGACTTGTAAAAAGCCCAGCTTTAGTTCTTTCTTGCGCATTTTCACATAAAACATTAGGAACTGTGACATTGAAGGCCAAACTTAGTGCTGTCACAAACAACTTTACAATCGATGGACCTAGGAGGTTGTTCATACAAAACTGCCTCTAGCTTCATCATCGGAGTCTAATAGTACATATAAATGCAACACATGGTCACTTTGCTGGATCATTTATCCCAAGAGGCCGCCCAATACTTGAACCCGACGTGAACGCTTGTTGGACATGCTCTTCTAAATGCAACACATTATCAATTCCCTTCCAAAATATGGAGTCAATCCGTAGCAGACCAAGATGGAGGCAAGGCAGAACATCAGCTTTCAACCGCATATCCCGGCGCACTTTGTGCAGACAAGTGACCCATTTATCTGCATCGCTCCTATCAAATGAGCTGACAGCCATGTGAAGGATTTGGAAACAGATGGACGAGAATGCAGTCGCACTCCAGGCTGGCCATAGAGTCTCAAGGTCCTCTGGGCGTAGCTCGTGAATAAACTCCGCCGCTGCCGAAATGCAGGTTTCCGCTCGGATTCTGGCTTGCTCACGCGCCTGTATATAATTGGCCTCATTCAAGTTTTCGACGGTTGGCTGCAGGAATGGTCTCAAAATAGCCCTGCAAATACTCAGATGAATATAATGGTAGTTCATTTCGAGTGTTCTCTCTAGTCCAATTGGTTTGCCTTGGCTTGATGATCGGAAATTGGTAGGTGGTGCTGATACCGGTCTGTGCCACGAGAAGAGATCTTCAAGCAGTGGACCAGTCAATGCGATGGTCTTTTCATAATCGGTAGATATGTTATTAGTAGCACGAGGAGAGCTAACATTGGTAAGTTGCGGGTAACGGCGAGATAATGGATCTGCGGATCGACTTACTATAGTTGGGTTAGAACACGATCAAGCAGAGCGTCAAGTTCAGCTCGCTTTATAATGTTCATCCAGGCTGGAAGGTCAAGCCCACTGACCGGACGATCCTCTTGGCTAGGACTTGTCACGAGCCAGTTATCATAATGCAGTAAAGGTGGTCGACCAAGGCTCAATGCAAGCCACTTGTCTGTCGAATAAATGAAATATGACAGGCAACGTCGCTGGGCAATTTGCCACGGAGGTATTCGCCATGACTTTGGATCCAGGTGTAGTCCAAGGGTGTGAGCGCAAGCAATAAGAGTGGCGAGTTGGGACCATTTGAAGCCACTATCCAATACGATTGGGTTTGGATAAGGCCGAATGGCTAAAAGAAGCATTGTTTGTACAATACAAAGCTTCGGTGCATGTAGCTCATGTGGAAGCGCTTTGTTGATAATCTCGTATAGTGCCACACTTGATGGCTTATCATATGCGAGATCAATGCATAGTCTTTCGTCAAATTTAGTGAATGGCTCGACTATTAGGTACACGCTCGCAAGGAGATATGGCGGGCTCGTGCTGGGATTTAATTGGCCCGGTGGACCAAGTATTGGGTAATCCGGTGCCACGATCCTCTCAAACAAGTTAATTAGTCTGAGACCGATATCTCCAGGGACCAAAGATTCGAGTTCCTGTCGTAATTCAAGAGCTGAAACGTTCTCGCATCCGTTTTCCTGCCTGCTGGCAGCAAATATAGATGGCTTTGATAGTAAGAACTGGGTCGGGTCGGTGCCCGAGGATACGGATTGGATATTGAGATTTTTGAAATGAAATGCCCCAGACGTGTCGTATTGATAACGACTCATCAACAAAGGGTCCATATCGCCACTACTGCCGAGCAATTGAGGTGTCATTACACCTTGAGTATCAAGGCAAATCGATGAGCCAGTCTCCTGCACAGGCAATGGCAGGGAGCTAGGCTGTAATGACCCTCCATCCTCCGAATGACCAGTCCCTGGCAGGCCAGGGGATGGATAGACAAAGCTCCCTGGACTAAATCCAGACGGCCATGTGCCATCTCCGAAGTCACCCGGTAATGATACTCCGGCTCCCTCGAAGAAATCGTGAAACCCTTCAGGCACAGTGGCAACTGGATGATCTACCCTATCATTATCAATTGACATCAGGATATCGTAGTTGACTGAGTCACCAACTGGTGAAATTTCCTGCTGCTCTGGGCGTGAATTTATCTCAGCTTGTTGAGGGGTCTGTGGGCTGATCACTTCGGGGAAAGGCTGGCGTGGCCTTGAGGTTGGCTGTAGGAATGTACATTCTTTCCCATAAAGCGTGCAAAGATAACAGGGAGGTGCTCGATCAATGCGACAAGCTGCCTTCCTGGCCCGACAGGAATCACAGGCGCGGTTTCGCTTACTCATGTACCTACGGGCTCTGCCTGACATCCTTGAATTGAGAAAATTGTCATCAATGCATTTATTAGTCGCCAAACCCCGGGAGTTCAAGAGATAGGATGTCCACAGAGATGGCCCTAATGCCGGTCGCCCCACATGTCACATGGCACGTGACTATGTGCTGCCTTTAAGGTCCTCTGACTATTCATCATTTATGGAGGTCCGTTCAAGTTTTTGTCTAGTATGATTGTAATTGGATCATAATGCACTAGTTCTAAGAGGGGGTTGATGCGAGATTGGCATACAAAAGCGAATATTTCCTCTCACTTTACTCTTTTCCTTGACTCGTGGGCCGAACGACCAGCTAAAATAACAAGGCTATATCGTTCACCTGAGGCAAATAACTACATACAAGGCCGCCCTTATGACAAACAAATTCATTCCCAGCGCATGTTCACCGGGGCAGGACGTGGTGGTGACTAATAATAATTAAAAATTTAGGGTTATCGTGGCGATAACCTTGTCCCCGCATCTCCCGGGCCGAACTCGGGAAGGAAAAGGTTTGTCATAAAATTCCTCGAACCATTCTATTGCATTCGAGAAAAATATGAGAAATTAGAGACGAACGAAGCTGGGAGTCCCAAGGAACCCTGTATGTGCGACATTGGCAAAAGCCGCCGCGAAAAAACCAACAGACCAGATCTACTCCGGAGGAATATATCCTAGCATCATCGTCCATCCAAGGACACGAGATTTCAGTAGTCATTTGTTTTTCTATACATACTTTCCATTACTTCACGCTCTTGCCGAAGTGCACTTGCCGAAGGAGCCGACTGGTATCTTCGATATACACAAAGCTCTGCGAGAGTCCCCTTTCAGGGTGATTGAAGTGCCCAAATGCATGTGGCACGCCGGGGTATCTCTTCATTGTGACCTCATTTCCAGCCCTTTGCATAAGCTGACCATAATACTCTCCTTCATCTCGCTCGAGATCAAACTCCGCTGTGATGATGTGTGCTTTCGCAAGGTTTTTGAATGAAGGAGCAAGCACAGGTGTGCAGATCCACTCTTTTGTCAAGATTCTTTCTTGGGTAGCTAGAAATTTATTAGTACATATTGCAAATGAGAACGAGGCAAGTAAAGACTTACCGTCATCATCGCCGAGCCAATACTTTAGGAACCACTGCTCTCTGCCTAGTGGTCCCCATGGGGCATCATGGTATAGCAAGACACTTTCATATGGACAAGTGGTGTCATTTAGCTCTTGGGTTCTTAGACAATAACGCATGTCTGTGGCTGGAACTATGATCAACTGAAGTTTCAGATCAATGCCCTCGTCGCGGGCGAAATGCGCCATTACTGCAGTCATTTGACCTCCAGCGGAAAGACCTCCGATGGAAACACTTGATGGATCAACATTGATACTAGAGGCATTGGCGATTGTCTGTCCAAATATCTCGTGTTAATGAAGTAAACCTCAAATGGTATTAAATCTTGTACGTACCCATTTCACAGCATCCCATGAATCGTAGATGCTGGTAGGATAGGGAAACTCCGGAGCTAGTCGATAGTCAACATCAATCACTTTAATTTGCGCTTTGTTGCACATGTGCCTGCACCAAGCAGCTTCAGAGTTGAGATTTCCAAGGACCCATCCACCTAGAGTCAACGAAGATGTGTTAGAATGTCAATTATAGAGAGCGGAATTACGGTGACATGAGGTGCGTACCTCCATGGAAGTTCAAATGAACAGGGAATGGCCCTGGGCCTTGGGGCGTATAGACCCTGATCATGATCTTCCCAGCTGGCTGAGTGACGGGGATCTCTATGTCCTCAACATGGAAAACAGACGGACCTTGATCATAGTCAGTAATTGTTTAAGACCCAAACACAATGAGCGAAGCTCATGAACCTTGCTTACCAGGGCATGTTGGGTAGGTGAAGCTGTATGTGGCGGGGCTCTTGCGATATTCTTCAAGAGATAGCTCGTCAGCTCTCACCATGGAGCTGCCATGCTTCTCCCATAGCTCTACCCATTCAGGATCCAACCCATTCAAGAGCTTGTCTGGTATAGACAAGCGTCCCTTCTTCTCTTCTACCACGACTGTTGTTTGTGTAGTGGCCATTGTTACGTGTCAAAGCAACAATTAACTTTGCGATAAAGAGAAATTGTGAAGGTAGAAAGATGCTAAATGGCCAATCTTAAGCGAAGATCTAAATTAATTTAAAAAAAAAAGTGACAATGTTGATAAATTTAGTCACCTACCCTTCGATATGCCTTGGATATAATGCAGGGTTCTGGTTGGCGGCATCGGCCTCATTATCGGCTCCGATCTAAGCGATAGGCGTCCGGGTGGGGGGTCTTCCTATCTGCGGGTCCCATGTGGGCCACGCACCCCGGATTCATTCCCGATATCGAACCTTCCACTGGCCGAGTTGGTTAAATTAAAACGCCGTCCCTCTGATTTGACATGGGATAGAGAAGTTTTTTTCTTCTCACATATTGCTTGACGCACCACTTAATATATTTACATCTTGTTTCGCCAAGATGGATTCTGTCTCAGTCGATAACCGGAGAGACTATGCAGAAGACGAACTGGACAAAGTTGACCAGTCTCCTACTGGTATCCATGCTGGACTCCGCCGTATTCCTGACAAATTTCCACGTGTCGCACTACTAATCCTTGTCGTCGAGGTACGTTACCCCACCCGCCACGTGTGGATGCCCAAGCTCGTCCACTAACATCCACATATTAGCTTGGCGAACGGTTCACTTATTTTGGCCTGAGTGGTCCCATGCAAAATTATATCAAGTACGTTGTTTCGGAAATCATTGAATATTTTCGGATTCTAACCTTTTACTTTATTTAGTAATCCTTATGATCCTGGTTCCGGTCTCCCTGGTGCACTAGGCAGAGGACAAGCAACCGCATCGGCCCTTGGAAACTTCTTTAAATTTTGGGCTTATGCCTCTACTATTATCGGCGCGATTGTTGCAGGTAATACACCTTCTATTGTGATCTTGCAGCATTGTTGCTAATAGTCCACCAGATCAATATGTCGGGAAATTCAAAGCCATCACAATCTCTCTGGGAATTTACATGGTCGGGTTGACAGTCCTGGTTGCCACTGCGACACCAGCTGGTCTTAAGAGCGATGCTGGTTTCGGAGGGTTGGTTGCTGCAATGGTTATCATTGGCCTGGGAACAGGAGGAATCAAGGCCAACGTGACTCCCATGTGCGCCGAGCAATACCAGAATGCAGAGCCCGTTTTGAAGACGCTCAAATCAGGGGAGCGTGTGGTTGTTGATCCTGAATTGACCGTGCAGCGACTTTTCATGTGGTTCTACTGGGTCGTCAATGTTGGCGCACTTTCCCCCTTGATTACAGTCAATGTTGAGGCAAAGCACTCTTTCTGGCTTGCATATTTGATCCCATTGATGTAAGTTGGGATGAAATCACATACCGTTACACCAACTAACATATTCCAGCGCAATCATTCTCTCGGCTATCGTGTTCTTGTCCGGCCAGAAGCGATATGTTAAGGTTCCTCCCCAGGGGTCTGCTATTATAGATGCATGCAAGGTCTTGAACATTGTCCGACAGGAGAAGCATTTCGAAGACGCAAAGCCATCCGCTCTAGAGGCCTCAGGTCGATTAAGCAAGTATCCATTTGCATCTTCACCGCGCTACACAGATCAATACGTCACAGACGTCCGCCGAGGCTTTAGAAGCTGCAGAGTAAGTCGAAGCTCAACACTCTCTCACTGATTTATACTTACCCATATTATAGATGTTCATATTCTTCCCATTCTATTTTGTTTGCTGGGTTCAGATTTGGAACAATCTTATCTCACAGGCCGGAGAAATGGCGTTACACGGAACGCCAAACGATCTCCTGCAAAACCTCGACCCGATCGCCTTGTGTATTTTTATCCCACTTCTTGACTGTGAGTATTAATATGATGATATCAAAGAAAGCATATGCTAACAAATGTATCTCCAGTGGGCGTGTACCCAGTCCTTCGCAAGTTTAAGATCAACTTTAGCCCAGTCCGCCGGATCTTCGCCGGCTTCCTTCTTGTCTCGATCTCCATGATCTACTCCAGTGTGCTACAGCATTACATTTATACATCCCCAGCAAAGAGCATACACGTATGGATTCAAGCTCCAGCGTATATCTTTGTCGCATTCTCCGAAGCGTTCGTTATTGTTACTGGCTTGGAACTTGCCTTCACACATGCGCCGAAAAAGTAAGTCCACCGCCCCTATGATCTATGATACAACTCAAACTAACCACAACTTACTTTAGCCTGCGATCTTTTATCTCGGCACTATTCTGGCTCATGATCGGCATTGCGGCAGCGATCTGCATTGGCCTAAGCCCTGTGTCGCAAGATCCGTATATTCTTTGGATGTATGCCTCTCTCGCAATTGTGGGCTTTGTGGCGGGATGTCTGTTTTACATTTGCTTCAGAAACAGTGACTCCCTTGATCCTATTGACTCGGGACTCGTCGAAGGAGTTCCAGTTGAAGGAAGCGGGCAACATGTTACACACGTTGCTGATCATGGTAAACACAGCGAAGTATAGAAGTCTTCTGTTCAATTAAATAGCCTATATAATCAATCAACTTTTACCTATTATTCTTGGGACCATTTGTCTATATCACACGCGCAAGTAGATGTTTTGTTTGAATAGATAGCTCCCTAACTTTTGGCTTCTACAAATCTCCATTTATTGTCGCGTCCACCCACTATGCACTTTTAAATATCCCTTTTGGTAAAACCTTCTCGGTATGTTTTATAGGACAGCCTCATGTTTGTGGATAATCGTTGTGAAGCCATGGATCCCGCAGTAGCCCCTTCGCCGTACTTCGCTCTTCGGGTTTCCATTTGATCATCCGGCTGACGAAGCTAATAAACATCCTCTTTTCTTCCCCATTAAACTTGGAGAGGGTGCTTTCAAAGCCAAAGTTAATAGGGATAAAGTCTTCCTTTTTGAGTGTTCCGGAAATTCAGTGTTATTTATATATAAGATATTCAATTTAAAGACGCACCTACCACCGGCCGTATAGAAGATCGATGTCCTCTTGCCGCGGCGAACAAAGTAGTTTTTTTTTTTGGAAATCTCCAATGGCATCACTCCATCTTGCCATTGTTGGCAATACTTTCCCAGTGACTTATGTAAAGGCTCAAAGACGAGACATACATGACTCGCTGATATTCCCTGGACAAAAAACGAGTCAATTCGGGATGGAAGGACGGACGAAAATGCCCAGGGCGACTAGCGAAGCGCCTTGAAGCGATGCATGATGATATCGGGAAGATTCCGCTTCATTATTCTGCATAAATCCAAAAAGACTGGCACTGGTTCATATGGCCTTCATGGGGATAAGGGCGTAGTCCGAACTTCGAGCTTCGAATATGGCTTGTTTGGGATCTCGTAGGCTCGCGCCGCAAGTGGGACGCGGTTAAGGATTAAGAGGCCATGGCTAAAATCAACCAATGATATCGATCTAATGGGAGAATTACGGAGCCTCTCACAAGGCAGTGTATCCCCCGCATGGCCCCGTAGTTGAATGCCGCCAATCGGAGTGGCCCCCAATCTATGGCCGAGATAGGCGTTTGTTGACTCGTTAATCCCATATGAATTGATAGAACTTGAAAGCTGGACACCAGATAAGCAATATGAAATTAAATGAGTCAACGAGGTCTCCCTAAAAACTGACAAGTTCCGGTTGCTTTTTGTTTAAATTAAAGGACGCCCAGACATAGACGGATTGTGTTTTTGAAAACTGATCTAGTCACAATGAAGAACGAATCTGTAGTAATTATTGGGTATGTATTCACAAAAAGGACTTTACACAACTGACACATGCTAATATTCTGCTTTGAAGTGCTGGCATCATTGGTCTGAATGTTGCCCTGGTCCTTGCTGAGCAAGGCTACGCCAGTCAAACAACCATCATAGCTGAGCACCTCCCTGGTGATACATCCATCAACTATACTTCCCCTTGGTAAGTCTGCTCGTCCGTAATGGTACCTGTAGATACCTTATTCGCTTTCAATAACACTAACGCGATCTAGGGCTGGCGCCAATTTCTCTGCTCTTTCTGCAAGCGATAAGAATGCCTTGCGATGGGATCAACTCGGGTACAAGCATCTCCTCAAACTTGCCGCGCAAGATGGGATGAAGGCATTTGTCCGGGAAACCCCCTCTACCGAGTATTGGGATGAAATGCCATCGCGCACAAAGCTCAATTCCATGGCTAGTTATCTGAAGGATGTGAGTCGATTGCCAAGAAGTCATCGTTGATATGCTCCCATTTAGGTAGCTGATATGGAAAACCCACAGTATAAAGAGATGCCTCAAAAGGACCTACCAGAAGGTGTTGCATGTGGTGTCAAGTTCACCACAGTAACCCTCAACGCCCCGATGCATATACGCTATCTTCTTCAAAGACTCAAGCAGCAGTACGGAGTTCGCGTCACTCGCAAAAAGGTCTCGGATGTCACCTCCGGCTTCCTCAGCAAGGACACAAAGATAGTCTTTAACTGCACCGGCAATGCTGCTCGTACCCTGAAGGGAGTCGAGGATCCTAAGTGCTACCCCACTAGAGGCCAAATTCTGCTTGCCAAGGCAACGCACATCAACCAAAATGTAATGAGACACGGCAAGGATTATGAGACATACATCATCCCACGACCCCACTCGAAGGGTAATGTCATTCTCGGTGGATATATGCAGAAGGGAGTCAGGTGAGTAAAATCTATTGAAGGCATTCCTTTTGTCATATTTCCTATGTGCTTGAAGGTCTAATTGTTATAGCTTGCCTGATACACTGGGAGATGAAACCGAGTCTATATTATCCCGGACCAAGGCAATGTTACCGGAGCTCGAGTCCCCCGACATAGAGATCCTAGCAGCATTTGCAGGCTTGCGCCCATCACGAGAAGGAGGTGCCCGAGTTGCCAGTGAAGTCGTGCAGGTCGATGATTCAGAACGAAAGGGCCTTGTTGTTCACAATTACGGCGCTGGAGGGACGGGATTCCAGGCTGGATATGGAATGGCAGTTGATGCGGTTGGATGCGCGTTGGGTGAACTTGAAAAACTCCAGGTCATCAAATCATCTCTCTAGGGATTATTTCTCGCGGTCGATGAAAGTGGGTTCTATAATATCACAAGATCTGGTTTATGTACTATATTACAATTTCAACTTTTACATCCTTGAGACGCGTTCGGCAAGAACGTCCATAGCTTCATCTCACAGGGAGGGATAACCTATATTATCCTCTAAAACAGATTGGATTCTGTCAAAATCAATCATGTTTAAATTATTTTAGGGACAAGGAGGGAACTCACATGCCGAAAAAGTTCTTAAATGTACCCCATCCAGGATAAGTATCTGGGTCACCGGCCTTCCGGGTCATAAAACTATGATCTTCAGTGGCGCAAGTCGGGTCTCCTTCGGCGTTTATAGGTTTAACATTCGAATCAACCAAGTTCTCACGCTGAATGAACTTATTCTGCCCACGTGTCTTTTGATCCTGCAAAGCGAGGAAGTCACCCATCGTTGATCGGGGATTAGTAGCCTGCGATATGAGAATCAGGCCGAATTGACGTATGCTGTGACGATGCACTGGCAACACTAAAACACGTACCGCTGCGTGACCCAATCCTTCTTCTTTGCCACCTAGCCAGAGCCTGTCGCCCCATCCTTCTCCACCACCGACATTGTTAGCGGGGGTCGGTTTGGCACTGCTGCCGCCAGCCACCGCGGTGGTTTGGCGATTGGGGCTACTATCGCTGCTCATTTTGATACTGCGGTTAGTTTGACCTACGTATGAGGTTATTAGTAAGACAGTCGACATGGAGAGCAAGAAGACG
Source organism: Penicillium expansum (assembly GCF_000769745.1). NCBI lineage: Eukaryota > Fungi > Ascomycota > Eurotiomycetes > Eurotiales > Aspergillaceae > Penicillium > Penicillium expansum. The sequence continues at coordinate 251,658 of NW_015971264.1, forward strand.
CTCTTAAATAATGAATTGATGTGAGAAGTGGAGGGTATAAGTCGGCATTCTATCAAGAAGTTTATATACTCACAGTGTGTTTCTTGAGTTCGGAGGTAGTTACACTTGTTTTACTTAAATTCGTAAAGATAATGGGTATTTAAGGTAAAACTGAGCTCGCTCACTTGGATTTATATATGCTCCGGACCTAACCCTTGCCACGACCCCGAGTGAAGTCATGATGAGTATACATCGCTTTTTGTGATTGGTCCACCTTTTGTTACTCACGTGCAACAACAGCACATACAGCCTCTAGAACCTGCTTTTACTGGATGTCATGTGTAGTGGTGTTTATGCATCCAATACTGGTTTTGTGTAGGTCTCACTATCTACAAATAACAATTGTTTTGGTTGTTACCAGACCTTTTTCATCATTATTGTGCTCATTTATTTGATCAACGTTGTGGAATTAATTCGGAACTTTTAGCAACCCAACAAGTAAGTTTAGTACGCTACTCGGCATACTATTGCACTGGAACATCGTTTGTTTAGCTAGTTCGTTAGACCTCTGTTTGTCACTTTGTTTCCCAATTCCTTTGAAGCTATATATATAGATTCATGGCAGTGAAAGTGCTCCATCGTTGACAATCTTATCAATTACTTTTTTACTATGGCCACATGTGCTATTTCGACGAGTTTGCCAAGTACATTATGGCCAAAGAATGGCGAGCCGTGTATTGACCGAGGGCGGCCGATCACACCAAGACCCCAGGTATGGGCCGTGACCAAGTCGTTCAGCAACATACCCCATTCTGCGCGGCACAGACTGAAATTTCTATTTCCCCATATTAATGCCAATGAGAGATCCTTCCCCTTCGCCATCGAGACGATTCTCTCTTCGAATCTCAGTTACACTCCCGGATTGCATCATTAAACTGAACAAATACTGACACGATGCCTCCCAAAAAGAAGAAGGTCTCAGGAGAAAACGCCAAAGTAATAACAAAGAGGGAGGTGAAGGACGCCATAAAGGCCATGACGCAGTTTGGCCTTGCCTAAGGACCAAACCAAATACCAGCGCAATTTAACTAAGCATACCGCCACCTCTGAAAACCAAACTCAAGGAGCAAGTTGAAGTCGGACTGCAACACTGCCGTCTAAGCTAGACATTCGACGACGAGGACCTGACCCCGCTCAACGCAATACCCCTGCCATCAATACATACCGCGTGCCACTATGCCCAATGGCAGACTTTAACAGCAATGATAAATAGTGGCAACCTCCAAACAGCACAAAGCTGAGCGATGAAGGCGTTTATATGGCAACCAAGTTCATAGCCGCCGTCGAGCGCGGCAAGAAGCACCTCTTCGATCTTGATCAAAATGGATACGTTCGAGCAGGAGGAACACCAGAGGATCCAGCACCCTTGGCATTCTCACAAAGCCGCTCTTGGAGGAGATGTTTGGACTAATGAGAGACAAGATGATGTTAAAATCTGCCCAAAAAGAATATTGAAGAAATAAATAGACGAAAAAATGACACCAAATCGATGAAGGATGAATTTATGAACTGTATATTGAATTAATAGGATTCATACGGACGAAACAGAATGAAGAAAACCCTACAAAAATACCCTATGTAAACCAGAATTTGTGAAGTTGATACTGGGCTCCATGCACTATTTATTTGAATTGTATTGGTTTAGAACGCCATTATTGCCCTCCACTTTCCAATAAACTATTCATTTCTTACGAGGGTGCTCTAGATCATACCGAACCACTTTGAAAGTTGGCCAAACCTGCAACAAGACAGCGCCAACCATCATGCATCCCGCAAAGACCTGAGCATGCAAAAAGTCTGCGGTATCAAGATTTACCAAAGCTCCTGCAATGGGAGTTCCAGCAAGCGCCCCGAGAGACGATATCCCCCACATCATGCCCAAACGAGTCCCCAAAAAGCTCGAGTCCTGACAGAAAACCGGATGTGCCACAATGGAAGTCGGCGCCGTAACCAAAACACCGCTGAGAGCTCCCCAGTAACATGCCCAGACAATAAAACCAGCCATATCGGTAGCTGCAATCCAAGTGAACATAGCAATGGCCGACGCAGTCACGGAAAATATCAGGATCCCAATAGGCTTGATATATGCGACAAGCAGATACGGAACAACACGACCAATAACCGACGTGCCGTTGACAATAGCAACCATATAAAAACTGAAATCGGTAGTGGTATGCACCACCGTGCGGGCATAGGAGGCGATATAGAAAATGGGTACATAGTAGGCGAGCATCACACACGTAAGCGATAGCGAGAACATCATAAACGAGGGCTCACGGAAGGCCCTCCAGTCGATAAGGCTTCTTGCATGGGCCCTTTGGCCCGGTTGCCGACATAAGATTAGACATGATATAATAGCAAGGAATAGGCTGATGAAGCCGATGCAACGGACTGCCCATGGGAACCCGATCCTGGGCTGGAGTTGTCGGAACATGACTGGGAAAATTACAGCCCCAACGCTGGACCCAATTGATGCGCAGCCGATGGCTATTGGTCGTTTTGTGGTGAAACTTGTGGAGATCACGACGAGGGCTGGGATGTAGGAAATGCCGCCTCCCATTCCGACGCAGAATCCTTGCGCCAGCAATACCTGTTCTCGTCAGAAAATATTCTTCTCGTGTTAGATTGTAGATTTACCTGATAGTACGAAGTAGCGAGACTGGTCATCATCATTCCGAATACAGTCAGGAAACTTCCGGATATAATTAGAGGGCGCAGATATCCGACATCAACCAATGGCCCCGTAGCAAGACCAACCATTGGGATTAGAGTTGCTTGAATACTTCCCACCCATGAGATCGTAGATGGTGTCTCATTTGGTAGAAGTTCTGTCTGGTAATACTCTTGAAAGGCGCCATATGTCGTTAGCAGGCCCCTAGAAAAAAGATTAGCTTGATATAATATAAGCATAGTATGACAACAATGTAAACTGACCAAGAGTTCACGAAAACACAGAAGCCAGCAAGGACATTTAACCACGCATCAAGGCCACCGTTGATTCTTTTTTTGGGTTGTTCGTGTTCATGTTCATGTTCATGTTCATTTTCGGCCGCCAAGTTGCCCGATGCGGGTGGCAAATGTGGTTGGGCGCCATATATCTTCTCCGTTGAAGGCATTTCGATATATGTCTGCCATGATGCATTGAAAAAGAACAGTTACTCCAGTTATAAGGAGGAAGAACCCTTTCCCCCCAACACTCCACTGTGGGGAAAACTGGGGTTTCTATTAGTCACGAACTTCTTCGGTTCAACCGGCACTGGGTAACCGAGCTCTACCGATCTGGTTGGTTATGAAGATGTGTGATTATGTGCAGCTACTCCAAATTGCACGGGGACATCCGAGTTTCCGAATTTCGACATTGGATGGTCTTCACTATATCTACTTAGCGTTGAATATCACTTCCGCTTCCGGAATATATATCGAGTCGTTCCTCTCCCTGGTTCACTTGAGATTTATTTCGGTACATCTGTTCCAGTGTGTAAGTCACATTCCAATCTTAATGCAAATATTTATCCAATATAACCGTTTTGTTCTCGGGGAATTTCTTGGCTCCTATTTAGTGTCAGTTGACGCAAGACTGGACCAATCACATCCACGTCGGATAAATGAATTCCTACGCATTAACAATCTTCGTTTTATATGAGCAATCGAAATCAGATATGGCTCAATTGAATGGCTTTGTCGCCTTTCACTTTTTGAATTACATGACCGATTTCATATCGGGACATTTTTCGAATAGTTCCACACAACAATACTGTTATTCAATATATTATGGAACTATAGGCTGATATCTCAAAAATTCCTGTTGATGATGGCCTATACATACACACTCCGTGACCATCTTTAACACCTTGATCCTGAAGTACGTGAAAATTCTATAGATGTGACCCATTGCTCAATCACGTCAGCGCACGTTGCCTCCACAGCCATCTACTAACCCCTTAAGAGAGCTACCTTTTGTCGCAAGTCGGCGGTCTCCTAGTCCCTTCCTAGTCCCTTCCTAGCTTGTCTCTCGCTGGAGATCTCCGCTTGTTTGAGGATTTCTAATCCTGCTCTATCTTGCGTCTTTACCACTGTAGCCATGAGGTGATCCCTATATCGGACTTCCTTCTCCGCGCTAAATTATCATTCCAATGCTTGTGGACAGATTGGTTCCTGCTGCGTGTTTATAGTTATCAATAGTTTGGGATAATATATATCTGGAGGTTTACGTACACCAATGGGATATTTTGTACAGCTATCACGGATATGATAATATCTTTTAAGGTCCTGGTCGATGGAGGCCATGTCATATGAAGACCATTCGCAGATCCAAAGCTCGACTTTTTGGAAGGTTCCATTTACGCCATCAGATCTCACATCCGTAGACCATCTTATCATATCTGACTCACCAGGGTAAATGGACAGTAAAAGCCGAGAAACTGAGTTTTTTCTAAAATGTACAGTGAAAGAAAGAACATGCCTAGGTGCTATCCAGGTGGTCAATCATGAGCATGTAGGAATTGTATTGATTAAATCTGGATCATTATGAACAGTTAAGCACAAAGGAGACAAAGAAGACAAAGGGGACAAAGCTCCCAGGAGTATTTATGATCCAGAGACATAGCCTGTGGTATTCTGTTTGATGCTTTTACATAACTCCCAGGGATCTTTTCTCTCTGCTTATATACTTTCAATACACGTACTTTGATTTCAGATATTCTCCAACCCCCAAGACTCGCTTCAAAGTTGACCGATGTGATCGTCTCTCATTACTTTTAGGTGATCCCACCTGGCTTCTACCATCTGGGGAAGAACATCAAGGGACACACAGCTGTATGTTGATTGACATATCCAACCATCATCGGGATTCCATTTTTACTCACAAACTTTCACCCGCAGTCTTTCTCGCTCCTTCAATGTCACCTCGACCGTTGTCGGGCCGCCCTATTTACCCAGTCCCCTAATACTCTCCACTGACACAACTTCATTGCACTTCATATTGCCCACCGCTAGTCTAGTCGGATCTGTGGGATAAGCTTTTTACCCATCAACCATCATCCATTATCCGAGCTCCTTGGGTTCCTCATGGCTGCTGTCACATCGGCAAAGCTAACAACTTGGTTGCCTGCGACCTTGTTAAGACCTTCATCCAGGCCCCCGGCGTGGTAAACTCTGCGCTGCGAATCGGTTCCACATTCTACCCATCATCCTGCGTCTTACCAGCCTGACGCGCGAGGCTGGTAACCAGATGATGGGGCCAAATGGTACTACGATTGTGATTGGAGAAGACATCACCCGCACTGTTGAGCTCCGTTACTCTCGTTCGACCTATAATGTCCACAACAGCGTCTTTGACACTCTGGTCGACGACACTCTACCGCCTCCCGAGGGCTGGCTTAGCCGCGCAACCATCAATTGGGCCACATACCGCATGCTCTGCCACCTTGCCGTGTAGCTCGACCGATTCCTCCGACGCTCCCCATCTAGTGTCCTCTCGGCGAAGGGTTTCTTCACCTAGCGCGGCGATGATATTGGTCCCGGACCACGAAGGGCCCGTTAGGCTCCGTGCCTACGAATTGCATCGCTATGGCTCGGTACCTCGCACACTAGAGCCCCCGTCTCTGCTATCTCCTCCACATCCTTGTTTACCAAGGTGTCTCGGTTAGCTCCTAGCCACGCTTCCTGATATTCTACCACTAGCTTCTTACGCTATGGCTTGTCCAAATGTTCCATAGCACTCTCCCACTCGACTATGTGCCGGTCCGTGCTGGAATGGCTACAAATATCCGCTCCGCCGTGATTGCCCGCTTGAATGACCCTAGCACGTCCACGCAGGTACTGGTGACCACATTCAATTGCGGTGCAACCGGTCTCAAAATGCACTCACAGTACAGCCGCGTCATCCTCATAGATTCTGCACTTAGCCATAACTCCCTCTTCCAAACAATTGGAATGGGATTGCTGGCATTCGCGCTGCGCTTCCTCGCTTGACGCAGGAGCTTACAGCTGTCATTCCAAGATGCAATTACGTTGAAGTTCTGTCAATGGTGTTTCAGGGCTCGCGATGGTGTGTTATATTTATTTCGAACCCTTTTCACAGCGCAATGAAGGTATCTGTTGTCATGGTTTCGTGTTACATGCGCTGTTGAGGTGAGTTTGGGACTTTTTGTTGAGCGAAGAGGAACAATATGGCTAACCGGTGATGGCTTCCAAATGAAAGGCATTTGAACCCTACTTAAAGAATCTATATAGATCAATTCAATGTCGCCGTGATGTGGTTCCACGTCAGATAATACATAATGTGAGGTCACTCTGGACGGAACTTGGAAGCCCATCAAAAGCTTCGACATTTCCGAGGAACCACAGTCATGTTTGGTAGCAATATGGAGAATGGCCTTCAAGAGTGCTGCTGTGGCAGTTCACGAGCTCTATGCCGCCTTTGGCTGCTTTCTTCTGAACAAGTGCGATCGATCAATATTCTTTGTGTTATCAAATGCACTCCTCAAACAGGACCGCTCCCTTCCATCTTGAAATACCAAGGGGATCTTAGGAGGATTTCAAGTCAGCATACACGGGAATCTTTTTCTTGCGTGCTCCCACTCTCTACATCCTCCATCTAAAACTTGCCATGAGATATTTGTACTACGGCCCACAATTTGGTATCGTTTCTGAGTTGCTATCGTACCTTCAGGCGAGAGAAAATGACGACAACATCGCATTTTCATCAATCTGTGCTGGAATGGCTACAAATATCCGCTCCGCCATGACAACTTCTTCCTTTCAGTCTCCCGTTGGATCTGGGGAAGATGGATGGAACGACTTGAAGATTGCCGAGCAACCGTTGCCCACAAAAGGCAGGAGAGAAAAGTGACGCCGTACGCTCGAGCATCGCGAATCAAGTTTATAAACGAACCATCCCCAAGACGATAGCGCCGTCACAGAAACCGAACTCCCAAATCAAGCGTGGCTGACGGTTACCAAGCTGGTCAAAAAGGCAGACAACAACGCGTACCACACAATCGTCCGATGGAACCCTATCACTGCAAGAGATTGGGAATATCAAAACGTCATGGAACAAGTTGACTAGCATCCCGGATGTCTGGATTCAGCATTCCCCACGAAAGTCTCAGAGATATCAACAGACTGTGTGAATCTGAAACTCTGTGTAAAATGGTTGTATGGATGATAAGACACGCATCACTCCGGCTGGTATTGGGAGATGTGCACCTCCCTATTCTCCATGCAGTTCTTCTTCACGAAAGGTGGATAGAAATGAGATCGACGCTACCTGCGAGCTCAAAGGGATCATATGATATTCGCTACGGGCGCGAAACGGAAGGGCTCGTTTCACAAGTCATCCCGCTCGAGAAATGGCATGGTTCTACATATTGACGCTGATACACCTCCATCAACCTCTCTATTTCTTTTGGAGCTGTTGCCATTATTTTTCTGAAAGCCAAAATGGCTAACGAGCTCGTTGCTGTATTTTTTTGGACAATCTTCATGCATTGATTGGCTTAGCCTTCGGGCAATACCTCGGCAGATACTACGGCACGAAGGAAAATATTGTCTTCAACGAGTGTATGATGGAAGCTATGTGGCAACAAACGTCTTGGGATCTTGAATCACATCTGCTTCCTGTTTTTGTAATTCTTTGAATCAGCGTCCACATCTTGCAGCATGCAGCCCTACTTGCGAAGGGAGAAGAGATCTTAAAGGGACAGACCCTTAGCAAATGTTTTACCAGAGGAGATCCAAAAGAGACGCACAAAAACGATATCCGAGACGACGTCTGAGCCTGTAGAGGTATTAATTACAGTAAAATCTTGAATACTGTTCCTTATATCATCTCGAGCCAAATGGGTCAGTCTACTGAAAGATATACTCAAGGATAGAGACCGAGAAGGGGCCGACCATGCTTGTTCTAAGATCAATACGAAGTAAAATATAACAAATGTCCAATTCCAGAAAGCAGCGTACGCTATGAGCGGCAATATACGTATATGTAATGCTGGCGGACTTTTGCATCTGACCCATCTGAGCCACCAATCAAGGCTCCTGGACAGGCGGGATATCAAATTGCAAGTGAAGGAAACAGGAGTCTGTTCATGTCATGAATGCAGAAAGAAAATCGTAAAAACTAATGAAACCAAAACCCAAAAAAGTCGTTTTCCAACGCGACATTTTATCACTCATCCTCAAACTGGTCTGCCCAAGTACCAGTAATGGGTGAAAACGTAGAGTCCAACTTGTCCATTGCCGTTTGTGACTTGGATACTGCAGGAGATGTTTCGGTTTCAGGCTCGACTTTAGTCTCAGTCTTAACCTTGGGCTCCGGCGTGGGTGCAGGTTTAGTCTCAGGCTTCTTTGTCTCAGGCTTCTTTGTCTCAGGCTTCTTTGTCTCAGGTTTCTTGGCTTCAGTCTTCTTCGTCTCAGTCTTCTTGGGTGCCTCGGGCAGAGCCGGGAATGCACTCTTATCATCCAACCCCGGTGCAGCAGGGCTCTCTGTTGCAAATATACTGTCAGCTAGGCCCTTGCGTGGCCGATCTCCTTGTGGGGTACGCGGAGATCCACGGTCACGACCGCCTCGCCCACCGCGTCCACGACCCCGGTTACCCCCAGAGTGATCAGCAGCATCTACTGTACGGGTATCTTCAAAGTCTCGTCGCACGGCGCCAGACACGCCGCCATGCATACCGCGTCGGAACTGGCTGCCTCCACCGCGGGGATCATAATCTTCCTCGCGTTTCTGCGAGTCCCACTCACGCCCCGTCTGGGCCTTGAGTTTCCGCTGTCTGTTTTTCTCGCGTTCATTATCCATCACCCGGCGGTGCGCGAGTTCCTCGCGCCGTTTCTTCGCCGCTTCCTGCTCGCGCTCCATGAACGACGCCTGATCAGCTTCGGCGCGAGCATGCGCCGCAGCTTTCTTTACGGCGTTCTCTTTGGCTGCGGCAATGCGTTTGGAGAGTTCTTCTTCGGTGAGTTTAGGCTAGAAGTAAACAGTCAGCTTGGTACTCTGTGCTCCAAGTATCTTAGTAAGAGAAGGACTACATACCTTTCTCAGGCCACCAGTGGCACTCCGATCACCACGAACAGCCGGCACACGCTGAGCCTCAGCGCCATTCGAAGATAGATCTTCACTGTTCCCCTCCTCGGCTGGAGCGGTCTGCTCTTTAGGCTCTTTAGCTTCGACGGGCTTCTCGGACTTCTCGGGCTTCGACTTCGAAGCCCCAGCCTCGCGCGAATCGGCAGCCGGCGCATTAACAGGAGTCTTTTTGCGCGGAGAGCTTTCTGACCGTTTTTGCTCCGACTCCCGTCCACTGCGCCCTCCCTTACCCCGACCCCGTCGTCCCCGGCCTCGTTCACCGCCACGGCCCCGCTGCGGAGTCTCCCCACGTGGAATTGGCTGCTCAGAAGTTGGCTTCTCAGGTACAGGTACCTCCTGCACCTCTGACTCCGGCTCGGGGGTAGCGACCTCTGTCTGCGCCTGGTGTTGTTCTGTGGAGATCGGGATAATCTCATCGTCGAATAGGTCATCGGCGCCGCGAGTCTGTGCGAACTGGTCCATCTCGGGGTCGGCCATTGCGATTGGGGCTGGAGAAGTACACTGGTGGGTCGGACAGGTCACGGGTAGGGTGTGGACTCGGAACTGGAAAGTGCGCGGGATTCTCGCCGCTATATACACGTTCCGAGGGGTAGCTTCGATGGGGGATGTCTCAAATGGTGATCCGTGCGCGGGCTAGTGGGGGTGGTAATATATTCTCGTCTCTTAAAATTTGCAGTGATTCATGTAAAAGGCATATATAGAGGAGAAACAATTAGCGGGAATTATAGTTGATCACACAGCTCGACTGATCTGCAATCCAGCCGGGGCAGTCTGGTAGGCGGTCTGCCATTGCTCCGAAGCGCATTGTTTTGCCGATGAATTCCGTCTGTTTTCTGCCGATATGACGTTCTTCCGAGCTTGTTTACATCTTCATACATGAGCTGAATTGAAGTGATCAAATATGACAACCAGCTAATGTTATTTATAGGTATTTGAAAAGATTCCTATATACAGAAAGGGCCAAGCAAGCTGCAAGCCTAAACACACTGCCAAGCGTTCTCATCGGTGTAATTCCCAGGACCCTTGAACACGTTGCGTCGAGGCCAGCGGCAGTGCTTGCGTTTGTACTCGACCTTGGAGCCAGGACCGTTGGAAAACTTAGCACCACGAACAGTCTCTGGTGCCTTGCCTTGCTCGACCCACTGAACCATTGCCATAAGAACATTGTCCTCGGGATTTGTCCCATCATAAGTACTGATGCCCTGACCAATACCATAGGCACCATCGCCCCCACCGCAATGGCCCATACCGCTGATTTGGAAGAAGCGGTAGAACTCATCCAGCTTACTGGGGGGCAGTTGCATGGTGTTTGACACGTGAGAATAGTACATCTTGGAGTCCTCGGAGCTAATCAACTGGTCTTGAAGGCCGTGGTAGTGCAGGATTTTGCCGCCAGTCTTTTTGAATGCAGAGATATCGCCTTCCCATGTTTGAATGTTGTACGGGTTCTGAGCGAGAGCCACAGCAGCATCTTTCACTGTGAAGTTGGCCCCACTCCAGGACGGGTTGTTGTAGACGACGTAACGGTACCAGTCTTCGCTGTATGGGAATGGTGTACCACTGTACATTATAGGTGCGGCGAGGATTTCAGAACCAGGCTGCATGCGGGGGTATAGCAGGGTGCCATTGATTCCGTACAGTGGCGATAACACTTGCTGAGCGGTGTTGACTTGGGCGCTGGTAAGACAGCTTGTTTTGTTTGAGGCATTAGGGTCACATGTCAATGTTTCCAAGACAGGGCGACAGAGATCGGGATCTTCGATGATTCCATCTTCGGCGCCATCAATGGTATCGCATTGGCGGATGATCTCTGCGTGGACGATCTCCCATTCGGCTGTGGACAGAAACGTGCCGGAAGTTGGCGAGCCTGTGAGAGTATAAAACCGTGCGCTCCATGAAAACAGATTGATTAGGTTTATGGCGGGGGCACCAGCAACCACCCCATCAAAGTCGTTGGGGTATTTTTGAACAGACTTCCAACCTTGGCGGCCACCAGTCGAGCATCCGAGGTAGTAGCTCTTCTTGAAGCCCTCGTCGTAGAATTGCTTGGTGAGCTCCTTGCCCACTACGACTCCAGTGTGAACAGAACGGTACGCATAATCTTTGATTACCTCAGGTTGGTGGTAGAAAGGCTTTCCCGAGGTACCATTGTGGCCGTTGTTGGCTCCGACGGTGGCAAACCCTAGTTGTGCGGTGTATGCGAGGTCATAGTATTGAATGCCTGCGCTGCGATTAACACCTAAAGATTCTTGTTTTAGAAACAACACTTACACCCAGAGATACCGCCATTTCCGGTGCTCAAGAAACGGCCCTTATATTCACGTGGGAACCAAGCCTCTAGCGTAATCTCACTGCGTTCTGACGTTGACACGGCCATAGCAACTCGGCACAGGTCTACCGAGACGACCTGACTCGATCTACCACAGCTAGGCGGATTGTCTGTCAAAGATAAGTTCGTGCCTCCCTGCACAAACTCGGCAAAGTTGACTTTGACATTGGGAATGTCGATTTGATCACCAAAATTGATACATTTTGATTGGAAGGCATCTCGACTGGCCAGGGCATCTTGGCTAGCTAGGGCTAGCGAGCCCATGCCGGCTAATAAGGGCAATGCATGAAGACAAATCATATCGGCGAGACCCCGTGGAAAATGATGAGGCTGCAATATCTGCAGGCCGGCGGGCTTTAATAGGTTATTATTTTCTCCGAGGTATGTCTCATGTTCTCATGGCGGCGGTATCATTGCGTATTGTGTACGGAGCTTCGGACGGCAAATACTAAGACCAGAACTTCCCGAAGAGCGAGTCTTGCAGATCCTTGACGAAAAGGCTAAATCGTCCGAAGTTTGGCCGAGTACCTAGTAAGTGGGGATTGGAGCTAAGAGCGAATGAGGACTGCCATGCTGCGGAGAAGACGGTTAAGAGCACCGATGACCGAGCACCGAACCCCGAAGTAGACAAAATAGCGGGGTGATGGTCAGGAGAAGCCGAAAATGGTACACGGAATTCTTATTTCCTCGAGTCAGCAGAAATCCGGGGATCTCCACAAATGCGGAGAATACCCCCTATCTAGGTTGATGGCTGTTGGAATCGGCACTTCTTGTCACTTTTAGGTATTTCACCATGAAGTTACCTGGTATTAATTCAAGGCAATGAAATGCTGCAGAATAATCTTGAAGATGTTTGTATTTTGCTGTGCTCCTTTGATCTAAATAGTAAATATATATCTTGGCTCTTATCCTTTGAACATCCACGTAGAGACTGCTACTGGTCTGCGCTCCATCGCACTTTGTAGATCCCGATCTTACACCGGCATGGCGTGAGAGATTCTCTGTCAAAGATTTATCTCGTCCGTAAAGCTCTAGACATTGTTTATCAGCATGTCTTCGGTGGCGGGAGTTCCATAAACAAGGTAAAATTTACAACGGAGTTCTACATTGTTACCATATACGTGGACGATTGGAAATTTAGAGGTTCACAGGTCAATGTGATCGTCTTAAGGCCGCATCATTGTGACGCAAAATCCGTTGGCAAAACACATTCAGATGTAGTAGAAGAACCTGAGTACTAATCGACTGTAACGAAATGGTCAAAAAGTCCAGCCAAAACCAACCGCCAGTCAGGCAGAAAGTTCGATCATTCATCGCTATGCACGATCGTCAATTACAAGTACGAAGCATTGGTAAACAGTGGTGGCTACTAACCGATATTGGTGCAGCTCTTCCTCAAAGGCTTGCAACCTGTCAGTCTGGTCCCCAAGCGTCACATGAATAGAATAAAAGTCCCTTCGTAGAGCGGCGAACTTCTGTTGAATCACCAATAATCTAACTCTGAACCTCTCTTTGTTGTCCTGCGTAACCTTAGCCTGCTCCGAGGTTGGCGTATCGCGTAGAATTAATTCCGCGTCCGCCTGCTTCTTGAGCTCAATCATCTCCTTCTCTCGTATCCTCAATTCTTCCATAGAGACTTTGATATCCTTCGCAGTATCCTCGATTATTCGCACGATTATCCATATACGGAACTGGGTAGAAAAGCGCTGGATCCACGGTGCTGCTAATGGGATAAGAGCGAGGCCGATCATTGGGAACACAACGAATAGAATGTGCTCGTTCATGATGAAGGGTTTGGAGTAATTAGAATGAGGCAAGAAGTGCTTGATTGAGTGACTGAGATATTGGGAGATTAAAAGGTGACGAAGTAACTCTGGAACCTCAAACATAATTGGAAAGAGCTACGTAGCTATTTTCTTGTCTTTCCTCTTTGACTTTTTTGTCTCACATACAATTTCATACAATTTCCTTGGATGAAAAGAGCAAAGAAGGAATCTCACCCAGGTCTCACACAATCTAAACCGTTGATGTCATCTCATATCTACAGCGGTAAGAATGACTTCTTTGGTAGCCTGAATATTCATGATCTCGCCATCATATAAGAACTCCGCTCCATTTGCCGAAATCCTACTCAAACTAGAAGCAAAGAGCACTAGAAAAACTGTTGCTCTTGTGATTATACTCACGTTGACACGTTGGGATGCTAATCTACCATATTCGTTATCTGAGCTGCTGTGAAGACCTGAGGTGGGATATATGGTGGCCATGTAATCACGGGTGCCAATCGTCTTTTTGTCTGCAAGGATTTCGACGTTATGCTCTTATCCTTGGTTTTTGAATGCATCTTTCCATGCTTCTCCGAAGGGAAGGCTCTTCTTGTCGTTCAAGGTAGGAAAGACAACATGGATTGGTCGACGAGCAGAATCAGACTAAAGCTCAGTCGCATATAGAGCGGGCTCTGGTGCATTCGAAGTATATGATCTGTGAAGAGAATCTCGCAAGGTGCCCCGGTTTCAACTGGGATTTCCCATTTGTGCGCATGCATTGATTGCAACCGCGACGGGGGAGTATATACTAGCCACCGTGAACCTTTCCCGAAAGAGGATCTAGCTCTCGGCTGTTAAAGCCGGCCATAGTCGGTTGTAGATGGGATATTTGGACACGCCATGTTCAAAGAAGGTTTATTCATTATATCAATGATATTTTAACGTTGATTGGGTGGGCATAGGATTGTTCTTATCTAAAGACTGGGCAGCCACCTGGGCAGCCACTAGGGAACGAAGGACCATTTCCAACGAGACTGTCGCATCTTGACCAGAAGCAAACCTATCACTATCAATTTGTTCCTATATACAAGCCAAGTTCATGATAACAAAATTAGTGGAGAGAGCAATGTATACAACATATGTATACATCAACCAATAAGACACCCGCTCTAACCGCTATCGTGTAGACTCCACATCTCCGCAGTCCCTTCGGAGATTCCGCCGAGTCTCCGAGCACATCATTAGCAATTTCTCTAAGACTTCAGTTCATATTTAGACACGCCATGTCTACAGATGAAACTGTTAGAGAGCCTGCATCTGAGCAGACGCCCCTCCTTCGGGATGGGCCCGATGCCAATGACAATACCCCACTACCCCAGGAACCCAGTACCAAGGAGCTGATTTGGATCCTCGGAAGCATCTGGCTCGGTGTCTTCCTGGCTGCTCTTGGTATGCACCCAGACTCTTTCGCGAGAAACAAATTTACTAACTTCAGCTTTCATTGCAGATACAACGATCGTCGCGACGCTCTCCGCCCCCATCTCTTCGTCCTTCAACTCATTCTCACTGCTCTCGTGGCTAGCCACCTCTTATCTGATCTCCAATGCCGCCTGCCAGCCTCTCAGTGGCCGATTGACTGATATTTACTCTCGTCGCTGGGGACTTGTGTTCTCCAACGTTTTCTTCGCCCTTGGCAATTTGATCTGCGGCCTAGCAAGAGCGCAATGGGTTATCATCCTTGGTCGCGTCGTGGCCGGTGTTGGAGGAGGCGGTCTTACCGCGATCTCGACCTTCGTCACTTCAGACCTGATCCCTCTCCGCAAACGAGGTATCTGGCAGGGTATCGGAAATATCTGCTACGGCGCTGGCATGGGACTTGGAGGTGTGTTTGGCGGGTGGATCAACGACACTCTGGGATGGAGATGGGCGTTTTTGCTCCAGGTTCCCTTCCTGGTCATTTCATGCATTCTAGTCGCAATTAAAGTCGACATCCCCGTGAAAGAGTCGGATACCGCACGCATCAAACGCGTTGACTTCCTCGGCGCCATCACTCTGGTTCTGACACTGGTCACATTATTGCTTGGCCTCAACACCGGCGGAAACCAAGTGCCCTGGACCCACCCGCTGGTGCTGACATCTCTAGTTTCCTCTGCTATCTTCCTCGGTCTGTTCATCTACGTTGAAGCTAAGGTTGCTTCTGAGCCTGTCATTCCCGTGCGCCTTCTGCTAGACCGCACCGTGGCAGCTGCTTGTCTGACTAATTGGTTCGGTACCATGGCTGTATTCGGTCTCCTCTTTTACCTACCGGTTTACTTCCAGGTGCAGGGACTTTCTGCGACTGCTGCCGGTGCGCGGTTAATCCCGCAGGCGATCGGCACCTCGATTGGCTCTTTGGGATCGGGTCTCATCATGCGCGCCAGTGGTCATTATGCATTCCTCAATTATGTTGCCATGGCTGTTCAGGTTCTCTCCGCTGGGCTTATCTGCACCTTGAATCTTTACACGCCTGTGGGACTACCGTTCCTCTACTTCTTCCTGGCCGGTGCATCCTATGGTAGTATGCTAACCATCACCTTGGTGGCGCTCATCTCTTCTGTAGACCACCAACACCATGCTGTGGTGACATCTGCTTCGTATGCCTTCCGCAGCACTGGAAGTACGATTGGTATCACGGTCGCTTCGGCTGTCTTCCAGAACACCCTGAAGCTTGGGCTTTGGTCTCGACTCGGTGAGCGCGAGGACGCCAAGGAGCTGATTGGACGGCTTCGAGATAGTTTGGATGAGATTTGGAAGATGCCTGCAGAATTGACTTCTGGAGTGCTTGACGCATACATGGACTCCTTGCGGGCGGTATTTGTTACATTATTGGGTTTGGCCGTCCTGGGAGCATTGACAAGTCTCGCCATGAGAGAGCACAAGCTGCACAACAACCTGGCCCGACGATAGAGTGAGCATTTATTCGGGCATAGAAAAATGTTCGAGTATTGTCATATAGATCAGCAATATACAAAGCACCTGGGGGTTGATCTAGTTCAACTCCCTTTTATACCACAGTCTCGGGTTTACATTTCAACATTGCATGAGCTGAACAACCCAACAACAAGTAATGTACAGGAAGAGACCAATAGAACAGCATTAAACAAGTATATGTGGAAGGTATTCAAACCTGAAGTTGTACTAAGAATGCGCTTGCTGATCTCAGGCATTGACCGCTTCTGTGCCCAACAACTCGCCAATCAATCTGAGCTCCTCCTGTACGGCCCCGTCTTTAACCGCCATAGACCCCCGAACTAGCATTTTGGCACACTGTCATTGGTGGATCGCCCCCTTCGAAAGAATCTCGGCATTTTTTTCGCTGTGAAACAACACTATTCATTCGGCCGCTCATCATATTGCATGTGGCAAAGACGTGGCGACGCATCCAGACAACGCAACGACCTCACCGCTCGAGGAAACCAGTTGATCGCCGTTGCACAAAACAAAGCGCCAGTCCCGATTTCAATTCCTGGGTTGCATGATTGGACCTGATCAGACCACCAGTCTGATAACTTATCTCTTCCTGCAGTACGGGAGTCCCCAATTGACCTTGTTTTACCGCCTCTTGACCTCGATTCTCTCTACTATTTGCGCCTACCTATACCTTTCCTACGAGATTTCTTCTATCCAACCGCCTTATTCTCATACAGTTCATCCCGCCTTACCGGTCGCTTTGGCATGGCAGTTGGATTCCGACCTAACATCTCACCAATTAAAAAAGGCAATACCATTACAAAGGGGTCGTGGTTAAGTGATATGGAGGTGGATGGAGGCTGTAAGGAAACCGTGATTGGAAACAAAGCGGTGCAAAATGCGACATCATCCCAACCTCGGCGCCGCCGATTGCTCTTGTCGACGGATAGTGCTTTCGCCGATACCGTCCTCCCGTCCCTCGTTCAGAACCCATACATCGAGCTGCGACTGATCACCGACGAACCCTCCGCTTTGCTCACGGGCACCAACAAGATCCCGCACTACATGGATACAGTCGATAGCCAAACATTTGATAAGAAAACCGGCGCGCGGAAATGGCTCAAGGCGAAGACGGCGGAGCTGTGTGAATGGGCGGACATGCTCTTGGTTGCGCCCATCGATGCTGGGGCTCTGGGGGCGATGTTGGCCGGCTTGACGAATACCTTGACGTTGGCGCTTCTTCGTGGCTGGGTCTCGAAGAAACCTGTGATCCTCATTCCTGGAATGACAGTGTCGGAATGGGACCACCCGCTCAGCACTCGGCAACTCGATGAAATCAGTCGTTTTTGGCCTTGGATTCGCACTGTCAAGCCTGTGCTCTGGAAGTCGAACGGGCCCGAAGACCTGACAATACTACCATGGGACGGCCTGGAGGAGTTACACCAGACACTGGAAACAACGTTAAAAGTACCGCCGTGGGAAGCTACCCTGTCGACCAGAGCAATCCCCCATGGCACCACGGTCCCGGTTAAGACTGCATCGAAATCTACATCAGGAACCGCCACCGGCTCCACACCACAAACGAAACATACCGGCAATGCCGATTTTTTACCATTGGAAATTTGGCTGAATGTGTTTGAGGATCAACTTCGAGACTGGGAAACAGCGAAAGCTGTGGGCATTCCAACTCACCTCCCAGTCCCTCAAGAATGGCAGAGCCATCTACCCAAAATGTCTACTACAGCCTCGCTCGAATATACTATTTTGCGAGGATCCTTCGCTGCAATCAAAAAACGCATTGATGCGCTACCTCGCTGGAAACCTCTCTCCGACCTCGCTTGCCACCTCATCGTCAAATTCTCCCGCACCGACATCCTCTCCTATCTCACCGAAAACCACCTGGACCTCCTCTGGACAACCTCTCGACTCACTAATATTCCATACCGAGCATCTGCAATCTACGGCAACCCGAACGTACTGACATGGTGGCGCGATGCGCCCGCTCTCCCAAATAAAGAGTACATGGCCGACGCCATGGACGGCGCCTCCCGAGCCGGGTTCGTCGACGTACTAGATTGGTGGCTCCACTCCGGGCTCCCGCTACGATACAGCGAGCGTGCCCTTGAAGCCGCCAGCGCGGAAGGCCGCGTCCCCGTACTCGACTGGTGGAAAACAGCATCCACCAACGCCCCAGTGTCCAGCCCTTTACCTCTCAAAGTCGGCAAATCCGTTTTACTCGCAGCGCAGTCAGGCCGCACCGCATCACTGGCTTGGTGGGACGCATCAGGCATCCCATATAGCCACGCCGAGAACGTTGCTCGTATCGCGAGCACGCACGGTCATGTCCACGTCCTTGAATTCTGGTACAAACTCAAGGGCCCAAAGATGATCTTTGATAACCAGGTGTTAGTGGGCCCGACGAAGAACGGCCACGACCACATTCTGCAGTGGTGGAAATCCTGCGGTATGCGCGTTGAATTCAAGACTTGTGACATTGAAGAAGCGCTTGAGGATGCCGATCCGAGCTCTGGCGCTGAGGGTCGTGTTCGGCGTTGGTGGGAGCGGAATGGGCTGAATCTTGGAGTTGGTACGAGTGAATGGATGAGATCGAAGGTTCTGTGAGAATTCATTTTGCATCACTGCATGGCTGGTTTGCGGTTTTTCCGTCTTTTGGCGTCTTGGGAAGGGACTCATCTTTCCTTTTCTGTTCATGCGGTTGCGTTCTGTTGTTCTTTTTCATTTCATGACGACAGATGATGACCACCCACAATACCCATTTGAATATTCACAATACTATCATTTTCATCGCGTGTTAGAGCTTCGGTTTCTCTCGGAGGCTCTAATGGAATATATCTTGTCTGCGAGTGATTCAAATTGAATCTACTTTTTACATATCATTCTTTTCGGTTAAATAATAATACAAAGCTATGATCATATGTAAATCATGTTATAAATTATTGAGCAAAATATATATCAACTCAGCACGAAAGTTTCCTTCGCCGTTCACTTTACGTTTAGCCTTAAACCCCAGAGACCTCGGGACGGCCCCGGGGCCTTGGAATTGCTGAGTCAAGCCCCAGCTTGCCGCTGTGGCTACAAGACTCCACCCGTAAATCGCAACCATCCAACAACCTCCAACCCAATCAATTACCAATTCTGCTGATGCTGGCACGCAAGGTTCTGCGACGCGTGCTGCGCGGCTCAAATCCAAGCGCCATATCAACCTGTACGCGACAGCCATCACCAAGTCCTTATAACAACATCCCGTCAAATCGTATCAATGGCCTCCACAGCATCACAACAAAAAGACCAAGCGTCGCTCAAAACATAAGACTAAATATCCAATCCCGAAGTCTGATCACGGCCGCTATTCCAAGCTTTGCTGTGCCACCTCTCATGTTCATCGGGCTCCTACTCGGCCTATGGACCTGGAAATGCTTCTGGATTATTATCATGCAAAATAAGCTCCTCTATCTCTCCTGGCTGCCTCCATTTACAAGATCTGAGGTCATTTCAGATTATAAGGCTGAATGCAGACCCGTGCAGTGGGAGGAGAAGCAGATTCGCAGTTTAGATGGGACTAAATTGGCCATTTGTGAGGGTCAAATTCCGGTTCCTCGGAAGGAGCATGAGTCTGTTTCAAATACTGCTGCTTTACAAAATAAACACCTGGCGAAACCGATCCCAAAACGGAAAAATTCCGTTGTGATCTGTTACTTCCAAGGCAATGGCGGATCGACTCCTATGCGATTGCCTATTCTCTCTCACGTCTTGCGCGCAATTGCGGAAACGTCAAGATCAACTTCATCTCCTATGTCTGGCGCCGAAGTCTCTCAATATACTATCGCTGCTCTATCATATCGCGGCTACTGGACATCATCTGGTCGCGCCACACAGTCTGGTATTGAGCTGGATGCCCAGGCATTCTTGAATTGGGTTTCGGAAACATATGCGTCCCCAGAAACCGATCTTGAAATTGTGATTTGGGGACACAGTCTAGGTGCGGCTGTTGCAAGCTCGGCAGTATCTACATATATTCCCCGCCAACATGAGGGTCGAATCTCCTCAGATACAAACAATAGCAAGCCCCTGGCGCCCATTTCCAGGATCATTTTGGAGGCGCCAACATCCAGCATTAAAGATATGCTCATCAGCCTTTATCCTCAGAAATGGCTTCCGTACAGGTATCTTTGGCCGTTCTCTTGGAATACCTGGGATATCAAGGCGAAGATGAAACAAATGGCTACCTGGAGAGACCAACCAAGGTCTCGAATTCCCAACCCTGAAGCTACGCCATCAATACCTCGCTCGCTTCCGCCAATCTTTCTTCTATCTGCCGAGAAAGATGAAGTCATTCCACGATACGTACCAGAGCAGTTAGAAAAGCATGCCAAATCCCTCGGCTTGGAGATCGAGAGAAAAGATGTCCGCGGCGCGATGCATATAGAGGCACCACTCAAACTGGATGGTAGGAAAGCAATGGTGCAATTTATCCTCAATGGCACATCTGTGCCTAGGACGTAACATAATAATCTCATGATAGATACCACATAAATGAATGAAAGTACCATAGTACCTTACTCCCACTTCTCAACATGCACATGTTTACCCTCCGCGTCCTTCATCAACGCCTTGATCTTCCCAAATTCTTTAGAAGCACCAGACTCCCCGAAAGCAACATGATCCTGGACTTTGTTCCACCCGCTGAAAAGAACAAACTCCTCATCTTCGCCCTCTTTATCGATGCGCCACGCACCGCAGACAGAGAACGGAGCTGTGTATGCTTCCAGGTGAGACACAGCAGCTTTGAAAACAGCGTCGAATTCATCTTTCTTGCTTGCCTCGACGAAGCATCGGGTTATAGCAAGAACAGGTGCATCTAGTGGGATTTTAGATGTAGATGGCTGGATCTGTTAGCTTGTATTTCTTGATACCACATCTTTGAACAACGAGGTTACTTCATTGTCAAGATTCAAAAATAACTCACATCAACATCTAAGTGAAACATCCAGCTAACATCAAGACTACTCTGCAGCTGTGCGAGAAGGTTCTGGTTGACTTCAGATGAAAGCCATTGGCCTTCGCCTGTGTGTTTCTCGACAGAGTCCCATCCACCTAGTAGGTAAAAGGATGATGGGTCTTCGATCTGGCTGAGATATGTGACCTGGTGACCAGAGTATCCTGTCTGTTTCTTCTGGGCTTCTAAGAGGGAGGTTTTGGTAGAAGATGAGGGGTTTTGCGCTTTGAAGCGGAGGAGGGCGATTTCGGTCACGGGCATTTTGTCGTCTCTTAGAATAGATGGCCTGTGTTTGGTGTTTTGAGAAGGAATGTGTCTGATTTGTACTCAATTGTTGAGGGTTGCGCATTGTTTTATAGGTCTATCTAGTAAGCTGATCCAGGGTGGGGGCGCTTTGTAGGCAGCTGCTGGAGGCGTCATCTAGCTAATTCTTGGCTCTATTTGACTAATCGATCACTATCTAATGTGTTTCATGTAAGACTGCTGCTTGATTTATAGCCGGTAGACGTCTCTGAATGTTGGGCTTTAGAGCTACAAGCTAAGGATTCCTTCAAAACCAAGGCAGTATATATCTTCGACCCGGAGTTTGGATGAAGTTCCTAAAAATTGCTATGCAATCAATGCCCAATCGATTTAAGAATACACACACCCGAGACGCCATCAATCAACATGGATGTTCACCTTTCAGCAACACGATAGCCAATAGCTTTGGGTATACCGATCAAGTACAAGACCAGACAATGTATGAAAGAAACGAAAACCGCAAAGCGCAAAAGTAAAGACCCCGAACTTCAGCATTGTAATCACACAGATCAGACCTCTTTCCTGTAGGAGCATTAATAACCTGAGATGTATTAGAGAGGAAGAATGACATACCAAGAAAGCCCAGGTTTCTCAATGGCCGGGGTCTTAATAGCATTCCTGTCCCCAAAGGGATTGTCGTCATCATCCTCTTCTTCCGACTCACTCTCGCTCTCAAAGATTTGGCGTGTGTGCTGCGACGAAGATGCAAGAGGCAGACTATCAGGACGATTCGGCCGTGGCGGCTTCGCGGGATTGATGTTAAGCCCAGCAAGGCCGTCATTGACGTCTGTGTCGTGCAGTCCAAGTCCATGTCTTTGCTTCCAATTTCCTTCCAAAATGTCGTCCTCACTATCACTGTCATAGTCCACACTCTTGTCTAGCACCTCATATGCCATCAATGCATCCACCAGCTCCTCATTTGCATGGATGAGACCGCCCAGGAACTCTTCTGTTTCTATATACTGGATGTATCGAAGGATCGTATGACGAAGCTCCTTGCATGTATCGAATCGGTTACTGCATTCCGCGTCCTCGCTCACTCGATGCGTCTCGCGATTGACGAGTTTAAGAGCATTCAACAGGTTGGTGCTGGCGACGGAAGACGCAGCAAGTGCTTGCAGGATCTCCGGACGCTCCTTTTCCATATCAAACCTCTTGAGACTAATTGATAATTTCTTATCTTTCTTGACTTTCTTGGGCTTGGACTTTTCTTTGGGGCTGGTCAGCAAAGTGGATGGTCCGCTGCCCCCTGACACAGATACAGCATGACCCATCGGGGGTTCGTTTGAATTCGAGCCCTCGCGGAGAACTTTGGCTTTTGCCTGCGTTGCAGGCTGCTTTCGCTTGGGAACTTGCTTGTATAGCGCCGTGACCTTCGCCATGCCGGGGGTGTCCTTATAAGTTGTTGCCCATTGTCCAAAAATCTGTTTGCATTTCTGTTTCACGAGTGGATCCGAAACGGAATCAGTAGCTGCAATTCGCAGACGTTCGAGCAGTGCCTCATCGGCGAAGTCGCGCAAGAAACGTTCTCCGGCATTTTGAACAAGGAAGTCGAGGATAGTAAGCGCGCGCAGTTGTCGGTGGATATTGCCGTATTTTCTGGACTTGTCAGACTGATTTTTAGCACTGTCATTGCTCGTAGACTCACAGCTTCTTGCGAAGAGCACGGCTTGCTTCCATTGGCCCGCTGGCCTGGATGCGAACTACTTCCACTAGATCAACGATACCGCTTGAGTCTTCGACTTCATATTGCTCGCTCGTAAGGACCTCAATTTGTACGGTCACTGCCGAATACGGTTTCTATTAAAAGCCACATCAGTCGGTGCTAGAAGGGTCTATCATCTTTTACCAGGCAGGTGACTCACGGAGGATTGGAACATTCTGGCTTAGTCAAGGGGATAGCCCTATAAAACGGTGTATACTTGTTTTGAGTAGGAACAAGTCTGGGGAGTCGAAAATTGTCCCTAGTACCAAACAGCCCACTATCACCCCACGCTGCGATGTCGGTATATAAATGACCCCGCACGGCGTTGTTTACACGAGCGTTTCGCAAGAATTGGGTATGTAGGTATGGGTTACCGGCGGTGATAGAATACAAGTTGATGCGCTAGAAAAATGCTGGGAAGGAATTAACAGTGTGAAGGGCAACATAGGGTTCAGGGAGCTTTCGCGATACCTTCACGTGGTGTTGGTGACGTCGGAGGCCCCAGGGGGTCTTGGCGTCCGTTTATCTGATAAGCGCAATGGAAAATGGCGCGAATGCAGATACAATATGTAGCCTGTTCCCAGCTTGTCCAAAAAGGCACCCAAATTGTAAAATGGCCTTGCCACAGGGGAAGAGGGGGTCCAAACAATGCCGAAACAGTTTAAGCTTATCGGCTCCTCGTGACTATTCCGGCCCAAAGGGGATTAGGGCGGGGTCTAATGCCTAAGGCCAACTACATGAGAAAGAGATCATTAAATCGCCATAAGCAAACTAGAAACAACCAATAAGACCTCGAGAAAGCAAGAGTAGTCAAGCCTGGCTACATTTCTTGCCAATTGATCTCGGATGAAGCTTTCGTCTACTCACCGGACAGATCCATCCCCACGCTCCTATTTGTTACGCGTACTGTCCCGCTTCGTGGTCTGCTCCACCCTTATTCTAGTCGTCAGCGTGGCTCTGAAATCCCGGGCTCGTCTTTCCCTCCTCCTCCCCCACCTTTCCTCCAACCAACCTACAATCATGTCTTACCAACAGGAACGTTACATTGCCGAATTGGCCGTCCAGCGAGCGTGTCTCCTTACACAGAAGGTCTTCTTCGAGAAGGCCAAGGGCACAGTCTCTAAGGATGACAAGTCCCCCGTCACCATCGGCGACTTCGGAGCTCAGGCACTGATCATCTCAGCCATCCGCAAGAACTTCCCCAACGACGAGATCGTCGCCGAGGAGGAGGCTAGCACCCTGCGTGAGGACAAAGACCTCAGCGCTGAGATCTGGCGCTTGGTCAAGGACATCAAGCTGGATGATGCGGAGAGCGATAATATCCTGGGTGGCCCCCTCACCAGTGAGCAGAGCATGCTGGACATCATTGATAACGGCAACAGTGCCGGTGGTCCTAAGGGCCGCATCTGGGCCCTCGATCCCATCGACGGCACCAAGGGCTTCCTCCGTGGCGGCCAGTATGCTGTGTGTCTTGGTCTGATGGTTGACGGTGACGTCAAGGTCGGTGCCATTGGTACTCCTAACCTCCCCGTCGACGATGCTGCCCCCATTGATGCCAGCACCGGTGCCCAGCAGTCCGCGACTGCCGGAAACGGTGTCCTGTTCTCCGCTATCCTGGGTGAGGGTGCCACCAGCCGTCCTCTGGCCAGCGGTACTCTTGCTGCTAGCAAGCCCATTTCTATGCGCCCCGTCGCCAAGATCTCCGATGCTGTCTTCTGTGAAGGTGTTGAGGCTGCTCACTCCGCCCAGGGCGACAACGCTGCCGTTGCTCAGCTTCTTGGCATCACCGCCCCCAGCGTGCGACTGGACTCGCAGGCCAAGTACTGCTCCATTGCCCGTGGTGCCGGTGACGTCTACCTCCGTCTCCCCGTCAAGAAGGACTACCAGGAGAAGATCTGGGACCACGCCGCTGGTGACTTGATTGTGCGCGAGGCTGGTGGCCAGGTGACTGACATCTACGGTAACCGCTTGGACTTCAGCAAGGGCCGGACCTTGGCTGTCAACAAGGGTGTCGTTGCTGCTCCCAAGGCCCACCAGGACCAGGTCATTGCTGCCGTCAAGACTGTCCTGAAGCTGTAATTGATTTATGATTTTTAATTTCGTCGCCTCGTCCACTGCACTTGAGCTCCTGGGGAGCAGAATCAGTCTGAAGTAGATTTGTGATACCATCGCTTGTGAGAGGAATAAAAAAATACATATGTGACGATAAGAGTACAAAACACGGAACCAAACACAAAATGTCCCGCGTAGCTGAAAAGAAATGCGCCTCCAGTCTATTTGATCTTCTTGGCCTTGAGCTTGATAGTCTCTCCGTTGACGAAGATACCCTTGCCCTTGTACGGCTCGGGGCGTCTCCATTCTCTGATCTCGGCGGCGAATTGGGTCACAATCCGCTTGTCGACACCCTCCAACAGGATTCTGGTAGGCTGCGGTGTGCTCGCCACAACACCCTGGGGAATGCCCAGTTCAATTGGGTGGGAAAAGCCGACCTTGAGGGAAACGAACTTTTGGCCGGGGAAGGCGGCTTGGACGGTGGACGCCTTGTCCTCGATGGTGGCCCTGTAACCGACACCAACCATACTCAAGACACAGACATGGCCTTCGGAGACGCCGAGGATGTGATTCTGGAGAAGTGCGCGAATGGTTCCTAGATGGAAAAACAAATTGTTAGAGGCTAATGACTTGCCGCGGAGAAAAGACAGGAGAACATACCCCACATAGCACGCTGGTGAGGAACTGTCTGATCCAAGACTGACAAACTAGCCTTCTGGCCGGTCTCATCGGGGGTGATAGTGAGGAAGGAGGGAATGCTCAGGGTCATCTCGCCTGTGAATCGGACTAGTTAGCATCCATCGGCCGGACCACATTTCAACCATAACACATTACCCTTGGGCCCCTTAATCTCAGCCATAAACTTAGGGATATCCTTTCCTCGTGTCCGGGTGAGAGTCGCGGGGAGGTCAATGAGCTTAAATGACACCTCCGGGGGGATGGAGAGCGCGGCACCTCCGACTCGGGACTGCGCCGGGGATGTGGTTGAGAAGCATTGTGTGCGGGGGGAGAATGCGGGAGCGAGGAATATGGGTAGGGAGCCGCGCTGGAAAGGTTCTCGGAGAAGCTGGCGGGCGCAGCGTTGGGGTATGGAGCACGACATGGTGATTTGCGCGTGTTGGGTCGGATGCTGTGTTGCGGACTTTGGATTTTGTTCGCAGATGGATTACCTCAATGGGTTTAGCGTGCACGTGATTATCTAGATCATTTGCTTCCAAAGTTCTTCCCAAGGTTTATCCTCTCGGCTACAGCGGTATAATATTCGAGTCCATTATGTGAAGAAATTGACTTGAGGTTGGAGATTTTATATTGGTTGTCTCTGTTGCCAAAGGTTGTTGAAACCTGCTTGGCGATTCCATATTGGATGCGTCTGTCGCCCGAGGTTGTTGAAACCTACTACCTAAGAATCCGAGGGCCATTCACGTCCACCACGCCCAAATGAAAGAAAATGACGTACACAATTTACCTATATTCATTCTCATCCAAGCATAGGTATCTCTTCAGACACCGGCATACTTCGGAGACCGACATTCCTCGAGATACAAAATCTCAGCTAGGCTTAACACAGGTGAGGCTCCATAATCCGAACCTCACGGCCAACTCAGCATCAATATCAAGCTCGTTCCCAGTGAACTCTTCCTCGGTGTTCAATCATGTTATCCCTTCGATTGAAGGACATATCGCATGAAGGACAATCGAATGAGCGCGGAGCTATATGCTGTGTGTCGACGTGACGCAGCAACGCTGGTTTTCCGGAGAAAGGATTGCGGTATGTGCAGTCTTTCCAATGGCATTGGAAAGATTGTTGAGCTTTCCTAAAGTGGAAAAAAAAGGTATCAGTTAAGTGTTAAAACCTGATGATGAATCAAGAGGTTTCTCACTCCTGTTTCTGCTGTCGTCCTTGCTTACGAACATAAGCTATCTTTCCCTTGGCATAGCTATCACCGCTAGCCTTGGCCCGAGGGGCCTTTGGAATAGATGAAGCGGGCCCTGGTAAATTGGTGCAAGCGACGTCGTGCCTAGGGCCGAGAGAGCCTGTCACCGGGCCCCCGGGGGCCATAGCTGCACGGTCATTCGCGATTGGAGATTGGTGTATGGCATTCTGGTTGAAGCGATACAGATCGCAACCAGCCGAGGGCGAGGTAGAAGGCGCAACGAAGCTAGACGCAACGGATGCAGTAGGATATTGTATGTGATAGGTACATGGAATAGGATTCACGGATGCTATGGATGGCTCAGCCAGCATAGAGGTTGATGATTGATGGACAAGAGGGACGAATTGGGAATAGTTGAGGTTTGTCATAGTCCAGTCATAACCATCTGCCACTTGTGAATGATCACAGTGCGTGTTGCAAGAAGGTGATGCCATACTAAACGACTATGATAGAAGAACAAGTATTAAAAAAAACAAAAAAAAAAAAAAAAAGCTAGTTAAGCAATGTGTCGAGTGAATGAACTGCAAGGTCTTGGGTAGAGGGCAATATTTAAACAACAATTTCAAGGTTAGGTGCAGCGAGATTGACCCCGTCACTCATCCTTATTTAGGGAGAAAGACAGCTGATGCCTCTAGAACAATAGAAAAGCTAACAAATATTAGATTAGATTTAATTTCTAAATTCAAAATTCAAAATTTAAAAATTCAAAATTCAAAATTTAAACATAAAAATAAAAATATTAGTAGTTAGAAAGCAACCATAGATGCACATGAACCCTACCTAACTCCGTACGTACATGATCAACCTAAAACAAACCTGATCCATTGCCTCCTTGCAGCTACTCTGCATAATGCTAGCCATATGAAGTTAGCAGGACTAAACTCTTCATTTCACCTGGTATCGATTGGCCCAGACTTCATCCGATTTGCTAGAGCTCCTGCCAATTGAGGCTCTCCCATATATTTTTGCCTCTTGCCCGACATTTTGCTGCCTTGATAGGATGGCCGATGAGCACGAGGACCACGATCCACCTACCCACTCCCGTTTACTTTCATGGTCAGCTTGTACCCATAACCGTGCCAAGCCCACAACAGCCACATTTTTGTTGGTACGGCGCAGTAAACCATGAATTTCGAATAAGCAGACTCTGTACTCCGTACGGTATGGGCGTATTTTTAAAAAGGCAGGTACTCAGGGTACTAAATTTAGTATATTTATCTTTCTCAACCCCCTACATAATAGTAGCAAGACGGTAGGTACCTACAATTTGTATATACATCTCTAAGGAAATCAAGTCACTTTTTTCATATCTTACTTTGTATACTAGGGCAACCCTAGAAAGACCACCCAATTAGTACTTCGGCGCGGCACTAACCCAGCACCTAGGCACCATACCTAGTACCATACCTAGGCATTATGCCGGGCAGAATACACGATTTTTCCTGATCGTATTACATATTCCTCTAATATGTAAGCTAGAATTAATGGATATTATACATTTTGTTTCCCATGTACCTTTTGTATGTCCACGCTATAAAATATGTACCTATTTTCAAAATTTATCGTTGACCAACACAGGGTGCCGCTGGGATCAGAGTCCTCGTGCTTACCACCTTGGTATAGAGGGCAAAATTATACCGTTTTTGCATGCTTCTAGTATCTAATATGTACCTCCAATAGTCTTGGTATCATCATTAGAATGAGCATTATCACAAAGTTGCTTAGCGGTAACTACTTTGGTGGATGATTTCCGTCCAACACTATGCTGCAATACATGGTTGAAACCCGGGTGTTGAAATCCCTTTTGGGCCAGGTCTGGGGAACATCATAGTTTCATGGATATCACAATACGGCAATACTTAGCTCGCTACGCAGTCTTACTCCTTACCATACACCAACAAAGCCCACTCGTAGATTAAAAAAAAGACTGCATGGGGCAAATGCCCGAGTGCTGAGGGGAAATTCCCCAGGACCAAGTAAAGTGACCCAAACAACTTGGATGTCAAGTCTCACTTCCGAAGTCACCATTCATCCATTTCTTTCCATCTTAGAACATCCTTCTCACATACCTTTTTATACCCATTCATCTCAGGAAATATACATGAGTGATCAAAACCCAGGACCCGTCTAAAGCCACACTCGTTCACCGGGCTAGCTAGACCATTCAATATGCGGGCAATCAATGGCTTTCAAGCGCTTTCATATATTTTCTCGACACTTGCACAGCTGAGTCGAGCCAGTGCCTCCCAATACAGTAAGGCATTTAGATATGGTCTATAATCATTTGACTAACACAAGAAGACATCCCAATTCTTGCGCCCAAACCGCCAGACATCGACGCGATCTCTTTCCTCAGTTCCCGAGCACCAGACCAAGACGGCATCTTCAACGAAGCCGTCAAAATTCTGAACTCGATGAAATCTTCACCCTCGTGCAACCTTCTAGCAGCGACAAAACTAGTGAACTCATGTCAAACATTCAACGATGGGAAAGATGGCGCGCAAACGGATAGCCCAGAGACGCTCGACCTTCTTCGATCCGTCTATGCCGCACGCCTGGCATTGTGTGAGATCGATGGCACTGGCACCCCAACGCCTCCCTCGTGCCTCCCTGTCACCGTGTCGCCGCCTCCACAGAAGAATCGATTCGGCTTTGTGAGCCGACACAGAGGCTCTGACCCTGTCTCGGATGAACTCCCGAAGGAATTATTGGAGCAATGTCTCAAGACACTTGAGTCGCGACCACAGTGGTGGACTTCTTACAGCAACAATCGACAGAATGCACTTGTGATTTGCCATGCTTCGCGAATGGAGACGGAAAAGGAGGAGCTTATTGACCTGCATCGATCCATTGCCAAGAGCAGTCTCAAGCTCAACAATGGACTTCAAGAGGCTTTGCAGAATGCAACTGCACAGTCTGCGCAGCAGCACTCATTTATCCAAGCTGTTCAATCTCTACAAGAGAAGATTGTTACCGATATGGAAGCGACAGACTCTGTGTTCAAACGAACATTCGGCAAATTTCTTCGAGAAATCGAAGCTGGAATATGGTCTCTTCAAAATTCTATATCTGTGGCTTTGTCGAATGTGCGGACTGGGACGGGTGTCCTCGAAAAGGTAAAATTCAAGGGAGACTATCGGAGTTGAGGTATGTACTAACATTCAATTAGGATATCCGGAACGTATCGACCCAAGTGGAAGCACTTCAACAGGCTCTACGGAATGCACATCAGGACACAATGGCTAGAAGCCATGAGACGTTGCTGGCTCAAGAAACCAATGCTGTTGCTCAGAGGGATCTCGCATCTTCTTTGCACTTGTCGCTCGAGTCACTTCTTGACTCAGATATGGACCGAGTGTACCGAGGCATGCAGAGGTTCGACGCTGCTATGGTGTGCTAAATATGGATTTACCTTTTGGTATATACTGTGGGACTAACCTTTTGCCCCTTTTTGTAGGAATGGTTAACCAGCCGAATGAACATGATTCTTGAGCAAGAAACCAGAATGACAGAGGTACGAGTACATCTCCCATATGTCAACTATCTCACTGACTTTCAAAGCGACTTCAAAACATGGAAATCTTCATCCAACAATCCGAATCGAAAGCAAGCGAGTTACAAAAGGCCCAAAACCAACAAACAGAAGCACTATCTGCACAATCGCGGGCACAGGAAGCCATTCAATCTGACGTGCAAGTATCGCAAGCTTTGCTGGCCAAAACTAGCGTTGCTGCTGCCAATTTGCAATCCGTTATCGACGATGCAGCGTTTAAGTTCAAACATGTTCCGGGTTTCGGCATCGGAGGATCCTCCGCATGGTCTCTCTGTGCTGTCCTGCTCATCGTCATCGCCGCCCAGAACCTTAGGGTTGCAATCGCTTTATTTTTTCTTATTTTGGGTACGTGTGCTCTTCCTGATCGAGACTGATTGATGCTAATATAATGTGGCTTAGGGCATTCTGCTGCCCTGACCATCTTCAAATTTCTTTAGTTATACACATCCTGCGCGGTAATTTGCGGACCGGATACCATTGATACCCCGGCGTTATTTTTCTTTATTTTCTTATTGCCTTTCTATTTTTTTGCTTCCCCATATCTGCCATTTATGCTTGCATCACTCATGTTTAAAATTCATTCATTACATCTAGATCTATAGCAATGGAACAATCCAGTCTTCCACTATTTAATCCGAGGGAGCTACCTATCTCCCCTTTATGCTAATGGTATGAAACTAAACAAATAGATTGTTTCAGAAAAATGGGACGAAAGTGCAAGTAAATTAGCGTCAGCACAGCCACAATAACCGGAGCCAGAGCCAAGATAAGCTGCGAGATAGGACCCATTTATATAGCGATCAACCAATAGAGTGCCCTCCTGTACGCATCGGAAATGACATACGAGAAGCTAATTCCCCTAAAAAAACAAAAACGGCAAGTCGACAGCATCGATGGGTAGTCACGTGGGAGTAAATAGATCGACTGCGCGCTTCTCCTCCTTTTCGTTCGCAACGCATTCCTCATCGGATCTTGATTCGTATTTATCAAATCTCCCTCTACTCCGATCTCAAATTCGCTGATCAAAATGCCTGGTGTTCGTAAGTGATCCTAACGCATCCCCCATACAACATAATCCCGACCCAACATTTGGCGCCCCTCGGAACCCCAAGTACACAGCGCTAACGTTTCCCCCAGCTCCCGACGCTCTTAACCAGGTCAAGAAGGGCTTCAAGCGGTTCTTCAGCCTTCGCAAGAAGGCTGCTAAGAAGACAGCCGAACAGAAGACTGAACCGGCCCCTGCTGCCACTACTGCGACTGCTGCCCCCGTCGCTGCCGCGGCGACCAGTGAGACACCTGCCGAGAAACCCACCGCCCCCGCTGCAACCCCGGACTCTGCCCCAGGTATGACACTCTCTTATCAAATTGATATCAACTCCGTCGCGCTTTTGTCACCCAACTGACTAATTGATCTAATGTAGATGCTGCTAAGGTGCCTGAGACAAAGGACGCGAGCACCGCGGAGCCTGTCACCTCCTCTGAGATGACGGCTACTGCCGGTCCCGTCGAGACTCATTACGAACCTGAGGCTGCTGCCGCTGCGCCTGCACCTGCACCTGCTGAGGCCCCAGTTGCTGAGCCCGAGGCCCCTGCTGCTGCGCCTGCACCTGCTGTGCAGTCTGAGGCGCCTGTCGCTAAGGCTGAGGAATCTGCTGTCAAGCCCGAGGAGCCTGTCGCTAAGGCCGAGGCCCCTGTCGCCGAGGAACCCGCCGCTAAGGTCGAAGAGTCCGCTGCTCAACCCGAGGCCACTGCTGCTGCGCCTGAGGAAGCTGCCGCCAAGACTGGTAAGTCAATTGTCTGAACGATGCAGAGAATAATGCTAACATTGACGCTAGATGCTCCCGCTAAGTAGAAGTGTGAATATCTACTCGATTGGCGAGAATAGCCCCTTTTTTTTGCGAATCTGATCTAACTTGCGAGTGCTTTTTTTTCCCGCTCCTTATTTTGTTTCATACCCTCAGCGTTGTATATTAATCAGTTTCACCAAGCTATGCATTGCATGCCTTTTTTTTTCATATCGGCCTCGATCAGACCACTCAATATCATGCAAAGCTCTACTCATCCATTTCATAATCCTTACGCGACAGTAAAACTCAGCGCTTGAATTTGATATATGATGTTATTGTTGCTATCGACAAAGGGGAAAAACCAACACTCCCACGGGTATCACATTGAGAATCTATCCTGATGCTAGATAGTTTCATTCCTCCCCGCCAGAGGAATGATCATCCCCATCAGCCATAGCGATATCTTCAACGCTAACACCCGCCGCCGCAGCCTTCTGCTCTCTCGCCTTTTGTCTGCGCTTGAGCTTCCTATCGCGGTTCTTCCGAGTCCGCTTCTCCGCTTCATTTTCCTTGGCAGCCTGTGCGGCCGCAACGCGCTTGCGCAGCTGCACTCGTCGCTTCTTGCCTGGCTTCTTGCGCGTAAGTGGACTCTTCGAGACGGGTGCGCCCTCTACCACGTAGACCGGAAGACTGTTGGCTGGCCGTGGCAGTTTGGTCTGATGTCGCTTGAGATGGATGACTCGCCAGGGGAGATGGCAGCCCGGCTATGAATTAAGTTAGTATGTATAAAACTAACCAAGTGGGTGTTCACTTACCCATACTAGCGAGTTCGCCCATGTCAGCATGTGCTGCCCGCTAACGGCCATATCCTCGAATTGTTTCTTCTTTTCCGCTATCCGGATCTCGTCTTCGGTGGTAATTTCGCCGCTCCTTGTGCCCTGGAGTGAAGGTGTAGAGAAGTAATAATCCCACCCGCGGGAGGCTTTCACAAACCGTCCCTCGGTGCCAGCTCCAGATCCCGGTGTAGGTGAATGCAGCCGAATCCTCAATTTCTGGGTAGTCGCGGCCTCTGTATTTTTCTCCTTTGTATCCTTTCCGGACTGCTTGGTGGTATCTTCCGTTGATTTGGCGGGGGCACTGAATAGCCGGAACTCGAATTCTTGTTCTTCATCCTCATCCTCCGCAGGCTGTGAGGGATCATTGTCTTGGCTAGTTGTCTCCTGTGGAGTATCCAATTGATCGAGATTGAGTAGTTTTCCTAGGCGGGCGTATGCATCCTGGGCGGCGGCGTCATTTGGTGCTGGTGATGGCGAGCGAGATGATGCTGGTGAACGCATCTCATCGCGGCGGACGCTGTATAAGCCACATTAGTTGTTGGGTACATTGAGAAAAGCCTAGGTGAATTGCTTGCTCACATACCGCTTGGCATTTGGTAGATCAAACATGGTGTGGTGTGTGGGGGAGAGTCGTAAGACCAAAATGCCAAATCAAGAAAAACGGTGTTTCCACGCCGCTCTGCGGCCACGGCCTGATGACATGGCACGGACCGCCCAGCCTCAACTTCCAACTTCGAAGAAGTCCTTTTATCTACATTGTGACTCTCTACTGCGCCATTTGTTTCACTTCATATCCTCTGTTTTCTGCATATTCCACACTCATTACCTTCCGATAATTCCCTCACCTGCTCCAAAGGGTACCCGCACCTCAACTATTGGGGTGATTAATGCCTCGTGCCTATCGCATAGCGCAAACGTGCAGCCAAGAATATCCCCGGTTCTGAACTTCCGATCCCGATCCCTATAAATGGGTATCTGTGCCTCCTGCCTCGGCGGGAATCGCCACGAGTCTCCTGAGGTGAGTTCCGAGTTTGGAGCTGGTTTCCTGTCACCATGTTCAGCGCGCATTACCTCGGTCTGATGCGCAATGCGTGGGATGCCTGTCGCAGAGCACACTTGTCTAACATTTCTTTCTCAAAGCCTGAGTCAGCCCGTCTACTCGACGAGGACCCTTATCAAGCTGGATATGGCTACGGAGCACTCAACCATGCCCACCAGGCCAGCCAGCCGGATTCGGAATATGTGAGACGTGAAAGGGAGGCGCTGGAATCAATTTGCCAGCGGACATCTGAGTGAGTATACAATACTAGTTGCCCTTTGGTCTGGCATGCGTTGAGTGGGAACTGTATTCATGCTAATCATATCTCTCAGTTCCGTCATCGATATCTGGTCCATCCAACCACAACCACACCTTCGACCCCAAGCAACTCTTCACACCCCTATCTCTGCATCTCCCGTTTCATCCCAAAGAACTGACACAACAACACTTGTTACATCCACTCATCGCAAATCACCGCCAAGCCGCCCCACCTCCGGCGCATCAGGCACCGTACCAAAACACTGGGGTGAGGTTGTCGTGAATCCGAATAAGAAACGATCTCGTACCGATATCAAATCGGATGCTAAGGCCAGCCATGATGTGTTTGGAGTTCTCAACGTCACCTAATATAAGGGGGTTGGGACATGCATCACTGCACATTGACGCTGCACATTGACGCTGCACATTGACGATGAGATGCACACGACAAAAGAGGGTGCGGGCTGTGAGGTTAAAAATCAAGTAATGCAGATAAGGGTACTGGAAGACCCGTTTTATTATTTTCTCGTGCTGCGTTGTTATTTGAGGGATGTTTGTTTCTTGCATTGATCGCAGGTCGACTGTTTTTCGCACATACATAGCCATTCCTTTTCCCTCTCTTCATGGTCTGATAATACCCAATGGCGCAGACTTTTTATTTTGTTATTGGATTTTCTTTTCTTCATCCCATGTCGATTTCTTTTCTGTTGGCGTGTTTTGTTATTTTCAGAGTTTGTTTCTTTGTCTTCATATCATCTTGTCAGTTGCGCACTGCTTGTATATGTAGTTTTGTTTTCGAGTGCCGGACTTCACCCTTTATCTTTTTGCATAGACACAATTTGAATTTCCATCGCCATTATCCAGCGAGTTGCTGTAAATCAGGAGAACGTATGGATGTAGGCGCTGAAAATGCCAATCCTTCCATGGAGGGCATATATCGTACTAAGTCAACCCATGTAGAAATTTAGTTTTGGTTGGGATGGTTCCTATATGAAAAGTATTTCGTGCTTACTATACAATTGAGATATCACGAGAAGCATCATAAAAAATGAATATCACTCCCCATACATATGAGAGATTCAGCATCATTTCAAGGTTGTTCAACCCATGACTCCGCCGATAATTAGCGGAAATGCCTCTTGGGTGGACCGAAATACATAATAATAAGATTAAGAAAAGAAACAGACTTGAGGATTGACAGGGCAAAAATAAATGGATACATGATAACTCCCCTATGATAGAAAAAAAGAAAACGCCCGCTGATATCCAGTGCCGAGATGGGCATAGAAGAGAGTAGGTTGATGCAATATGTTCATGCCGGGTCGATCCTAAACCTAACGGAAAGGCTCGGACTGCAGACCATCAGACATCGTCCATTGTACCCGCAGGCTCTTCGCCATCAGACTCGTAGCTTCCCGCCGAGCTTAGCTCATCTTCTGACTCGGTGTCCTCGCCTGCTTCGTCCACAGCCTCTTTGCTAGCGTATTTGGCAACATATTCTGGTAGTGAGTTGTTAGTATCGCGTATTAGCAAACAAAAGCCTTTTGATTGTAACACACCTTTCACCTTTGCTTCGTATGCCTTGGGTTCCCTCATCATAAGCGCAGCTGCCTCCCCGTTGAGAGGATCCGAAGGGTTGGGGTAACGGAGGAGTTGGGGAAGGAAGACCTCAAATATGTTGAGCATGTCGTACATGGGTGACCACGTTTGGTTGATCACGTCAAGGCAGACCGAGCCGGACCTAGGGCGCAAAAATCACATT
Organism: Penicillium expansum; assembly: GCF_000769745.1. Lineage (NCBI taxonomy): Eukaryota > Fungi > Ascomycota > Eurotiomycetes > Eurotiales > Aspergillaceae > Penicillium > Penicillium expansum. The sequence continues at coordinate 288,075 of NW_015971264.1, forward strand.
AACCTCCGAGTTTTGTTTCCATGCATGTCGAACCACCCTTAACTCACAGCTCGTCGATATTTGGGTGGAAGATCCTGTTGACGAATCCAATGCTCGGGCTTTTGTATGGGTACTGATCAGGCAATTCGACGTGGATTTTCCAGAGGCCTCCGGTGAATGGTGCTAGAAAGGTTAGTATGAGGTAATACCGGTTGATTATATGTGATACGTACTCTCTTCTGGGCCCTTGAAACGAACGTAGAATTCTTGCCTGTTGGTAGTAATTGGTATCGAAGAGCTTCGTTTGGTGGATTGTGGGGTAGATAAAGTACATACACTAGATTTCCGGAGTTAGCGTATAGATCCATAGCTGTCAAGGGGCCGGAACTTACTGTTATCATTGACTAGAGTCACCTCATAGTCACTCATGAGCCTATATAAACTGTCAGAATGTTTCCTGGCAACCAAGTATGCTCGCCGAGGCCGATTAAAAATGTTGGGAAAGCGGCGGGCAAATTGAAAGGCTAGGGGATTGTCAGTCGTACATCCTAGCCAAAGGTTAGTGCCGTTCATTTTGAATATTGCCAGACTTGCAGAGCGTACTTCATGACCTGTACAATGAACAAAAAACGATATTAGCATCTCCGGCGACTCTGGGGGCTTATCGGACTATGCGCAACATTACTCACATCTGTCTCGATTCTGCGCTTTGGGCTACTCATGTTGGCGGTTTGAATAGCGAGGGAGGATTTTGGATATCGCAGGTATTGTCGGCGGCGGGCTCTCACGGACAAAGCAGACCCAGCAGTGTCAAATGTCGTGCTTCACAACCAGATATCCCCGGAGTCGGAGCGGGGAAGTAATGGGCGGGGCAGATGATAGACTTTGAAATAGATGTTGAGTGATTAAAGGCTGAGTTTATAAGGGAAGCAAAGTGAGGAGAATAACAAATATCAAATAAGGCTTCACTTGTTAGACCTGAGACTAAAAGAAGAGAGGAGAATGAGGTCTTGGATCAATGATCCATTAGATCGGGCATGATGAGTCGATGAGTCAGCGCCTGCCGAGCCCGGCGCCATGACGATGACTGGGATAGGTGGATCCATGCCTTGTATGATCCACTTGCTATATCGTACAACTTGAGAAAAATGTCCGTTCATCTTACCATGATATTGTTGCCAAGGATAGACCTCTATATGGTGCGAATCAGCCAACTACAAACACCATTGGCATTTGGTTATACGCCTGTGAGTTGTTAATTCTCGCGGCTATTCTTCATAATGGTATAATGGTATTTCAGACATGAATGTACAACAAAGAGGCACATTTTCTACCGTGGAAACGTTACAGGTCATATCATCTATAGCCAATCATGCAATAAAAGTATACATCCAAACATAGAGGCACCACGGCTACCATTAAGCGGTCAGGTCCATCTGGGTGTTTGAATACCTTTTTTCTTTTATCGTCTGGTCCAACTCGGATACATTATTTCGTCAGAGCGTTTAGATTCAATCAAAATAGGTAATGACCGTGGAGGGCTGGAGCAACAACAGTGCTCTGTTACCCTCCAGTTAGGTTAGAGCTGATCATGTGGTACCACGTGACCTACCTAGGTATAGCCCCTCGTTTGTAGTCCAGGCGCTTTGCCTCGCAATCATCATCAGGTGCCCAGGACGGGTACCCAGGCAGGTCCACTCAGGTGCACCTGGTCGATTATGTAAGAGTATTTAAGTCCCCCAGGTAGTTAAGCCAAAGATCATAACAACAATCGAAACGTCTGATTTCGCTACAGCGGTATGTATATTAGGTCCTAGTCTCCACTAGGGGTCACCGTAGGTAGTTGTGGCCGCTACGTAATATGATTATCTTCTCAGTTATCAGTGCAACATTTTCAGTCATGTTCCCCTGTCAAGTCTATGACGACCGAGTCCCATTCTGGCTTCCAAAGTAGCGGGTATGGTTTGAAATTAAAAAGAGCAGGTATTGTTGTATATTTATACCTGCCATTTATTTCTGGCCATATGGTAGATCCAACTAATACTTGTGTCGAGTCTTAATAGAGAGCGGCCAAGAATACAGATCCACGGGTTCGTCCCATATACGCCGGCCGATGAAAATGGGCGCCCAAAGCCACAGAGTCTTGTGCAGCTAGCTCAGCCTATGGGTCTTATTATTGGAGTGATTATTGCAATCAGCTTTAGGGTATTTTATTTGTGTAGGTATGGAGAAATAGCTTTCTAAAATCCAGATCTTCTACCAGTTACTAAGAGATAATCAGATTATTGCTGCTTAAAGAACAGAATTTCGTAATCATACATTTCCCCAATAGCTATAAAATACCAGCGTTCAGCACTGCCAGGTTCATCATGAATAGACCCCTCGTGTTGCTATAGCTAGCCTAGGCTTAAATTTAGGTGATACGTGTTTGAAGAGCAATGGCATGAAACCCCATCTCCTTGGGGCCTTTTCTTTCAATATCTTCTATGATTTAAAGTGTTTCTGGGGAACACCATGTGGTAAAGAAGCTCGATATACATCTGAATAGCATATATCGACCTCTATACAGGATCAAGCTCAAACAAATTTCGCCTCGCTACAGATGAGCTCGAGAAAAAGTACGCTCTTTGTATCATGATTGCCGCGTATACTGCGTATTTCTTTTACATATACCACTAAATGCAGATAGGCCACGGAGGAAGTCAACCTAAGAACTTTGGTCCTACCTATATGGTTAATGCCAATCTAGACTTCTAGCAGTGGAATATATATTTGTTGGTGGCTGGCTACTCACATACTGTATTGCAATGCGTCCGCCCATATCCAAATCGTTCAAGCATGACATTCAGCCTGAATCAATTAATCACACAACCAACTCTACTTTCCGTAGTAGCTGATCTCGCAGCAAGTCTCTGCAAACCGCAGCGGAATAATAGGAATAGTTGGTGCATTATCGATACCATCATATCATGTCTGCTACAGCTGCCTGCAGCCAGGATTCCAATTGAGACGTATGAGTCCACAGGTCAATTAGGGACTGAGTCCCCATGCGAGCAAACGAAGCGAGCGTGATGTTGTTGATGGTTGGTGGTTGTACGGGGAGGAAATGATTGGTTGAAAGAGTGGCAATAGTGGGTCTGTTGCCTAAGGTTGCCTAAAGATGCCTGGACGCTAACTCTAAGTGGATATCAAGCATATGAACCTAAACATTGGCCTCTGTCTATTTAAACTTCATGGGGTCTCTCCTGATTTTGACATTTAACTGACATACCATCTCAACATCTTAACACTCTTATTACATTTACACAATCGATATCATGACTTCTTTGCCCACCCTCCCAGTCAAGCACAATGACTTTGTGAAGTATGTCAACTCCAACCCGGAGAAGCCCATGGCCGACTTGGTTCAGCCATATAACGAGTATGATGCTGTTTTGCGCAAAAGGTTTGCCCAAGAGCCATCTCATCCATCAATTCAAGATAACCACGTCAACATTGTGCCACTATACGACCAGACTGGTTCCACAGAAATTTCCATTCGAGCTAGAGACCTTGTCTTGGAAACACCAGAGCAAACGGAGAAGTATCTTTTGCCCCTGAGTGCAAAAGACAGGAAACCACATGGTTCCATGGCAGTTGTATCCTCTTTGAATGAGTTCCAGAACAACTTTGCGCTCTTCACGGAGGGCTCATTGAGTGACATTGACTGGTCCAACGTGGTCGCTGCTGGTAGCGCTGTTGTGACCTCACTTTTGCCTGTGCCAGAGAAATATCGCAACTCCAAGCGTGGCCTCCGCAAGTACTACCATGAAGAATTTGCTCCAGCGTCAGATGTGGATCTTTTCTTGTATGGTCTGAATGAGGAGCAGGCTCTCGAGAAGATTATGCACATCGAGGATAAGATCAAGAACACTATCCTCTATGAGACTTCGACTATCCGGACTAAGAATACAATTACCATTGTTTCTCAGTATCCGAACCGCCATGTGCAGATCGTGCTTCGCATCTACCGCTCAGTTGCTGAGATTCTTACCGGCTTTGACGTTGATGTTTCGTGCGCGGCTTATGATGGGCACCAAGTATATACCTCCCCACGTGCAATCGCTGCGTACATCACGCAAGTGAATCAGATTGATCTAACTAGACGATCACCGTCATATGAGAACCGTCTCTCCAAGTATTCACACAGAGGATTTGAGGTTTTCTGGCCTGCTCTTGACAGATCGAAGATTGACCCGGTGAGAATTGAATCCAATCCTTTTACAAGATAAATGAGATTTCAGCAAAACTGATTTTCGCGATAGACTATTTTCGAGAGAAGCTTTACCAGAACCGAAGGACTTGCAAGACTTCTAGTATTGGAAAAGCTTCCTCGGTCCCAAGACCGAGACAACTATCTTCAAAAGAGGCGCGAAGAACGAGGTCGTCCTCCTCTGAATTTGTACCTGCAACGTCGTCATGGCAAAATGCTGCATGGTAATCTCAAGGATGATTGGGAAGATGAGGTACCTGAATGGCAAGAGCAAGACCAAGTGTCTGATTACCATACTTTTGTTCGTACCTCTACTACAACCGACTTGCGGGCCTTTTACTCTTACTGACCCTATAATAGACCATTCCTTACGGTCGGAGGTTCAACGCCAGGAGTATTGAGAAGCTACTTTACACCAAAGACCTGTTACTGAATGCCCAATGGAATCAGCCTAAAGACCGTAAAGTTTATCTTCATCGTCATCCAGCATTCTTCGGTGAAGCAGAACATGTCATTGGTGACTGCTGTGGCTTCTGCCCCAAGCCTGTTACCGAAGAGGAAATCAAGGTCGCGGACGAGGAGGCCAAGATTTATATCTCTAATCAAATTACGTTCATCAAAGACGATCCCGGTCGCCAGGAAATTGGAAGTTTCAATCCAATCACTGAGACTGACTGGACCGGTGAGTGAATTGTCCGACAGATTCCGCATTATGAATCGTGCACTAATACGAACATTATAGAAATGGCTTACGTTGGTCGTACCGAGAGACTTTGCCAGGCAATTGTGGCAAACGATGTTGACGCCGTTAAAGCTTTCCTTGCAGACGAGGGTACCAACCCGGACCGTCGTGACTACACTGGACGGACACCACTCCAACTCGCGTGCATGTGCTCGACCCCTGAAGTCGTCCAATGCCTTGTTGACGGCGGTGCTCGCATGATTCCCCGCATGGCTGATGGAAAGACCGCGCTCCATCTCGCTGCCGCCCGGGGACACGTCGAGATCATTCGAATTTTACTCACAAAGAGCAATGAGAATGAAGAAGAAGAATCTAAGAAACAAGACGCTCTGAAAAATAACAACAAGTCAGAGGCCACACCTAGTAAAGAGGAGGATGAAGATATCGATATGGTTGACCAAGATGATGCCATGTCCAACACCTCTGCCTCTTACGTCAAGGTTGAAGGCGAGGAGAAGGAGGATTTGACCAAATACGATACTCTCGACGAGAACGACCTCGAGCCAGATGTCTATGACATCAATGTCGTTGCATGGGATAGCCGGACTGCTCCTTTGCATCTCGCCATTCTCCATGGCCACATCGAGGCCGTGAGAGAGCTTGTCACATCCTTTGGTGCCGATGTCTTGATGCCGATCAAAATCATGAACGATCACTCCAGAACACCCCAGGCTGCAATTCTCAATCTAGTACTCGTCCATGCTCTCCCATTCGAGAAAGCAAAGGAGATGTCGCAGACCCTTCTCGATCTCGGTGCCTCTCCAGCCCAAGCAGACCTCAGGCAGAAGACACCGCTATACTACCTTGCTCATTCTGACAAGCTTGATATTCTTGATATCTACATGCAGCATGATGAACCTGCAGTAAAGCGCGCAATCAATCACTTGGCAGCTCAGGGCTCGTTCTGGACACCGGAATTTTCTTCGGCATTGATGGCCGCTCTCACTGCGAGGAGCGCACCCGCGGCAGCCAAGCTGTTGGATACAGGTGCCCATCCCGAGATTGATCTCGGCGAGCTTGTGAAGGCTATTACGGCATCTAGAGGAGCCGCAACTTACTATGGTGACATTGAAGAAGATGCAAAGAGCAGTTTGAAGCAGCCAATCTTGCTGGCTGTTGAGAATGAGCTTCCTTTGGTCGCCATTGATCTGCTTCATCGGGGTGTGAACCCTAACTCTGAATTTAAGGAGAGATATCAACAAAAGGGTCAAACGGTATTGGACGTCATGCGCCAGACTTTGCAAACTCTCCGTGAATTTGTGGCCGAGCGCAAGGACCAATGCTATGATCATTCCATTGCAACTCCCCTCGATCCAAATGACGAGACGTATCTGTCAGAATTCCAATCTGGTAGTTACAAAATGTTCATTGCAAAGGATCTGCTCCGCAACGTGCGCAAGACAAACCGAGAGGCCGAAGAACAAGCCAAGAAGGCTGAAGCCCAACCGGCTGAGCCTCCTGGCTTGGTCGAGAAGAAGGTATTCATTGCGGAGTTGATTCGCGACTACGAAAAGCTGGAGTTCATCCTGCTGCAAAAAGATGCTAAGACCTGGGACGAGCTTCATCCTCCGCTGATCGCTCCCGTGACGTACCCAGTTCAGGTTTCGACTGAGCAGACAAAGCTCACTGCTACGCCTTGGAAGGTCAACTTCAACTTTAATGTACCAGCTATTACTGACAATGCTCGCGACGGATACCTTCAACTGTACGTATTTACTTTTTATCCCCCACAGCTCAAGGACATCCTGCTGACATTGACATAACAGTTTCGAAGCAGCTTGGAATGGCGACATTGATACCATCAAAACTTTGACACTGGGCATGTGGGGATCTCTCAATGAGCAAGCACCACTTGAGATCGCCGTAACCGACAAGCAAGGCCTGTCCGCCCTTACCATTTCCATCATGCGCGGCCATTTCGCTGTCGTCAAGGCTATTCTTCAAATTCTCCAAGTACAGTACAAGGCGAAGGAGCCTCGCGGTCGGAAGCGCTTTGAGATCGACATCGATGAATGCTCTGACGACTGTGGAGACTCTGATGAAGAGAACGAAGATCTTAACATTGTCAGTGACATTGTTGATGATACCTTCACCCACGAAAACATCGGTGAAGTTACCAGTCAGGTCGAGAGCAATATTACCCCTCTTGCTGCTTTCGAGGCGCGGTTAAATGCCTACATGTTTTTAGACGAATATCAGCAGGACGGTTGGAACAAGAGAGAGAACCCTGTCAATGTTTACGGCTTGTTGAAATACGCTGTTTACACAAACAACATCTCTCTTTTGGAGTTCCTTTTGAAGACCGGACTGGATCTTGCTTCCACTAACCCATCTGGAAAGAGCGAGTTCTCGGTGAAGTCTGATGAGTTCCAGCTTGCGATCTCGCTTGGACGTACTGATTGCCTTGCCAAAATGATTCAAAGTACTGGCGCTGGCCTTCCACTTACAAAATTGAGTGATGACTGTGGCGTTGAGGAGAAGAAAGAGCCTCAGTACTACCCTGGATTGTCGATTCGTGGCACCAAGCGTGCCGATTGGGCTAATGCTGGCCGAGAGCAACCGATGAGAGCTCAAACACAGCGTCCACCCCTTCTCATTGCGGCTCGTCGGGGTAATCTGGCCAGTACGGAGTTCTTCCTTGGTACAGCACCTGCTCGCTATTACCTGGAGTATCTCAATGCAAACAAGGATGATGAGAGAGTCAAACGACTGACCAAGTCCAAGCTGGGACTCGAGGGAACACTCTTAACCTGGTTACAAGCGAGAAGTAAGTGTTCTACCTATTCAGCAATTTTAACAAAGATAACTAACCATGTAAAAGACAACCTCGTTCTCCACTGCGCAATCATGTCTGAACCAAATGACGAATCCGTTCGTCTGGTACAGTATCTTGTGGATCATCACCCCGAATGCATGGAGGTGCGATCGACAGAAGGACTGACACCTCTCGCCTGGGCCATGTCCCTCCACAAGGTCCGCTTCGCCCGAATTTTGGTAGAAGCCGGAGCCAACCAGGCCGTCCGTGACAAAGAGGCACGCAATCTCCTCCACCTGATCCTCGTATCAGACGGTGGTCGGGTCTGTAAGAACTCCTACCGATTCACCAAACTCCTAGACCTGTTGGATAAACAACTCCTCCCAACAATGCTCATAGAGCGTGCCGGCGATGGCTCAAGAACACCCTTTGCACGCTGGCTTCACGCCCAACCCCACTTCACACCACGGGATCTGGCCATCCCTCGGCCTCCTAACAGTCCCCAGACTGACGATGAAATTATAATCTCCATGACGAATCTCATTCTGGACCTAGCCAATTCCACGGACCAAAAGCATCTTGAGGTTTTTGATGAAGCTGGAAACACACCAGTGCACGATGCTGTCAAGAACGGTTTCCCCCAGGTCCTTGGACTACTCCTCGATCGTCGTGCTGATATGCTCAACCGGGAGAATGCCACTGGTACCACTCCTCTTGAAATGGCAGTTGACGCTTGGGTTAACAAGAGTACTTCTGCGCCGCCTGACAGCCCTTCATGGACGTCGCATAACCACCCTGAGTGGCAGAAGGCCGTTCATCGTGCTCCCCACTTTTTCATCCCTGGTTGCAGGGTCAAGTATGATCAAGAGAAAGTTATGCTACGGGTTTGTCAGGAACGGGCTCAGCAACGACCGGCAAAGAGAAGGCTTGTCAGTCTGTTTGAGGCGAATGAGGTCGCTAAGAGATTGGCGGCGGCGGGACGGACTACTGGTCGGGGCCGGAATGTTGGCTCTGAAGATAATGATGAGTCTGCAGGTTCTAAAGACGATCCTGAAGGATGGGGAAGCATGAATTCTCATTGGTAGTTGCTTGTGTTAGGAACAATATATTTTAGCACCATGTTTATCTATACTCAAGTTATCTTATTTGAATACATCTCGGTCATATGTCTTGCTTTATTTCCATTATTTGAATTTATAAATTTCAATCAAATAATAAACGTTCGAATATACTTTTGTATCATAAACTGCACCATTTCAGCAGCTGTTCAGTCCTCAGTGCTGCTCTTCAGCCGGCAACTGAACCTTCACTGCACCCTCCGCCAGAGCTTTATTCTGACTATTCTTACTAGCGATATAGGAATTAATATACTCGGGCACTTCCGCAACCTTACTATCGCCGCTTGGAATCGGCGTTCCAAAGGTTTCCCAGACTGGAACAACACCAGTCCAGACACTGCTAGTGACCTGCTCATTGCCAGAGTCCTTACGCTCATCCGAAACACCCCCATCACGGATCTTGCCACTGCCATCCACAATCTTGACCTTTAGAATGACAGTCGACTGCATCTCAGCACGGTCTGGCGGCACACGTGAGTGATCCCAGCGGTCTGCTAGAACAGAGTTCGTGATCAATTTCATGGCCCAGAGCTTTTCTTCCTCGTCTGTGACGAGAGTCGCGTAGCCGTGGAGGATAGCGGAGCGGTAGTTGTAGCTATGGGAGTTTGGTGTGAGTGACAGGATCAGCCCGTCTATTTTGCTGGTTGCCACGCAGATGGGGAGTCCCTCGCCATCGCTGCAGCTGCGGGCCAGGTTCATAATCCGTGAGCTGACGTAGCCGTGGAGATAGCATTCTAGAGGCTCATCGATGCTTGCGGAGGGAAACTCGAATGATCCCATTTGTCCAATCATTGGAAGGATTGCGGGGAATGGGTCATCTGGTCCTGGGTTGAAGGATACATGGAGAACTTGGGAGTCATTGATGATTGAATGAATTGGACCCAGGTCATATGTGGCTAGAATATAGTGTTAGTAGTTGGCTTCGGTATTATTTTATAGTTATATCGTACCTCGATGCTTGTACCGATTGGCGGTATTGGAAACTTTCTTAGGGTAGGTCAAGGTTCGTCCCATGATGTATATAGTAGTCTGTAGAATGAGCCTTGAAGTTAAGAGAAGCAAGAAATAAGCAACGACGAAGCAAGTATTTAAGTAGATTGATGATGAGTCAAGATAGGTGATCTGTATGAGTTAGGGCAGCACGCCTTCAAACACCCATTTTAGCAGGTCCATCCGCGCAAGATTTCCCCACAAAGGTTAGACTGGAGCATGTGATGACAAGGTGTGCACAGATCCATCAAATCAAGGATTATTGAATACCACAGGGTATAGGAGTGGATGAGAGAAGGGGTCTCCGATGCCAAACGCACCCGAGGTGATTGGCCCACACCGCCGACTGGACCGTGAACCTGGCGATAACAACACCTTCAACAGTTCACTCTTATCAACTTATTTTTGGGACCTTTAAGCATGGCGGCATGCAGGTCTCTTGTTCGCCAATGTGCGAGCTTTATGCGCTCATCTAGGCCTTTGAGTCATCCATTGCGCCAATTGCCTAGATGCAACCCTCTACCTCGCAGTTATGCTACCTCGGTGGCTGCCGCGGAACTCAAATTCGGCCAGCCGCTGCATGAGACGCATCCCCACATCCTCAGCGCAGGTGAACGTGTGTTATTATCCGTATCCATGCTGTGTGTTATTTAGCTGATCGTTTTTTGTCTAGTGACGCCCGGAATCACCGCCCTTGAATATGCGCAACGTCGATCGAAGCTCGCCAACAAGCTACCCAAAGGCGCGATTGCGGTGCTGGCTGCCTCAGAGGTCAAGTACCGTGCGCAAGGTATCTTCAATGAGTACCGCCAGGATTCGAATTTCTTTTATCTGACGGGTATGTTTGATTGGCACGCCGTTGATGCTACGGAGGACACCCGCTAAACGTTTGCGCGCCGGATAGGATTCAACGAACCCAATGCACTGGCGATCATCGGGAACGACGGCTCTGGCGACAACCATATCTTCCATTTATATGTGCGGGAAAAGGACCCCAAGGCAGAACTCTGGGACGGAGCGCGCTCCGGGACCCAGGCCGCTGTGGACGTCTTTAATGCGGATGAGGTGCCGGATATCCGATCAATGCCCAGACGAATCATCAAGCTGACACCGAGAACAGACAGGAAACATTGAACGCATTGGAGATATTCTGCCAAGTATTGTCCAGGGAGCGACAGAGGTTTACTCGGACATCCCTACATCTGATGGCTCAAGATCATCTTTGAATCGGTATCTGTATGGGCCAACAGTCGCGTCGGAAAAGCTGAAGAAGGCCATCGACCACCGCAGGGTCAAGCCGTTGAAGCATTTGCTCAATGAAATGCGGGTGTTTAAGAGTGAGAATGAGGTTGTACAGATGCGCCGACTGGGACAAGCGTCAGGGAGAGCTTTCACCGAGGCTATGCGACAGGACTTCACGCGAGAGAAAGATCTCTATTCTTTCTTGGAGTACCAGTTCAAGGTGAATGGTTGTGATACCAACGCTTTTGTCCCGGTTGTCGCTGGTGGTCAGGTAAATTACTCGATCTTTTCAAGCTGGATTCGATGCTGACGGACCCAGAACGCCTTGGCTATTCATTACACTCGAAATGATGATGTATTGAAGTTCGTATGCCCTTTCTAAATTATTATGGGATTCTGCTTACATTTAATTCCAGGGATGGTGATTTGGTTCTCGTTGATGGCGGTGGTGTGAGTTCTTTATCTGAACTTAAACTTTTCAGTTCTAGGACACTGACCAAGCTACAGGAATGGGGAGGTTATATTTCCGACATTACTCGCACATGGCCTGTCAACGGCAAGTTCTCCGACCCCCAGCGGGATCTGTACAATGCTGTGCTCAAGGTGCACCGGAACTGTCTTGCTCTGTGCCGCGAGACCTCCAATCTTTCTTTAGACAAACTCCATGGCATCGCCGAGAATGGATTGAAAGATGAGCTCAAGTCGCTTGGCTTTGATCTTTCTGGCAATGTATGCGTCCAAACTCCTTCCACGTGGAGTATGCTGCTGACTCCGACTAGGCACTGAACGTTCTTTTCCCACACCACCTAGGCCACTACGTTGGCCTGGACGTCCATGACTGCCCTGGGTATTCCAGAGGCTATGACCTGAAAGCAGGTCAATGTATAACAATTGAACCGTTCGTCCCCAGCCTCTTTTCTTCCCAGACCTGAAACAAGCTAATCCATGCTAGGGGTATCTATGTTCCTAACGATGAACGATGGCCCGCTCACTTCCGTGGGATCGGAATTCGCATCGAAGATAGTGTTTGTGTCGGAGACGAACACCCTATTGTTTTAACCCCTGAGGCTGTCAAGGAGGTATGTTTTAAACTTTAATATGGCCTTCCTTCAATCGTTACTAACTTGTACTAGGTTGAGGACATCGAGGCACTGCGTAATTAGATGCGATGTATACAGTAGCAGTCGGATCCCTGAAGTTCCCATGTACAATAGCATAAGGCCTCAAAAGATCATATTTGAGCCCCTTTATTTTATTTTATTTTGTTTCCTATGAACTATAATCTACATGTCTGAATTTTCCTTGCCTAGATTACTTTGTGGTGGCTGGTCTAGGACTGTTTGGGGGCTGATCAGAAGGCTGGTCCGGGGTGGTTGGAGACTATTGGACATTTTTAGCGGTTGTATGTTAAGAAGAGAAAGATTGGACCAAATAGCCCCAGAGAATGAGATTGAGAATGAAGTAAAGAAGGAAAGAAGGTCGAAAAGAATCCTGGTCGCGGTCAAAGAATGCAATGTTGATGTTCATGCTTCGCGCGCTGCCGTTGGTTGTCAGGCCTCCGCCCAAAACAAACTGAGCTCCACACCACACGACTTGCTTTGCTCTTCTTTCTTTCCTCCTCCAGGTCTTCCACCTCGTCTTTCTCCTCCCAACTCTTGGCCACTTCGATCTATTCCTCTTTCCTTTGGTTACCTGCTATTGTCTCTTGGGATACAATGTCCATTCTCTGATCTCCTCTAACCCTCGAAAGACGTGTAGCACGCGTGCTCTTCACCGAGTACCCCTCTTTGATATTTGACTACTGTCACTCTCCAGCATCTCCACGCGTTCTCAACCCTGGGAACTTGTTTCCCAATGGCAACGGTCTTTGTGCCCCCATCGCCACGAAACTCTATGGCCATGGCGACTCGTCGTCCACTCGCAAACGTCCCGAATGCAACCAATTCTCCACACAGGGCAGGGCTCTTGCCAGTTAAACGAGCTCGCTCTAATCAAATGGAGATTCCGTACGGACAACCACCGCCGAAGAAACAAGTTATGGAGAGCATCGAATACGAAACACGCTCCACCACCTGCCAAAACACGAACACGGACTCGAAACTATTCGCGCGGCGATCGAACAACGGCAACCCTAGCGCATTTGAGAAGAAGCTCGTCGCAGCCAGGGAGAAGGAACGTCAACCGCTCGTGAAGCACGTCAAAGCCGAGAAGGCCCCGGCAGATACCATGGACTCTATTCGACAATGGCAACGGCATTATAGGAAGGCGTTCCCTCAATTTGTGTTTTATTTCGATAGCATCCCCGAGGATGTGAGACGGCGGTTCTCTCGCCAGGTTATTGCTCTTGGAGCTGTAAGTCATACTGCCCATAGAACATTCAACTGGTCTTGGTTGCACCTCTTGTCTCCTGTCTTCATTGAACACCATTCATTGGCATCTTCTCTAACCCACTTTAATGCAGCGTGAGGAGAAGTTTTTCTCGCGATTAGTGACCCACGTTGTCACTTCGCGTGCTATCCCCCCGGAGTCAGCTACTCCAGCAGAACCGGAGTCAACTGCAGACGCCAGCAATGGTGATAGCACCGTCCAAACTGTCAACCCTTCTCTCCTCGAGAGAAATGGCGAGTCTCACCTGCATGCTTCTTTGAAAACTGAGACACGTCGAGACCAAGGCACCATGGATATTCTGCAAAGGGCCAGACAGATGGGCATGAAAATATGGGCGTTGGAAAAACTTCAGCGTATGATCACTACCATTAATGACAGTGACATTGGTGCACAATATGAACAAGCTGCCCGAAACAAGGCTGCTGGTGGTCACGCCGTCAACGGTAGGGGGGAAAATGACCTTTCACGGGTCCTTCGCCAGGAACTTCTCAATGGACCATCTGATCGTGATCCATTGGCATCAATGGAAATGATAATGTTCAAAGGACCATTTGTCTACATCCATGACATGAACGAGAAGACCAAACCAGTCATGGTTCGGGAATACTCCCGAGTCGCTAGACGCCAGGATGGATCTTGGCCACAGTTCCGAAGTGCTCCCCTCGGAAAGTGTCCCTTCATAGATGAGCCCCCGAGCAGGAAGGAATATGACCGACACCGCCTGCGCCAACTACACAAAGAGAAGAAGCCTGCCTCTCACAGGGCCGATGGAACTCATGATGCTAAACCAAAAGCAGCTGTGCCCGTTCAAGCCCCCGAGTCTGTAACCACAACAGAGATCGCACACTCCCAGCCATTGGCGAAACAAGAGGAGCGTGTTTCACCTCCAATTCAAAACGAAATCCCAAAACCATCATTTGATGAAACCCACGAGCGAAAGAGTTCTGAAAGCTTCATTCCTCCCCACTTCCCTCGCACCGGGCCCTTCTATGCTGGTCGTGAGCCGGCTGCCTCAGGTGTTCAGCCATCAAACATGACATCCGCAATTCGCTCACAAATGATCTCATCTACTGCTGCAGCACCCGGCGCGAAAGCCGGACTCAGCAAGGAGGTTCATGGCCTCAAGCGCAAGGTTCTCGAGAGGGGCACAGGTGGATTTGCAGCGGGAGCCATGGCTGCTCCTCAGCGCCGTGGTGATGGGTTTACGACAGTTCCAATGAAGACCAACATCAACCCCCCTGGAAAGCCTAACATTATCAACGAGGATGAAGCAAAGCAGTCTGAGGTGGCTGGCTCAAAGAGACAAAGGGATGACAAAGATGAGCAGAAGAAACCCGAACGCCGGAGAGATCCAAAGCCTGGCTACTGCGAGAACTGCAGGGACAAGTTTGACGACTTTGAAGAGGTATGATTTAGGTTGCCTGTTGCTGAGATCCCTATAGATACTGACCGATCTCTTAGCACACTCTAACTCGGAAACATCGCCGGTTTGCCGCGAACTCGACGAACTGGGCTGAACTTGATGCATTGCTCTCCGAAATCCGGCGCCCCCTGAAGCCTGAATATGCATATGATCAAACGATTGATTCTGACATCATTCCATGATTTCCTTTGGACCTCGGGCCCCTCTTCTATCCGATACCTTTGCATACCGATGCAGGCCGACCTTTATTTTCAAGTTATCTTTCCCCTGCCAACTTTTTTTTCCGTCATGTCCGATTTGCACCTCAAAACCTTGCATAACCATACCCTCGACATCGACACATGCATGGTGGCGTTTTTTTTTATGTCTACTTTTTGATTTATCATGCATCAGCAGTACCAGTAACCTGTCCCTCGCCGACGGTCTGGTCTCCTTGCCTTGACCTCGATGGAGGTCGTCCACTCCTTTACAGCATTTTCACTTTCTTCGAATGTATTGAATATCCGATTTTAAACTAGCATCGCATCACCTTCGAAACCGTGAGCCGACCTCCATCAACCGCCGACGGCAATTTTGGATACTTGCATTCGTCATGTTTCTCCAAGGACAACTCATCGTCGATGCTGTCTGCCTCACATGCAATCAGCTTGTGCTTTACGGTCCTTAATTGTGGCCGGTTGCGATATACCGAAGGTATAATGAACGATTTAGCATGGACTAAAGGGTTCCTAACCTTGCATTGCACTCCGTTCTAACACATCATTATCCCCCTTTTTGGTCCTACGGGGCCATATTTTCTATCAACAGCTTTTCCTTGTGTCTTTTCACCAGTGGTGTCTTGTTTCCCGATGGCTGTGGCTTGTTGCCCAGCGCAGACGGCCGAGTCTCAACGGAGACTTTTCCTTTCTCGTGACATTACTTACCTGAACAAGCATTTATTCGACTCGATGATCTGTATGCAGTTTGTATCGTGCTAATTGAATTGTCTGCTATCAAATAAAATAAATTCCGAACTAAAGAAACATCAGTCCATAGATGTACAAAGCACAAGCCCCCCTCACTTAGCCCAATGCGGCAATCACCTCGGCGGGACGTAAGCTGTGGGCGGTGACATGAGTGCTAGGCGGTGAGGGTAAAGGAAAATACATCCTAGAGCTTCCAAAGCTGATGTCTACATAATAAATACTTTATTCGCAGTATTCTTTTGGTAAACGGACAATTATCATACTCTGTATATCTACTAGCACCAAGTCAGAGAGAATGCCGTTCCTGAATCCAAAGTGCTACACAACAGCCCCGCAAAACATCTCGGTACTCGGCCCCGTAATTAGCGGCAGTAAAGAAGATCTTCACCTTCAGGAATTTTTGATGCTCCCATCTACGCCGCATAACCCAGCACGTTAGTCCGGACAGAAGGATATTTGAACATATAAAGCGGAAACTCCGGACATATCCGTCTATATACGAACCCACAATCTGTTTATTTTTTTCGCTCGCGCACCTGAAAACCCTCGCTTCGCCGCTGAGGTCATCGCCTTCGCTTTGTTATCGCCACTTCTACAGCTCGGGATACAACTAGTGCCTATAGCATTGCATACTAAGAGATATTGAGATTCATACTCACTGGACATAGACACTCTCGGTATTTAGATATCGTGCGTCTCCAGGTGCATCGCCCCACAATCATACCACAATGGCCGCGCCGGGCTCTGCGCTGCGGCGCACAGCACTCGCTTCTTCGTCGCTGTTAAGGACGAGAGTCCTTCCTGTTACCCGAACACAAGCCACATACACACTTCTCGGTTCCCGCTGTCCTACCCTGTCCTCCCACGCACCGACCCCACATTTTCTCTCCCAAACTCGACATAGTTCCTACTCCGCGCCATCAACCGGTGGTAATGGAAAGGCGCGGAAGAAGGTTACTATCCAGACGCTCCAGAACATGCATAAGAAGGGGGAGCCAATCACTATGCTCACGGCGCATGACTTCCCCAGTGCTCATGTGGCCGATGTATCGGGGATGGATATGGTCTTGGTGGGGGATAGTTTAGGGATGGTAGCTCTTGGACTGGAAAACACAACGGAGGTCGTTATGGAAGAGATGATTCTTCATTGTCGGAGTGTAGCGCGGGCGGCAAAAGCCGCTTTCATTGTGAGTTGCCGGAATTTCTTGACTGGCAAGTGCCATAGTACCACCGACTAATACCCATATTCCAATTCTAGATCGGAGATCTGCCGATGGGGTCATATGAAGTGTGCGCAGAGCAAGCTATCGAGTCATCTCTGCGCCTGATCAAGGAAGGCCGCGTACACGGCGTCAAGATTGAAGGTGGTCAGGAACTCGCGCCCACAATTAAGCGCATCACACAAGCCGGTGTCCCGGTAGTAGGCCATGTCGGTCTCACGCCACAGCGTCAGAATGCCCTCGGCGGTTTCCGCGTGCAGGGAAAGACCGCCGTCAGTGCGATGAAGCTGCTGCACGATGCATTGGCTATGCAAGAAGCTGGCGCGTTCATGCTTGTGCTTGAGGCAATGCCGTCGGAGGTTGCATCGATCATCACGCAGAAGCTGCGGATCCCGACTATCGGTATTGGCGCTGGGAATGGCTGTTCCGGGCAGGTTCTTGTGCAGGTTGACATGACCGGGAATTTCCAGCCTGGTCGGTTCGTGCCGAAGTTTGTTAAGCAGTATGCGGATGTCTGGGATGAGGCTGCGCGTGGCATCTCACTGTACCGCGATGAGGTTAAGAGTCGGGCGTTCCCTTCGGAGGAATACACGTATCCAATTGCGAAGGATGAGCTCGCTGGGTTCCAGAAAACGGTGGATGAGGTCTTCCAGGAATCATGATGTGTCTGGTTGCCATATTCTTTTTCATGGCCATTTCTTGCATGTTCTGTATTAAGCATCATCATCATCATTTGTACATATCATCATTCAGCAGTTCGTGCTGATTGTTCATAGCTTTCTCAGCCGAATGCTGGCGTCATTGAATAAGCGACGATCAATTGATCGTCCGTTTTGAAACACTATTATGAAGTCAGCATTGAAATTGTCCAATATCCAGGTAGTATAATAGTCCAGTTGAAACTCACCCTCCATAGTCCGCCCATCCCTTCATCTAACCCGGGTGCAAACACACTATTGACATAACAAAAGACAGAATCGGTCTCTTTACAGTCAAGTTTCTTGCGCAGGAACTTGACAACCGTTTCGAATTTCTGCGAAGCGCTAACCTTGAATACCCGGTTTTTCAGAATCGGCGCTGATGGGAGAGGCTGAAAGCGAACCGTAACTTGGTCATTGTTAGTTAAATTACACCATTTGTTGAGATCGCGGGGGTCCAATCAACCCAAAGCTCGTTGGAAAAGGAGGAGTGTTACCTTTCCCCGAATCAATGCTCTCCACATCCGCAAGTGCCTGGTGCGCATCACGGGGTAGGTTGGTCAGCATGACCGATGCAGACATATTCATAGGTAGATCGGCGCCATGGTCGTCATCTGGGATCGGGGCGTTTGCGGAGTTGTTGGGTGGTGTGCCTGGTTTCTGGGGCTGGCGCGGGCTTGGCCGATGGCTGAGGGTGCTTGATTGTGGATGTTGAGTTGGGGAGCTCTGTGTAGAGCGTGTTGGAGAAGATGGATTCATGATGTATGATGTACAAAGAAAAGAAAGAGGAAAGTAGATGAGATGGGAGTCAAAGGTGTAAGTTGGGAGTTGAGAGGTGGGGGACCCTTAAACGCGCTTAAAGTTTGGCCCGAACCGCTACGCTTAAATGTCAACAATCCATGATGCTTCTATCTAGTACCTGGCTTTGTCGGTATACAGAAGTTGCTCTTGTACCTCTTTGTATAGGTTAGTTTCTTATTCTCATATATAGGACTACCTGTAAAATTGGGACTACTTTAGCATCAGATCTAATTAAGCTTCCAAGTATGATATGAAAACATTGAATCATCACCCAACCTTTTAAGTGTCGGAGGTGTAATCTGACATCACTATGGATGAATTTTACTTAAGAAAGCCTTTGCATGCTCAAGTTCCCTTGACACGTTGAAACACCAGAGATGCCATTCCCTCGCCGTCCTCCATCATCAAATCACGCAAAAGCCGGAAATGGGCAATTTTAGAGCAACGATCAAATCGGGCGGGTGCCTCAGGGGTGACAGAGACTCTATGGAAGTCCGTCTCGAAAACGCAGGGGAAATAAATGTTCTCCAAAGATACCGCTTGTTGGAACACTGGCACGAAGACGAGCATGAGCCTCCGAATATCTCACACAAGCTTCTGTTCGTAGAGGAAGACCTTCGAGAAGTTGTCCAAGAGGAGAAATCTATCAAAGAGGGACTCAACAGCCTATGCAAAGACTCTAAAGAGAGACTTGATGCTTTGAATGTCAAATACTGGATTCTAGCGCAAAAATGGTGGCATTGTCGGTCCTTACTACAAGATGGGGTTCAACTAAGAGCGTTTGAGCTATGGCGGTCCCATCCTAGATGGTATATGCACCGTGTGCTTGTTGAAGATTGCGCTGGCCGACAAGGATGTTGTGCTCGTGGATGTGGCTGTTGTTATACCCGCAAGGTTGATTCCACGCGTAAGCTTGGAGTTGGACATTGTACTTTTAGATGTGGATGTTGTCGGAGATCTCGAGGCTTTGATATTCCTGAAGATAATATGAAATTGCTAAAAGAGGAATGTCGTAAAGAGGTGGGCGATCTTATTAGGCACCGGATTACGCGAGTTTCAATATGGGGGCTTGTCGGTGATAGTTTTGACAACCCGTTTGATATGATCGATGCACCACCAAGCTATTCAGGCCCCGGTAATAAGGAGGAATAAGACTAGCTCATTAGCTTCAATACATATTGCTATCGTATTTCGAAATGATAATTGTACTAATTAAGCTCTGACATCGCTCGTACCGTTAGGTTTCCGGACAGCGAGGGAAGCTCCTTCGCGGATAGGAGCGAGATTTTGATCAAACCAATGATTGCAAAGTAGAGAAAATCAGAAAACAGACTAGTAGTAAAAACTTGATAAGAAACCAGGTTATAGACTCTTCCGGATAATATAAGTGAGTGTAAATAATGAGATAAGCCAGAAGACCGGAAAGGATAATTTGAAGGAGAAGTAAAAAAGTAAGACTAGGACGTAGTTTCTCGTTTACCATAGGGAAAACGTAGAGCTTCTAGTTATCTTATAGGTGAAATAACTTCCGGATTATTAAGGAAGAATAGGAAGAAGAGCAAAAGCTTAGGGGGCTGAGGTTTAGCCTTACAATCCCCCAACCCTAACTCCCAACCTGGCCCCCTGATAGGGTTTTAGGGACTAGCGTCTTCAATTGAGCCAACAGGGTAGTCCTCTCAATGTTACATCCATTTCGGGGCTCGGTGGTAGTTTTGATAGACCTTTTGATGTGATTGAGGCATCACCAAACTATTAATTGACGTGAAAGATAAGGCTCCGGTAACAAAGAGGGACTGCATATATAAGTGTACACTTCTTTGTAGCTTATTTTGTAATTTGGAATGATGAATATACTTAAATAAACTCTGACATCACATTGTAGGCTCGTACCTTCCGTACTCTTCCCATTGTAGTCTACCAAATAGTTTCGTAGGACACACAAGAACTTCCCCTTTACCACTCATCCTGGAATCATCCGTCTATCAACAAAAGGTCTGATAGCCTTATCCTTTGGGTCTATTCTTAAGTTTTGGCGCTGTGCGGTATGTTTGACCTCTTTTTCAGCACCTTTTCCATCCTCTTTTTATGTGTCCTTTTTGGTGTCTTTTTCGGCCTCTTTCTAACGTTTTTCTTTGGCAGCAACGCACATGTGTCATAGGGAGAAAAGCGATTCCAGCGTCGCGGATCTCATGCACCTGGCCGAAGAAAAAGGCGGCACTGTGATGAACAGTGTCGCGACCAACCTAATATGGATGCCGCTTTTTGGCCCTAAAAGGAATCACATCTTCTGACTGTTGCAGCTGTTGCAATCAGTACGTTCCTTGATCATCGTATTCATGCAGGAACAACATGCTGATCTACAATGTAGCTGGTTCCTGGCTCCTGCTCTCGTCTGGCTCGAGTTTGAGGTCAGATATGCTTCTGCACCCCGGCTGTGTTCTGTTCCGATGGTGAACTGCGGCAAGTTGTGCGCGACAATGGAACTGACGCCATCACAACATCTTATATCTCTGTTATTGGTCTTAAGATGAGCATAACTCACATAGCTACCTCAATGGAGATATTTTCAAGGAATTCTGTTAGTGGCTTGTATAATTAATCAGGTGAACTATGTGCAACTTGATCTTCAAATTCCTGAATAGACAAAGTAGTGAGTGGCGCTAGGGATGGATACTCATTGAGAAAAGGATATTTCACATTATGTTGAGAATCTGAATGAGAAAGGCGTGTAGGGAAACTATCAAATCAAGTAGAGTGCTATATACGTTGATAGTGCTGCACGATGTACTTACTAAAATGGCAAGTGTGCACGGTGCCGACAATCTGATATCTTCAGATAGACATATACTTCTCCGATCACGATTGCTAAAAGGAGTATTTAAGCAAACCGAGGACTCTATCTTCATTTCCCCTTCAATCCAACTACTCTCTTCATCTCTTTGTCACATACCACACCATGGCACCTGTCTATCACGGCCAGTGGTCTTTCGACAGGGACACATTCTACGTCACTTCCTCTTGCGGCCATATCCACCCGCGCGCGACATACTCGGAGCTAGATGATATTTTCAGTGCACCATTGGGCGACACACGGAACAGAGCCGACCATGAAGACCACTGGTACGAAGCCCAACTTCTCCATTTTGGACTACCGCCGACAAAAAGCAAAGCGACAGCCAAGATGAGATTGATGGATGCCTTCCAGGACGAGACATTAGATATTCCGCCGGAGATCCTCCAAATAGAAGCAATCCTGGCAAGGAGCTGGATCAAACAAGACCTGGAGGCCCGTATCTTGGGTCCTTCAATGCAACCTCCAATCAATCCTGCCATCGCGAGGGCTATGGCGACCAACACCACTGGATTTGGCACTACCCAAGGGCCGGCGGGTCATGAAGAAGGAAAAGTGTTCGGTGCAGGTGTCGCCGGTGGAACCGGTATGCAAGGCAATGTGCGATCCCAGCAAAACAAGATGCAACAACCCTACGCTCACACAAAGAAAAGGAAACACAGCAATGGGGATCCATCCACCCGCCCGATGAAGACTGCCAGATGTCGGGGTGAAACTGGTGGAGCCGACTTGCAAGTACAGATCCAAGTTAACCCGAACGGTGAGGACTTCTATCAGAGATCAACAGATATTGCAAACTCAGTGGGAAGCGGACGCGGACACCCGGCTCTGGACAGAGAATTGCAGCAAATTGCATATCAAACCATGCCTCTATCACAACAAACTACCTCTGAAATGGTGAGCAAGAATTTCCCTACGCAAGAAATGCAGTATCACCATCTCTAACCATACTACGCTAACCATACTACGCAGGGAACGCAAATCCCTCCACCCGGGCTAATGGACACCGACGGTGCAAATGACTATTGTGGATACGGGTACAAGCCAGCGATGCTTAAGGTTGGATGGAGCTTCAGCGACAGAGATGCAGTGGCCAAGGTATGAGTGGAGCGCTTTGATTGATGGAAACAAAATCAAAATGAGTTGGAGACGTGCGAATGTACGTGGGAAAGCGTTACTCCGGGGAAATGAGGTGTCATGAGATGTTGGGAGCCCAAATTGATCGAAGATTGTTTATGGCCACTATGTAGTAAACAGAAAATACAAAAGGGTTCTTTTTACTTAAATTGATACAATGCGACGCACTTGTTCTGTAGATAGAGTCTGAATCCAGTATAGCAAATTCGATGGCTTGCTAATCTATTCTTGATATATCAATCAGTCTATAAATATGACGCTTCAATTCAAAAATGGCTGTTATCATCCATAGTTTCATCCATAGTTTCATCCATAGTTTGATCCATAGTTTTCAAGAAGCTGCGCCTCTGCACATCAACAATCGAAAATTCAAAGGGCGCATCAACAAGCCCCGTTGACTTTTCCCATTGCGGATCCAGATACCACGGCTTGATCAACAAAACCTCGAAGACGGTGGGTTGTTGAATCTGATGCAGCGGCATAAGCCAATAATCCAGACGGTTTGTGACATGAGGATACAAATGGATGGTCAATGTCTTTAGGCCAAGCAGCTTAGTAGCGAGAACCTGACAACATCTATTCCAACTTGGGCCACCAGGATCGGGAAAACCGAGCTGCAAAGTGCGAATCAGATTCATTCGCTGTGGTAGAAGTGTATTCGAAAAATCGATGATTGTATCTGTATGGTTAAAGAGAAAAGTGTTCTTTTGAAAGATCATATCAATGGCCTCGAAGTAGCTGCCAGGCTATTAGTTGGCTGATTCTGAACATAAATAGAAATACTCACACTCTTCGGCACGTTTGTAAAAGCGGCACAAAATCAGTTCTTCTCGGATCAAGTCTCCACTCGGAGTTCTCGTGGTAATAGGACCCGTAGTTCTTGGGTGTAATGCAGTTGCCTGCAGGCCGACGAGCAATAAGTCCCCAACAATGATGACTGCATGGACAGATATTGCGAGGTTCGCTGCATAGAACCCCGACAATTTTTTTGTGGGATCCTCTCCATTTTCGCTGGTTCGGTCGAATAATATGCAGCATGCGGCTACAGAGATAATGTTCCCAGATGAGAAGTCGGACTTCGGTAGGTAGACATTCGAATAGTGGAGACTGGGTTTGTTGGAAGGTAGATTGTTGCTCAGGTCGTTTTGAAAGTGATAATCGCCATCTACAAGCAGTTGACAGGACTTGAGGTTTGGAATCTTTATCCTCCGGAAGTGGTGGAGTAAGTGGCCTGGGGTGGGGGTTTGGAGATGAATTGAGATCTTCCAAGTAGTCATTTTGAACTGGATTTTTCTTCACGGGTGCAAGTTTCTTCCCATCTGACTCGTCACCCGGGTTTAGAGGTGTCATATTTGAGACTGATGGAAACGGAAGCTTAAGGCTGGCAGGATAGCGTTGTGTTGGGTGAGATATCAGCTAAACGCGCTAACGTTACAAAGGCGCGTTTGGCAAGTACCTAAGCTTGCACCACCAAAACTACAGCTTTGAACTTGAAGGCCAAGGGCCAAATAATTCGAACAAAGCCAACTGGATATGAAATAAAGATAAAACAAAACAAATCAGCCTCTATGGCCTAAAGTGAAAACATATAGTAGCCCTGGAGCCAGTAGAAGCTTACGTACAGATAACCAACCTTTGTTCGCTTTCCAAGATATCTATATTTTGCTGCACTGACGTCCTACTTACTCGGAAAAGTTGGTCAACTCTATCTCCTCTATTTCTCCTTTACCTTACCATTAGGCCAGCCGCCCTATTCCATATCTCTCAGGTATAAATCTGCCTCGGAGACGTAACAGGCAATACGTGCACAGGATGATGTTTCCCAGCTTCAATCAAACTCTGAACTTCACGGCCCAGGTATATAAAACCTCAATATCATGAATGGTGAACTTGTCGCTAATCTCGAAACTACGACAGGCGGGCACCTGGGCCCTCAAGAACCCCACCTTGGCTGCCTGTGCAGTAGCTGGTGCTGGAGGCGTTGCTGTTGCTGCCGCCCCAGTGCTGGTAACAGGCCCGATTCCAGCTGGCGTTGGCTTCAATGCTGGTGGTGTTGCCGCAGGTATTCAAAACCTCCAGGCAAGAATATTCATTTCATATAAACACTCATCTAGAATTACGTGTTGCTAACCACATGCCGAGGATAGGTTCATCCGCTGCTGTGATTCAAAGTTCTATCAGAAATGTTGCAGCGGGCAGCTTGTTTGCTCTAGGTCAAAGTGCGGGAGCAGGAGGTATGGGTTTAGCGGCTGCCAACATTGCCGCGCAGGCAGGCGGCGTGCTCACAGGTATGGGAAGTGCTGGTTTTGCTTGGCTTAAGACTAATAACTGTACTGAGTGAACTATCGTTTTTATTGGTTGCTATATGCCGTGTACCAAGTTGTTTGTCCACCGGTCTCTTGCTGTGCCTGTTGATCATATATGGGCTTTAATATCTCTAGAGGCTCCTAATTTGAAATATCCTACGTGGTTTTGCTCGGTGAAGCTTCTACACTTTAACAGTTGAGATTAGCAATGGGTTGCTTGTTTCACTTTGTTTTCCCTGTAGCTTCTTTAGCTTTCCCTAATGTGTCTAAGCCCATTTTTAGTAGTGTATTTTATGTTAGATTGGTAGGACCGCTTAGAATAATAGATTTGAACTACAGATTACCATGACATAACAGAAGATATCCCCTGCTAACTTGGTATATTCTTTTTGCGAGAAGAAAAGAACAAAAGAACAAATATCGCACAAGTCAACAGAATATAAAGTGACAGATGCTTGGGCATTGTTTATGACGCCTTATAGATCAGGCGTTGATGGGGTATGAATTCCCCGCATCTCCACTTCAGCTTCGCCCTTCGATAAGCTCAGCTCTTCCATTTTCAAACCCCCTGTGGCACAAAGGCCATGGCTTCGTCCGCAAAGCGCATTGTGCCCGCAGCTGACCTCCAGTCATTTTCTGAATATTTAGGAGGCTGCAAACGCATCGTTGCTCTTCTTGGAGCTGGAATCTCAGCATCATCAGGCTTGCCCACCTTCCGTGGCGCAGGCGGACTCTGGCGTTCCCACGATGCAACCTCCCTCGCGACCCCAGAAGCTTTTGATGAGACTCCTGATCTTGTCTGGCAGTTCTATAGCTATCGGCGACACATGGCCTTGCAGGCTGACCCAAATAAAGCACACTACGCCTTAGCGGAGCTATCGCGAAGGAATGAAGACTTCATCACATTGAGCCAAAATGTTGACGGTATGAATACCCAAAAAATCCCGTTGCTTGCTTGACTAATGGATCTTTCGCGTTTCTTCCAGGTCTCTCCCAGCGAGCGAACCATCCTTCGAAGCAGCTGCATCTCCTTCACGGCACTCTGTTCAATGTCAAATGCACCAATTTTTATTGCAACTACAGTGAAGAAAACTATACAGACCCCATCGTTCCCGCGCTCGAAATTCCAAAACAGAGTTCAGGCCTCAATCCCTCTGCGACCGACAAAACCGGGGAGGAAGCCTCAAAAGCGATCGTAGAAGCGCTGGGTAGCACAAGCAACGAGGTCGATATCTCCGATGCCAGCAATCCTCTCGCGACAGTGAACAAAAAGGAACTACCTCAATGCCCGAGATGCAAGGATGGCTTGCTCCGACCGGGAGTTGTGTGGTTTGGAGAACCCCTACCGGAGAAGACGCTCAATGCTGTCGATAAATGGATCGCGGCGGGTCCAATTGACCTGTGTTTAGTTATTGGCACCAGTGCGAGGATCTGGCCAGCTGCGGGGTATGTGCACGAGGCTCGGTCGCAGGGCGCCCGAGTTGCAGTGTGCAATATGGACCCCAAGGATACACCGGGTGAGCTTCATGACGGGGACTGGTTCTTCCAAGGAGATGCGGGTGTTATTGTCCCTGAGATACTCAAGAGCGTTA
The DNA here is from genome assembly GCF_000769745.1 of Penicillium expansum. Lineage (NCBI taxonomy): Eukaryota > Fungi > Ascomycota > Eurotiomycetes > Eurotiales > Aspergillaceae > Penicillium > Penicillium expansum. Next base: position 314,534 of record NW_015971264.1, read on the forward strand.
TTGGCGAGATCTGAAATTTTAAGGGGCTATTGATAATTGAGAGGAGAACGGCGAAGTTTTATATTTGCCTTTGCATAAACTGGCGATGATGGGACACATAAGGATAAGGTTCGGATTTTATAGAATTTGCTATTTCAAGGATCTACAAAGCACGGAGTTGTTCCATTTCATCAATATTATGATAGGCCAATCGCAGAGACTCCGACCAATGCCGTATACAAATGCCGATCATGCCTCGGGTACTCCAATTCAAAAACCCCATAAAATAGCGGAATTATGAGGTGATCTACACTTATATTTGATTGGCCTGACCTCGGGATTCCACTTGTGTTACCTTGCGGGGGTCGGGATTCGGGGTTCGTATATAGAGCTGCATAGCCATAGCCCTAAACATTTAAGGGGTTGACATTTTAACTCTCCCCTTAACCATAACTCAATTTCAATATCTGTACACACACAATGAAGTCAACAAATACAGTCCCTCAGAAACGAAAGAAGCTAGACAGCGACGATGAGGACGAGATTGTCAAAGATGGCAGCCTCACATCGGCCGCTGACAATTTCTTCGAGGCGCTGTGTATGTGATCAAAGCTCCACGTAGTCCATTAGACAGGCTAACGCTAACCTTTCTCCCAGCTGAGGCTGGAATCACCCACTGCTTCGTCAACCTGTGAGTCTCCGTAATAAGGTTACACTAATTGATGTGTTTTGACTGGTCTAATAGGGGGAGCGACCATCCTGCGATGTTGGAAGCGATGATCAAGGCTAAGCAAGGTGCGTATCGGAGATGTTATCTAATGACGACTAACAAGGCTGAACTATAATAGAAAACAAAACCAATTTCCCAAACATCATTACCTGTCCTTCTGAGCTAGTTGGGCTATCAGCTGCATTGGGATATGCTCAAGCTACAGGAGTTCCGGTGGGTGACTATGTCCATCATATCAATTGATTCTCGCTAACTTCTCGCAAGCAATGTGTAATTGTGCATGTCGACTGCGGAACTCTCGCTATGGGACAGTCCATACATAACGCCTCTGTTAGCAGAGTTCCTGTCCTGTGCTTTGCCGGCCTGAGTCCTTTTACCCAGAATGGCGAATTGTTGGGTTCCAGAACAGAGTGAGCAAGCCCAAGAGAGACTAGTTACATTGAGCCGACTGACACTACCCCAGGTTCATCCATTGGCTGCAAGATGTACCTGATCAAGCAGCAATTGTTCGACAATACTGCAGATACACGGGTGAAATAAAAACCGGACGCAATATCAAGCAGATGGTCTCCCGAGCTTTACAGTTTGCTACATCGGACCCCAAAGGTCCGGCATATCTAATGGCTGCGAGAGAGGTACTCGAGGAAGTATGTATTGGCAGTCGTCGAAATACTCTGGAATTACCACTGACCAAACCTACTATGCAGCGTGTGGGAAAAGAAGATGTAGATGGAGATATTCTCAGTTCAATCGCTCCAAGTGCATTGCCAGAGCAAGGTACGGTAGTACTTATCCGAGCTATATCTTCACATCGCTAACAGAAATAGAGGTGGAATTAATTGCCAAGTCGCTCATGGGCGCAAAGCGACCGCTTGTCATCACAAGTTATCTTGGTCGGAATCTCAAAGCACCAGTACTTTTAGCTGAGCTTTGTGACAAACTTCCAATCACCGTCGTGGAGATGGTCGGCTCTGACGTTTCTCTGCGAAGTGACCATGAAGCGTATCGCGGCGTTACCGTTACTACTCACCCGGAAGTTCTCGAAGCAGATGTTATTCTTATTCTTGATTGTGATGTGCCTTGGATTCCTACTGCTGGGAAGCCACAGAAAGGTAAGAGTACCCAGAAAGAAATGTTTCAATGCTGTTCTGACGGGCGCTGCAGGCACGAAGGTATTCCATCTAGATGTCGATCCGTTGAAGCAACAGATGCCACGTAAGTTCACGTATCAGCTGCAGGGCTGACCTTTTTCTTTTACGGCTAATAACTGTGCATTAGTATACTCAATCAATGCTACTCGTAAGCTCAAGGTTGGCTGTGGAATTGCTCTTGAGCAAATCAACGCTTTCATAGATAAACAGAACATTGATCGGGCCGAGTACACCCTGGGATTTGAGGAGCGGTCAAAGAATTACAAAACCTGGAGGGCAACCTTACAAACACTTGAATCTCCATCGGATGATGGTGTAGTCAGTGTGCCATACCTGGCGTCAAGACTACGAGATTCTCTCCCCCAAGACACTATTTACGTTTTGGAGGCTGTAACCAATGCAGGACATCTCATCCACCACCTTAACTTGACCAAGGTAATTATTCATTCGTTCCAAGCTGTCAACACGATACTGATAAAATTCCAGCCAGGGAGTCTGATTGCCAGCGGCGCAGGCGGCCTAGGATGGGGAGGCGGTGCAGCACTGGGCGTCAAGCTAGGCAAGCCCGGTTCATTCATATGTGCAATGTAAGTGTTCACACGTGCGAAAATTCTTCCACAATATCTAATACACCCAGCGTCGGCGACGGAGTCTATCTCTTCTCGCAGATGGAAAGCGTCTACTGGATCGCCAGACGCTACGATATTCCCTTCCTCCTCATTGTTCTCAACAACGGCGGATGGAATGCACCAAAGGTGTCCGCACTATTGGTCCACAAGGACGGGTTATCGTCGAAATCGAACAGACGAGGTGAGCTAGATCTAAACTAAATATCTTGTGGACAGTGGCTGATTAACCGCAGATCTTAATATCTCGTTCGACCCTTCTCCCGATTACCCCGGAATTGCTGCTGCTGCCGGTAAAGCGTGGGGTAAGACAGTTACCACGCAAAGCGAGCTTGACCCTGCTATCAAGGAGGCGACAGAGGTTGTCCAGGGTGGGAAATGTGCAGTTATTGAAGTTTCGTAAGTAAAGGTACTAGCTCCGAGCTGACTACAAGCTGACTTGGAATTATAGAGTTCCGTCTATGTGGAAGGAGAACTAGAAGAAAGGACTGAAGTGGTGAATGGGGAAAACAGTTATCAGAGCTGATTGTGTTCATCGATAGGGAAATTGCTTTGGTTTAAATCTGCATAGTAAAAAAATGGGCGGTCGAATGGTGAACTCTACAATGCCTTTCCCTGTGACACTGGTGTACCATTCTTGACACTAAATATATATTATTTCAGCATCATCACTCACAAGTAAGACCTAGAAACGGACCCCTGTAGCTAGATAATCCTCGAATGCTGCAGTGTAATAAATCATCGCGGGATGCAGACTATACCGAAAGGAATGATGTCTGTTTTCTCGACGGATTGGGCTCCCAAAAACGCCAGGTGGTGGTCGAACACTAATCAACTCGCGAATGGCCTTTCTTTTGTCTTGAGTCGAAGCAGTCCGCTCATAATTGATTTTGATATATTCCATCACGATGTATGTAAAGCCCCGGCCCTTGCCGCCTGCTTGGAAAGCGTGGTGGACCTCAGGTATCCGAATGGTGGCATTTGTTCTTTCTTGGACCTGTAGACGGAAGAATACCTGAGCATGGGCTTCTTCAATTGAGACTTGATTTTATTTAATGAAAAATGTCTTGCCGCAGGCTGAGTAGTTCAGGTAATTGAGAAGGCGGTCTTTTTCCTCGCAGAGGCGCACCACTAGATCGTTGCAGTAAACCAGAGATTGCCCGGTTGAAAATCTCGCTTGGATCACTCGGCATGATGGTTTTTTCACGTTCCTAAAAGAAGAAGACGATGATGTGGAGGATGTTGGGTGTTGTTAAAAGAAAAAAAGAGATGAAGCGAGAGTGAGCTGGAAGTCCATTTATAGATAGATAAAGAGATTTGCCTCTGGTGGCTATGATATTCATAATCGGATAATCTAGAAGACTCGGTCGAGATGATGGTGGAAGAAATAATTCTTTTATATATTTCTTTCCCCTTTGCAACATAAGTGTCATAGCTAACTGGACAAAAACAACTAACCGCAAACTGCGAAGAGGGCATATCCTACAACAGGAGCTTTTCATAAGCTTTGCTTCAACGCACATCCAATGGAACATGGCTGCTAGTACTGCAGACTGATAGCTCTTTATCAGGTATTCAGATACCTGAGGAGTATATAAGGGATGTCGTCTTCATGGACTAGTTAACTAGATATGACGTTCTATATATAGATGGTCTTGTATTCTGCCTGAGGCATCACCCGTTGCTAGGCCGACCCCAAACAAAGCGATAACCTTTTGGAATCGATAACGACTCTTTTCTCTTTGATGTCTGCAAACCCCCACCATCGACAAAACACATCGGATTCGAGGCATGATCTAACGGTCAGTTTATCCTTTCCTGTTATTATTGTTTGTCTTTTCTTGGACTTGGAATTTCAATTTCCAGAGGACTCCAAACTCCACGAACTGGTCGAGCCCGCACACAAAGAACACAAAAGACTAACGTCCAATTCCAGTGCTCTGAGATTCCTATTCGCATCTTGATGCCCAAAGATCAGATTAATTCACCCTTCGCTATCCAGTGAATTAGGCAAACCAACCTATTACCCATCTGACAAGATACCCTCCGAACCACACCGCTCGTTAAAACACGATGGCTCGAGAAAGCAACGTGCCATTGGAGCCCCTCACTCCAGGGGGAAAACCGAATACTCAGGCTCACCCCGCACATGTCCAAGAACCTGAATTCGGAAAGCCTTCGCCGATCGGCCCCCCGCAACACAGATCAAACCACCTTTTCAACATTCCGAAGCCGAATCAATCTCGTGCCGAACATCATCGACCCGCCCCTCGACCGCAGCCACAACATCAGCCACAATCGCGCCAACAAGGTCAACCAAGTGCTACACCTCATGCCTATCGTCCACCGGGCACTTCGGGTGCCCCAGTCGCTACGCCGTCGGTGAAGCGTAGCGAGCCATGGGATCCATTCAAGCCGGTGGCACCATCAGCCTACAACAACCCTCGCGGAGGATTCCACCACGGTGCAGTGAGTATCAAGCGACCTGAAAATGTCACTTGGACAACACCTCGGGCCCCTAGGCCTATCTACCAATCCAAGCCTGTGCCATCGAAGATGGGAGGCGCGTCGAAGAACATACAGAAATTTATAGATCTCACACGCGACGACACTGATCCTGTTCCGAGGGCATCAGCCCATGCGACGTCGAGCTTCGGGGCCATGGATATGAATGGCTATGTGGATACGGCTATGGCAAATGAGAACATCAAAGCTTTGCTTGAAGGTGCATTCGAGGACGAAGAGGACAAGGCGAAGGCAAAACCTAAAGGCAAGAAGAAGAAGGGTGGAAAGAAGTCAAAGAAGACATCACAGAAGAAGCAGAAGGATGAAGTTGTCGTGGACAAGAAGAAGGAACAAGCGATTGACGACCTTGATGATCTTGCTGCTCAACTCCAAGGTGTTACGGTCAACGACCCGAAGGATAATGATGCCAAGCCTGAGGACGTTTCATCTGTCAAGGCTGAGCAAGACGATGAGGCAGTAGAGGAGGAAGAAGAAGAAGAAGAGGAGGAGGAGGAGGATTCCGACGATGAAGATGATGGAGTCGTCGAAGGCTTGAAAGTGACTCTCCTTCCCCATCAAATTGAAGGTGTGAGATGGATGTGTGACAAAGAGACTGGACGAAAGACGAGCAAAGGAATTTTCCCTAAAGGAGGAATCCTCGCCGATGATATGGGGTTGGGTAAAACAGTGCAAGCGATTGCTTTGCTGCTCAAAAACCGCAAATCCGACCACGAAAACAGCGATAACACTGAAGCCGAGGGCAAGACGACCAAGCTACCCCCGAACTGCATTCCCTCTACTTTGGTGATTGCACCTCTTGCACTTATCAAACAATGGGAGGCTGAAATCAAGGACAAAGTTGAACCGTCTCATAAGCTGAGTGTTTGCCTCTATCACGGTACAACCCGCGCAAAGACTTCCACAACGCTAGACAAATACGATGTTGTTATCACAACGTATGGGACTCTTACCTCCGAATTTAACTCGTCAGCATCAGACAAAGCCAAGAAGTCTGGCGTTTTCGCAGTTCATTGGTACCGTATCATTCTTGACGAAGCGCACACAATCAAGAACCGCAACGCCAAAGCCACACAGTCAGCATATGCATTGGACGCCCAATACCGCTGGTGTTTGACAGGAACGCCATTGCAAAACAACCTGGATGAGTTGCAGAGTCTGATCAAATTCCTTCGGGTAAAGCCCTATGACGACTTGGCTGCATGGAGAGATCAAATCAGCCGGCCTTTGAACAATGGCTGTGGAGGTCTCGCTATCCAGCGACTACAAGTCTATCTGAAAGCTTTCATGAAACGGCGCACGAAGGATGTCCTCAGATTGAACGACAATGCGAAGCCTGGAGAAGAAGGACCAGATGGCAAGCCAAAGAAGTCCTCTAATGGATTCCACATCACCAAGCGTGAGGTCATTAAGGTGACTCCCGAATTCATGCCTGGAGAGTTAAACTTCTACAAGCGTCTCGAACAGCGGACGGAGAACAGTCTTGAGAAAATGATGGGCGGTGCTAAGGTCGATTACGCTGGAGCCTTGGTTCTGCTGTTGCGTCTTCGCCAGGCTTGCAACCACCCAGACTTGGTCAAGGGTGATTTGGCCAAGGATAAGGATATTCTTTTGCAGAATGGCAGTACAAACAGCCAGTCAACACAGTCAAAGCCCGATGACCTTGACAGCATTGCCGATCTTTTCGGAGCTATGAGCGTCGTCGCAAAGAAATGTGATGTTTGCCAAACTGACCTGAGTCCAACCGAAATCAAGGACGGTGGTAGTCGATGTGGCGAATGTGAAGCCGACCTAAATATAAATGTTATGGGCACAGATAAAAAGAAGAAAAAGAAGTCGAAGAAGAGCGCCAAGCAGCTTGATGTTCCGGACTCCCCGTCAGCCCGCAAATCCGAAGCACAAATCGCCCGTTCTCGGAAAAATCGACGAGTCATTATTGACAGTGACGACGAAGATGAAGATGAAGGCGATTGGGTTGTGCCCGACGACCAGCGCAAGATGCTCAACCTCGGTAAAGCAGGTGGCTCGGACGACGAAAACGCTGAAGGAGGTGGTGAATGGCTCGTTTCGGACGATGAAACCGATGACGAGATCGAATCCCCCTCCAGAAGGAAGAGCAAGCCTATTGTCCTGAGCGACTCCGAGGACGAAAGCGACTCCGAAGCGGATGACATCTACAACGACGAAGGAGAAAACGGAGAGCTTCCATCCACCAAGATCCGCCATCTTATGCGAATTCTCAATCGCGAGGCACCTGACTTTAAGTTTATTGTCTTCTCCGTCTTTACATCTATGCTTGATAAGATCGAGCCCTTCTTGAGGAGTGCCAATATTGGCTTCGCCCGCTACGATGGTGGAATGACAAATAACCACCGCGAGGCCAGTCTCGAAAAGCTCCGAAACCACAGTGGCACTCGTGTGTTGCTTTGCAGTCTGCGTGCCGGTGCACTAGGCCTTAATCTAACAGCCGCTAGCCGCGTCGTCATCTTGGAGCCCTTCTGGAATCCAGTAAGTTGCACTTCTCTATAATCTATTGCGCATTGTACTAATCTTGAACCTAGTTTGTGGAGGAGCAAGCCATCGATCGTGTCCATCGCCTGAATCAAACCGTTGATGTGAAAATTTACAAGATGGTCATCAAGGATACCGTGGAGGAACGCATTATTGCCCTGCAGGACCGCAAACGTGAACTAGCTAATGCCACTATCGAGGGCAAGACCGGCGCTGGCAAGCTCACCATCCGCGACATGATGGCGCTCTTTGGCCGTGATGCGGAATCCCGATTCACGAATAACCAGAGCACTCTGGACTTCAACCAGCCTACTCGACTGCTGAATACAGGGGATGAGACTGAGCCTGTTCATTCCTCACAGGAGTCAACGCAGTCTCTCCCACGCAGCCGGGGAAGTGGGGTGCAGCCTAACCGGCCGCGAAATGAAGACTCGATTTATGGTCGACGCTGGTAATTGGATGCTGGTAATCAGCATTATACGAAATTATGAAATGATATTTGGAGAGAACATTTTGGGGAGTCCCGGTTGGCGTGAGGAACGTGTTTGAAGTCTTTTGCTAGATTTATCTCATTTCTTGTTTCATATTATATTTTATTGGTCCACCTCGTACATCTCTTGAACTTCTCGCTCCTATGTCAACACATGCGTCTCCGTGCTCTTCATTCCTCATCGTCGGCCTGAGGTTGCTCTAGGTCAATGAGTGGTGGAACCTTGGTCGCTTCATGACTGGCGTTGCGCCTCCCATATATCCGGAACCAATGCCCGCGAGTCAGATTCACGCCCAACTTTAGATATGGCAATTTCACCACGGGGCTCGGCATTGTGGTCCGATTGGGATGCCTGCGGTCCTGGATACTAACTTGAATCGCTATGGATATGTGCCTCTCAAGCTCAATTGCAAGGGTACTGCCCTCTGTCTGACAGTGGTGGGTAGACTAACTCAACTTCTATGATATCTTTGGGCTTCATCTCGAATCTTGATACAGCAAGACGTAAGCTAATTGAGGAACCAATTGTCAAACTCAAGCCGTTTTCAATGTCGCCATCCAACCCCTCTGTTACATTCTTTGTGGAATGTGTGGGGTATCCCCATTCGAGCTGAGCTGATTCTTGATGGGCCGGAACAGGTACCTCCATGTTAAATTCTATGGTTCTGGTCCGGAATCGCCGAGTCTCGCCTTCGCACGCTCCGAATCGATTGCCGGTAATGCTAGGGATCTTTGATCGGATTACACTGGCAGCACACGGAATTAATCAGTACACCAAATGTCTACGAGCCCAAGAGCAAGCGAGGGTCAGCGCAATAGTTCGCATTCCCTCGAGTGGTTGATGTGTAACTTCAATCCAGGGCCATCCAATCGACCAGATCATTTGCCGAGGCTAATACCACGGATCTAAGGTTCTGGCCCAGAGGATTGCGAGCGAGTTTCTGATGGTAGTTTCCGGCAAACCGGACAAGGGAACCGAGGACATGCTCCCAGGGAGGAAGCTTGTCTCTGGTGGCTCATGCTGTGATAGGTTGAAATCTCACAGGAGAAAGCATGAGATGGGGAATAAACCCCTCAGTAACCCTGGTTGAAGCATGGAATTCGTGGGGATCTTTCAATCTCGCACCATACACCCTTCAATTTCATTTGATTCTCTTCGTACACTCTGTTCACTACCCAGCTTACTCTTGATACACAATGACTCTGATGTTGCCAGTCCTTACTTAACCGCGTGTATACATCGTTGTCTTTCTGTGAGCTGCTTCCTGTCAACCTCGCTGCCTGAGGTAGAGTTAACACTGGTGGTTTTTGTAGTTCGAACCATTCTCAACTGTTTTCTCCACCGAGGATTGAATACTAAGATATGTCTTCACCATCCGACCTCAAAGACAACGGCGACTGGACGGTCATTTACGACGACCATAATGACGATGACCAAAATGGCAAGACAGAAGAAAAGCCTTGCCGAAGGAGGCAGTCTCTTGCGCGAACGTTGCCCATACCAAAGACCATGTGTATCATGTCTGACAACAAGACTGAGATATCAACAGTAGCCGAGCTACTCTTCCCGAAGTTGAAATTACCTCAACTGGGCACCGACTCAGCGGAAAGGGTCTTTCCCGTTCGCTCGGTCGTCTCATTTGATTCCACGCCTTCATCTGCCCTACAGACACCTTCCCTTGATAAGCCCGAAACGCCGATATCTCCATTTTCAGATACATGGAGTGCAGGCTTCACCAATGAACAAGCGGGCACCCAGCAAAAGAGCGGTAGTGGGAGCGAGATTCCATCAGTATTCAAAGGACAATCTCACACCAGCCATAATATCGACAGTTCGGCACAATTGAAAAACATTGTGCAAAACGGTAGCGAAATCCTTGACTTCCACAAAACAACAAAGGGGATATACTACTCGCATGAAGATGAAGAGGACATCTTCATTCAGTCATTCGGTGCACTCGTTGTGATGACAGAGTCTGACGGTAACTTTGAAGTGCAGATAGCGAGCGAGAACTCGAAAGAGATAATCGGGCATTCGCCTGATACTCTCTTCGAGCTTAAAACATTTGGTGAAATATTGCCATTCTCACAACACAGCAACTTTCTTGCTCATGCTCAATTTGTCTTGAGTGATGACTACTCGGTTCGGGACTCTGGCCCTGAGGTTTTCCTCCTTTCTGTGTTATCATCTGATGGATATACCAAGGGCACCTGGTGTACCATGCATACGAGCACAGTATATAAGAACTATGTGATCTGCGAGCTTCAACCCGAGGGTCGAGGGACAAAGGATCACCCCGATTCGGAGAGTTTCAAGAGCCAAACGACAACATCGGATAGCCGGAACTTGGATATGACTTCTGGGGCATTTTTCGGAGATGAAAGTCCCCCGAGGGAAGGTCTTGATGGCAGGACCAGCAAATTTCCGGACTCATCAGAGCTTCTCAATACCATTCCTCGAGTTCTCCAGCGACTTGCAAATGCTCAAACATTGGAAGCACTCATTCAGCATACCATTACCACTTTGCAAAGTCTTATTGAATTTGACAGAACTACCACCTATCATTTTGATAGTGATCGCAACGGAATCGTGGTCGATGATGCGGTTGATACTTCGTCTGGGTTAACTTCGTACGAAGGGATCCATTTCCCGGAATCAACATTCCCCGAAGCATTGAAGAAGCTATATACACGCAATACAGTATGCTCCTCTTGTTCTGGAAGTCAAGGCACTTCGAAGCTTGTGTATCGGGCTTCCACCAACAAACGGCCCCTTGACATGTCAAACACCTATCTGTCTGCAGCACCGGCGCTCTCAACGTCGCGCACGGAAAATCCCGTCAAGGCTTGTTTGTCCATTCAAATCAATGTTTTTGGCAAACTTTGGGGCCTGATATCATGTCAGTCCTACGACAGTAGCCAAAGACTCCATCCTCTCATCCAGAAAGCGTGTTGGTTTGTAGCCGAGGCGGTTTCAAGTAACATTGAGCGTCTGTCCTACACCTTGCCCTTCCAATTTCGAGAGTCGGACATTTCCCTGGATAAAGTGAGCACACCTCAAGCTATCAAGACTCCACCCGGTGATCTTCTCAGTTTGTTTGGGGCAGATTACGCCGCAGCGTCGATTATGGGCGAGTCCAAGATCTTGGGGAAACCAATCGACTCGCAGGAAGTTTTGGCATTGTTTGAATACATGAAAGCCAAAGAGAACGACACTGTGTTCTGGTCCGGAGATATCGCTACCGATTTTCAGGATCTCAACTACTCGCCCGGCTTCCATTATCTTTCTGGTTTGCTTTACGTTCCTCTCTCAGTAGACGGTCATGATTTTATTATCTTCTTTCGGGCTGATTTAGAAAGCCATAACCTTGCGTCCGATTCAGAGAGATCGAGTCGACAACTTGAGTGGTCGTCAGCAGAGTTTGGAAAGGCATCTGTTCTGTCTTTGCTATATCGCACTTTCACCGATATATGGCGAGAGAAGGAGACTACGCTGCAAAACAACCAGCTGATGAGGCTTTTACTCGCTAATTCTGCACACGAATTCAGAACACCTCTCAATGCCATCATCAATTATCTAGAAATTGTTCTTGATGGATCTCTGGATCAAGAGACACGAGATCACATTTCCAGATCTCACTCTGCGTCTAAATCATTGGTATACATCATCAATGACCTCCTAGACTTAACAAACGCCGAAAACGGACAACGGTTAATCAAGGACGAGGCATTCGATCTCTCAGAAACCCTCACGGAAGCAACAGACATATTTTGGGAAGAAGCAAGACAGAAGGATGTCGATCTGCAGGTAGTCCAACACGCAGCCCTGCCTCCTGTTCTCGGAGATCAACGGCGGGTACGCCAGGTGATCACCAACTTGATTAGCAATGCTATACAACACACATCCACTGGGGCAGTAACAATCGAGTCTTGTGTCGTACCAGAGCCGATGGAGCCAGATCATATCTGTGTTGAAGTGGCAATACACGACACTGGATCTGGGATGTCCCAAGAGACTGTTGAAACATTGTTCTGCGAGCTGGAGCAAGTCTCCAATAAGGGATATATGCAGAATCCCAAGACATACGAACAAATTTCAAGTAGTCAAGTGTTCGAGACTGAAAGTGTGCTTGGTCTGGGCCTCGCGCTGGTCGCCCGAATCGTGCGCAATATGAACGGGCAGCTAAGCTTGAAGTCTGAAGAAGGCAAAGGAAGTTGTTTCAAGATCAGGCTTGCATTCCCTCTTCCGGATGAAGATAGTAGTCAAAAGCAGAACCCATGTGCTACGTCAAACGAACCTCCGCAGGAAGATGAAAGAAAACAAGACACAAAACAAGACACCACATCCTCACATTGTGTAACAGGCCAGAAAGAAGACGGTATTCCATGTGAATGTGGTCAAAGTCCAGAATTTGAATCAGGTGAATACATCGTGAACGTCGATGTAAGCTTGAACCCCGGCGAATCAAGAAACCTCTCCATCTCTGGTCAACAGCTCAAACAGAGCAACCAGCCAGGCAAACCAACAACTTCTCTTCCAAAGAAAGATCCCGAGCAATTGCCAAAAGTATCCAAACCGACCATCAAAGAAACATTGTCGGTCTCACCAACAACAAAATCCCTAACCGACCAGCCCCAAACAACACAACCAAGCGTCCCTCCCACAATGGACTGGAACCTCCACGTCCTCGTCGCAGAAGACGACCCAGTCAACAGCACGATCGTCCAAAAGCGCCTCGAGAAATTCGGCCACACAGTACACATGACAAGCAACGGCAAAGAATGCGCATATGCGTACAAAGCAAATCCTACTCATTTCAACGCAGTGCTGATGGATCTACAAGTACGCCCAACCAACAACACTGAATTACACAATCCCCAACTCAATTTATATACTAACACTCAAATCTCCACCTACAGATGCCTATCGTCGATGGCCTCGGTGCAACACAGATGATACGCGAATACGAGCAGCAAGAGCTAGCCAATGATACCACCCCTGCGCCTCGCATTCCCATCTTCGCTGTCTCGGCTTCCTTGCTCGAGGAGAATCGGAAAATGTATATGGATTCGGGCTTTGATGGGTGGGTTATGAAGCCAATTGATTTCCACAGGGTGGATCGGTTGCTTGGTGGAGTTAGACTTCAATGGGTGCGAGAGGAGGTTGTTTATCGGCCTGGTGTGTGGGAGGCTGGGGGTTGGTTTGAGGCATAAGTACATATCCAGGGGCATGCTGCATCATACATCATGCACCGGGGTTGAGATGGAGCTTATTTTGACTCAAAAGAAACAGCTGAGATGGGGGAAGATATCCAATATCCAGATGGCATTGAAATCATATGCAAGAAATCTAATCTTTATCCATGGTATCTATGCAAAACAATGAAATGAAACGCAAAATGCAACAAAATGTAAAACAAATACAGATAAATCTTTCAGAAATTTTCCGCTGTGTCGGTAAAGTCTGGCACTGTATCTCCGCACTTAAATGAAGGACTATATGCCTTGCTTGGCATATATCCATTCTTCCATGCTGTGCGGTAACTCCACTGCGCAGCGGATTCTGTCCGCCAGGTCCAGTAGAACCATCCCATCGCCGTTTCGAAGGCAGACATCTGTGCCTCGGCATATGTCTGTAGGAACTTCTTGTAGGTAGTCGAATACTGGGATGGGTCCTCGTTCGCATCTGCGCAGCTGCATGTTCCTTCGGCCGCTGTTGGGCAATATGCCGTCGTGGAACTGGTATCGTATGTTCCTTCCCATCGGGTGCCTCGGCCGACATTGTTCACATACTGTGCGCAGTCCGTGTCTGCCTGTGACCATTCGCCGCAAATGGTGGGACCCCACCTGGTTGTGTATTAGCGTATGAAATTACGAAAGAAAAAAGGGAACTCAACTTACCCAGAACTTGTCGTGTTGATCTCCTTGATCATGGGTTGCCAGTTATTGCAGATAATGTTGACTTTAGCAGTGTGGTTCAACACGATCTCGCCAGTGTTGAAAGTTGTGTATTGGTGGGTGTCGAGGTACATGTTGTCGGGGTGAGTTTTGAACATGTCGTCCCACTTGGCGAGATTCAAGAAACCATCATGCAGGACAAGAGTGGCAGTGATACCATTTTTGCGGACGAGTTCTGCTGCCTCCTGGGTCCAATTTAAGACCTTCTCGACGGGCAGGGACAGCATCAACGGTTCGTTTGCCAGACCGTAAATTGTCACCACGTTCTTATACCGATCTTGCGCAAAGAATTGTGAGAGTTGATCGTGAATCTCAAGTGACCGCTTACGGTTGAGAGCACCGTCTGTGCCGGTCAACCAGTCGATGCTTCCCTGTCGGCCACTGTGGTTCCAGCCGTTTTGACTACCAGGGAGTCCGTGGAGGTCGAGTTTGACCCGTATTCCATACTTGCGACACCACTCGATTGCACGTAGGAGATAGCGCCATGCAATCTTGGGGACGTATGGGTCGTCATCGTAAGTAGTCACAGCCCAGTAGGAGTATGGGATGCGGACATGATCCAGTCCGGCTTCCTTGATCTCTTTTATATCTGACTCTGTGATGAATTCGGCGTAGTGTTGCTCAATCGTAGCCGCCGCAGAGGTTCCAAGCTTTTTAGTCAAGGTGTACTCGTCGATGATACTGGCGCTGGATGGCCACTTGCTGAACAGGGATGGGACAATGAAGGGTTCAATAGACAGCCATCCGCCTATATTGACTCCACGAATTGGTTGTGTGCCGTAAGGGAAGGCCTTGTTAAGAGGAGGCACATTGTCGTTCACCTGGGCAGAGTCATCCCAAGTTGAGTTGATGCCCATGACGGAAAGACCACCCACAGTGGCATTTGTGAAAGTGAGGTTGAACCCTTCAGTTTCGTACCACGTAAATGGATCCAAGAAGGTGCCTTTGGCGTAACTCTGAAGCACTGTTGTCAGCAAATTCTATCAATGTAGTACACTCAAGTCTTACCGGTATGCTATCGCGGCTGATACTGCCCAAATTAGAGGTAGTAGAACTACCACCACTAGAGTCCGAGGAACTTGGTTTCGGATCTGAGCCTTTCTTTTTTGACACAACAATTGCAACCGGGATGATGATAGCAAGCAGGAGGAGGAGTACCAGCAGAAATCCGATCAAAATACGCTTCTTTCTTGACCAATTAGACCAGAATTTCCAAGCCGGTGGTCCTCCACGGCTCTCCAAGCTGCCTTCCCAGCTATCTTCATCTTTCCAATGATCTTCCACAGCAGGTCCACCACCGCCACGACGACGAACCCGAGCATCAGAGCTATGTCCTTCCTCCAAATAAGCACCAGACACAACTCGCGCGCCCGCTTTATGGCGTGAGCGACCCTCCGCAACCCCAGCACCAAGCGCCGCACCAGCAGCAGCATCCAAAGCAGCTCGCTTCCGCTGTCGTCGACGTTCCCGACGCGAATCATCTTCTTCGCGAGACCGTTCCACGCGATCCGCATCTTCGTGCTCGGCAGCAAGACGCGCCATAGCATCCACACTCAAGAGATGCGCAGCACTACTCGAAGACTCGGTACTGCGATGTTTCCTCGCCGGTGCCGCAGCAGCAGCAGCATCGAGTTCCCGCTCGCGCTCTCTTTCTCTTTCTCTTTCTCTTTCGCGCTCACGCTCACGCCGTCTGCGCCTCCGTGCCTCGGCCTCAATATCAACATCAACATCCCTCGTCCGTCTGTCTCTAGCAGGACTCGCACTCGCACTCTCCTCCCTGCGATACCTCCTCTCCCGATCCCGGCGTTTAGTAGGCGATGCAGCAGGCGAGTCCTTCACCCTCGAACTCCCCCTCTCCCGTTCTCGTCTCCTCCCCTCCCCAGACTCCCCATAGACAAGACCAGCAGCCTCATCTTCCTCCTCCTCCCTCTGTCTGCGCCTCCGTTCTCTACGCCGCTCCCGCTCCTCGTCATAATCGTCACGCTCATTATGCGTATTCGACTCGTACCCCGATTCCCCACGGAAACGGTATTTCGCCGTGCGGGCGTTGCCAGGGCTAGATGTTGCGCCTTCGTCGACGTCCTCGTAGCGGCCGCGGGTGTACTCGCGGTCCCGGTCTCGGCGACGCGAGCGCTCTTGCTCGCGTGTGCGTTCGCGATCCCGATCCCGATCCCGGTCGCGTCTTTCGGGTCGGTCTCGTTGAGATTGGCTGGGCATGCCAGATGGCGGGTAGTGGGGGGGGTTGGTGTGGTATGCGCTGATCGGTGGGATAGGAATGTGGAATTGATTGTTGTTTGTGGGGATGGTTGTTTGGGGTTAGGTGGTAAGGGGAAGGGAAAGAAGGGCGTAGAATGGAAAATGAGTCGAGCGTTGGACACGTGGGATGTGTCTAGTTGCAATTGAAAAAGTTCAGTCGGTCTTGGAATTGCAATGACCATCTATATGCGGTCGGTATAAGCTGGTGTATTCTGTATGGCTTTGTTTTGCTTTTTCCCCACATGGATCCTGCCAAGAGATTGGTTTCAAGTTAAAATGGCTTTGTGTTTATAGGGTTGGCTCTCTATATAGCCCTTTATACATATGTATTACATATGTACTAATGAGACTAACGAGAAAGCAGAAGGAAATCTTGATATCCAATCTACAACATATGGGAAAGCAGGGCATTTATGCCCTGAATCTGGTAAACAAGCGCTCGGTCTGCAAGCAAACAGGAGATGGGATCATCTCAACGTATAATAGTCTGTAAAGTCCACGCGTTCATGACGATACCTACTTTGTCTATTATAGGTAGATGGGAATGGTTGCGGAGCAACGGGTGGATATTCAAGGCCATATATTCGCAGAGTACTATTTATATTCCAGGATGTGAGATACAACTAATTTCATATATTGAAATGCAAAAAATAACATTAAATACACCTATCCCAGTCCAAATAGACATGCAAGCTCCAGTCCATTCTAACCAAAATACAAATGTTCATATCAACGAGTCAGGGTATGGAAACTCCAAAACACAATACAAGGTCAAAGAAAACATCATTGCGAAAAGAAAGAGACAAAAATTAAGAAAGCCAACCGAAAGAGGAGTGATATAAAAGGAAATAAAAAACAAAGTGCAAGTCTGGGGGTTTGTGTCTGTCATGAATATCTGTACAGCTGTGAGGGGGGGAGGCCGAGAGGTGGGAAGAGAGGATGATATATAGAGATAATAAAAGATGAATAGATGAATTCTCGCTGTGTCTGGGGAATCTAATAGAATGAAAGGGAGATGGTGCCTCCAGCACTGCATCTCGTGCTGCGAAGATCAACGCAGAGAAATGCATAGTCAATGTGCAGAATGGAATCAGACAGAGTCAACAAGGCCGTCTCCCTCCGGCCGCTCCCAAAAGAGGGGGAACCGGAACGTGTCAAAGTGGGGGAAACCCGGCCAAGGAATTAAAGGGGCATTTGATCGTCGACGTTCTTGGATGCTAAACTGAGAAGCATTGGTCTCCGGGCCGAGATTTCAAACTCAAGTGTGAGTAGAGACCACGTAAGTTAGCACAATAGCCCATATTGTGCGAGTATATTGTCAGCAGCGACAGCGCCGCATAAGCGCCAATTGGTTTTCACCAAAGGCGAGCCTTTCAGCTGATAATCTGGCGAGCTCCCTCTTTGCCCAGAACGCCTGGCTCAGTTGGCTTGGGACTGCGATCGCGGCCCTTCTTCCGACTGAAGAATGATAGCATGCCATTGGCTTGCTTGCCCTTGTCATCACCACCCTCCATTCCATCGGCGGGGGTGGAGTTATGGGCCAGCTCACTCCAGCTGCCAGCTTCGTTGAGAACCATCTGCACGCCTCCACTTTTGCTCATTTGCCGGGTAGCACCGCGGTGTCGATTATTAGGAGGTAGGGGTCGGTGAAAGGACGGAGCAGGTGGCGGTGAAGGTGATACGCGGCTGGAAGGAGAAGGAGGAGGCTGACTAGTGGCGGGGTCATTGGGGTCAAGTGTCTCGCTGACTGTAGTCATGTTTTCATTCGCTGGAGCACGGTAATGCGAGCCGTCGGCTTGGATGGGAGATGTATTTTTAGGATCGGGCTGTGAGAATTGACGGGCATGTACGGTAGGGTTCGCTGGGGTTGTGGTCCCAATTGGAAGGCACTCCTCGGGGTTTCTGGAAGACACTGTTAGCACACAGAGGCAGTCTTGATGCGGAGATAAACTCACATTACGGCAGCAATAGCTTCCGCGGCATTGCCTTGGTAGCTAGTCAGGGTGTAGTCAAACGGTTCGAACATTGTTTCAATGAGACGATGGAGCTCATCATCCCGAATTTCTTTCGCAGTGGCATCGTCCCTTAGTTCAGCGCGGGGCTTTTGTCTACGCGCTCTGGCCTCCAAGGGCGCTTCTTCGAGAAGCAACTCCTCTAGATCATAAGTCGCATCAAAGTTGGTTTTGTCGCTTGATGGGCGGAATACTGGCGGGATCTGTTTGCGCTCCAGGGCATCAAAGTCGATGTCGGCGAAGAACATGTGCGAGGTGTAGGTCTCAAACCCGATAGCGCCGATTCGTTGACTCCGGTCTTTTTGTATCAATGATCCCAACGCCCGCAAACAAGCTACTGATACTGCGGGATTGGTGACGTAGTATTTCGGCTGCGCCTTTTTGATGTTTTCGCTCAAGGTTTCTTGGCTGCGGCCTTCAAATGGTCGCTGCACTCAAGGTTAGACGGGAAAGTAGACGGGCAACGAATCTCTCATACCTTATTGTAGATGCACTCGTAAAAGGTGACACCTAATGACCACCAATCAACCTCAAAGGTATAACCACTTCCTTCATAGACTTCCGGGGCTAGATAAGCCAGCGTTCCTGATTTGCTTGTGAGAGGCTTGCCAGGTCGGTAATCCGATGCCACGTTCTGGAAATATCAAGTTAGGGTGAAGCTCATGTGAATGCGATCCCACGCGGATAGAACTTACAAAATCAGCCAAGTGAACATGTCCATCAGAATCCAGGAGGACATTGTCTGGTTTTAAATCGCGATGAATGATACCCTGCGAATGGATATACCTCAGGGCACAGCCCAGCTCCGCCATCCAAAACCGCACCGCATCCTCTGTGAAACATTTTCGAGAAATATGGAATCGAAGATCGCCGCCATTCATTAAATCAACCACAATATAGCTGCAACTCAGTCAGCGACGAGTGACGAGACTCAATTCGGGAATACTCACATGTACTCCATGTCCTGGAAACTGTATCGCAAATTGCAAAGGAACGGATGGTTCAAATGTTCGAGCATTCTCCGTTCACGAATTATATTCCGTACGCTTTCCGAACGGACCACTGAAACGAATGTCAGCTATGGCACACTCAGCTCAGCGGTTTTGGAGCTCCAACAAACCTTCCTCTTTGCGGATATATTTTAGGGCGAATGTGAGACCTGTGTCCTTTCTTTCAACAATTCGTACTTTTCCAAATGCGCCCTTTCCAACAACACGTAGGAGCCGGAAATGATTGAGGTTGACTAGTAAAGGAAAAGCGATTAGCATATTATTTGAAATAATCCTCGGTGACTCAGGTAGTCCCGAAGACGTCCTCGATTCGACTCCAGTAAACCTACCTGCATCGTTGCAAGACACCGGTTTCCCCTGAGTGTTTCCCATGTTGTGAGGATAGACCGATGGTCGAAATAGTTAAAGGTTGACTAGTATCTTGTTGGCAACATCACACTTGTCCCAAAAGTCCTCCGGTTGAATGTTGATCGCGTCAACAGCGGTAGTCGGACAGATTTTCGGCGAATATCGAGCTCAAAATGCAATTTCCATGAGAGGTGACTGAATTCCGAAGGTAAAATGGCTGAGCGGGGGTCAAATGTTTCAGAGTCGGCGAAGACGATCGATGCAGGTCTAAATGCAAATTTGTTGAGATCTAGACAAGGCTAGATAAAATGAGAAGGCCACCAGAACACTTCTAGAGAAAACGAAGCAGATCTTGAGGTTCCAAGCCTGCAGGATATGTATATCAAGAAAATGTGAGGGCCCGGGAGCTTAGTCGCGAAGCACACCGATTTCGTGGTTTAATAAAAGAACCCACGAAAAAAAAAGTGGGAGACGACAGAAAATCGAAGAAATTAATATGTCAAATGACACAGCAATACCAAGTATTTCCCAGTCCACTTTGATAAGTGAAGCAAAGATGAAAGAAAGGGGATGAAGCGGGTGAGCGGTCTGGCAGAAGTGGCAGTAACTGGGCCAATCAGGCGTGACGAAGAAAATGGGGGCAAAGGGGGGATAAATGAAAGAAAATGGGCTTTTAGGTCCGTAACCTATGCTTATTCTGGTCTTGGATGCCGTGCGATCTACACTGTGTTACTACTCTTCAAGCCTAGTTGTTTTATGGCAGATATTGATATTCCCCGGTTATCTAGGTTCTCTTTGATTTGGGCTGATAACGTGTGGATATGATGTTGGACATTACGACTTCCCTATAACCCCCACATGCTCTCCGAACATCGGGCTCGCCAAAGCTAAGGAATGAGGTGCGGTGGAGAGCATAGAGGCCTTAGTCCAGTTCGACCCGCTTGGATTCATGAGCGGAGGCTATGATATCCGTTAACAGGATGCACAGACTTTTTTTTCAGTGACTTGTCCATTATAATCCTAGACGAACATCCCGGCGATCAAAATTCAATTTGAAACATGGTTCTTTAGGGGATTCCGGGGGGGAGAATTGGTAATTCTACCCGATTGAATGCTATATCGGACTATTTTGTACTTCGTACAGTACACAATGTAGATCACTATTTAGGCATTTAGCGTGCCCTACGCCCTACCCTCTCTTTGTGAGACTCTGTGCCACTTGAAATTGCATCTTACCTCCTGTCTCATTCCCATTCCCTTGGAGTTACAATTTGGAATATCCTCAAGTAAATCACATTCAACATAGTTTGAACCAAGAGATAGCTTGGAAGCATGCTGCATTCGACTGATCATAGTTTGCCACACGTGTGAGCTGCCCTATTTCTCCCGAATTCTCGTGGCCGCCACGTTATCGCCCTGGGCCGAAATGCATAGTTGTCTCGGGAACTGTCGTATAGAAGGACCCTGGAATGCTTGAAGAATATTCGATGTTCGATTTTGATCACTCACATGCAAGGACTTTCGTCGGCTGCAGTTGCATCAATTCTAGGCGGGTCTTTTTTTTGGTATTCACCCCACTATGGCGCAGATATGCTGCATACGTACTCCGTACTCCGTACAGAGTATGTTTGTCTAACACCTTGAATCTACCAGTTTGAGTATTATTGGTTCTAGTTTGATATGTGAGCGCAGTCAGCTGGTGCAAGGTTCTAAAACCCCCTATCAAATGGGAGTCTAGTAACTAGAACCCCTAGAGGGCGCCCACGGTAAGCTTATATAAAATAGAATGGGGGATCCTTGTCAACTGGGCATTGGGTAAAACATATTAAAACATAAAAGATGAAGAGCCGGTTTCGGCCTGCTATTTTGACTTTCATGAAACATTCAAACCTGGGATGAGGCTGTTTATACTCCGTACTATCTGTATTATTAGGGAGGTACATGCACCCACCACTTTGTGATGAATAGAGATTATGTATCAAATCATTTCATGACAATTACGGACATATGTACGTAGCATTTTTGTGTTGATATATTGACTCATCTCATATTCAAATCTGTTTTGCATTTCCTTGCAGCAGAGACAAGAAATATGAGAGATTTTGGATAATATATACCTTCTAATCATAATTGGTATAACCTTGGAAGAGTCCACTCGATGCATTATTTATACAGCTAAAGAAGTAATGCATGAATTTTTAGTATGAATAAGGATAAATTGCTAGATAAATATTTAATTTGTTAAACTCGAGTCAATCTTGCCCTTCAGTCTTCAATTCAACTATACCGAGCGATTGGTTAAAATGGTCATTACGGTAACGACCATTTTATGTCTAGATCAACTGTGCTTAATCCTTCTTCTGTTACTTATCTTAATTTGACCATTTATTTTCAGTCTAAATACTACCTAGGTATGGATGAATATCGAGACCTCTTAAGGATGTAGGTATAGAGATGGTGGCTCGGTCACGGGGTAGCTCCTTCCCTCTGGCTTGACGTCGCTGCCATTTTTCCTTAGACCTGGGAATTTCTTCATCCTTGCTCCTCTCTCCCCACCACTTCCAATCAGCAATTCATCATGGAGAGCTCTGAAATCCCCCGTCCGCTGCTGCAGCGCCCAGAGAGTTCTGGTATTGATGTTATAGATTTCTCCTTCGGCAAGCCCGCCTCACACAAGCCCTCGTATTCGCGAAACCTGACCAAGCAAACTACCATGCCACATCCTGCAATTGATAATGCCCGATCTTCAAGGGAATCGATGGTAGAGGAGGCAGGTCGCAAGCATCAACTGACCAGACCAGACACGTATGTAGACTCAGGCTGATCTCACCGGTGAACACCCCTGTTCAAAATGGACTAACATCTTCTCTTGGTTTCAGTCCTCTCAATGCTCGCAGCGTTGGAAAAGAAGGAATCTTCAGGGCAGCAATACCCGCGAGACAACCTGTGTTTTCTCAGCCACCAAGCCGGCTATCGACAGTAGCTGAATCCAACAAAGACAACGGTAGTCGGTCTACACCTGGAGATCTAGGAAAACAGAGTTTTGGACAAGAACAGGCGGTGACTAATACCCCCAGGGAGACTATTAGCCCTGTAGAAAGGGTCGTTGACCCGAGTCAAGAGCGTGTTGTTGACATCGAGAAAACGGGTGAAGGGAACTCTGCCTTACCAGAGGCGCCCCCAGTGCAACATCCTCACAAAGAGAGGCAAGAGATTCCGGAGAACCCGTGCTCTCGTGTGCCTCTCAAGGCTATACACAATCAGCTTCAGACGTCGAAGCGGCGCCATACCCTTGAAAAGGAAGCATCTTCGAAGCAACAGGCACCACTATTTGGTGGCAAGAATGGCGTTCAGCTCAGTGAGGATGATCTGTTCGAGCTTATCATCACGAGAATGAGACAGCGAGAGGAAAGCGAGCAAGCGGCTGCAGTTATCCAACGGCAAGTAACGGATGAGAACAAGGCCTTGAAGGAAGAAAACTTTAATCTGCAGGACCGGCTCAAGAAATGCCAAGGACAGCTCGCCAAAACCTCGTCCGAGTCAAGATCTCAGCGCGCACAAATAGACAAATGGAAGGCGAAACTTGGCACATTCAAAGGCGTCCTCAATGAACTTGGCCGTGAATATGGCGCGGTCCGGGGGCAAGCCAAAGAATTAAAAGAAGCCACTATGTCTCTTGATAGAGAGAAAAGCGAAATTCAACACATTTTGGACGAGATCAGATTGAAAGTTTCGGATAGTGCAGAAACCATGCAAGACCAACGCGAGAGACTCTCAATTTCCGAGGGAACGGTGGCCAGTTTGAGAGAGGCCTTGGATCATTCAGAGAAAAGAGGCGATTTGATCAAGGCCCAGCTATCCAACGAGCAAAAGCGAATTGCGACTCTAGAAACCTACATCCAAAATGAGTCTCAGAGCCAGTCGCGATACTTGGCACTTGTCAGAAACGATCAGCGCAAGATGCTCGAAAAGCTTGACTCTGCCTACGAGCTGTTCACAACATCTTGCTTCAAATCACAGGATAATATCCTGTCAAAACTGAGTCCGGGGCTTGAAAATTGTCTCGCTTCGATTCAGGGGTTGAAAGAACAGTGCTCTGCCGAGACTATGAATGTCCAAGACTTCACCAATAGCGTTCATGAGGCAACATCTCGGTAAGTTCTGTGAAAGTGCAACAAAGGACAGCAAATATTGTAGACTCACTATGACTCTAGTTTCAATTCCTTAGCTGCACAGGTCGCAAATGATGTCGACCGAAGCACGGAAATGAGCAAAAATGTGTTCCAAGCCCTTCAAGAAGCTCTTCATGCGATTGAAGGCAACCTCGGTCCGTATTCATCAATTTTCAAACAGCTTGCTAATAGCGAGAGTTGCTACGGAAATTTGCAACAACAGCTTCAGAGTGTTGAGCCAATGCTCGGTAGTCTCGATTCTTCTATCAAGGCGGTGGGAATAACAGAAACAGACCTTGTGCGTGGGTTAGAAACCTTCGGCCAGAAGCTTTCCGAAGCTCGAATTCCAGCAGGAAACCCTGTTTTGGAGATGGAGATTTCCAACAAGTTCGCCGAAAATACGCAATTGCAACTTAAACTGCAGGAGATCTCGATCGAGGCTGAGTCTCTTCGAAAGCAACTTGCCAATAAATCATCTGAGAATCAACATCTTCAGCATGCTTTGACCGAGACTGTTACTAATGAACAAGCATCCAGGAGTCAAAATGCCCGGCTGGAGATTGAGAAGACGGCCTTGCGGGGTGAGCTTGAATTGCTCGAGCAAAGAATCCGAGAAGAGTTGGGCGCTGCAAACACCAAATTGCAGGGTCAGATGAAAGGTAAATTTGAAGAACAAATCCAAGATCTTGAGACAGAAAAGGCGAGGCTAGAAAGAGAGTTCAACAACCTCCAGGTGCAGCTTGCAACTGTCCAAAGCTCTTTGGTAAGCCCGACCGTGCCTAATGAGACAGTGGTTCACTAACAGTATGGAGGCCGAAACTGAAAAGACAGCCGAGGATGAGCGACTGGAAAAGGCCTCCTTGGTAAGCAACGCAGCGCATGGTGTTGATGTGCTCTACTGATGGGCGCAGCACCACGAATCGCAGAATCGAATCGAGGAGCTGAAGATTTCTTGCTCAAAGTACATCACAGAGGTCAAAGCCAATGAAGTTGAAACGAACTTATTGAAGAGTTCCGAAGCGAGTCTGTTAGCGGAAAAAGAGAAGCTTCTCGAACAGCTTGAGCGAGCTAGAGGAAAGACCACTGAGCTTGCAGCGAGCCTGGGGCAGGAGACCGAGTCTGTAATGCTGAAAGACAGAGCAATGCAGGAAGCTGAAAAGAGGGCGGAGGTGCTTGAGCTGGAGATGGCCCAGAAGAATGAAGAGCTTGCAGCGACCAAAGAAAGCATCGCCATGCTCAAATCACGGTCGTCGGCTTTGGAGAAAGTTGGGGAGGAAGCCGATGCTGAAATAATTTCACTCCTCCGCCGTGCCCAGGAGGCTGAAACTTGGCAAGCAACCATAAGAGAAGGGTTTGCGAAGGTGATCGAGGTACATCCTGATGAGCCTTTTGAGCAGACATGGCAGAAACTGGAAGACATCATTCAGTCCTCGCTTGCTCAGCCGTCCATCACGGGCAATGCATCTTGCACCAAGCCTTACGGCACAGGTGACATAGAGGTGACTGAAGGCAGCAATATTGCACTGGAGCCAACAGAGGGGAACCGTGACAAGCTCTTGGAGACCAATGGATCAAACAAGGAGGCTCTCAAGACTGCTGGAAACATGCAGACAGATGGACCTCTACCACCAAGGACATCTAGCCCTCCGAAGGCTTTGAAATATGGCGATTGTGTTGACTCTCTACCAAAATTCCCTGCTAGTCACAGCCATATCGTTCCGTTTTCGAGCCTTCATGACAGACTTTCACGAGAAAATAGCCTGTCACTTTTCAATGATCCAGCTGAGCTCGAAATGCTCTTCATGTCAACTCCAGATCTCCAGGGAGCGTTGCCCGACGATGCCACCAAGAAAGCGCAAGAACACCAAAGACTTCCAGCTGAGCCCATGGAAATAGGCCGAGACCCCAATAAACCTAACCCTGTTCTCGGGATACAACCTCCTAGCGCCGATGGCAGCAAAAGCGGAAGATCCCAGTCAGCTCTTGAAAGGGTTGACAGTTCGCTCGTTGATAAATCTGCCAAGAACGAACAGTCCAACACCAAGCGTAAAGTAGTCAGCTTCGAGGGGACGCGTGTTATCACCCAAACAGAAATCGGCAAAGCTAGACGAATGTCAGACGCAACCGACAACAGCTCTGGAAGAGATTCCGATAGTAAGGAATTAAAGAGAACGCAGCAACGGACTTACAGCCGTCTTCGCCAATCTGTGGCACAGTCGGAAACTTCAATTGAAACGACCACGGATATGCAGCCTGCCGTGGGAAAGTCTCAACCGGGCTCAATAGACAAGACAGATAACTCTTCGAGCGCGAACCCAAGGCCACCGAAGAGACCACGAAACGCAGCCGATGGCCCGGAGCGACGACTGAGTCCGAAGGGGTTGGCTTCAGGTAGCAGCAGGGGAGCTACATCTGCCCAAGCTAGCACTGTGCGAGGCCGAGGTATGCGCCGCACTCGAGGTAAGATGCCCGATTATTTTCAAGGTAGCCCTAGCTAACGGTTAGAAGGAGACCGCTACAATCAGCGCTTCAGTCAAGACGTTGGCTAAGCAGTTCAACGTGAGGTGACCCTGAAACAAATGACATTCCTCTATTATTATGCTGGTCATGTTGAGCAAATTCTCCATATTCATGTTATCAAAAACAAGGTGTGTGCGACAAGTCCATGGATATTCAAATATTGATTCAGAAAACCCTGTTGTTGTCCCGAACGGATGAATGAAAAGAGTCCTCAAGCAGGGCATGCTTCGGAAGGCGATGAAGTGGAATGTTGTGGGATGTTTATTTTAGTTTTATTGAGGTACCCAAAAGCTGTATTGCTCTTAACGCCAAACACAATGCTCCAACAAAAGGAGATTTACCGCAGAAGATCCGGGAAACCGGGGGAATCACAAATTCCCGATTGGCTCCAGTAAAATAATGTACACACAGGGGTCGCCCCCTAACACCCTTATCGCATTCCCCTAGATTTGCACAAAGTCTGGGATATCGATCGTTCGGCGTATCGGGGTAGCGATTGCAAAGTAACGCAAAAGGCGAAGTTCGATTGGAGGAAAAGAAGAGATCGAAATCAAAGTCGTCGTCGCGATTGAAAGTCGGATAGCTCTCAAGGCGCACAACAATCGAATTGAAAAAGAAAGAGCGAGTAGAACTCCAATCCAAAATCGAATAGCTTATTTGTTCTTTCCACCCTTGGTCGCTTCAAGGAAAAGCACCTGCTTCTTAACGACAGGGTCGTATTTCATCATGCTGAGAGGACGGTGTACACGGGGCCGGATCATTGTACGGTAGTAGCCCGTCATGGCCATAGAGATCAGCCGGACGGCAATGGTACGGGACTTCGCTGTGTCGGGGAAAAGACGATGTTAGCCAAGGGCCGCAAAAGAGTCCGGGGGTTCTCGGTTCTCGCTGCCATCGCCCATTTCATATCCACCATTTCGGCATAAAAGGGTGGTTGGATCATGCAATTGAACTCTCGGGTTTCTCGTTCCACGTACCTTTCTTGGCCATCTTGGGCGGCGTCTCGGGGTGCTTGGTCGAGTTGTCACTCCGAAACAATTTCGAGGTCGGAGTTGATTGTTTGCCGGAGATCACGTGGAAGTGTCTGCTTAGTCAGTGGCTTCTTGGGTCCCGGGGAGGACCCGTGGACCCCAGGGGTTTACCACCTCAACCCGTGGACATTTCGACATTTCGACATTTCGATGGATTCACAAGTTTGGGATTATTTGGAAGTTGCTATACATAAATGGGCCCATGAATTACTATCGTACTCGAGTGTCAATCAAGACTAATCAAGTCTCCCATCTTCCACTGTTATCTAGATATCTCATGGACCTATGGACAGGCCTGGCCTTACCACGCCCCAGTCCAACCCAGATAGTTAATTGGTTTTTACTGAGTATCGTGGCCTCTACGGCGTACTCCGTACTCTGTTCACCAACTATCCATGTCAATCATCCTCGTGGAACTCACCAACTCAGTACAAGCTATGAACATTGCCTAGGTGAGATAAAAAGTATATTGATTATTGGTTACCTTCTAAAGTTGTGGATTCCCCTCAATATGCGACCCGAATACGGAGTACTCCGTACACATGTGGGTTTTGTGCCGATCTATACGTGCAAGCATCTTCGTCTTCTAACCATTTTCTTCTTTCGTTCTACTCTATACCATTTTCTACATTCGGAGTAGGGTGAAGGTATCCTGATAAGTAATATTAGAGGCTAGTGTCTGCAACTAAGAAGCTTTTGGTTAGCGTTTCTTCGTTTTGCATGATTATCGTTTACATCAGCGCATCGCCAATGTGACGCTATGCAAGGACCCCTACGACTAAAACTATTCCCCGCAGTTATCCTGATCATTCAGGTACAATTTCCTCCCTCGGATACCAAACCGGCCTTCCTGGTGGTCTGATACTGTAGCTATTGTGGCTGAATAACGTAGCATTTCGCCTCTTCTAGGCTAGTCTGTCTCACATTTTGCAAAACTACGGATCGCCTGGAGGATCAACTGCCTAGCCGGGGCTGACAAGGTACTCCGTAATATGAACTAGAATGTCAAAAAAAGCATTTGGTGACAACTAGCGCCGGTGTTTCCGGAGGTAGTATTTACTAGCTTGCTAATTGTTTGATCCTTCAGAGGTCAGCAGAATTGATAAAGGGCCACTTGTCCGGCCTCGAAAAGCAAGAATCATCCTTTTCCCCATCTCTGAAAGCTTCTACTCGCAATCATGATGACCTACAGCCGCTCAATTCCCTTCGCTCTCCTTGCCTTGTTTGGCACCACCACCCTCGCCCAGACCGTGGATGGCTCCAAGTACAACAAGCCCGACGGTGGTCCCCCAGGAAGCTACTTCGCTGCTAGCTCGACTATTCCCGTTGCTGCTTTGCAGAGCGCTGCTGCTAAGGCTAGCGTTGCTGTCCCATCTGGAACCTACCCCATCAATGGCGATAAGGGAGCTAAGAGGATTACCATCCACAGCGATTGGGCCGATTTCGACGAGGTAAATTCTCTTGTTGGTTGCTTATTCTCAAGCTCCGCGTACTGATTCAGTCGATGATAGGGTGCCGCATATGTTTTCGTCGCGGATATGGACGTCGACTGCGACGGTCTTGACTACAAGTGCAAGGTATGAATGACTCTTAGTATCTGACTGGGATGTGATTACTGACACAATGGTGACAGGGAAACCCCGATGGCCAGGACGAGACCAACTTCGGTGCTTTGTCGGCCTATGAAGTGCCGTTCTATGTTGTTCCCGATAAATTCGCAAGGAACTTCGGTAAACAGCTTCCTGGAAACAACGTCGGTGCAATTATCTGGTATGAACCCCCCATTTTTGATCAATATTTCAGCTTCATCGTGTGCTAACTAAAAGCTAGTGACGGAAAGATGTTCTACGGTATCTTCGGAGACACCGATGCTGACAGCCCCGAGGTTATCGGCGAGGCCTCGTGGTTGATGGCCCGCACCTGCTTCCCCGACGCAGACCTGAACGGCAACAGCGGCCACGGTACTCCCGACGTGACCTGTAAGTCTATAAAATATCCATTATATTTTGACAGCTACTAATTCCAAAAAGACATCGTCTTCGCTGGCGCCAACGCCGTGCTGCCCAGCAGTGCTCTCAACAAGAACTACGTCACCAACTTCACCACTCTGCGCGCTCTGGGTGATAAGCTCGTGACTGCTCTTGCCAAGAACCTCAAGCTGTCTGGTGGAAGTGGCAGTGGTTCTGGCTCTGGCTCAACCACCACCACTGCCGCTAGCTCCGACCCTACTGGCACTTGCGAGTGGGAGGGACACTGTGAGGGTAAGAATCGTCCTGCTCATTCTATGCTCTTTCTTAATGATTACTAAATAATTTTCTAGGTGCTTCTTGCAGCAACGGAAATGATTGCTCTGGTCAGCTGGTCTGCAAGAGTGGAAAGTGTGCCCCAGTTTAAGTAAACGAAATCTGGTGGCTATGTGGGATTTGATCTAAGGGGAAGCATAGTATAGATCGCAGAGTTATGTAGCTATATGTACCGAATTTCAGAAAGGGGCCGCGATTTTCCTGGTCGAGATGCTATTTCGATTAGGACTACGCAGCTGGATCCACTAAACCTTCCTCGAGATGAACTCATAACGAAGAACTAGTCCTCTATTAGCAATTAATAGCTGGAGCTCCCCCCCCCCCCCCCCCCCCCCCCCCCNAGGCTTATTCGATCCATCAGTGAGGATTTTATAAACAATACTTTACAAAGAGAACGTGTTACCTTTACCTCCCCTATTAACAAACCTACGGCAAGCATAAGAGTGAGAACCATCCCAACACGCAGGCAGAGATGAAAATCAACTTCTTTGGTGATCAAATCGATGTATGTGAAACAAAGCGTTCGGAGACCTTTCACCAGATCCAGGACAAAATCAACCAACTTCTAGGAATGTTAGAGATATATCTAGCTTGGAATAAGAGAGTATGAGAAATTACACAATTTGTTGAATATCGTAGCAGAAAAGACGTCATCTTTTATTATGTCAATTAGAAACCATCTCATTTACTTCAGGCCCGGCAAACCACAATAGTAATTAACAAATGGTAAGAAGTTGGACAATCCAACCGTTGGGCCTACATGGATACTATCTTTAATAAAAGCACGTAATGCGCATGCGAGTGTGCAAGTTCTCAATATATATATCACATCTGCGACATTGCATACAAATCTATGTTGAATCAAATACTATGAAGTACACTAAGCAGGATGTAGTGACTAAGATTTGTATCTTTCACAAAAGTATGAAAATAAATTATAAAACTGTCTAATCTTCTCAATGCCTGGGGATGAAGCCATACCTATGGCTTCATTTCCACCCCTGTATATCCCTCACTAACCATTGCATTTGTAATGATGGAATCAAAGAGAAAGAAGCACAAAGAGCGGTGTCAGTGCTGAGTACTGGATTCTCCAAGATTCCATTGACTGAATGTAGGCTGAATAGTAATGCTATCCTGTGGTTTCAGGATACTCGAGTTTGTATGGCGGAATGTGTGATGGAGGCGTCAAACTGTATCGACGGCGCTAATCCCGATTCCGCAGGAGTTCTGCAATATTTGGCGCTTGTAAGAATGATTTGCATGCGCGGAATCAATTAGGGTTTAGCGTTGAACTGGACCCAATTGCATGTAAATTATGAAGAATTAACTTGGGTTTTCAACAATCTACACTCGAGTTTTCCATAAGCGCCGGGCAGATGAAGCTGTTGAATAGTATACTGGAGACTACACGTAGACTACATGATTTAAGCGCCATGGCATGAGGTCACTGCTTTCACTGGTAGAAGTGTATTTCACCAAGGTGACTCTACCTTCCCTTGCGCTATGTGTACATACTTGCTTGAGATTTACCAACTAGTCTGATGAATCCATTTTTTTACAAATAAATCATGACAGGCTTGCATAGAGTCCCAAGATTCGAATCCTTTACTCTCAAATTTATTTACTGAATTGGATATCACCTATGGTATATATGAGATTCCATACTTGTAGAAAATCTGTCCGTCGATCCTTGGTCCGCTTTGATGGCTCATCGCAATCTTGATTCAATATCCATAGGGTCACCGTCATCATCGTGGGCTCGCTTCTTTTTGATTCGGGGGGTGAAGAGACATCACACCCACTTTCTCGAATATGATAGCTAATATTACATATTCATCGGGTGTGATGGTCTTACTTGAACTACTTTAGTCGCCTGGTATATGCACCCATTCATAATCTAAGGTGCATGATCGACAGAAAGGATAGCGATCAGCAGAGTGGCCAGGTCGTTAGCTTATTAGATCTAGCCTGCACGAGCTAGTGATATGCTTGGTTAGTTTGCCTGTGCTACTTTCAGTACCTGGCTTCATCGGATGTCTTGTACCGATGTCGAAGAAAGAAGACATGGATAGTGTGATATACAGGCGGGCTCTATAACCTCAACTCAAAAAACCAACTTCTAGAGCTTCTTAATCCACCTCCAGATCATGCTTGATATGACCCACGTTCTCGCATCTTGAACTTCAGCCTTTGCCCCGACCAAGATACTTGCTCTTGTCCAATATTCTAGCGATATTGTCAGCATGATGGCCATCTTGCTATTGCGGTCCCTCTGCAATAGGAATTTCTAGTATTTGCCCCAGATCAAGTTCACCATTGCTTCAACCTCTCCAGGTTTCTGTCACTGGACAGAAACGCAGAAGGAAACCACCTTTTGCATCGGTATCTTCGTTGTGTATTCATCCCGAGTCCCCGATCCTGTTGTTGAGGACTGATGCGATGGAATAGCGATCTCGACATGATGCGATGCAAATTGTCTTGGGCTAAGTATGTTCATCGTATGGGAATGTATCAAGGGCCTGAGATGAAAGGGGGAGACTGTTTGTTAATGGGGCAGGAATGAGATCGATCGCAGAGTTCGACCTATGTAAATCCAGGGGTAAGGCAGTGACTGGGGTTGTCAATGCTTTTGATTAGGACTTGGCCAAGGTCAAGTTCAGGTACATATGCATATAAGTCTCAGTGAATCGAGCTCTCTAGTATCAATTGCGTGCTGAATATGAGTCAGGTGGCAACCATGGATTGGATACACCGTGTCACAAGCCCAATGAGGTCGCCAAGCTCGCCCATGTTGCTTTGACCGTTCTATGTATAGACGAGGTACGGAGTACGGTGTAAGGGGGAAAATGTTGAGGATACAGTTGCCATCCAATCATGTGACGTTCGTCAAAGGCGTGCCTGTTTGTTGGGTTTGTTTCCGGTCACCTGAGAAATCACCTGAGATCGAAAATGGCGAAAATGCGGGGGAGACCCGGCCCGAGCAGCCAATTGGATAATAATGCCTCAAGCCTACTGTGGCAATGACTTCATTGTCTGCAATTTCTGCAATTTCTCTAAATAGCTCAACCTATTAAGGAACAGAAACGTAAATGTTTCCAGGTGTCACTTGATCCTTTTACGTGATATTACCTAAAAGCTCGGTTTGGGTCGGGGATATACTAACTTGATTCGGCCATTCCTTACGTTTTATGATCAAATATGAGTCTAGAATGCCATGATCTTACATGATTTTACGTGATTTCACAAGAATCGCCAAGGGATTGCGTCGAATTTCGACACCATTTTGGCAGTGCGGTTGAGGTTGGTTCAAATGGCGTTATGATGATCTACCCGTGGTCATCCCCCGCAAAATCTTTATAAGGCGACATCTTCCCCGGACTTTAGAGCCAGCAATACAATTCAATTCCAAGCTATCTACTTCTGAGTCAATTCCTCGGGTACCTCATCCCGCTCTACTCCCGCTCAGTTTCCGTTCATCTACAATACAATTTCATTTCATGTGAGTAATTTAGGTATCTTCCTATGTCCAACAGCTACTGATACAACCCCTTTAGTCAATGACCCAGGGTCAATCCTCTTTCACCATGACTATCCAACTCGAGCGCTCATCACACGGCTGGAAATGCGATCAATGCGGACTCCCCGGAGTGCGTCTATCCACAAGCTCAGGCTCCAATGATGCCGGCAGCCGGGCATACTACAAATGCGTTCCCTGCAATCGCTCCCTGGGTGCTTGCCCTTGCACCACGCCAGGAGCTAGAACAACCTCAACATGTCCATGTGGTGACAGCGATGCCGAATCATCAGGCGATGAGGCGCCTCGCGGTCTCTCCATGCTTCCCAAGAAGCAAACATTCAACCCACACAACCCAGCTTCGGAGTTCGAGGAGGACTGGGAATCAAATTGCAGCCCGGGCTTCATGGTCTCGAGATTCAAGGCTCAAGGAAGGGAATTGCTTCTCTGGCCTTGAAAGTGATGCATTTTGGGTGTTTTTGGGAATAGCGAGCATTTTTAATTCATCAAGTGTTTATACTCGATCGTTGCCTGTCTTAAGGTGACGCTAAGATCTTCGAGTAAAAAGTTCATATATATCACTAATAATAGTCATTGGCTTTGAGACCTGAATAAAGAAAGACCCTTTGGGTATTTATCTATCAGCAAAAATTCACGCATGTGACAGACAAGTAAAAGTTGATGTATTTCAATAACTATTTATCGCGACTTTGACGCCGTTTGCATTTCAAGTATTAACTGATATACATAGTTAGCGATGCGTATGTTACGTATAGAGTTATGTGCTTTGTATGCATATCACTTTAGCGAGAAGTCGGAGTCAATGAAATCATCTATTTTTATTGTATACTGATTATACAACTACTGCCTTGTCACCGTCTTTCACAGATACCGTTGGAGCTATAGGCGTATCAGCACATTCGACTTGAACGACATGGTGCATAATCTCCCCGTTGGAAGCCGCAATAACAACCGCGCTTAATTGATGGCCGTATAAACACGCCGAATCCAATCCAATCGCATACCTGCCTAGCTGCAAACGGCGCTTTGCATCGTGGCCGAATACCACCGTAGTCTTGGATGCTTGCCTGTCTTGCCACCGGTCCCATTCCACAATCCAGCTTTCTTCTCCGGGGATTTCAGCCGGTGTGAATCCATCCTCATCGCCCGATTTACGGACGAGGCTCCTCATATGCATTATAGTATGTGGATCCTGGTCTTCAAGTGAGATACCAGGAACAAGGCCCGCATGTGCGACAATTAGATTGTCGCCAAAGGAGGATTTTAGGACATGAGGTAGCTGAACGCGCAAGATCAAAGGCAAAGCGGCAAGCCAGTCGATCTGGCGCGTTGAAAGTACCAATGCCGTACTATGCGATGTAGGAGTGCCGGTAATTGTAGCAGATCCGGATTTGTCAGGAATCTCGGAACCTCGAACATCATCCTCGGGTAGGTCGGCTTCGAGGTTCTTAGGTACGGCCGGACTGCCAGTCAAAGCTCTAGAATGTACTAGACCATCCCTTGTGGCGTTTATCTCCGCGGCTGCGTTAAGAACTGCATTTTCGTGGTTGCCTCTCACAGCGCTAGCGCCTAGCTTCATAGCCAGATCAACAACACCAGGACTATCGGGCCCTTTATTAACTAGGTCGCCAACTAGTATAAGATGATCTCCTTTGAATTTGTCAAAGCCAATTTTGTGTAGGAGTGACTCAAGGGACTTTCTCATCCCGTGTACATCGCCTACAATGACCAAGCGTCCACCGCCAGGGCCATTTTCGGATGATGAGGGGAGGAACTGGGAAATAAGGTTGGTTGGTAGGTCTGAAATGAAGGCTGTGATTGGAAATATCTTGTCGGCAGATTTCGTAGGGGCCATTTTTTTTTAGACTTGCATGTCTTCTCCAATCCAAGACGTTAAAAGACGCGATGCGGCTAAGCAGGGGTTCCCAAGTTTCAAGGTTTACAGAGTAACCAAATGTGGACTAGCCTAGTTTTGGTTACGGTCCGTCTTGTAGCATGTGCCAATCTTGGAACTTCTATAACTTCATATTCATACCTCTAGTGGTTGATTTTGTCACTCTTTCCTTGGCTTTACATATATCGCTGGATATTGTATTAACCAGGCTTATATACAAAGGTTACATTATCCAAGCAACACAGTTTTATCATTTCTCTACAAAAGTAATTCTACTTGATCTGCAACCACGATCTTTTCCTTCCCGCTAGCTAGAGAGTATCCCTGGGTTTGCCTTTTACCTTCCAACTTCTGTATTTCCTCTGAAATTCCCAAACGTCCCCCATGTCCCTTATCAAACAACAACTCTTCCCGGGTGGTATCCTCAACTTTCTTCTTACTTAAATTCTTTCCCTATCGCCTAGGTGGCAGACACCAAGAAAAGAGCACATACAGCTGAAGACAGCAGCAATGATGGTGATAGTTCACCCAAGGCACAAGAGCTTAGATGCAAGCTTCCACCAGCAAGTGAAATTTTACAACAACCGTACATTTTGCATTTCCGTTTCGATCTTCGTGGCTGGCGAAATAATTCCACTTCTGAGCCGAGCAGTATCCCTTCATCCCACCGAAGACTGGCCGATCAGTCTACTTGACCGCGATAGCAGCAATGGACAGCTATGTTGGCGCCTCTGTATCGGAAACACTGCCCAAGCTTATGTTCGGATTCGATCTACGTATGCCCTGGGACCTATTCCACAATTCGTTCGCCACACAAGACCTATCATCCTGCCAGGATGCCATCGAGTACCTCAAATACGCTGCTATGCAAATGAAAGGCTACTACGACCGGAGGCACCAACCCAAGTACTTTGCCGTCGGCGACAAATTCCTGCTCCGTATCGGCCGTGACTATAACATCTCTATCAATAACACTATCTCGCATAAACTATACCAACAGTACGTAGGCCCCTTCACGGTAATCGAACGTGTTGGTCATCTACCATACCGGCTACAGTTTCCACCGAGGTGGAAGATTTATCCAGTCATTAGTGTCCAGAATTTGGAGCCAGCGCTGTCGCCGGAGCCGTTCGATGCGCCGACAACTATTTAGCGCACTCAAAATGCCTAAATTGAAGATGGTGTCCTCTATTAAGAATTGGAAACGTCGTTCTGGAAAGACCGTCCAGCGTACGGACAAGCGAAAATGAAGAAAAAAAAGACCAATAGAATGGCCCAGATACCTATGGACTTGGTGCAAAAAGGCAATGATTACAACGACTTGGGTATACCGATAGAAAAGTATGGAAAGTCTTAGCATTATGAAGATTTTAGTAAGTATAGTGAATTGAAGTGTAAGATTTGAAGTATAAGATACCAATATTACGAAATGTACCGCAGGCAATATGAGTTATGGCGCATTGGTGGTTGGAAACTGTCTTAGGAATCATATTCCAATATATGTAGAGATAGATTCAACCTGTCGGATGTTTTCGTAGGAGCAAATCACGCGATCCCGTCGTAGACAACGCTATTCGGACTTCTTCCGTTCCGGAGGGGCCAATGTGCAATGCCTATCTTACTTAGCGAGAACTTCTGGATCCCTGATACGATGGGGCTTAGTATTCGTGCTTTGTTGGAGAGATGACAGCAGTTGAGCGTCGTGCGGGGTTGTTCTGAACGGGCAGATAAATAATATCAACATAGAGCAACATCTGAACTGGGAAAATCATAAAAGAGAGACATTTCTTCTGATCGCATATATACTAAGAGTGAAATCAAGCCTACAGCTTGAAAGATATCCTGTCGCAATGTCAGTTGAAACCTCACCACCCAAGCGGCGGATATACCTCAATGGCTTCGACATGCTCACGGTAGGCCATCTTTCCTTTGGTCAGTGGAAGCACCCTTCCGATCAGTCAGCCACCAAGCGACGAGACCTATCCTACTGGACAAACTTGGCCCAATTACTTGAGAAAGGAGATTTCAATGCGTTGTTCCTTGCCGACACATATGGTCTATATGATACATACAAGGGGACCGCAGAGCCCGCGATTCGTAATGGAGCTCAGTATCCCATGGGAGACCCTTCGATCGTGAGTTAGCTATCTCTTTCATTGATCAGACCAGGTTGCTGATTATATGTATCAGCCAATCTCCGCAATGGCCTCGGTCACCAAGAACCTAGGGTTTGCAATCACCACCTCTACTTCATATGAAGCTCCATACGTTGTAGCAAAGAGGTTTTCGACTTTGGATCATTTGACCGGTGGTCGATTCGGGTGGAATATTGTGACCTCGTGGAAGGAGTCTGCTGCAAAGGCTGTGAGTATACCCATTGACAGATAAATCTTACCCAAAATTAACAACCATAGGTGGGATTGCCTCTAGTGGATCACGACAAGCGGTATGAAATTGCCGATGAGTACCTGACCTCATTGTACAAGTAAGCAACAGTGCATCATCAACAGTCATACAAAGTACTTACTTGTAGTAGACTGTGGGAGGGCAGCTGGGCAGATGACGCTCTCCAAGAGAATGCTGAAACAGGGGTGTATGCCGACCCGAGCCGAATCAAATACATCCACCACCACGGCGAGCATTTCCAATTCGATGGTCCCCACATCCTAGATCCATCCCCGCAGCGCACCCCCTTCCTCTTTCAAGCAGGTACATCTCCAGCCGGTGTCGCTTTCGGCGCCAAACACGCAGAAGGAATCTTTGTCTCAGCCCCTTCACCGCACATTCTGGCACCACGCATCAAAGCCATCCGTGAGGAAGCTGCCAAGCATGGCCGAGATCCCAAATCAGTGAAGGTTTTCGCGATCCTCACTCC
Source organism: Penicillium expansum (assembly GCF_000769745.1). Classification (NCBI taxonomy): domain Eukaryota; kingdom Fungi; phylum Ascomycota; class Eurotiomycetes; order Eurotiales; family Aspergillaceae; genus Penicillium; species Penicillium expansum. The sequence goes on from NW_015971264.1 coordinate 352,461, forward strand.
GATCGTCGGTCGAACCGATGAAGAAGCACAAGCAAAATACCGCGAAGCACTGCAATACGCCAGCGAAGAGGCAGGTCTTGCATTCTTCTCCGGTGGAACCGGTATCGACCTTAGCCGGATTGATCTAGACACGCCTATTACGGCATCAGATGTACATGTTGACGCCCGGGTTCATTCAACAATCAATACACTCTCTTACCAGAGTCCCGATGTGCCTGAATGGACGCCAAGGAATATCGGGAAGCATATCTCGATTGGTGGGGCTGGGCCTGTTCCTGTTGGCTCTGCGAGTACCGTTGCGGACTTTTTGGAGGAATGGGTCCGGGTGGCGGATTTGGATGGGTTTAATATTGGGTATGTGCAGACACCTGGAACGTTTGAGGATGTTGTTGAGTTGTTGGTACCGGAATTGCGGAGGAGAGGGGTATACGCGCCTGAGGGTGAGAGTGGTACGATGCGGGAGAGGGTGTATGGGTCTGGGCAGCGGCGTTTGCGGGAGGATCATGTTGGGAGGAAGTATGGATATGAGGTGTATGATGGCCAATAGTTTAGTTACAGGGGTGTATGCATGTTAGATTGGTTTCGCTTGAAAGAAATATGTGCACACGGATAGACATTGTCAAGAACTAAGGTTACTATGCTGAATTTGTCAAGTTATACACCTATTTCCACCGTTTCGTACTCTTATATATTCCCAGAATATCAGAGATCAACATGAAAGAAAGAAACCATTATTGAAGCCAAAAAGATATCAGTTGGGACCTGTCTGAAATGACCTCTGAGAACCTGTGCCAAACGTAAGCGCCCTTGGTAATGTGCCAAGGCAACCCGGAGATATTTCTTGACTCTTTTGGCCCTTTTGACTACTTCGCAGGGGGCCAAAGGGGCCAGACACCATGTGGCCAAGAAATAGTTCTATATAATTGGCCCAACTCCATCAAGGCATGACGCTAATGCCGTTGAGATCGGGTATTTTGTACAATTTCATTTCTTAAGTGGACTCGCACAGATCATTCAAAGATTTGGCAATTCTCCGTGATGCATCTTTGCATTTCAAATTCATAATCTTGTACTTCGTATGTGAGAAGTTGGTATGGCGCTGTATAGATCTCAATCTGTGTCTAATTAATTAAGGACAACGGGTGAGAAACCTACCGGACACTCCGATTGGAACATATTTGACGCTAAACAATTACCTCTTGGGCCAAAGGATCCAAGTGAGATTGCACTTCGCTCAAAGGGAGAATATCCGCAAATGAACGGACTACAACTACCGCGAGGCGTTTCTTGGCAGTTGTTTCATCTTTTCCATACTCTTCCGGACTGATCCTCCTCAGTTTAATCTCCTATTTGCCCTAAACTAGCACTTTTACTGGCCCGATCTCCGAAATAACGGGGTTTTCATTTTGCTTGGCTTCGTTAAATATCCCCCGCTAGTGGTTCGGTCATTTTAGGTAATCTCCAGCCTTATACCTTCGATGCCATATGTGGAGATATGAAACACCTTCATGCAGGGTATACACCAAATAACTTCTGACCAGCATCTCTACGCCGTCTATAAGTACTGAGTATCGACTCATTATGCCCCCCATTCTATCTTCATCATTCTTCTTCGGTCTCTTCTTTTTTTGACACTTGCTGGTTTCAAGCTGTCTATCCATTCCTTTCTACACACACATTCATTTCTTTCATTTCTTACACTCCTTTCAACATCAACCAATTTTACCAAAATGATGAACTATCCCCAAACTTCGGGCTGGCAGGTCCTAGCGACCAAAGGAAAGATCTTGGTATCCTGTGTTCTATGCCTCTTCTTCCTTGCCATCGGGATGGACGTCCGAGCAGAGCTCGGAGCTGGACACAACCAGAATAAGATTTCCAAGCGCGACACCACCAGTACCAGCACCGCCGCCACAATCTGGCAACCAGCGGCCGGGGTTAAATGGCAAATCCAACTCATCAACGCCGTCGAAGACACCACCGTCGACGCCGACATCTGGGACATCGACCTCTTCGACAACACTGCCGAGACAATCACCACTCTTCAGAAAAAAGGCCATAAAGTCATCTGCTACTTCTCTGCCGGCACTTACGAGGACTGGAGGTCAGACATCAGCAAGTTCGACAGCGCAGACTTTGGCAGCAACCTCGATGAATGGCCAGGCGAGCGCTGGCTGAATATCAAGTCGAGCAGCGTTCGTGCCATCATGAGTTCGCGTTTGGATCTAGCGCAGCAGAAGGGCTGTGATGGCGTTGATCCGGACAACATTGATGCGTATGGGAATGAGAACGGTCTTGGGTTGACTGAGGCTGATTCGATTGATTTTGTGACTTTCCTGGCGTCCGAGTCGCATTCTCGTGGCATGTCGCTCGGGTTGAAAAATGGGGGTGACATTATCGGCTCGGTTATTGATAAAATGCAGTGGTCGGTCAACGAGCAGTGTGCCGAGTATAACGAGTGTGATGTCTATGCTGCCTTCACGGCAGTCAATAAGCCGGTTTTCCATATTGAGTATTCTGGGGACACTATTGAGTCAGATAGCTCTGATGCTTCTGACTCGGCTACCTCCACTACCACTGAGAGCAAGGCTACCTCCACTGCCACCGCCACTGTCACTGCTATCGCTACTTCTACTTCTGCTACCTCTACCGCTGCCACTGCTACTGCCACTGCCGCTACTGCTACTGCTACCACCAAGACTGACAGCACCGACAGTACCGACAGTACCACCGATGCTGATGAGGATGACGAAGACGACGAGGACGAGGACGAGGATGAGGACGAGGATGAGGACGATGAAGAGGAAGATGAATCCAGCACCGATTCAACCAAGGAGCAAAAACACCGATACGGACATGGTCACCACAAGCTCCGAGCCAGAGCCGTTCTCTCCTCTACGTTAAAGACATCTGCCTGCAATGCAGCCAACGCCGAAAAGTTCTCGACTGTCATCAAGAACATGAACCTCGATGCCTGGGTTGAATATTGCTAGAGGATCAAACCATTATAGGATTGATTCCTACAGCAATAAATCAGTTTGCACGTTTGTTGGCTGGAGAGAGTTGAGGAAAGACTGTGGCTATCGCATACAGCTCGGGGAGACAGATTACAAAATATACAAGAGATACATTGCAATCTAGGCAGAGCTGTTGTGTTTGTGGTTTTTCTAATCTGATTCGTAGAAGGGCTTGGAACCTGTAGAGCAATATGATGTACATCTCGCCTTCCAAGGTCAATACTCACCTCATCTTACCGAAGTTAGAGGGACACCTGGGCATGTTCTGATCATGAAGTGTTTTTTTTTCTATTTTCTCCTGTTTTCTCGATTACAATTTCATCTCGTTAATGAACACGCCAGTTGATGTTGGCCTGGAATAGCATGCCCCCCTCTCACACACACAACTCCTCAGAAACCATAAACTTTTCATCCCTAGCATTCGTCTCCTTTGGAATCACATTGGCATCTTGGACCTCGCACCCCTTCAGCACAGATTCACGACCAATCTGAGCTCGTCGACCAATCACACACCCAGTCAGTTGAGCCCTGGTCTCAACAACAACACCCTCCATCAGAACACAACGAATGATACGGGCAGCGCCATCAATCTGGCAATTCGCACCAATCACGCTCTCCTTGATAACAGCACCAGTTGCAACAATCACATTCTCACCGAGAAGACAATCCTTCTTCGTAACATTGCTCGGCGAAGCCACGCCTTCGGGGTAAGCAACTTTATGAGCGTGCGCAAAAGGTGACGCTGCCTTTCGACCAACTTCCTCAATAGAGGGCAATTTTGCGAGGAGAAGGGAAGTCGAAAGAAGTATGCCTGTGTTATCGACTCGGCGGATGAACGGGGTTGATCCTCGGTGGACGTAAGCTAGCATTTGTGGCAGTTCGGTAGATTGATAAAATTGGTCTAGGAGGAGTTCGGAATTCGAGCGAGCTCTGGTAGTGCTCATATCCCTGATGTCGATTACTTTATCGACAAATGCGCCAGTGTGACTGCTTTCGGGGGTGAATTCTCTTTCATGGGCGGGAGTGGTGTCTTCGTTGAAGTCCTTGGTCAATCCTAGCTTGTCGCCGAGGCCTTTCTGCCATGCTGACTTGGCCCAGGTACCGACCAAATCCTCGCTAATGGATTCAAGTTTCTTTTGGTGGTGGACTAGGTCTTTGACCCAGTAGGGGAAGACGTAAACATGGGCGTCGCGGAAGGTGGTGAGCATTCTGATGCGCGGACAATTCTTGACGAGAGAATGACGAATGAGAAGGCCTTTGTCTTGTTTCATTTTCTCCTTGATTGTGTCCATCGGCATTGACATGAGGAGTTTGGAGAGGCTGAAGCGTGGGATCAGCGGTCCCTCGGGGCCGGGGACGACGGGTGCTTCGTTCTGCTCGAGTGGTGCGATAGCTATGAAATCAGTCGCTTCGTCCTGGATACTTTCCTCTCGGTTGTCGGTCTGGTAGTACACAGCTAGACCACCAGAGCGAGCCTCCAGCTGACGATCGAAGTAGGAAGTGGTTGGAGGGGATGCGTGGTGAACACCATTAGAAGCATTGTTATCCTCCAAGACCCACTGGTTGCCAATCCACGCCTCGACAATTGATTGGCCGGGGATTTCACAGATAATGTCACAGGGAAGGAGGAGGAAATTAGTGGTGATACACCTCTGGACTTCGGGGAGGCGGAGCAGCTGGGCGGTTCCCATGGTCATCTCGAGGTCTTTCGGTGCGACGAGCGACACCGCGGGCGAGTAGAATGATGTAAGGTGTGGGTTTTGGTCCAGAGCCGCTCTAAGGGGAGGGAAGGACTGTGGTGGAGTAATCAGTGTGATATCTGGGATATAATTAGCCAATTTTATTCATTGGGCTAGGTAGGTCGAGAGACAGCGAGAGGATTTGGACTTACCAGTGATACCTGATCGTCTGCAAAAGTCAATGGCATAGAATACCATGGGTCTGTTTGCGACTTGAATGAGACACTTGGGATATTCCTCGGGCCTGGAGGTGAATGTGTTAAGTGAACCTCCAGGACCACACAGGATCAGGGCCTGGAAGTCCATGGGACCCGTGTGCGGCATGGTTGTCAGAGCAGGTGGAGTCAATAAAATGAGATTATCAGGTCTTTAAGATGCAACTTGCTGTGGGATGAGCCACTGTTGCGTGAAATATGTCAGGTGGAAAGGTTGTTGAGAGGTTTGAGGAGAAGAGATGTGTTATGAGGAAGAGGTGGATGGGGACAACTTGAATGCTCGACATCAGGTCACGTAGTTGAGACGAACTGGTCACGGGTCAAAGGAGCTGAAGTTGTTTGCTTTAGCTGTGTCCCTGGTGATATGATATTCAAAGGCTTGTATGCGTCCACATTGTCCCCTATCACAATATTTTGCTAAATTAATTCGATTTTTGCTGCCCCAGGGTAATAGTTCGAGAGTACTAAGATACAAGAACAAGGACATTGAAGGTTCCAGCTGGCACGGCTGTCATTTAAGGGAAAGCTCCATGTATCAAGCAGGGCATAAAAATGGACACTTAAAATATAGTATGGTGGGCTCAGTTTAGTTTGGTTTACTCCAATACGGGCGACTAAGTATGCCACCGGTTCATAACTCTCTTATAAGAGCATACTTTATATATATCTAAAAAGACATCATAATGCCATAAACCCGGCCGACTATTCTTGTGAAGTTGAAATTAATTACAAAGAAGTAGTATATGCTTCCAAAAGGCGGTGATAAAAGAGGTGGTGAGGTGGTATCCAATAGGAGAGTCATGAACCGGTGGCATACTTAGTCGCCCATACTCCAAGCTTTGTACAATATTCTAAGTAGGAGACAGAGGGAGAAGAAAGAGGAAAACTCGTATGCGTTGGTTGACTACATCCTATAGATCGACGGTATAGAAATCTCAAAAACCACACAACCTCAAGTAAATCCCGAAGCATCATGCATGTTCTTCAATCCCAGTCTCTAATTCATTCTTTTTATCCTTCCGCCACACAAGCCACCATGAAGCCAGAATCCCGGAGATAGCCGCACACAAGAAGCAAAGACAGATAACATACGACACTCGATACGTCGGTCCAAACACCGTATCGTATATATGAGGTCCAGCAATACCGCTAAACTGAGCCATGGCATTCGTCAGCCCAATACCCATCCCCACGGCCACTGTGCCCTCGAGCGCACGAATACGTTCTGGCCAGATGACAGGGTATGCAGATCCAGCACAGGCAGTGGATACAATTAAAGCGAAGTATTTGACAATTGAGTTTGAGACTGTTATCAAGATTATGTAGCAGATGATTGTCGTGCTTTCGACTATTTTGCTATTATTAGGAACCACATGCGCAATTCAGAGGATTGATGCTTACTTGCGACAGCGGTGGTCCAGGGTCTGATCCATCCTTTGTGTAGTAAATACCCGAGGATATTCAAGAAGAAAAAGCATGCGACGTAGGGAGGCTATTGGTCAAAATTCCGGTTAGCAATGTCTCGTGGATTAGTGCGTTTCCCTAGATTGAGCTCAACTCACAATATTCATCAGCTGCGATAAAGCGGTCGTAGTAAATCCAAGCTCGTAGATGACAGTAGGCAAAGCGTAATTCACACCAAACCCACCAATACCATGTCCAATCCAGTAGACCGTGAAGGTGTAGAACGTTGGACTTGAGAGGAGCGCTTTTAAATCCCCCCAACTCCAGTTTTTGTCTTTTCCAGAGGGCGCTGAAGAGGACAGACGGCCCTTGAGGAAAGTTCTCTCCTCTTCTGTCAACATCCGGGCAGTTTCGGGGTAGTCCGGAAGACCGAATAATGCCACCACAGACAACACGATTGCTGGAAGGCCTTCGATAATAAACAGCCATCGCCAGCCTGATAGTCCACCAGCTCCATCCATAAAGCTGATGGCGTATGCCAGAAGCCCACTTAATGCGCCAGACACTTGACCAAGAGAGTAGAAAAGAGCAATTCTCCATAGCAGCTCAGATGGCTTGTACCAGAATGCCATATGGTAAAGCACAGAAGGGTAGAACCCGGCTTCAGCTAATCCAATTGCAAATCGTACACACATCATCCCCGGAAAGTTCTGTGCAGCACCAGCAGCACAGGCGCAGATACCCCAAGACAAGATCAGGACGAACATCCATCTTGAGGGCGTGACGCGTTTGAGAAGAATGGTGTTGGTAGGCTCGAAAAATAGATAGCTGTAGGAAAAGATAGATTGTGTCCAGGCCCATTGTGAGGGGGAGAAATTGAGCTCTTTCTTGATTCCAGTGCCGGCTTCTAGGTTGATAATCGCGGCATTGGAGTAATTGCTGGAATCAATGACTCGGAAGATGTATACAAAGGAGTAAAAGCCCACGAGCCAGAAATCTATCTTTTGCATAACTCTTTTTTCGAGTTTGGCGTGATATTCATTTTGCGAAACATTGTGATTGATCTCATTGGGTGGAGTTGAAGGTATACTGGAAGTAATTACTTCCAATTCGTCGTGCTTCTCCGACACCATGTTGTCGATTCTCGAGTAGGATGAATTGCTTTGAATGATTTTACCTCATCCTAAGCAAATTTCAATTTATTTTCCTTGGAAGATCTTTATGCTTAAGTGTTACTTGGGCCCCCATTCTTGGCGACGGGGGTTGTTAGGGCAAGGTGCCATGATAGTTTAGATCACGACATATCCCCCTCAAATGTGCCTATCCTGGAAAGATCTACCAACTTGTTTGATTGAACCTTCATTGCTCATTATTGCTCTAGATTGCAGCATGCATAATCTAAAAGGCTATAATTATGGGGTATCAATGAATGACATTCGTAGTGATACCTCCCTATAACTAGATAAACTTGAGTCCATCATACATATATGAACCTCAGAGTGAGAGAATGTCTCGGTAGGAAAGTTCATTCCCACTGTGGCAATCGTCGGATTGACAAGCATACCTAGGAGGTCGGAGGTGAACTGAGATTCGTGAAGATAGATAAACTCCCATTCCGTATAGCGTACGACGAGTAGACGTGACTTGGGTATGTTAGCAAGTATAACTCAGAGGTGGGAATCTAGACTGCTGGGGTGCACTTACACGATGTGTCGTTTATGTCTCGGTTGAAATATAAGAAGGCGCTCTTGGGGTTGAGCCAAGTAAGTCGCATTTCAATTCAGCATACATTTGGTCTCGGCTTAAATCCACCTCTCAGGTGGTTTAGTCGGTGGTTTCCAGTGCTGCTGTGTTCCTTTCCAAATCAGTATCACTACTTCCTTAGTTCCTTTTCAGGTCAATATTAATTTCCTCTCCGTTTCTTTCTAAGGGAACCTCTCTGTTTTCTCGGTTCTTTTTCCCCTGAGACGCTGCCTCGTCAAGCGTGTCGTGATAGCTCCTTCAGTTTTTCGATCTTCAGTATGAGGTACGAGGGACCATCACCACAACATGCTTTTTGCTGGCAGAGAATATATACGTAGTGAGTATAAATCTATAAAATTGCTTCGCTTCCATATAAAGCTGAGCGTATATGTTAAAAAGAAGCCCGGTATATTTATAGGTGAGGGAGGAGTAGTGTATCAGAACTTCTAGAACGGAGAGCACAGAGTTAATGATGTTGTTGCCTTGGAAAATTGGCACAATGAAAAGTTGGTGTCGATTGTACATGCAAGCTAGTGCTTTAAAGTGATATCTGTTTATTCTATTATGCGCAATATACATCACAATATCTACTTCTGTTATCTACCAGCAAGCAGCCCTAATAGGGTGGCACTGCAGTCTGCGAAATGACATACATAGCAAAGGCCGATATTCTATATTTTACTGCTAATACTTCTTATCCTTCTGCTTAGATATCTGGGAAGACTACCAAAACAGACAAGGCTGCATAAGCGGCAAACTATTCTTGTATACTAGCTAGGCATAAGTGAGATGGAATTTTAGGCCAGTTGTCGTGATTGTCATTGAACCTCCGAATGGGCGTTTGCACTGGTCTCTCAGGCACGTTTCCATGCATTCAAATGGGATGCGCAATTACAGGTTTGAATTCTGTTTTATTGAATTGGAGTTTCATTGACTATGATTTACCCCCATCTCACGGCACGATAATGCCGTCTCATATAACGCCATCCGAGGCGAGCATTGTACCATAAACCCCGCATCTTAGAAAGTGTATGGCATACAGCACTATGCACGAGAACAAGAGTACATTGCAGATCCCAATCAAATATTTATTTTGATTTAGATATATAAGTCCAGCCTTCTCGCCTAGAATATCTTTCTATCACTGTCGCTGTCTATCCCAACATAAAAATGGCACCTTCCGCTATAGAAGAACAAGTCCCAATCGAAAAGACCACCTTCAAGCCCTGGAGCCGACCTGCACCAACTAATGAGGAACTCGATTGGGCACCCCTAGTCGAGATTGATCTTTCTCGCTTCGACCAACCGGGCGGAAAGGAAGAACTCGCAAAGCAATTATACGATGCCGTAACACGAGTCGGGTTTTGGGTAGTTGTCGGGCACGGACTCGATGACGAGCGTGTTCTCCGCCAATTCAGTATCGGCAATGCATTTTTCAAAGAGAACCTCGAGGAAAAGCGAAGCTTTGAATGCAATTTCGCCGAAGGCGAGTATTTCGGTTACCGTGAAAACTCAAGGTGGATTGGGGAAACGGGTGTGAAAGACAATATAGAAATGGTACGAGTATACCTATCTGCATTGAGAAATTCACGGATTGAATCTAGCTAACTGATGCAGCTCAATATCCCCAAAGCCATCCCTGAATGGGATGATGTTCCTAAACACAGGATCGTCCGTCAGTACTACGATGAGATTGCCAGCTTCCATCGAGATCTTTTCGACAAGGTCATCCGCAAGCTGTTCGTCTTAATGTCAATTATTCTGGAATTGCCGGAAGACCATCTAGTTCAAGCTCACGCCTACGACAAGCGTTCTGATGACCACTTGAGATACATGATTTACAACACGCGCACCCAAGAGGAATGGGACAAGGCACAAGCGTACACCAAGGGCGGTCACACGGACTTTGGAAGCTTGACGCTGCTCTTCTCGCAGCATGTTGCTGGTTTGCAGATTCGGACGTCGGATGGGGAATGGAAATATGTCAAGCCTGTTGAGGGTGGCATTACGTGCAATATTGCGGATACTTTATCGTTCCTTACCAATGGTAAGTGGTCGCATCTGTTGTGAAGAAGATCTTTCGCTAACTTAAGGACGACAGGTTTCCTTAAATCGACGATCCATCGTGTCGTTACACCTCCTAGAGATCAGATCGATATTCCCCGTCTTGGGTTGCTCTACTTCTGTAGACCGGGTGATGATACCGTGATGAGAACTGTGCCCTCGCCTTTGCTTGATCGCCTTGGTCTTCTGACTGAAGAAGATAAGAATCAAAGCAAGCCTGCTCCCACGGGGACGGAGTATGTTCGGGCTCGGGTTCGGGATGTTCATCATAAGACTGTCATTGATCGCCGGGAGAACACTTCGTTTGAGTTCAAGGGGCTGAAAGTGCCGAATTATTATAAGTGATAGATTAGTAGTATCAGCTTATGAGAGCTTAGGCTCAGCAGATTCTAATACCGTGCCTTTTTCTGATAATAAAGAGGTTGTGATGGTATCAGGAGTTGAGAAACAGCCAAAAGGTGTAGCTGATGACCCTTGTTCTTATTACTTCTTCGCCTGAGCATCACATTCTCGATATCATTTGCAACATCATGTTCAAAGAAACTCACGTGCCATCGACAATTTGTGCAGGTGATATAAGCATACGATAAACCTTAGATTGAGGTCTCCTCGCCTCAGGCAGATCGTTCAGCCACAACCCCGCTGTGAGTCATGTATAGAGCTGTAATAACTGTATAGATCTGTAATAACTGTAATAACCTCAAGAATAGTAATGTACACATATATGTAAATAGTGGAGAACACAGAGTGGAGTGGGTATCATGATCGTCGCAGCTTGGTCAACGTGGGGCAGCCTCATGACTGGACCGTCTAGCAACTGTGCTGGATGAGAGAAACAATGTCTCAGTGTAAAGTACTTATTTGTTCTATAATTATTCTCTCGAAATATGGTTGGTTTTTCCAATAAGACATTCAATATTTCAATCGTAACGCATGCTAACTAATTCCCATAGGAGCTGTCTAAAGAGTGTAAGGTTGACAGCCATATCCCCAAAAGGGCGCAGTTCAAACATCATATCAAAGACAAAGGAAAAATGGCCAAAAAAGACCAAAAGCATCTAGACAATCTTAAGATTCTCCACATAAAAACAAAAATGAGTCACAGTCATAACAGCCAATAAAGTGTGCAGTTAAATCGAGGAAAACACATGCATAAACATCGTCGACTTTCCGCATCTGTCATTGGCCAATGTCTCCACACCTGCATGCTCCCTTCTGGGAGTACACCAGTAACGGGGCCTGGCCAAGCCTGCAGATTATTGCGTACAATCAAAAAAACAGTTTGATCGAGTCACAATTGAGTCGGGGTCCGAGACTGGGAAATCCCACAAATCTCGAATCCCGACATGCACTCGAGTCAAAGATCAAAACTGGAAAACAGAAAAGGGAATTTCCGAGGGCGCATCCAGGCAGGCCCTTTCAATCCAGATCGTCAAAGACTGGGGTATGGGGGGGGTAATGCCTATAATGTGCTAATTCCACATTACGGGCATAGACCGTCTCGCGGTCAAAATGGGTGTGGGCAATCAATGCCCGTCGCGAGTGAATTGAAGCTTCTTCGAAGCGATTGTTGGTGGGGTGTGTGTGTGTGTGTGTGTGTGTGTGTGTGTGTATGATCGTAATCAGATAAACCAGAGTCGAAATACATTGCCAGGTACATTGTCAAGTACGTTGCCAGGTATACGTTCAGCGGTGCTTGGGGGAGCCCTCGACGTAGCGGCGGGGGGTCTCGTACTGGCGCTCCACGCGCTCCTGTCGGTCGACGCCATATAGCGACCCACGGCTAGAGGATGGGCGGCTGGGAGAGCCACCGGGAGAGCAGTACATGATCGAAGTCGGGGAACGAGAAAGGCGCGGCGCCCTCTCGATGAGCTGGTAAGTCTCGGGGGACATGGAGCGAGGACGAGTCTGCCTGGAGCTGACCTTGCGAGCTGGGACGGGGTAGGTCCGGTCGTAGCTGGTGGACGGAGCGGACTCGACGGGCTGGACAGGCTTCTGGACGACGACGGCCTTCTCGCGGATGCGCATGCCCTGCTCGATGGCTGCAAGAAGCTCGCGGGTAGCGAAGGCATCCCGGGGCACCTTCACTCGTGTAGACTTGCCGCTCTCGAAGTCCACAGTGGAGAAGTGCTTGCCGGTTTGGCTGTAGAGGTAGTTGCGCAGAGTGCGGGCGCGGGTGTTGCCCAACTCGCAGAGTGGAAGACCATCCTTGTATGTCTGGACAGCGTGGGAGCAGTGGCGGCAGTGGCTGGCATGACGCTCAAAGTCCTCGACCACCAGCTTCTCGTCGTCGTAGAGGTCACGCACGACGGCGAGAGGGTCTGTTATCTCAATGGGGGCGGGCATTGTGTTGGTACGGCGTAGTCCAAATATGCGTCGTGTCAGACTAGGACGAGGAGGAGATCTCTCTGACGTTGAGAGAGTCGAGCGATCAACAGTGTACGAGGTCGAGCGGTAGGACGACACTGTGACTGATTTCTGGGGGGGTCACGGGAAGATAGTAGATGATCACCGTATGTAGATGATCGGATGTGAAACCCAAGTGTGACGATGGATATGGAATGTGAATTGTCCAATGTATGTCGAATGCCAAATGTGTGTAAATTGAGGAAGATATTCTACTGGAAACGGGGGGGTGTCCAAGGTTATATATACCTGCAAGTATTATGCGGGCTCTATAGATGGTGCCCTGGAGCCTGGAGGGTCTGTCTAGTGGGGCCGGGATCTGCAATACTTTCCCTGTACTTAGCGTCTGACACTAAACATACGAGAAATGGAGTGTACTATTCCTGTATTCTAATTAGTATAGTCTGTGGCTAGTGAGGCTGTGTTTTGGCTTCAAACACCGCCGTATTCACTCTTATCGTTCCTCTCATTGGTCCATGCCGCCTAATTCACGGTCAACTTCACCATGCATGACTTCTTCAACCTATTCCCACTACGTCCCTTTTGGTCCCCGACCCCCATTTACAAGGCATTAATATTTTCTAGCATTATCCTCATGACATCAACCGTTCTACTCGGTAATTTCATCACGCATGTCATTCACTTTTCCAATGTCGTGTGGCTTATGCTTCTCGTGTTCCTGCGCCATGACAAGGGCCTCGTGCCCCTGTCCCCTCCCCCCCTGGAGAACAGGCCTCAGGTTCGCGTCATTTGCAACCCTTTTGACTTGACATTCGGAAATAGAACCTCAAGATTCAACCAGAACCAGTACATTTAGAAGGAGGTGTTTGATCGTAGGGTTCCCGCCAACCCATTCCCCACGCTCATAGGCTCCCACAACCGCCGCATTGTGATGAGCGTCTACCGAGACAACTCTGGAACTCCCCAAACCACCTCGCTGGGACTTCGAGCACTGTTCTCTTATTCCTTATTTGGAGATACTCGAACGTTTCAAACCATCTAAGAATAGTGCGCTAACTCGGATTGTTTTTTTTTTGGTTTTTTTGGTTTTTTGGACCCCAACATTTGGGGATTCTCACCAGCCTCAACTACCCCTCCCAGCCGCAAGCCACAAGCTATACAAGAGCTCTCATCCAATGCTTTTTTCACTCTATTCCCAATGTAGGATGACATGCTCAGCCTCAGCCACCAATGTCATTATCTCTGGTCCATGATTCGATACACTAGCCACTAATGTCATCTTTCTCGGAAACTGCTTACTCGCAATCTCTCCTTTGTCGCTGCGCCGCCAACGCTCAACCAAGAGTCTCTATTCGATCATGACCTTGTTTTCAATCTTTTTCTATCTTCTTCAATTAACGTCGCTTGGTGTGCACCCCAGGCTTCCATTTCCTCAATACATTCTCTTCCTGTCTCCCTAGGCACCAAGAAGCCACATCGTTTATACCAAGGGGTCCGAGCCTCCGATTGCGCGCGACGACCTCCTAAAGACAGATTGTTCTTTTTTTATCGCACTCTGTTTTATCAAACGCCGACTGTTTATCCATGGATAATCATGATATGTCTCGTATCAACATATACCCCTCGAGCCTTTCATTCATTGATCCCATACTAACCGCCCACAAAATCATGGCCTGAGCTAACCCTACCCCATTGCCAATATCAGTCGTATTCTTGCAACCTCCTTCAACAGCCCAGCCGGGCTAGCTCAATCGGTAGAGCGTAAGACTCTTAATCTTAAGGCTGCGGGTTCGACCCCCGCGTTCGGCTATTCCTACAAACCAAACCTGAGATTTCTTTTTTTTTCGCTGCGGAAAATTCTGCTTGAGCCTCCTCGGCTCATACTTGAAGTTGAGTGGCTGGTATGGATTGGGGATCCACTAGTGGGTCGGGCCGATGCTTGAACACTGCCCGACAGGAAAATCAGCGGAAGATTATGTTTTGCATGATAAATATCCTACACATGAACAAACAAATTGTGCTTCGTAAATTACAATCATTCATACAACATGAAATTTCTTCAAAGTATGACTAGCAGGGTAAGATTCTGGCCGTTTGTGGCTTGACTAGGCCCGAGCGCAAGGCAGAGAGCGCCTTGTTGCAGATAAGGGCGTGACAAGGTTTGTCCTTCAGCTGGACATGGATTATTGGAGACTATAATCCGTATTCTATGTTCTATGTAGACATAGGATTAACCTTTTCAGTGAACCAACATGCCATATTTTGTATCATTCGTCGTCTCAGGCTTTTTGTTGAGATCATGCAAGAAAAATGCTCTTTCAAGGTGAGTAATATATATTGCTCAGCTGAATGTTACACATAGTGGCTGCACTATCGGACCGGTTTTATATCGTGATCCTGAACATACTTGCATATAATTCCTCATTCTATTTCAACTAGACGGAATATGTCCACTGTCTACTCAATTTCGGGAAATTGGGGGAACACAGACCTACTCCAAGTATCCCATCCAGCATGGCAGCCTACAACGGACTGAAATTCTAGGTTGAGAGTGAAACATTCCGACGATATTTGCCACCTAGGCTGATCGAACCAGTGTGATATCATGTTTCGATATTGGTTACCCCTCAATCAGGTCGTCTGCCTTGAGAATCACTTTGTACCCCGTTGTGGTAACCAATATTCGAAGCGATTGGCATGTTAGATCTTCCAAGGCTTTCTTTCTATTCACTCCCCCTATTTCATTTACTGCGGTAGCCTTGATTAAAAGAAATTAGTTGGCTTACTGCCAATCATATCCCTTCTAGGAAAGGGAGTATGATCTACGATGAACGTCAATATGGATGTCAATGTGCAATGAGTACAACGTAGATCATATCTGCTTCCCTTGGCCATGTCACTAAAGGCTGCCGAGGCTGATCATCGGGGCTGATCAGTGATCATCCTACTACCGGTGAGAAAATTCAAGGATACATAAACTCTTAGCTGATTTGAAGGGGGGTAGGCGTATCAAGAGGTCATGTGGCCCCTACCTACCTAGGTACCTATTTGCTCCCAGATTATCTAATTGTAGATCCCAGTGGACAGATAGGTCATTCTCTCCAACAGGTTGAGATATTTCTTTAGGCTAGTTCTTGGTGCAGTTGTATTATATGAACTTCTGGATGGTATAGTCGTCGAACAACACCCACGCCTGTAAAGGAAAGTAAACCGCACATGTGACGCTTTCAGACTTTAGATAGAATCATATAGGATAATAGAAGAAGAAATTATCGAAAGTCAGATGTAAGTAGAAGATAGACTAAAAAAGGAAAGTACAAACTACCTTGATGCTTGTTACTGGTGACCTCAGGAGCAATCCCACCTAACCATCTGACCTAATAATCTACTAGCCTTCCAACACAAATTGACCTACACTTTCTTCTTTGTCTTCTTTGTCTTTGTCTTTGTCTTCCATCCTCCATCTTCCACTCCACATCGTTATCTTCGTGGGTATACAATGAGCTACACACACTTTCTTTTTTCCTTATCTAACATCCCACAGTCTCATATCGATTTGCCGTGACGTTACGAGGCTCGAAACATCATTCTTCCCTCCCTGGTTGCCTCTTGCAATATTCTACGCACTCTACAACCATGGCAGGGTTCCGAGAATACCTAGAAAAAAGGGTTCACTCCATCAACACGAAAATAGCCCACCCTAGCTAGAACAGGGAAATTGTGGATGATACAAGAGCAACAATAGACCTGGCAAAGCTGCCACAAAGGCACCCACTTATCTGGAGCCGTCAGAAATACTGCGGCTCTTTCTTTCTTCTCACAGAAGACGAGCCTACTACCCAGGAATTTTACTCAATAGAGGAGGAAATATTTCCAGTACCTACTCATCTTGGTATAGTCAATTTATCCATACTGTTTCGTGCCTTTTTATGCTAACTCAAACAGCAACCCTTCTATCAGACTACAACTTTGCAACAAGCGGCTCACCTCTGAATATAACCCTGCCACGATACGATCTCGCGTCGATGCTGTCATGTTGACCACACTCGCAGTGATAGAATAAGAGTCAGCTCTTACCGGGTCTGTCCAGTCTACCAACAGGGAAAGGGTGCAACACGTAAGAGTGCCAGTGCTAGCGGTAACGATTCTGGTAACGGCTCCGATGATCAAGTATCTTGTATGTAAGAAAATGCCAACGTGATTTTAGATGTTCTTCTTGGATGTACCTTTAGATGGATACAAACGCTTGAAAAGCATGAATTGCACAAAGGACCTTTCTATGTATAAGCAGGGACATACGTTTGGAATTGGCTTGCGAGGGTCTATTCAGACTCGTGCCCAATTTCCCCTCCTACAACATGAAACATAGCTCAGTACTTGGTGTTATTTTCCCTAGCTATGACCTTTTAACTCTCCCAATGCAATATTGCTAGCACGAAACCGAAGACATAACGATCTGCGCTTCAATATGAACACTACGAGCGACCAAGAAGCTACGAAGGACAAAGAAGGAACGAAAGACCAAGAAGTAACGGAGAACCAGAAGGGACGGTACTTCATTCGCTATCTGGTCGCACCGTTGTCCGACTCGGCGACAACCTTGTTGTGAAGTCGGGTCATCTCCGCCCTAACGAATGAGAAACACTTCCTTTTATTGCAGCCAACACAACGATCCCCGTGCCTAAGGCCCATGATATTCGGCTGGAAGACGGCAAAGTTGTCGCTCTCGTGAGGGACTACATGCCTGGAAAGCGTCTCGATAAAGCATGGGATTCTTTAGACTCCAGCCAGAAGCTTTCGATTGCTGATCAGCTACACTCCTACATAAACCAACTTCGCTAGCTGAAAGTCAACTATATTGGCGCCGTGGGTCGCGGCAAAGCTATCGTGAGAAACATTTCGTCAATCGAAGGAGGACCGTTTGATACCGAGCAGCAATTCAACGAATTCATCCTTGGAGATATAGTCGAGATAGCACCAGATATGCTAAAACATTATGCCAAATTCGCGCTTATGGATAACCATGAGATTGTCTTCACGCATTCTGATTTCGCACCGCGCAATATTCTTGTTGAAAGCGACCGAGTCACAGCTATTATTGATTGGGAATATGCTGGCTGGTATCCGGCATACTGGGAATATTGTCTGGCGCTTCGGCATCTGAGACC
Source organism: Penicillium expansum (assembly GCF_000769745.1). Taxonomy (NCBI): domain Eukaryota; kingdom Fungi; phylum Ascomycota; class Eurotiomycetes; order Eurotiales; family Aspergillaceae; genus Penicillium; species Penicillium expansum. The sequence goes on from NW_015971264.1 coordinate 370,178, forward strand.
GATGTATGACTGGCCAGAATATCTGGCCCGTATTCTTCCCCCCAATTTGAGAGTTAATACATAGGCATAATTTTCTTAAATCGTGTGTTAAGTCACTAGCTGATTAGCTACGCTGTGGGCACCGAGGATATTATATATCCTAGTGCAATTAAACTCCACTGCTTCGTTCCTAGGAGATATTCAAGGGGGAATAACTCTGGCGGTCTTGGAAAGGTTGATTAGTATCCTAGGGAGCAGGTCAACTATCGGGTCCCATAGTGGAAATGTGGTTGTGTGGGGCAAATGTATAGATTAGAATTGAGGGCCGTTTTGAGGATCTCATGTGGATGAAACATGAGGATATAGGAACTATAGTACTACGGACCATATGGTCTACTTAATAAGGATTGATATGTGACACATTAGTCCAAAAGGAGATAACTGTTCGTCCCATGTTTCATAAGTGAGGCTTGCAAGAACTCTTATTTCTTGTGTTGTTGACCAAATCCATACTCTAGGAAGCACGCCTCTACTATGATGATATCACGAGCAAGCAATGCTACCCACAGACGCGAATCAGTGGGCATGACTAGGTGTCTAATACTCCCGTTTATCATCGGAGCTCACCCCGTGTGAGATATATGGCCTCACAAGCAGTGCATGATTTTTTACCTCGCCTACGACCCCCAGATTCAGAGGGGCGTTTGACTGGGCAGAGATACATGCCATGAAAAAAGAAACAGATTGCCTCCATACACCCGATTGAGCTTTTTTGCATAGGAATGCTTTCTCTATCTAGTTGTATTTCAACTAGCCACTGTAGATAGGCACTTTGAGGACTCCGCTATTGCCATTGATAGGTTGAGTTGCATCCAATGCAACATTGCTGGCATTTGCCTCTGCGCTCTACAATGCAGCAACGGGGATCTTTGTCGCAGCAGCGAAATAGGTTGCTGGTGGCCTGACGCTCGGGCTGTTGTACCCGGGCCATATATTCTTCGAACAAACCTATGCCAAACAAAGCAAGGAGAGAAAGTGAGATTGAATGACTGAATCTCACAACTGTAGCGGAACACTCGAAAATTAGCAAATTGATAAATTTTCTTTTTTAGGTCGAGTACCTCGTGATTTGCAAGGCCCATCCGCCTCTGCGACACCAATCAGTTGGAGACTATATGTATGCCCATTGCCAAAATAGGTATATGGAACATAGTATACATCGTATGAAACATGATGTTCCGTACTTTTTACATAACTAAGCTTCGACTATGCAGTTAGTCCCTAATTTCCACAGAGATGAAACATACTAGTCCTGCACCGGGCAACCTCTGATACCTAATTGGCATCGCTATAGGAATATCGTAATTTGATGATTGTGGGGCACGTTTTCATTCTCACTTTCTGCTGGAGAATTTTGTGGGGACCGTAAACCAGGTCCCTAGCCTTACAACTGATATCAGATGGCCTTTTAAATCAACAATAATAGTCACTCGGGACGTAAGTCACAAATTAGAGCAGAAAAACCAGAGCCCAAGAAACATCAATGATCAAGAAAAATATATGCAATACTTGAATAAGGTCCACGCCACGTGGAAAATCGGGAAGAACTGATTGGGCGAGCATTAAGCCCCCACGCTTGTACTATAGCATGATATTGAACGTGAATATATTCACCAACTTCCCTTTGGAGAAATAAGGGAGCACGGCCCTGGGGATGGTAACAATGATCTCCATGAGATGTCCTTTCAAAGCGGCAAGTGTCCTCTAGCTGTTAGAAATCGCTCATCAACCAGAACAGGCGTTTGGTCATTTTTTGTCGAAAAAGGAGATGACTATAGGGGTATCTGTTGTATAAAAGGAAGATGAAATGCGTTCAAATTATTCTATTGTATCATTCTTTTTGACAACCTACAGTTGAATTCAAAATGCGTTCTATCATCCTCGGAACGTCTATCTCGCTCCTTTACGCGGTCAGCGTGGCTGCTGTTCCTCACTCTAGCCGTGTCAAGACTTCCTCTGCGCAACCATCTGCCACTCCTGCCTTTACTATAAAGAACCTGGGCGTAACGGTAGACACGACCTCATCGCCTTGGAAGGATGCCCAGTGCACTACTAACATCACCGACGCGACTCTGGATCCCACTGCTCGTTGGGATGCAGCCAATGCCGACGATGCCCTGAACGATGCATTGAGTGCCTGGTCTACTTCCGGTGCTGCCAGTGGCTTGGGATTCCCTGAGTTCATTAGCAACTACTTCACTGGTCCTGACAACTGGAACTGTGGAGATATCGGCAACACTCCTTGCTCCACGGTTATGACCTGTAACCAGGCCGACTATCCTGCCGGGTGAGTAGACCACTGGCTTTTCGAATACACGATACACAGAAGTGAAGGCTAACATGGGCATGTAGATACCTAATTATGAATTCTTTCTCCTCGATCCACCAGGTATATTATCTTTTTCCTGAATTTCACGGGCAGTCGACTAACTAAGAATACCTTCTACCAGCTTCATCAACAAACCTATGATGCTCTCGGAGATGCCCTTAACACAATGCAGAATGACATTGGTAGCTTTGCGAGCATTTTTGCCCCTCAGGCCAAAGACGACTCTGAAATAGTCAAGTACATTATCGATGCAGTAATTTTGGTGGCTACCATTGGGAGCTCCTTTGCATGGAACATTGGTACGTATATTCTCTAGCCACAACCTGTTATCTTGTGCTAATGGCGTATCATTGTAGCGTTCAAGGGCCTTGCTATGGCCGCATCGAAGTATTTCTCTATGGGCAAGGACGTCACCAACGCAGCCCTTATTTCCTTTGCCAGCGCGATCGGTAAAGACTCCATGAAATCGTCAGTTGTATCTTTCTTCTCGGTTTTTCCCTCGAACTAACGTATAACCTATAAACAGCGCTAAAGATGCATTGAGCACCCAGAATAGCGTTTCCGCTGCTCTCGGTGTCTACTTCTCGGCCTGGACTGGTTTGGAGAGCGGATATATGACTTCTCTCTTTGGTGGAGCGAGTGACAATACTTCAATCGATGCTCTGAAGACTCTGGCTTCCAACGGCTCAATGCTTCTCCTTTCTTCCAAAGTGAACTTGAGTGGACTGACTGCTCAGGCGGAAAAGATCCTTTACGGACAGTTGATTCCAGCGGCTTGGGCAATCTCCCCTGAAACCACCTACCCCCGGATCCTGTAAGAAGAACACTCTTATATCATTTTACAAATAGCAAAGGGAAATTACTAACCAGTTACCTTTTCTTGGCAGGCGGAAGGCCGGAGCTTGTTCAACGTCGATTGACGCAGATGTTTCCCTGTACATGTCTGAGAGCACTCTAGTCGGCGGATATGTCTGCTACAATAACGATGCTTTCTATGTCGTGAGCATCAATACCTCTCCTGGCATGCAACCTTTCGAAGCCCTCCCTGGAGGAAATCATCAAACCCTCAATGGCGATAACTGGGGCGGTGTCATTCTGGAAGATATAGTCCAGAGTTCGTACCAGGCATACCAGCTGAATGGCAACGCAAATGGCTACGAAATGCCAGCTCTGTCGAAGATTATTGATGGATCCGGTACAGAGGGTGATGTGGTTTTCGAGAATGGAATCCGCACCCCGGGATTCTTCACCCTGCCAATCTGCGATGATATCCCTACAGCAGCCGACACTGTTAGTGCGGGTGGCGCAAAGGGGAAATACTGGCCCTGTGATGCACCAGCAGGATACAATGCTGCTGGAACTAATGTGGTACGTAACAACATCAGAGCATCATGTGAGGATTCTTTTGGTTAACATGAATTCATGAAGCACGTCAACAACGGATGCATTAATGTGGATGGGGAGAGCCTTTGCAAGTCTCAGACTAAGTACACCAGTATGTTTTCATGATTCTCAATACCTTCTTCGGATCGGTATCTCACAAGACAATAGACATTGCAGACCAAAGTACTGGCGACATTACGGCGACCATCTACGCACAGTTCAATGGAGAAGACAAGACCGACTACAAAGTTACTCCTGGCTGCAAGCTGCAAGCAACCTGGCCCCGCTCCTACGGTGATGTCTACTTCGGAGCAAACAACTGCCTGTATGATTCAACTGGCACGAACATCAACGGTCAGTGTTGCACCGAAGCGACCACAGACTCTATTCTCAATCCGTACTATGGATATTAGATGGATGTATTGATTGGTGAGGACAGGAGATGACACAGAAGGCGTCATGTACTATAAGGGGTGTATGAGTGTATTCGAGTTGTGTATGGGAGAAGTTGACGAGTCCTCATTACGAGGGTCTCAGATATCTCACACTCGGCTTTTTGAATGAGGTTGATCATGGCCAGTTAGTTCTTTGTTCTTTGTTCTAGTTTAGAGGAATGAATTGATTGATCCTTGTTCCAGAGAAAATACGAGATAAGGTCCAATTGTTATATAGATCACGCCGGGATTATCTCCCGCGCGCATTGTAATACCAGCACTCATTCCGAATAAAACACGTCACTTAAAAACTCATTCTGAGCAAAATAGAACAAAAACAGAAGAGCAAAAAAGAAATCTCAGGTTTGGTTTTTAGGAATAGCCGAACGCGGGGGTCGAACCCGCAGCCTTAAGATTAAGAGTCTTACGCTCTACCGATTGAGCTAGCCCGGCTGGGCTGTTGAAGACGAAGAGGAAAAGTGGCTATTTATGGGGAATCATACCATTCATGGTGATGGTCGCCTAAGATATAACCATTCAAGACACCTTTTGTCAATATGTTTTTCTACCTCATATTTATTAGATACAGAAAACTGGGAAATATTTTAGGGGGTTTATCTGCCTCAAGGTTAAGCCGACTATCTTATCTGGCAGGGCGTAAATACTCCATAGTTGATACATAAAGACCATTACTACTCCGTACTTCGTACCAAAGATAGGAACCGGAATGATCGGCAATTGGCGAGCAGAGACATGCAGAGATCCAATTGCGGGGAACCGATTCGAGGGGTTTGCCGACGAAGTGGGTTGGTCGCCTATTCATGACATTAATGATAAAAATGGGGTAAATTGTCCGATTTGCTCGGATATATAAACTCCGGGTGAATGCAAGGATGTCTTCTTCACATTTACATTTTTGAAAGTACATTGATAATCAAACCACTTCCGATATGCAAGTAAAAGGTACTGCTACCTAAACTAGATCAATTGCAAAGTACGCCTACTTACTTATACAGAGGACAAGAGCAATGAACTGGCCGACGTCATCAATAACTACCGGCCAGATCTAAAGCCATTTGAAGATGTCTATCGCCACCTACACACCAACCCCGAATTATCAGGCCAAGAAGAACAAACAGCCAAAATAGCATCTGACCACCTCCAAACCATTGGCTTCGAAGTCCACACCAAAATCGGTGGCCATGGCGTGGCAGGAGTCCTCCGAAACGGAACGGGCCCAACAATCCTCCTACGGGCGGACATGGACGCATTACCCGTAGAAGAACAAACCGGCCTACCCTACGCAAGCACCAGACACGTCAAAGATGAAACAGGAGCCGATAAGCCCGTAATGCACGCATGCGGACACGACTCCCACGTCGCAACGCTAATGGCCGCCGCGACGCTCCTGCAATGCGCACGCGACCACTGGTCCGGGACCTTGATCTGTATCTTCCAGCCCGCCGAGGAAAACCTCGATGGCGCACAGGCAATGCTGGACGATGGGTTATATGACAAGATCCCGAAGCCGGAGCTTGTGCTTGCGCAGCATGTAATGCGGGCACGGGCGGGGACGGTGAATCTCCGCGCTGGCCCGCTGTTGACTGCCGCCGATGCCTTCAATGTGCGCGTCTTTGGTCGTGGAGGTCATGGCTCTGCACCGCATACGACTATTGATCCGATTGTCGTTGGTGCGGCGATCGTTATGCGATTGCAGACTATCGTTTCGCGCGAGGTCACGCCGGGAAAGTTGGCTGTTGTCACCTGTGGGAGCATTCATGCTGGACAATCGCCGAATATCATCCCGGCGTATCTGGATCTGCAGTTGAATGTGCGGACTTATGATGCGGAAGTGCGGAAGCGTGTATGTGCTTCTATTCATCGCATCATTGAGGGTGAATGTCTGGCTGCGGGCGTTGAGCAGAAGCCCGAGATTAAGCTTACTTATTCAACGCCGTCGACGATTAATGATGGGAAGACTATTGATGCTCTTCGTGAGACTTTCCAGCCGTACTTTGGTGATCAGTTAGTTGAGATGGAGCCCCCGACTGCTAGTGAGGACTTTTCTTTACTGGCGACTGCTGTGGGCGCGCCTTATGTTATGTGGATGTTTGGTGGAACTGATCCTAAGACTTGGGATGATGCTGTTGCTAAGGGGACTGTTGATGAACTGCCCAGTAACCACTCGCCGTTCTATGCGCCGGTTATCCAGCCGACATTGCGTACGGGTGTTGATGCTATGGCACTTGGCGCTTTGACTTTTTTGAAGAAAAAATGAGTACGCAGTACGGAGTACTCCGTACATATAAACATTATTATTATGCATAAATTCATCCGAGTATTTTAAGACATAATTCCACCCCCTGAAGCTAGCTCATATGTAAAGTGAGACACGGCGAAGTGCGAAGGGAAAGGGTGAGGTCATCCACCACCCTTCATAAAAAAGTGGCAAAACCACCACTTCTCTCAACAGCACATCAAAACCACCATATCTAATCCAAAATGGCCTCTGCCCAACCCACAGAAATGAAAGCCTGGCTCTACTCCAGCACAACCAACGGCCTGGAAAAGAACCTCAATTTCGACGCGTCGGCACGCGCGCCACCAACCGTCCATGGCGAGAATGTCCTAGTCCAAGTCCTCTCAGCCTCACTGAATCCCGCCGACTACAAAGTCCCTGAAATGGGCCTAGTAGCCCGCAAACTCGTGATCGGCATGCCCGCCTCACCGGGAATGGACTTCTGCGGACGCGTGGTCGTCGCCGGCGACGACGCGACCGAGTTTCTACCCGGCCAGCTCGTGTACGGCTGTCTCAGCAAGCCCGGCCAATTCGGCTCTTTGGGCGAGTACCTCGTGACGTCTGCGAGTCTGCTTGCGCCCGTGCCGGAGGGCGTGGAGGTTGACCATGCGGCGTGCATCGGTATTGCCGGACAGACGGCGTACCAGTCGTTGGCTGGATATGTCAGTGCTGGCGATAAGGTGTTTATTAACGGTGGTTCTGGGGGATGTGGAATCTTCGCGATTCAAATTGCTAAGGAGATGGGGTGTCATGTTACGACTACTTGTTCGACGAAGAATGTCGAGTTTGTTCGTGGGCTGGGCGCTGATGAGGTTATTGATTACTCGGTTGAGGAGGATTTGGTTGCTACGCTGCGTAGTCGGGGTGTTGTTTTTGATCATATTGTTGATCATATTGGATACCCTGCGCCGATGTATCGCGAGTCGCATCACTTCTTGGCGGCTGGGAAGACGTTTGTGCAGGTTGGTGCGTCGGGTGTCGGGACTTTTGTTGATAGGTTGATTTGGCCGAGTTTCTTGGGTGGTGGACAGAGGAAGTATGTCGTCTTCTTCTTCAAGAATACTCGTGAGGATCTTGTGAAGGTCGGAGAGTGGGTGCAGAAGGGGGCTGTCAAGATTCAGCTGGATACTGCCTACGAGTTTGAGGATGCTGTGAAGGCATTTGAGAAGCTCCGCTCTGTCCGTGCTAGAGGAAAGATTGTTGTGCATGTGGCTAAGCCATGAGTTGAGATCAAAGATGTACAACGTTAAAATATTTTTTGTCAGTTGAAATCGTCTGTTTAGGGTTTGACGATACAACCTCTCCGTACCTAATCGGGAAATCATCACATCTGAGAAAGGCATAGTAGCAAGCTTCGACGTAAACCTGACGATGTATCTGACTATGCGAGTGAAATGAAATGGTCTGTTCCCTTTTCCCTCTTGTTCATCGCTAACACTATACAATCATCAACAATTCCAACAACTTCACATTGTTCAATATGCAATTTCCATCATTCCCATTTCTGGGTACATTTTCTATGCTTCCCACAGAAATCCGCCTGATGATATGGGGGCACCTCTTCTCATCCCTCCGCATACAACCACTCAAGGACAGCCTTCGCAAAGACAACCCCCTATCCATTCTCTGCACCAACCGATACCTATATAATGAGATATCCTCTCATCTATTCGACAACTCCGTCCAGCACATCTTACTAGACCCTGAATATAAGGAGGAGGAGTGGATGGTCATCCAACTGAGGTTCAGAACCTTGGATATCGTGTGGACACTCAGGAACAAAGCGGCAGTCGAAAGACATTTCCACAACTTCCCTCATTCAAAAACGACGATAAAAGTACACATTAATTCTCCAAATCCGACAGACCCGGGCCAAGTAGTGTGGCTTTGGCAGAAATCCAACGTTCTAGTCGATCTTCTGATTCCTCTGTCTCAGCCCATCATAGATCTGACCACAAATGGTCCATGGCGGTCACAACATCCGCCAACCCACTGGCGCAACGTAAAGCGATTTTACGAGATGGGTGGTCTACGGGAGTCAATCGAGTCCAGCAAATACCGACCTGACTACGACATTGCCATGTTACCCTTCATTCGTCTGGAACTATGGATCAAAGATCCCGCAACAACTATTCCCGCGATGTCAGATAAGGAGTTTGACGTCCTATACCGGCGCATGGTGTCTTTATTCGATCAAGCCGGCATCGAAATCAGATTGGGGAAGCTTCTTTCCATTACCCAAGATACTGCCGTCTCCCAGATTGAAACCGCAATCGTCGATACCAACCTGTTCTTGGAAACTAGCCTGGACGAGCTGCCAGGCGCAACAGCCAGTTTCCTTCGTCGTGAGCGATTCAAAGACTGGTTCGAGGATGGCAAAAGCTGGAAATCGCTATATGAGACGCAACTCCGAGACCAATTAAGTACCTATCCCTGGGTTATCATCAACTCGGATCCCTGGCTCTATCGATCGAATCAAAGATACATCGTTCTCATTCTACTACACCATGCCATGTATGCGCTGAAATCAAATTTGTACGATGGACTTGGAATCCATGACGAGTCAATCATATATATGCGCTGGAACTCGGAACTGTGGTTGGAGTTATTTCCACAAGGGATCCCACAGCTCAGCGATATTCAGACCTGGCTTGCAAGGTTCTGGTCTGAAAAGTACCAGTTTCGAAAATTTCATGTCTATGTGGATTGGTTAGGTCAACAAAGGGCGGAGGAAATTGGACTTGAGGAATGCAAATGTTCACTTATACACCGTTTGACTTTGTGGGGCCATTGAAGGCTTTCAGGGTTCAAGTTATTGGTGAAGATGGAAGGTAATAGTATGCTTGTGATCTTTCGGTTCAGTTCAGATCGGTCAGTCATTGTGCACCAGGGCAATATCATATTGACTAGTCCGACGGGGTTGGTTGGAATATCGGAATATCGGAATATGGGTTGTCTACTTTCTGAAGGAAACTAGCGAAGGATACTAAGACACCATGTTTTCACTATGAATTATTTATGCCTATAGTTGAGACAGAAAATGACAGAAAATCAAAGGCTCAACCTATTCTTACTGCAATAATTGCCAAGTGATAAGTGATTGTGCATTGTATTAGATGAGGTATAGTTGAGGGATGCGCCCGAACGCACGTATGATAAACCCAAAATCCTCATTTAGGGAGTAGAATGCTTCGAGGGATCTTCCTTCAAAGGCGCCGAGTAATCATTGTCATCCATATCAATCATTTCAATCCGATGAGTCGCCATGTTCTCCTGAGTCTGCGCCTCGACCTTCTTCTGCAACCGTGCATCTTCCCCAAAGCCCTCCTGGCTGTTCAAGGTATCACGGGCAGCAGATGATTCCCGGTCTTTAACACCAGCCTCACGCTCATTCTCCAACCGCTCCTTCTCCTGTCGCTTGTCCTCATCGGCAAGGGCAGCTTCTTCGCGTTCAATCTCACTGGGATCAAGGTCCTGAAGCCCAACAAGGGTAAGGATTCTGCCAAGCAGAAACTGGTACCGCAGGTGACCGCTGATCATTTCACTAACGTTGAGGTTCTCAACGCCTGGAACACCTTCAACTGGCTGCAATCCGGCGACACCAAGTTGAAGACTGCTTGTTCGGTAGAGGAAAGCGAGTACGGAGTCGTTCTCAGAGAACACGTTCACCACACGTCCGCTTACGACACTGCGAATCCTTCGCCAGTCCTCCGTGTCTGAAGGGGTGGGTGACCCCATCATAATGACCGACTCGACCAACCCGTAAGCGTTTCTCCTTTCCAGACTTTGGAGGCAAGAGAAAATCAGCCGAGATCCCAGAGAATACCCCATCAAAGTCACGGGTCGTTCTCCCTGGGCTTTGTTGATAAGCGCATCCGCGAGAACCTCACCCGCCTTGTCGGCGCGAGCTTTGGCCACGCTGAACGGGTTGTCGACGATGCCAGCAACTTTCAAGAGACCTAGGGGGAGCATCACTGCGCTCATGATCGTGTGGAAGATAGTACGAGCCAAGACTTCACGTCCGGCAACCGACCATGCTGCGCTAGTCACAAGAGCTGAGATCGCATTGCCCAAGTTCATCAAAGGCTCCATCTCCCATCGAAGACCGAACACTTCAGAGTCGGCACCAATCACCCGCCATGGGATCACGAAGTTCGACTCTTCCATGACCCAGCCGGTGACACCAATGGTAACTCGTAAACGATGATCTTGCTCAGCAGACTTCTTATCTGCAGACTCGTCATTTGCAGACTCCTTATCTTTCCCGTTCCGGCGGCGTTCGCCTCGGATAGGGATGAATGCAAAGTCGTCCACTTCCCGTGCGTACTTCTCCATCATGCGACCAGTCATACGCCCGCCATAAGCGCCAAACAGACCGCCAACAACAACGCTACTTCCAGCCAAAGTACCCAGAAGCCCAGCAGCAGCGGTTGCCCCAAGGCCCAATCCGCCCATGACAGTTCCCAGGCCCGCCGCTACTAATGGAGCTGCGAGTCCGCCAGTGAGGCCAATCAAAGCGGCTCCAGCGACAGATGCAATGCCAACTTTCCATTTCCTCATGTCGTCCTTTTTCTTTGGTTGCTCTTTAGTATCCTGGTCTGCGGAGAGTGCTAAAGCTGTCTGCAGCAATCCGCGGGCCACACTGACTTCGTCCTGATTAAGCACGTTGATATCTATGTTCAGACTGGACGTGACATTCAACATCAAGACTCTTGAGTAGGCACTGTAGTGCTCTAGGCTGAGCATTAGAAGGAGGAGCGAGTGAAGAATAAGCAGTCTTGTTGCTTTAGGAAGTTCAACCAAGGGTGTTTCCACGCGGTGGTATATTTCTTGTAATTTGGCCAATCTATCTTTATCCTCCCCCAGTGGAAGATCATCAGACTTGGCAGCGTCCTGCAGCTCTCCTTGACCTTCCTTTTTCGCCTGATTGTCATCATCTTTATTGACGACCGCACCAACACGCAAAAGGACAGAATCCCTCCAATCCTCGAAAGCAGAGAGGGCAGTGAGTTTTGCTTGAGGGCTCAACGGCTTGACATTAGAGCTCTGCTGCGGACTTCCGTTGTTTCTTGAGGTCTCCTTGCCTTGTGGTCTTTGGGGCAAGGGTGGCCTGTCTTCATCATGGTCCACCTCTGGAGATGGACGCGGACTGGAGCGATTGGGAGAATCATCCTTTGGATTCGTATGCTCATAAAGCTCCAAGATCTGAACCCGCATTGACTCAGCTACCTCGGAGACAAGAACAGTTAAGTCAGCGCGCTGCGACCGGTCCAAGATCGATGATAGATCTTGACCGCGATCGCTTTCCGAAGCATTGGGTTGCTTGGATTCAAAGAATCCTCCATGTTTTTCTTTGAAATTTTTGAACATTGGCGCTGAATAAAGGCGAAGAAAGACTTGATCACTTTTGAAGAAAAAAAAAGGCAGAAGTCGATGTTGTTGGAGGGGGGCAATGCTGTCATGGCCCCCGGTAGTCACGGGTATCGGGGCCGCTTACTCCATCAATAGCCTGAGGCAGAAACACCTGAGCATATTGATATCACTCTGCTTTGCTTCATGCGCAATATTTATGTCTCCTGCGTACTCCAATATTGTAGAAAGTTGAGAGAATAACTCAATTGCCGATTTCAACAACAAAATATTTCCCCTTTGTCTTTGTCGCAGACCCGAGCGCATTCCCATCCCAAGCCGTTCCATCCGGACGATCGTTCTTTTCACCTGGGACACGCTGGATTTTGCCCCGTCGTCCAGACACCTTTTCATTAGCCAGAGCCTCCCTGAGCCTTTCGATTCCAATTGTTTCCTCTTCTATAGCAGCAGGACTTTCGTCGCGAATTCTAGCCAGCGGCGCGACGCCGGTAGTATCAACAAGTTGAATCTCCTTCACAAAATGAATTTGAGACTCGAGGGTATCAAGCATGGACTGCTCTTCTTCTTGATTGGCAGGCTGGGGAAGAGCTGAGATGCGCAGCAGATGATGGAGTTGTTTCGGCGTGACTGATGGCGGCGGCTTTGAAGCTGGGTTCGGGAGCAGCGACCGAACAGACCAGTTCGGCGCGCCAAGTATAAACTCAATGTCTGCACTATCGGGTTTTTCGGAAGAGTAGAAGCGAGAGAAGGTCGTGTTGAGTCGGGAAGAACATGGGCGCAGCGACTTGGATAGCCGGGTAGCAGTGCGAAGAGAGGTCATTGTAGGGTATCCAAGGATGAGAACCTTTTCTGTAGGCAAATAAACGTAGGAAACGCAGTCGAGTGAGATACAAACGCAGTTTAATCTCAAAAGTATAGTGTAAAAATAATCAAAGTCACTAAAGTCGCAGGTCAACGGGGAGCTTAGGCGGATCCCGGTGACACCGCCTCCACGGGCCCGCCGATCGATGCTCTCATCGATAGCACCCCGTTTGGCCACAACACACCAACTCCACATCGAATATCTGTGGACTACTGCCTATCGCAGGAAAACCAGACACATACACTCAATATGACTCAAGATCCCCGTGTCCTGCTCCAAAAGGTACATACTTCCCCGCCTTATTTGCATAGGCAATGACGATGATCCGCATAGCTGACCAGACCTCGCTTGTTGCGATCAAATAGGCCGACAAAGCGCTGTCCGGTGCTTCTGGCGGCTTCAGTTGGTTTGGGGGAAGAGCTGAGAAGTATGAGAGTGCCGCAGATCTGTATACTCAGGCTGCAAATGCTTTCCGAGTACAGAAAATGAGTGAGATACCCCGCGGCCTAGCCAGTCCGTTACCTTGCCGTGTTTAAGCCCGATGACTGATATGTGTTCTCAAATAGACAAGGAGGCTGGTCAGGCTTTCGAGAAAGCTGCCTCAATTCAAACCCAGAGCCTCAATGAACCCGACGACGCTGCCAATAACCTTCAGGAAGCGTTCAAGGTCTACCGCAAGACAGACCCCGAGGATGCTGCTCGCGTGCTTTCCAGTGCCATCCAACACTACGTACTACGAGGAAACCTGCGCCGCGCAGCAACACAGCAGCAATACCTGGCTGAGCTGTATGAGGTGGAGCTTGGAGATATGAAGAAGGCGCTGGAGGCGTACGAGAAGGCTGCCGATTGGTTCGAGGGTGATAATGCTGAAGCGTATGCAACCCATGATCTGTTTAATACCCATGAATTCGAAGAAACAATTTGGCTAACTTATACTTCCTATGAAGCCTTGCAAACAAGCACTACCTCAAGGTGGCAGACCTGGCTGCCTTGGAAAGTGACTATTACAAGGCCATTACCAACTACGAACGCATCAGCCGGAGCTCTATTAACAACCACCTGATGAAGTGGTCTGTGAAGGACTATCTCCTGAAGGCAGGCATTTGCCACCTTGCCACAAAAGTACGTTGTTTCCATCACATTATTCTCATAGGAAACAGAGTATTAATTACATATTTTCCAGGATCTTGTTGAGACTAACCGTGCTTTGGAATCATACCGAGAACTTGATCCTTCCTTTGGTTCGACAAGGGAGCACCAGCTACTCGTGGACCTAACCCAGGCTGTTGAGGGTGGTGACCAGGAGGGCTTCGCTGACAAGCTCTTCCAGTTTGACCAGCTCAGCAAGTTGGACAAGTGGAAGACAACCCTCCTGCTGCGGATCAAGAATAATATTGAGGAAGCTGAGGAGGACTTCTCGTAAATGGCGATTGATTTCTTCAGTGATTCCCTGCGTGTGATGTCTAGAGAATATTGACTCTCGAGTTTTTGGCTTCTTTGTTCGTTTGTTTATCTTGAAATTCTTCTGGTCTGGAAATGAAAACAGATCAATACTACCATCCGTTAGTTCTAGTACTTCATCTAATCTTCCTAGTGGGATTCGCACCTTTCGCCTAGGAATACCAACTCCCCGAATTTTTGATTCTGGCCATTTAGATTCTACTGTTTAATATGGAATGCAAGTGCAGAAGATTCGTAATTCATCATTTTAAGATGCCTCAGGTCTATATGTACTTTTTGGGTGTATCATGCTCCCTTCAGAATCAGCAGATCTGCCCTCATAGTGTAATCAATTCAGTCAAATGGTATCATATCATCCACCTCCTCAGTGCTATTGACATCAATAGCTCACGCAGCAATCGCATCCAAAGCCTTGGCCTTGCGAGGGAAGACGCGCTTGTACAAACTGACACCCACGGAGTCTTGCGGGTTGATCTTGGCATCGAAGGTAGCCTTGAAGTATCCGTGTGTACCAAGGCTCTCCTTGAAGTATCCACTGCGACCACGGCGGGTCCACAGCTGGAGTGCCTTGAACCACTGGATATCCTCGGCGTTGAAGAACATGTACCGGATGGTAACGACCTTCTTGTGGATCTTGTAGGGGTGACCAGTGAGAATGGCACGCTTGGCAACCACACGCTTCTGATCGGGTGCAACGACGGTACCGGTACCGATCAGTTCCAGTTGATCCAGGGCAATGGGCTCCTCCTTGGCATCGGCGGTCTCCATCTCGTCGTCGCCGTCCTCCTGCTCAGCTTGCTTCTGTTTGAAGACAAGGATAGGAACTGAACCCCAGGTCATGGGTCCAATCCAGGACGCGATGGCACTACGACCAGGGTGCAAGTATCGGTCGTATTTGTGAACGTTGTTCGGCGTGTTATCAGCCGAGGAGAAGATGGGGTTGACGACCATGCGGCGGGCACCGCACTGGACGATGAGCTGCTCCTTAGCCTTAAGAGGCTTCTCCACGCTGGAGTTCAGGGTCATGCTGACATTGACCACAGTCTGCTTGTGCTCGTGGCGGAGCAGAGAGAAGAGCGAAAAGGGCTTGGTGTTGCGGAGAATGGAAGGAACTGCGCGAAGGCGGATATCCACGCGGGTACCAGGGTTAACACCACCGGCCAAAGCCTCTCGAATGATGCGGTTCTTGAGGCCCTTGACATCAGCAAACTGCAGCAGTCGGCGCCAATCCTCGGGCTCGTAGGGACGATCCTCGGAAGTTTCCCAGTGACTGAGCTTGAGGTTCTTCAATCCACGGAATCGGGCGAGGCGTTCTCTGGCAAGCGCGTTGGGGTGCAATTCAATTTCATCGGGGAATTCCAAGTCCTCTTCGGCCTCGGTCTTGCGGCTGGCGCGGTAGTCGGCCAGTTCCTGGGCCTCGTCCTCTGGGGAGGGATCGAGGAACATCTCCGATTGTGGGTATTCAGTACCACCGCCCTCGGTCATGGCATCCTGGTGGTCTGGGAACACGCCATCCTCGGGTGCTCCAGCAGTATCCATCTCCATGGGTTCATCGTCATCCTCCATGTCAGATCCGGAGTCTGATACGTCTTCGAGATACCAGGCAGACTGGTAATTTGAGGTACCCTTGGGCAACTTCTTAGGTACCGGGGGAATGTGCGAGTCGTCATCCGAGAAGTAATGGTAGTCATCCAGCAAAACACCCTTCTTCTCTGTCTCAGCCATGGAAACCATGTCGTCATCCACCATTTCAATTTCTTCGGGAGCAATAGCAGCCATGTCATCTTGGTCCTCAGTAGGAGTATCCAAGATTTGCGTGGTGTCATTCGCGTCGACGGCCATTGCATCATCCCGTTTGGGCTTTGTGGTTGTTAGCGGCGCAGCTGTGATCGAATCAATCTGGAAATCGCCCCATCCGGGGAGATGAACGATTCGGTCTGCCTTTAGGCCCCTTCCACGAACAACTCCGGTGATGACGACGTCGTCAACCACTTCCAGGTTGGACTCTGGCCACTGAACATTCTCGACAAACATCCAGCTGCGATCGTCACGCCAGCGGATACCCTTAGGAGTAGCAGTGCAGATGGATCGGATAGCGTTAGAAGATTCCTGTCTCGAGTCAAGAGACATAACCTTTTCAATAGAGGGGAAGAAGTGGTTAATGAAAGACTTCAACGAAGCAGCCACCTGGGGGCGCTTCTTAGGGGGCTCAATCTTGTCGAGACCTTGCACGACAGTCAAGACATTCGAGATACCCTGGCCTTGAATCGAGCGCAGCAGCATCTCACCCTCCTCATCAACCTCAACCTCAGACGACATGACCAAGATGACAAAGTCGGCCATACGGCACACATCCAAAGCGCTCATCAAGTCATACTTGGCGGGAACGTACTGCACGCTCTGGCGGAATCGTTCAATGCGCACACGGGTAGGTCCATCGGGGGAGACATCAGTCAACACATCGACACTCTCGTTGATAGAGGCAATAGCGGCGGCGGCATCAACATCAGCGGACAACGGCACAATTGCGACATGACGGGGAGCACCATTCTGGCCGGCGAAGATGCTGGTAGCTTGGGATCTTTCCTGGTGCTTCAATGCCTGCCTTTGGCGAGCGGTGTTACGGCGATCGAGTTTCGTCTTGAGCTGTTGGTGGGGTGTTTTACGACCGCCCCGCTCATCACCTTCGATTTTGCCTATATTGGTATAAATGTTAAAATTTAATTCTTTATCATGCTTGGTCGGTTTAAAAATCATACCTTTGGCCTGGTCCTTCAAGGCGCTCTTGGAGGCATGTTTGCTCTTGTAGGGCTTGTGGGAAACCTTGGTGGTGGAGCGGTGGTGGTGCACGGCAGGCGCCATATTGGCGTTAGAGCCTTTGAATCGGAAAGGGAGGGAGTCCAGATTGAAGCGAGTCAGAGGTAACTCGACAAATATCCAGCCAGAACAATTTATAACTGGCAAATATACAGAAAAAAACGAAAGTGCCTCTGTCGAAAAAAAAAGGTGACGATAAGAAATCAAAATTCGCCAGTGGAGGATAAGCGAGCGGTGAGCGCAAATCTTGGCGAAATTTTGGGCAAAACACTTTTTTTCTTGAAGCTACGCTTTTCGTCCGCCTTCTTATCTTCCTGAGTTCTTTCGCAAACGAACTCGAGAAATTGCTAGAAAATGGTCGACCCAGCCTCCCACTTGGCTGTCGCCAAGGGCGACACCGAAGCGAAGATGAGACTCGCAGCAGCCGAGCAAACCTACGGACGAGGCAAAGGTGCCAATGTGAAGAGTGCGCGGGACAAGAAGCTGCGCGCAAATCTCAAGAGACAGGAATTTAAGCACAAGGAGGCTATCCTCCAAGCCAAGGATGCAGAAATTTTGCTCGAGCACACGGAAGGATTCCTCGAACCCGAAGGTGAACTCGAGCGGACATACAAAGTTCGCCAAGATGAAATTCGGGACAGCGTCGGAATCGAGACAGCAAAGAAGGGATTCGAATTGAAGCTTCCTGATATGGGCCCCTACCGCATGGACTACTCTCGAAACGGACGTGACCTGCTGCTCGCGGGACGGAAGGGACATGTTGCGACGATGGATTGGCGCGAGGGCAAATTGGGCTGCGAGTTACAGTTGAACGAGACTGTGCGGGATGCCCGCTGGCTGCATAACAATCAGTTCTTCGCTGTGGCGCAGAAGAAGCACACTTATATCTACGATCACCAGGGAACTGAGATCCACTGTTTGAGCAAGCACCTGGAACCGCTCTTCTTGGAATTCCTGCCATATCATTTCCTCCTCGCAAGCGCTGTGAGTATATTTAATCCTTCAACTCCCTAATTCCCCCGCTAATCAATCGTTTATATAGCAAATGAGCGGCCACCTCAAATACACAGATACCTCAACCGGCCAGACCGTCGCTGAGCTACCTACACGGTTGGGTAAACCCACCGCTCTCGCACAGAACCCATGGAATGCCATCCTCCATGTGGGACACCAAAATGGTGCTGTGACCCTTTGGTCGCCAAACTCTCAAACCCCTCTCGTAAAGGCACTCGTGCACCAGGGACCTGTCCGGTCACTGGCAATGGACCGCACAGGCCATTACATGGTCTCCACAGGCCAGGACCAAAAAATGAATGTGTGGGATATCCGCATGTACCGCGAGGTGCACTCATACTCATGCTACCAACCCGGCGCATCTGTGTCTATCAGTGACCGCGGCCTGACCGCAGTCGGCTGGGGCACCCAAATGAGCGTATGGCGTGGTCTCTTCGACGCTGCGCAAGCCGACCAAGGCAAGGTGCAGAGCCCATACATGGCATGGGGCGGAGACGGCCAGCGCATCGAGAACGTGCGCTGGTGCCCATACGAAGATATTCTCGGTGTAGGACACGACCAAGGATTCGCCAGCGTCCTCGTTCCCGGCGCCGGTGAGCCTAACTTCGACTCGCTGGAAGCCAACCCTTACGAAAACGTCCGACAGCGCCAGGAACACGAGGTTCACTCGCTGCTCACCAAGTTGCAGCCGGATATGATCTCGCTCGACCCCAACATCATTGGAAAGCTCGATACCATCAACGACAAGAAGTATCAGGAGCAGCGCAACCCGGACCACAAGCCCGAGGATCACATGGAGAAGATCAAGAACCGCGGTCGTGGTCGCAACAGTGCCCTGCGCAAGTACCTCCGCAAGAAGGGTGGAAAGAACGTTATCGACGAGAAGCGTGTCAAGGCCGAGACGTTGCGCAAGGAGTATGCTGCTCGCACAAAGGACAAGCTCAAGCAGGAACGTCTGGATCTGGGGCCGGCTCTGTCCCGGTTCGCCAAATGAGTTCACTGAGTTTGTTTCTTGCTTGTGTGACATCTTGTGGAGCAGTAGAGGATCAAACCCCCTCTGCCCAACACCACCCAGATACCCAGCCCACACGCGGCTTCTGTGACATATTGGAGATTTGGCGACAGCTGCATTCCAGGCGTTCTCGGGGAATATGTTTTGTATTCGGACGGAAAAAGCAGTTAAACGTGTGTACCATTTACTTTCAACACATTGAATATATTGAACTTCATGAATTCATATCCTAACCTTTCCAATTTTACTTCGTATTCCCCTTCCAGGATTTCCAAGGTCATCTATCCAAAATACCTCGAATTATCCAATTTAAACTTACCACCTAGGCAGTCTAGATAAGCATCTACTCATCAACACTCCCAGACCCCCTAACAGCCCCATCCTTCCACCTCTGCAAGCTAACATCATAAGCTCCACTCCCCTTCCAAGCACTAATAATCAAATTAATAATGTGATCCATCCCCTTCCCATGCTTGACAACCGCAAACACAGTCGGACCACCCTCCCTCATCTTCGCCGCATCCCTCTCCATAACAGCAAGATCCGCCCCAACAGCCTCAGCAAGATCAATCTTGTTCACAACAAGTAGATCAGACCCGGTAATACCAGGTCCACCCTTACGAGGCACCTTATCACCACCCGCAACGTCAATCACGTAGATGATGAAATCAGCGAGCTCGCGCGAGTAGTTCGCAGCAAGGTTGTCGCCCCCAGACTCGATCAGCAGCAGGTCGGTCGTGAACTGCTTCTGCAGCTTTTGCAGCGCGAGGAGGTTCGCGCTGATATCTTCGCGCACGGCGGCGTGTGGGCAGCCGCCTGTTTCGATGGCGCGGATGCGTGATGGGGCCAGGGCTTTGTGGCGGGTGAGGAATTCAGCGTCTTCTCTGTTTAGGGAGGGTGGTTAGTGATGAGATTGGAGATATGTATGAGGTATAGTAGATAGATGTGTATTGAGTGCTGTTGTTTGTTTTGGGTGTGGGGTTGGTAGGTGGGGTTGGGGTATTTTTTTTCTTACCTTGTGAAGATATCGTTCGTCACTGCGGCGATGTTATACTCGTCTCGAAGGGCGCGAGATAGCGCTAGCATCAGAGCTGTCTTGCCGGATCCTACGGGTCTGTTCGGATCCAAGATTCACGTTAGTCACTGGTTGTGCATCTATAGGTGGTGATTTGAGGGGATATGCATTGGCACGAGGCAGGTGAAATAGAGGTCGATTGCAATGAAACGGGAAGCTTATACATACCCACCGATACCAATAGTGAAGGCACGATCCTTCCAGTCTCGGCCTTCGATCAAGGGCATCTCGCGGTTGACGTAGGAGCCTGGGCCATCGAGGATATCGTGGGCATGGCCGTGGCCGTTGAAGGGGTCATCGTGGGAGTGGTCGATGCCGGCGTCGTGGGAGTGAGAGTGTGACATTGTTAAGCTTCCGAAATTGGTAGATGTGAATCCCAAATTAGAGGATGTTTGGAGAAAAGTAGTCCAGATGAGGGGCAGTGCTATCCCTTCCTAGGCCGGTGTGGGGAACTGATATGATAACTAATGCCGAGCTTCGATATTATCAATTCGCCGATGCCAGAGTTCGCCGAGTTCGCCGCTCAATTTTTATTTCAGTAGAGGGATATTTTTCTATAAATTGTCAGTTGGGGATTTACAGTTGCTGGTATGACTGAGAAATACGCGGCGAAAGACGTCCGAGGGGAATTTCATCGTAATACCAACCACGCTGCATGTATAGCTATAGACCGATACTTCAACATACCTTCAAGTATACAAACTACAATGCATCATGATGATTGGAAAGCAGGTATTTATGGATTCGTCAAGTAGCGGCAGAAAGAGGATAAGCCCCGAGGGGGGGAGAGATGTGAAGCCAAATGGAACATGGAACACCCCTATGCACGCAGACGTAGTTCCCAAAGAAACGTAAGAGCCGGACGCCATATCATTCGCCAAACACGGATATCAATAGTTATGTCTGTTCAGAAGAAAAGATGAACAGACTGTCAAGGAAACAGCGAGCAATGGGCAAAAGCCTAAACAAAGACCAATCCAAAAGTCGTTAAATCCCAGACATGGATGGCAAAAGGACCAAAATGAAAACCGAACAGGAAAGAGATAGAAAACATGCAAGGCCAGGTGATGATCCCGAGCCAACCAAGGAAACGCTGAAAGGAAGATAGAGTACATTAGGTCGGAGTTGAGCAGGATCGATGAGGCCTGGCGCCACTTCCAAGGAAGATGGGGAGGGGGCCTCAAGCACTGATTAAATCCCGTCGATTGTGAATTGAGTCGTCATGTGCCAAAAAGCAAGATAGATCTTTCAATGGGAGGAAAGAACTAGATGAGGAGTAAACAAACAAGAGCGGGCGCGACATGCCTCGCCCAGGTATCCAGTCGTACGCCGGTTGCGCGCCACTCGAGACGGCGAGGAAAAATGAAAGCAGGGGGAAGAGAACTAAACTCCCAACATGATTAGGCGGCGGCGCCCTTTTGTCGCTTCGGCACCCGAGGGCTAGCCTTTACTTTCGCTGAGCCCTGTTGCGGTGCGCCGTTAGCTTCGACTCCACCACCGTCCTCGGATTCCATTTTGACGGTGCTTGCCCGGCGACGTTTGTTGCCACCTACATTTGGACTGTTGTTCACGCCAGCTGGGGACGGTTGCATTGGTGGTTGCATTCCGGGGGGACCGGCAAGGTTGCTTTGGGCTGGGCTTGCGTGTGCTGAACCAGTCAGATGAGGCGAGCCTTGCTGCCCGGGGAGACCAAGATGGGCCATAGCAGGCGAGGCAAACTGCGACGGAGCGCCCATGCTATGTCCACGAACATTTTGCATGGGCTGCATGCCTGGATTCATGCCAGGGTTCATGCCTGGATTCATACCCGGATTCATACCAGGGTGCATGGCTGGATTCATGGCTGGATTCATGCCTGGGCTCATGCCTGGGTGCATCGCCGGATTCATGCCCGGATTCATGCCAGGATTCATAGCTGGGTTCATGGCGGGGTTCATGCTCGGGCTTATACCTGGGTTCATACCTGGGCTCATGCCCGGACTCATACCCGGGTTCATACCCTGGTTCATGGCTGGATTCATAACCTGGTTCATGGCTGGATTCATACCCGGATTCATGGCTGGATTCATACCCGGATTCATGGGCATGGGAGTTGACACAAAGCCTGGATTGGGAGTTTGCGACTGGAGGGTGTTGACGAGATTCCGCAAAGCGTCAGGAGGTGATAGCTGCGGGTTTGCTTGCGAAAATTGGAACAGCATTTGCATGGCAGAAATGGTTTCAGCCACTTCCATGAATCCCATCACTGGAGTAGGCACGCCGTTGGCAGTCACGTTGGAGTCCGGTAGTAATGATGGTGCTTGCTTAGGCTGGGCGCGTTTTGAGTTCTTTGAGACCTTCGGGCTTTGCTTTTGGGAGTCCGCCTCCATGGCCAACAACAAAGACCGCGGAATGAACTCGTTGTGGCTGACGACATTAACATCGAGCATCTCAAGCTTGTTGTGCATATCGAAATGCGCGCGCAACGTGCCGTTAGTGAAAAGCTACAGGTAGACATTAGCAAGTTGAACGGAAAAGAAGCATGGGATAGGAGATGTACCTGGCACTCATTCTTGAACCAATAAATGAATGAACATTTCGGGGCTTCCACGTAATGTCCTCCGTTATGAGATTCCCGCTCACGAGCACCTTCCACTACCATCTGAATTTGACTAATTCCGCTGGTGAACTGGGTCAAATAATAACGTGCCAGTGCGGGAGTCCCAATTTCAAATTGTTTAGATCCAATCGTGTTGTTCCAAACACCCTGTCGCAATACACCTACAGGGGAGTAGAAACGGTCGACGAACGATTGCCAATATAGAAGATCCTGGGTCTCATTGCGGGGTTGGAAGTTTCCCAGATGCTCAGCATAGGCATGAATGGTCAAGATTGCGTTGTTCTTCCTTTGCTGTTGCTGTTGCTGTTGCTGCTGCATCATAAGAGCATTCTGGTGTTGTTGTGCTTTCAACTGAACTTCCTGGGCTGTCATCTGCTGATTCTGAGGACCCGGTTGCTGGCCCTGAGCACCCTGGGGAGGTTGAGGCTGCACGCCAGGCTGCCCCTGTTGACCTGGCTGTTGAGACTGCGGCAATTGCTGCGATGGGGGATTGGGAGTGGGTTGGCCTTGAGGGGGACCCTGCGATTGCGGAGGTTGAGTGGATGGCGGCTGAGAGGTCTGGGAGGGTTGTGGTGTGCCCCCTCCTGGTCCACCATGCTGCGACTGTGGGGTGGCACTCTGTTCGTGCATATTCGGGGGTTGTGCTGATGTACGCTGCGGGGTATGCTGGCCTGATTGTCCATTATTTGCCTGTTGCTGAGCATGTTGTTGAGCCTGCTGAGCCTGTTGTGCCTGCTGCTGCTGTGCCTGCTGGATAGCGAAGAATTGCTGCTGTTGCTGGAGAGTTGGCGGCTGACCATGCGGCATTTGCTGCTGAATGTGCATCATATTGACGGGTCGCATTCCAGGGTTCGCTTGCATTGCAGCAATTTGGGCAGCATTAAGTCCTTGTGTACCATTAGGCATTGTCACTGGGAGACCCTGTTGCTGCTGCTGCTGTTGTTGTTGCTGCTGCTGGTGTTGTTGCTGATGCTGCTGTTGCTGCTGCTGCTGCTGGTGTTGTTGTTGCTGCTGGTGTTGGAGCATCATTCGTTGCCGCATTAATTGTTGCTGTTGCTGTTGTTGGTGCTGGTGTATTAGATGGGGATTGTTCGCGACTATAGATTGATCAGGATGTAAGTATACAATCGAGAACGGCTGGAAGAGACGCGGGTATAGCGGGGGAAAAGAAATCACCGCAGAGGGCGCCGATCGCGTGTCCCATAACATCACATCTCGCACACCATCGCGTTAAGCAACTAGGAGGTTGAATACTAACAATTTTGTTGGAATTGGGAGGTCTGAAGCATATGCGCCTGCGCGGGATTCAGATGGGAGAGGGCATGAGCATTTGGGCCACCAGGACCAGCTGTCCCAGCGCCCGGGGCCATGCCGCCCATCATCGGGCCCGCTGGGCTGGCTTGAGGTCCTCCTGGCGCAGACACACCAGGATGCATTTGCTGTACCATTCCAGCGCCGGGGTGTCCATTTGGATGTTGCGCGGCCATTGGGTGACCGGGGGGAAACCCATGTTGCGGCATGCCTTGGTGGGCAGGAAACGGCTGCGTCATCATCATTGCTGAGCGACGAAGTCACCACAAATGGGGGACTTCAAAAATGATCGCTCGCGATGGCGAAAATGTGGGCGAAACGTGGCGTGGAGCGCGACTGGAGTGGGAAGACAACAGGCCGCTTTTAGCGTTCGGGGATGGGCCAAGACGTAGCGAGCGACTTGGACCGGTATTCAGCAGACGCGAGGTGCTGAAGTATCGATCGGGGGCCTCCTGGCCAAGTCACTCACCCGCGCAATGAATATTTTTTTGCCTTTTGAGAGAAATGGGTGGTCAGCGGGGAGTGATAAGAGAAGATGTCGGGGATGAAGGTTAAAAGTGACGGGGGCTAGGGGAAAGAGGCGTGGAGGGGCTGGGCTCTCCCAACAGTCGGAATATCTCAAAGAGGCACAACTCACAAGTAGTTTTTCCTAAAGGATCTGAATATTAGGGGGCTAAAAAGGTATTGCGAACACCCAAGTCAGGAATCAAGGATGATCGCCCGGTGGGAGAGAGAGAACTGGGGACGGAGGATCCGGGTCCGTAGGGTGGAGGATCTAACCGAGACGACAACGCGATAAATCCAAAGAGAAACAGGGATAGAGAGGAAATAAAAAGGACTAATGAAGTCGGGAAATTGTATAGATCTTAAAGTATAAGCTCCATCTTTGAATATTATCTTTTTCCCTTTTGGAGGCTTTTTTTCCCTTCTCTCCTCTCTCCTCAGTCCAATCATACGCTATCCCTGATTGGGAAGTCACGTGTGAATTTCGCGGCTTTTTCTTCACAACTTTTTTTTTTTCTTTTCTTCTTCTTCATCTTCTTCTTTGTCTTTCATTCTTCTTTTCTTATGGTACACGACTGAGAGCACTCTTAGGAGTTAATCTCTCTTCCTACCTCTTGCAGATTGTTATCTTTTTGAAGCCTACAATCACTGTGAATTACCTTTGGCTTTGTGGTTTTATATTCCTCAGGTTTCCGGAGCTCTCTTGATGTTGATTGCACCTGACTCCTGAGGATAGTATGACCCAATGCCAATAGTATGCATCTTACGACTTCAATCTCGCCACTAACCAGATAGATCAGGTGATAGTACCTGGTGCTTAACGTAAGTTTACATCCTGTCTGATTCTGTCCCCCTCTGCATTTGCATTTCCTATCTGTTCAAGGATGACAAAACACTTTACTTCTTTACCCTCCAAATCGACAATGCGGAGACAATACGGACCTTCCTTCCCGGTCGGTCTGCTACTTGCCAGTATATCTTGTCTGAGAACTCTTATATTGCAATGCACCTTTATCATGCTTTGTTTTAAACAATTCACTAACATTGTTCTCAGTCTAGTTCCAAACATGAACCACGATGCATAAAAGGATATCGCTCGTTGTAATGGCGAATTGATCAAGTGACGAAAAATTTTCGGATGTAAACTCACAGACCTGTTCTGAATGCGCAAAACCGTGTAGAGATTTCCGTTGCCTTCCTTCTGATGATCAATTCGCTCTTACACCTGTGTGTTGTCTGGATATATAGTTGTGGGAATACTTGAATGAACTTTTTTTTTTTTTCTTCATCTAAATCTATGTCTCTTGTAGCTTCTAGTCCATACCTGAAATATGCTTCATCAACCTGTGTTTTATACTATAAGCCACATAACACTCTGGTGAGAATGACTTCTAATGTTGGTAATGGCTGTCAGCCCTAGCAAAATGCTCTCTCTTATAAGTAGGCATCTCACTTTGTACTCACAGTGTGCGTACAACATGTATGTCTTTCCATAGGCATTAGAAATATATTTAGGACCGATCAGGTGCAGACTACATATGCATGTAGAATACACCAAACCGCTTACTTGTTGTACCTTGGATCCTGAAAGATAATAACCAAAAGAAAAGCACAAGCAACATAGAAGTAGAAGCAATGAAGACACAGAAAACTTGCCATACACTTCCCTTAGCACACCTGAGGTTGTAGCTGCCTCGACTGTTTCCATTTCACAAGCACAACCATGGCTTTGGTCTATAAACCTTTCTTCTAACTTCCTCTCTTTGCTGGGGCTTTGGGATGGCATGGTAGAGAAAATGTAAGATTGTTTCATCATGGGGTCTGGCAAAATACGCCAAGTCTATGTGGTTATGGTCCCATTGATCCTGTGGGGGTGTTACGATTCACTGCACGGGAGATTTGAAGTGCCGCCCTCCCCCAGTTAGGAGCGACAATGCATCTCCTAGGAGGGCTGTGATTGTACTAAGAAGTGGAGGTCAAACATACCGCCACTATGAGTACATGACTATGTCTTAAGTACTTACATCATACTAGGGGTTGAAAATGACAATGGCATCTTCGCATGGCCGTGATGTTTCACCTTAGCAACAGATGCAAACAAGATGAGATCATTCCAGCGCACCATAAGTGGGATCTTCCCACAGTCACAAAATACGCTTAATCTTCTCGGTGTATGGATTAATCGACGCCTTTCGAGGTGTGGGCAAAATCCAGATGTCGGAGTCGTAGTCGAGTTCTTCCATCAAATTTTGATATTCCGAATTTCTGAGCAATGAGATATTCGAGAAAGTCAAGGCTTCTTTTGACCAGTGACTCGGAACAACATTTTCAGCTGCCACCCGAGGGCTAGCAAGTCCCTTCCCATCCAAAGAGGGAGGCTTTTCATAAGCTGACTGAGCCCTCTTCCACTGGGGATCATCTGGGCTTGAGCCTGTGCCCAAGTTGATCCATCTGGTAATGATTAGAGCCAAAGCATGTGAACCAAATTCGAGTAGTTCAACATGATAATCAGCGGCATACTTCACAACTGTTCGAGGAAGCGCTGCGTGTTGGTTTTAGTTCACTCTCCGAATGAGCCTTAATCAAGTCGACGATTAAGCTGATTAGATCCGAATATAATATATGTTCGCAAATCCATAAAAAGTCGAAATCGATGTTCAATATGCTTGAAGGGTCAATGAAAAGCACCTTGTCACGTTCTACGAACACCATGTCTTGAACGTGTAAGCAAAGGCTCGGTGCCCCAGGAGAGGATGTTGCTGAGTGTTTCGGTGAATATGGACCTGTTTCTGTCCCATCCATTAGGCATATGCATGACTCTATTGAAACCAGCGTGTTGGCATCGCCGCATTCCTTCACCTTGGTGTATGCCAGTGCCTCGGGGGTTATATCGGACCTCGGGCCGTGGGAGAAATGCCGCATCACAAGCTGCATATGTAGAAAGGTGAGATTGTAGTGATTATGAAGGAAATCCCCGTGTATCTTCACTTCAAGATCTTGCATTGTCCACTTCATATCTCACACACAAGAAAGTGAGTGATCCGAGTCGAGCCGTGGTTTTGTTAGCTTGTAGCATTTTGACTCGTCGTATTTGTGGAAAAGAATACAACAGTGGCAAATGAAATGACTTGGTAGATCACGCTCCAGTCTCTGAAGGAACGGCAGCTTGCCTCTTCCTCCGGGTAATTTGATCTTGCTTGTTTGACGACCAAAGGCCACAAAAGTGTGGGAGCTACACAGCGCAAGACAAAGAACATCCTCAGGGAATAGCAAGTCCGCTATTGACAACAAAAGCTTAACCGGCAGCTGCTCTAACGGTGTCAGCTTTTCTATCAGAAGCTGCTGCTCCGTTATTTCAGCCTGATTTTTCATTGCTGCCTCGAGCCGCTGTTTCGTCGAATCTAACCGCTGCATCATTGCTCTGGGCTGTTGCCTCGTTGTCCTGAGCTGTTGAGCATTTTGTCTACGGCCTGGATGAGCCGATATTCTCTGCCAAATGGATTGAAAAAATGCCATGATGACGGCACAGGTGCTTGGTATAGCATCACGTGCGGGTATACTTGTCTAACAATTCAGGGCATAAATTCCGTGAGATGTTAATGTAAACGTTATGATAACCACACAGTGGAGGATTACTACTATATACAAACCATCAATCTCTACTACTTACAAATCACCAAGGGGTTCCAGTTCTGATTTCCCTTCGCGCAAGTCGCTCCCCACTGCCTCCCGAGATGGATTTCCCTTTCCTGGAAATGTTAATGTCATTTGGTCTCTAAATGTTGTGGTCAAGAAAGCGAAGCTTGGAGAGAATTACCTTTTGTATGGGAAGCATTTATAAAAGGTACCTTTTTCCAATAGACGTGGTGGAGACAAAGCGGGTACTAGGATCCTCGATTGAAGAATGTATACATACATGTAGGTAGAGAGTAAACTGTACGCCCACGAAATGTCGATCTGCACTGCATGTAAGCTTTGGGAAGTTCGAGATAAAGTTACCTTTTTTTTTTTGCATATAGCACACATAGGGATGGTCTAATAATAAAGAACCTCAGGTTTCAGAGGCAAATACTGAAAATCCAAAATCACGTGACCTAGCATTTCTCCTTCGTAGGGCCCGATAGGGACCCTGCGCCACTCGCGACGTGGTGCATATATCTACTACTCTCGGTGATATCACATCAAGGTCCGGTGACAGCGTCCCGGATGTATTCGTCAATGCAACAAGTCCGGCTCTCGGTTGCACGCCCTTGTCGATTTGTTGCTCGCCGGCGTTATTCCGCACCGCTGTCCGCGCGACGATTCCATCTGTCACGAACATGGCTCGCATCACCATCCCAAGAGCCCCACGATACCGAGTCTTCAGCGCCAGGGAATGTTGTCGAAGACCCCTCCCTCAAAACTGAGAAGATCCCCGACAATGGCACGCCGGCGACATCTCCCTCCGCCGAGTCGGCCAAGTCGATCACCAAAACCTACGGATCTGCCGTACGCCGAGCGATGCGAAATCGAAAATCCTCGCAACAGACTTCACCATCAACAGCGACTGTTCCCGCCTGGTTCTACGAGCACAATAAGTTGTCTCATAGCAGTGAAGACCACCCTACACAGTCACTACACCAGGTTCAGATAACCAAGTCAGGGTCACAACAGGAGGCGGAGGAGGTGCAAAGTGAGATCCAGGCTTCCGGGGGAAATTCCGACCCATCTGCATGCAGTGAACCACCGACAGCAGCGGGGAATCGGTATGCGGTGGCCGAGGAATCATGGGAAGAGCTGCGGGCCTCCGCCAAAGCAGGCTTGCGGTTACCAGCTGCAAAATATGCCAAAGAGCCTTCGGTAAAGAAGTCGCATCTGGCGCTGCACTACCCGGGTAGTGATGGCATACCATTCCTAGATGCGGTGGTGAAGAAGCTTGCCCACGAGTTGGGCACTGACCTGGTGACCCTTAATGCCCAGGATATTGCACAATTGTTCAGCGAGCAAGATCTCGCAGATGTTGGAGTAACCTCGCCCATTCGATCTCTCGGCTATGATGTATATCGGCAATCCGTCACAACTCCATGGTCGGAACTTGAAGACCCCGAAGGAGACGGCGAGGATGACGTGACTGAAATTGCAGGTGGTCCCCGTGGTATGCGCGGCGATATCAGCACACCTCGGTTTATCACAATCGAGAGCAGCAAAGAAGCCGGTGACATCCCGCTTCCAAACTGGCTTGGGCTGAAAACTCTCCTGGGGGGATCTATCAATGGCCAAACGGATCCGGATCCTGGGGCCGGAGCCTCACGAAGTGGTCAGCGCGCTGAAACTCGGTGGATTCAATTAGTCAACGAGCTTCTTGGCTCACCAAGTCAATCGGCCCAGTCAGTCCCCATTGAAACAACAGAAAATGTCGAAACGAAAGCCAGCAACGTTTTGCCAACTCGAGACATCATCATGCATATTCAAGACTACCGTGACATTCAAAACACCCGAGAGGGGTCCAAATTCATTACACTCCTGCACAAAGTCATCCAAGATCGGAGAGCTGCAGGGTCCAAGATTCTGTTGATCGGAACTACCTCGCAGGAAATTCACCACTCACCCTCACAAGATGGTGCTGGTCTGCTGCAAAATGTTCTCGATGATCAGTTCTCGAAAACCTTGTTCATTACCCCTGCCATGAGCTCGAAAGACGCTGAAAAGGTCTTCGCAGAAGACCGAAAGAAGCGCACTATGGATATCAATATTCGCCACATGCAGAGCATGCTTCGCTTCCGATTACATGAACAGGCTCTGCCTGTAAAAGATAACATCTTGAGCGACCGAGCTTGGCCACTGGAACCTTCGACTATCAAGGAGTCAGGAATCGAGGATCGGTACTGGTCGTACAATCAAGTGCATTGGATTTCTACCCTTGCACTTGGCTGCGCTGAAGCCAACGAGCCTCTCGGGTTTGAGCACATCCGCCGTGGAATTGAGCTCATGGATAAAAGTGATCGAGTCACCAATGAATGGCTAAAAGAGAAGTCACCCAAGCAGAAGGATTCGGAAACGGGGCAGACCAGAGACCAGCTGATCGCCTCTTTGCGCAAAACATGCAACACGCACGAGAAAAAGCTTCTTAACGGTGTCGTTGACGCAAAAAGCATCCGAACCACATTTAACGATGTGCATGTGCCCCCCGAGACCATCGACGCCCTCAAGACCCTGACCTCTCTCTCACTCATCCGCCCCGAGGCATTCACATACGGTGTCCTCGCCACCGACAAGATCCCCGGTCTTCTCTTATACGGACCTCCAGGCACCGGTAAGACGCTCCTCGCCAAAGCCGTAGCTCGCGAGAGTGGAGCAACCGTCCTCGAAGTTAGCGGGTCTGAAGTGTACGACATGTACGTGGGCGAGGGCGAGAAAAACGTGAAAGCGATCTTCACACTTGCCAAGAAGCTCAGTCCCTGCGTAGTCTTCATCGATGAAGCGGATGCCATCTTCTGCTCACGTACCGGAGCTAGTAGCCGCACCTCCCACCGCGAATTGATCAACCAGTTCCTGCGCGAGTGGGATGGCATGAACGACCTTTCAGCATTCATCATGGTCGCCACAAACCGACCCTTCGATCTGGACGATGCTGTCCTCCGTCGTCTCCCCCGCCGTCTACTAGTCGATCTACCAACCGAGGAAGACCGCGAAGCAGTCTTGAAAATCCACCTGAAAGAGGAGCAGCTCGAACCCTCCGTCGACCTTGCTGAACTCGCCCGACGCACGCCGCTGTATTCTGGTTCCGATTTGAAGAATCTGTCGGTGGCGGCTGCACTGGCTTGCGTTCGTGAGGAGAACGACGCAGCAGCCAAACACACGGGTGACGAGCCGTATAGCTACCCGAAGCGTCGTATTCTGACTCGTGCGCATTTCGAGCGCGGAATGGAAGAAATCAGCGCTTCGATCAGTGAGGATATGTCTTCGCTGTCGGCGATTCGGAAGTTCGACGAGCAGTATGGTGATCGTAAGGGTCGTCGCCAGAAGAGTCCTGGGTGGGGATTCATTCCTGGTGCTAGTGGTGATGCTTCGGCTGATTCGGCGCGTGTTCGGACATGATTTTTTGTTTCATTGGAGGTTTCTCGCCGGCTTGTATACTGGGTCATTTTACGTGGATTAGGGGGGAATTGGGGTTTCCCTGTGTACTTTTAGCGATATGATAGACCTGTACCATTACTCAAATGTATATACTGCCATCCATTTCTTGGGCAATAAACTCTTGCATTGTTTCCTATTTACATGCTTTAAATTAGATCTACAGTGACTAAATGTTTTTCTCTACATCACAGATTATACATAGAAAAGTCGCTTGCGCAAAGTATGCTTTTTGATTGCCTTCACATACATTTATGTCAAGGATTTCAGAATCTAGCCTTGAGGGTACTAGTTAGGTAGTACCTAGCTGGCTATATCTGCCCAATTATAGATTTCTCGCTGTAAACACAACATATTTGAGTGCTTATTGTGTAAGGACATTTGCAATTAATCAATTGAAATATATTCTAGTCTTTCCGGTTGGGGTTTGTCTAGTGAAGCAATGCTAATATAGCTGCAGGTAGAGGCAATTTGTGTTGCACATTCACCAGGTTCCTACCTGTGCATGACAAAGGCTTCTTTCTCTGTTTATTCTTTCAATATAGAATACATCAGAGGCAGGATGTAAAGAAACACACGGAATTCTTGTAGGATTAGGGATATAAGGCGAGAAAAGTGGCTAATTGCTCCATCATCTCCCTACTCCCCATCCACCACAAGGAAGTATTCATCCTGCTCGGTCTATTCGAACTGCATAAATCCTTCTGCTGTCAAGTAATAGTTGCTAGACTTCAATATGCCGGTAAGCAGATCCGTTACAAGCAGTGGGTATAAATACTAACGCCTTGCGTTCTACAGAATCCATCGGGGTATTTCTACAGCTCCAACAAAAGCATTCGTGAAAAACAGATCAACTAACCGATACATATCAGTATTTCCATCACAGAAGAATGCATATCTGCATTCAACCAGCTCCGATCAGGACCAGAAGGCACCAGACCGAAGTTCATAATCTACAAGATCTCTGACGACTACAAGAGCATTGTAGTCGAGGAGACATCTACAGAGAAAGATTGGGACTTTTTCCGCGGGAAGCTTTGGGATGCAGCCGACAAAGATGGGAACCCGGTTCCACGGTATGCCGTCTATGACATGGAGTACGAGGTTGGGAGTGAAGGGAAGCAGTAAGACATTACTCCAGTGATTTAATGAGTGCAGTGGAATCTCTTTTGCTAATTCCAGTCCCTGTGTGTAGGACCACGACCATTTTCATTGAATGGAGTCCTTGCTGCGCGTCTCTCCAGGTAATTCTGCTCTATCTTAACAATAGGCAGAAATTGGCAATACCTCTCGATCTCAAGGTATCGATTGATGCAGACTGCATGGAAGACCTCGAATGGGCATTTGTCGTGAAGGAGGTCAGTGAGGAGCTAGGTATGGGGAAATGATAGCTAGGTATGGGGAAATGATCGGCGTTGCTAAAGTACCACGCATGAAGAGGGATTGTTTCTTTAGAACGAAGTAATGCAATAGGAGCAATAGGCGAGGAATTGGATATGAATTTTTGAATTTTTGAACTGGTCTTTGAATCGCGCCCAACTATATTTCTTGATATGCCTTTGCAAGGGCAAATGAGTTTATAATTGCATGATGCCACATCTAGGCCCTCATCTTAACCAGCTTCCAATGTTGGTATAGCGCGAATCATTGACAAGGATTAATAGCACCACTTGGCGTTGCGCCACTCCATGTGTTGGGCTCAATAGGCGAGGTCCTTTTTTTTCAATTGCCTCGAATTAGTTTGTGTTGCCCATTGTAAGACTATGAGATTGTAGTTTAGAGCAACCGACGAGTATTTTGGAAATGTCAAAATCAAATTAAATAGAAGAAAGATGAAAGATCTTTAGGAAAATGAAAAGAGACGAAATCAACGAGAGTTGAGGCTTGTATCTCCGCATTCGGGCACGTGCCATATGACATGAGTCTGATCATCCCGCCACATGACTTTGCAAAAGACCTTCAAGGTTGCTTCTGTGTTTTTTGCCTCTGTACTGGCTTCTTTGCTGCCTTCGAATTTCCTGATTTTGCGTCTTCTAATAGTTCAGAACAGGAGTGCACGGGCAAGCAAGAAAACCTTCGGGCAAAAAAAAAACCTTGCTCCAAAGCTCCCCACTTTCTCACCCGAGCAACCCCCCACATCCAGAACAAATCGTGAAAATGATGGCCACCGGGTCTAGGGATACCTCAGTTCGTGAGGCCAAAGTCTTCGTCAAGGAAGTCGTTCGCAATGACTGGGATTTTGACGCCGGCGTTCCCTCCCCGTCCTCCGCCGATGGTACCCTTTGCCACAACCGCGAAGTGTGCGAATGGCGAGTCCGAGAATTCGACACCCCAACCTCGGAACTTGAACCCCAGAGCTCAGATAGCGAGCAAGAATATGATCCGTCAGCCGTGCTGAAACTCGCCCCCGGGGCTGCAGGCATCGAGCGGCGTCGCAAACGCCGTAGGCAAATGGATGACGAAATGGCATGGAACGAAGGGCTACGCTTGTGGATGGCCAGGCGCGATGCGTGGTGTGGCGCGAAGACTCGGAGGCAGATTCGGGCGGAGGACCAAAAGCGCGCTTTGGCTGGTGCCCAGACAGACACAACAGATCAGTCCGATGGCGTGGAGCTGGGAGAAAATGGCGCGACTTCGTCTGGTTCATCCCAATTCGCAATGCCGCTTGCCCGGGGCAGTGAAGGTGTTGGTGCCTCTGATCTAGCGGTCCGGACCGAGACGTCGCTTTCCATCGCGGATCGGGAGAAAAGCGAGGCGCTTCAGGAACGGGTGGATATGACCTCAGGACAGCAAGATGATCTGGAGGAAGGATTATCCACCGCGCCAGACGAGGGAGCTAAACGGAAGGCTTCGTCAGATACCAACATCACAGAGCCGGATCAGAAAGCTGCCGCAAACGCGCCCACTCAACTTACATCCTTCCCAGCAGTGGAAGACCAAACGGAAGAGGAGAAGACGGAAGAAGAGCTTGATGAACCACTTTGCCCCGTTGCCCCGCCTTTCATTTCAAACGACAACCCAGTTCGCGCTACCATTAATACCGCAATCTATCCTTCAATTTACACCAAGGTTGTCGCGCAAGGCATGACCCCCACCGTCCCCGTCAACCTTGCCCATTTGACCAAAGCCATGGTTCAAGGCTGGAAGGCAGACGGGCAGTGGCCACCAAAGCCGGCCGTGACATCGATTGTCCTTGCTGATGATGCCTCTGTGCCCAAGAAAAACACAGATCGCTCTGCTGAGGAGGCGCCACAAGGTCGGAGGAAGAATAGCATTACCAATGCCGTGAAGAAAGTCTTCCATTTTGGATCTCATCCTTTCCATCGCCGCGGCAGCCAGGATACCGGACATGGAGCCGGGGGCCCGACGGCTTAAGTGGATCTTGCTGTCTATCATCCGTCGATCATAAGTAATTGCATAGCCATCAATCAAAGTGCCAGTCGAGGAAATGACTTCCACTGACTGGGTTGCTCTGGCTTCATCGGGCGTCTACTCTGGGGGTTCTATTTATGTTTTCTTGCATGTTCATAATCTGAGCATGCTGGTGTTTGATTTACTGTCTAGCTCTACACAATGAAGAAATGTCATCTGATGTGTAATTTGGTTCAATCTTATAGAGCAGGGCAGTTTTGTTGGCCTCGTTGGTAGTCTTCTACATTTCACTCCCTATCATATGACGAACGGTTAAGCCGACGACGTTATATTACTCCACAGCATTTTGAACCAACCCATTATATCCTCTAGCCTGAATATTTTCCTGCAAATTTTGGCAAAGGAACAGGTATATTTTAATCTCATGTCCGATTTGAAATAAACACACGGACTAGATCTACCAATGGTCATACAGAATTCGCCTGAAGCGAGAAGCTGTATGCATAAGCGCCCAAGCCAGTCAAAACACCCGAACAAAGAATTGCCCCCTGATTTAAACCTCGGAAAACACCGATGGCTTCGGGCCTGGCCAAGGCTTGGTTGTGCGTTCGTGAGTGTTGCGTACGGGTTCGCCGCTACGCCGGCTTATTTCTCCTATTTTGCAACTGCCACTCTGTTAGTGTTCAACTAGCGCCCCACAAAATCCCCATAGGCTTACCTTTTTAAGCCTGGAACTAACAAAATTGATAGATGTGTCGCTTGAAATTCCATGTTTTCGACCCGGTGGCCGTGTTGACATGTCGGGGGGAGATATAAGTCCCCTGGCTGCTGCAATGGACTGGATCCTGTTGGCGTTGTCTGGTTGTGATTCCATTTTATACACCGCAAGTCGTGAGTGCTGTCATGATCTGGGGCTCATTACTCCTCGCGTTGGCAGCTACTGCGGTGGCCTTGCCTCAGCCAGACAAGAATGTGAAGTGCCCTTCGGGAGAGGAGCTCGTTCGTTTGATCCGACATGAGCACGAGGGACCCTCGTTTTGCCGGGAGCTGATTCATAGCACTTGCGCTACCGTCACCCACACAAAGAAAGTGCACCCATGGCCGACTACCGTCAAGGTCACGCATACCATAACGGACTATCCACCCAAGGTCACCACGACATCGACGAAGCAAGTTACCTCGACGACCATTCGTGCGGTTACCAGTACCGCAACGCAATATGCCACCTCCACTATCACTGTACCTGTGACTATCACTAGCCACACAGCGGTGACTGTTACAGATGTCAAGACTGCCCACTTAACCAAGGTAGACTACGAAACGACCATCCGGTCCTTTACGAGCACTGCCACGAGCACCATCGGCCAAACCATCACTGATAATGTTGCTGTCACTATCATCGAAGTTTTGACCGAGACCGAGACAACGACCAAGACCAACACAATCACAGGTTACTTAACTACATTCGTTACGGAGTATATCACTGATATCGCGACTGCGTTTGCGAGCAACACATTCACTGATTTATCGACTGCTACTGTCACCAACTATCACACGGAGACCATCACTCTTTCTTTTACTGATACTGCCACCGAGACAACTACTGATGCTATCTTCTCTACGGCTACCCAAGAGGTGGATGTTACCGCCACCGAAGTCCAGCTGGCTACTGTTGTCCAAACGGACATGGAAACAGCCACCAATGTACTCCTCACCACCATGATTGACTACACAACCGCTACTCAGACCACTTTTGTGACGGATGGAGTAACAGTGACCACTGATGTCGTCGTGACCGCGCCTGCTAAGCGCGGGGAAGTTGCTCCAGAGGGACATGCGTTCCACACGCCCCCGCCCCTACGGACAATCCCTGAGCGGGATTTGATCACCGCTTGCTCTGCTTTGCATCTTGACAAGTGCACCTCGACGGTCCTCACTACCAAGACAGACGCGCAGCCCACCGTGACTAGAACTTTGACCACCCATTCTAAGGCGCGCGACCCCCAAACGGTGAAGGTCACGAAAACTATCACCAACTATGTCACTCACTTCACCACCAATATCGTGCGCACTCTTTTGACCAAAGCTGTGACTCGAACTTCCACGGCAAGCATCGTTGCGACCTCAACTATCACGGATGCCTCTACAACTACTGCAACGGACATCGCGACGGTTACTGTGACGGACGACTACACTACCACTGTGATTGACGTTGTTACAGCCGTATTCACAACTGATCTTATATCTCTGATAACTTTCGATTTGACTGCCTACGAAACAGCCGAGATTACCCAGGATGTGACTGTCGATGTGACTTCCACTGCTACAACCGACCTTATCACGACTCAGGGCACCACCAAGACACTCGATTTCACCATCAGCCAGACAACCACTGCTACAGCTGATATCACTGCCACTGAAACTATATCCACAACAAAGACGGAGACCACAACAGCCACAGTCGCCATCACCGAAGTGGCGACTATCACCTCTACCTCCACAATCTCTGCCACAGTCACCTTGCCAACAACCATCCACACTGCCGCCACAGCCACTGTCGATGCACTGAGCACGGTCATCACAACCTCCACAGTCGACGTCACCGTCACCCAAACAGTCCTTACCACCACGACCACAACACTTACATCAACCGCCACCCCAGCAACTCCAACTTGCGGCGTGAACCTGATCCAAAACCCCGGCTTTTCCAGTACCACTATAAGCCCATGGACACTCACTACCACTGGTACCGGCAGGTATGCGATCGTGGCGGGCTACGATACCTCCAACGCAGTCGACCTCTATACCGTTAGTGCCGGAGCCAGTAGCTCCAAAATCACGCAGACATTCGATACCGTTGTCGGCAATACATACAACTTCTCGTTTTACTACAAGGCCCTGGGAGGGAACACCGCTAGCATCATGATGTGCACTTATGGTGGAGGTGCTTTTGCTATCAACATAGGCTCAATAGTGAGGAATGTCTGGAGGGAGGCTTCGGTTAACTACGTTGCGACTTCATCGTCTCTGACTCTGACTTGCGGTTTGACTACCCCAACCGTGAGTTCCATTTACCTTTCCGACTTTTCTTTTATTTTCATGTGTTGATGCTTCCTTTCTATATATTCTCTTGTAATATTCGATTCGTCACTGAGCTTACTATGTCACCACAAATTTCATTTTCTTCTATAATCTTATAATCTTCTTATCAATTGCACTGAACAATGATATAGCCAACCTTGGAAGCTCCCTAACTACTATTACTCTTATAAAACTGGATAAACATTGGGAATATTCAAGGCTTTCCAAGTCCATAATTGTATTGATTCGCGAGATAATACAGAGCTGTTGTAAAGGTCTATGTTTAGCTATGCAACCCCAGCTTCCCTTTCAAGTTTAACCTGATTAAACCACCATCCGAACTTTCAGTTTATCACCCTGTACAATTTCCTCCTCCCTTCCAAGAAACTCCTCCATATCCCAAGTCACAGATATATACCGCGCCGCCAACCACTCCCGCCTCCGTTCCGTCAAAAACACAAGCGTATCCGCACAAAGCCTCGGCGTCTCCGTCAAGACAGCCTGCGTCTCTACAGGTAAACGCTTGCCCATATCAGTCAACACCCCACCAGGATGCACAGCAAAAGTCAGAATACCATCCGGCCCATGATCAGTATGCAGAAACTCAGTCCATCGCTGGAGCGCAAGCTTACTCGTCTGATACGCCGATCCGCCGGGGGAAATGAGATGCGCCGCGATGCTACTAAGATTGACGACGATCTTCTCTCCTCCCTTGGTCAACATTTGCGGTAGAAACGCCCGCGTGACCAGATACGGCCCTCGGACATTCACATTCCAGGTCCGCCACCACTCTTCCGGATCGCTGTCGGCGATCTTGGCGCGCTGCTCTAAATAGCCCGCATTATTGATCAGGATGTCCAGACGCGGGAATGCTTCGTTGACTGTTGCAGCGGCGGCTGCGACGGATTTCTCTTCTGTCACGTCTAGCGGCACGACTACGATTTGGGGCGCGGGCTTTCCTGATGTGGAGGCCGCCTCGCTAATGGATGTTGCGAGTTCGGTCAGATTGGTTCTTGCGCCGACGGCGATGCCGGCGCATCCTGCGCGAACGTATGACAGCGCTGTTTCTCGGCCGATGCCTTTTGATGCTCCCGTGATGAATATGTACTTTGACGAGAGATCTTGCTTGGTAGGGTCAATTGCGGGATAGGTGTCATGATGAGAACGGGATGTAAAGCTGGATCCTATAGTCACGGAGTGGAGGTTGTGTTAGTTTTGGTCTATTATTAGGAGAGGGATTGGGAGAAAGCGCTGGGAGATATACCTGTATGGTCTGTCATGATTGCTAGTCTATACTGAGAAAACGATGGACGTGCGAGAAGATGGTAGCTGTTCTCTCGAGATGAGATGAAGATATATACCTGAATCGCATCATTTGATAAACTATCACGATAGTTCAGTCCTATCTCAATCCGGGGTCTTGGTGGGGCGCCGGGGATATCGCGCTTCTTCGGACATTCGGCAGACACAGAGTCCGAACAGCCGCACTGATTAGGAATAGAATTCCTATGTATTCAGCGATCATGCGGAATATTGTATTAGAAATACTATCATTGTTAAGGGATTTGGTGATAGATCAGTTATCAGGTCCTTGTAGTTATTAGAAACAAGTATCAATGAAATTAGGAAGACGAGTGAGTAGAAGACAGTGGTGACTCGAGGCCTTCTATACGCCTATACAACTATGCTAATTGGTATAGGGAACGAAAATGATATGAATATCATTATAGACACCGAAAAGGAACACCGAAAAGGACGTCACAAGACTACATAAGTGGCCGAATATTCTTGTCTATGTAAAAAGAAAGACTGGGGGGATAGTATTGATAATGAAACAAAAAAAAGCAATATGGGTATAGAAGTAGGCGATATTACAAGGTCCTCTCGTTGGTATCCCCCCAATGAAACAGATCAATCCACGGAAGATCATCGATAGGTAGGTCATACATATGCGCAACAAAATCTATCCTGCTGTCATTGGGCGACATAAGCTGCACAGCAGCGGGTCTGTGGCTGTCGTCCCGCAACAGTGTCTCAGCTGCCATACGCTTGACCTTGCGCAGAGTGATCTTCGCCTGCGCCCAACTCGGGCTCAATGTCTTGAGAATGCCTATGATAAGTGAGATACGGTCGTGAAACTGGTCCGGAGTGCCATATGCGCCGGATAAACAGCATGCTGACAGTTGTACCAGGACGGCAAAGACAATGCCGCAGATGAAAAACGGCGTATGCTTTTGTACTGGCACTTGCAACGTAGCAAGCTCAATAAGCTGCTTTGAGGCCACCAGGGCCTTGACGCCGTGCATATTCCTGCTGTAGACAGGTAGCAGCTGTTGCTGGCGAATAACCTTGCTGGCACCCGGAATGGTTGCCACAAGATCGCTCCGCGGGAAATGAAGGTACATTATGCAGAACTGGATAAACATGTGGCCCTGGAAGAGCATTTCATCCTCACTATTACACATGTCGGCCTTAGCCGAATCCAGGTGGTGCGGCCACGCCGCCAGGGCGCTATCGATTATCTTGACATGATCCTCGTTCAGATCATGCGTCCAGGCGATGGCGAGGACCCGCGCCAGAAGGCGTATCGCCCCAATCCGATAGCTAAATGAGGAAAATATGATCTCCTCCTCGGAATAGATCCGTGCGTCGAATTGGGCAAGCGATAGGGGTTCGTTTGTGAACGAACCTTCCAAATAAGAGGACTCATCACATGGAAGTAGCACGTCCGACTCCGCGGTATGACAATGAAAGCTGGGCTTTCGCTGCAGCGCAGCCATAAATCCATCTGTCACGTACAGCTCCCACCACGTCCTGCGCATGCTCTCCTCCTCGAGAGCTGATCGCATGCCATGTACGATTGGGAAGCTTTTCTTGTGCATGCCTATCTCCAGAGCCAGGGACACGGCTTGCGCGAGGACTGCGGTGCACTCTTGGATTTCATTGCGAGCGTGTATTGCGATTGAAAAGAGTAGTTTCGCTTGCACAAGATGGAATTTGGTAGCGGGTGTATCTTCGGCTACAGCTTTGGAAAATTGCTCGGTCACCTGGCCAAGGAGCGTGTCGCTAGAGACAGTACTGGAAAATTGACTACCCACAAAATGGACCACCAGCCTGAGATAACCCGGGTAGGCCTGCAATGCATAGAGATTGCGTGGTACCAGGATCGGGTGAGCCGCATGAAAATTTGCGTAGTATAAATTGACTAAGGCCTCATCGTCTTCCACGGACAGAAAATCTGGTTCCTTCTGCCACTCAACTGACATTGATGCCAAGTGCGGGACCTGATCCTGTCTTGATGGATGGCTTGGAATACCTCGCGCTATACTGTCCACGCTGGGCGGGACATGACTAGTCGCAGATACCCCAGGGCCATCCTGGGAAGACAAGGGCGATGAGATGCGATTGACAGCAGGGCGAGCTGTGGCTTCTTCGTTGGGCCTACCTTCCCACGCGCTTGATGGGGTAGGAGCACTGGGAGAGTGATTACTCAGATCAGTAGGCACCGGAAATGTAGGCACACGATGCTCCGCACGTTCT
Source organism: Penicillium expansum (assembly GCF_000769745.1). Taxonomy (NCBI): domain Eukaryota; kingdom Fungi; phylum Ascomycota; class Eurotiomycetes; order Eurotiales; family Aspergillaceae; genus Penicillium; species Penicillium expansum. Next base: position 411,793 of record NW_015971264.1, read on the forward strand.
GGTAAGGCTGTCGTCCCCAAGGGCTGATCAAGATGGACTGCCCGCCTCTTCAGGCCCCTTCGAGATGGGAGATATTGGCATTGTGCCCCGGATGAGATGCAGCGCATGCAATTCGGGATCGCCGTATCACACTTGACGTGTTTCCGCCGACACTCCGTGCAAGCTAAGGGGGCAAGTTTGTCGATTTCGTCGACAGGACTTAAGGTGCGAGGTGCTGCGCGGGGTCCGGGCGCAGATTTTGTTTTGTTGGAGGCCATGGACGAGATTACTTCGCCATTCCAAATTCAAAAATCCAACAATCCAACGACTAAGTCTGGAAGTCAAGAAGAGTCATTTCGAAATTATGGTTCCTGTACTTTGCAGGCGAAATATTGGTCGCTTATGGCGTGACGGGAAAAAGCTTACTAGCAACGACAGAGAGGGGCGAGACCGAACTCTTATCGGCACCGGAAGAGTTGTATACATTCAATGTTTATATAAAACCTTGGCCTGGTCAATGACCCAGGTAAAATGCAAGATAAAAGGCCCACGAGAATTTGCTGAGATCTATCCGGACGAAACAAAACAAACCATCATGATACATTCGAATTTTAGGCTAATTTGGAGGGAATCTTGATCAGGCCCAAGTCCGCTGCGCCAAGGGCCATTTGAAAGGCACTCTCCACATCATGTTCGCTGATCCATGATGGGTCAGGCCGATTACGGACTCTCTCTTCCAGCATCTCATCCGTTTCTGTATTTCCACCCTCCAAGTTTTCCGTCTTGGGCTTCTGACCAATGACCTGCAGATGCACTGCACCAAGAATCTTATCGATGTGTGGCTTCCGAGTAGCCTCGTAGAGGCGGAAAACCTCGGCGAGCTGTTCGATCGTGGGCTTCCTCGATTTTGCAACGGCTGCAGGCCAGACGTGGTTGAGGGCGAGAAACAGTGCATATGCATCATCAATCGCGAGTGACCCTCCGGCGGCAAAGGCACCCCCATGTGTGTGGGCTGCATCCCCGGCCAGAGTTACACGCTGAGAAAAAGTCCATGTGTCGAGTGGACGTCCAGCCATGTTGGGATACAGTCGTGTGTAGGGTGTCGCCTTGATCAGCGAGCGGACAGCGGGATGCCAGTCCTGTGAATTTATTGCCATGTCAGTCCGAACATAAGAGCACACGAATTGGCAGCTTAGAAAAGGCTGGAACCGGGTTGGAACACACCTTGTAGAGTTCCCGGAATGTATCCAGGTTATATTCATCATCCCATTCCGTTTTGTCCGATGGATCACTTGGGTCGGTATGAAGCCCCCCTACTACGGTGAACATCCCCTTGCCGATATTTGAATGAAAGAAGCTTCGGTCGGGACCAATCTGTGGCGAAGCAATATATCGAGCATCAAGTCAGCAGCAGATTCTCAATTATAGAACGTGGGGCTTACAACGGACCCAGTGGGAGGCATCTTCGGGAAAGTTAATGTCTTTCACCAGTGAAGCGTCAAAGACAGAGCGCATTGCTGTCCAACCAGTGCGGCGAAGCGTGTGATCTGGCACAAATATTTTGCGGACATTCTATATTTTCGGTCAGCAATATGGAATCTTTCAAGGTTGGCGATAGAGTGTCGCCCTCGGGCTCTTCATGAAACCTCTCTCCCCATGTTGGGAGACTCACCGAGTGTATTCCATCAGCACCAATGCAGATATCCGCCTTGGCAGTGGTATGGTCCTCAAAGGTCAATGTCACTCCCTCCTCGCGATCAGCAAGAATGCTGATGGTCTTCTTACCCATGTGGACAATTTGCGAGGGCACATGTTCCAACAAAGCTTGATGGAGGTGTGCACGATGGAACCGCGCCGTGAAATGCTTTTTGGTCTTAACGGTCTTGTGGATGTCACGAGCCATCACCTCTCCGGTCCGCCAATGCCGATATATCATTGGATAGTCGGATATCTGCCGTGAGCACACGCTGCCATCGAGCGCATTCTCAACACCGAGCTTCTCCAATGTCCGGAGCCCATTGGGGCCCAGGCTAATGCTAGCCCCAATCTCTCGGAAGACCTTGGTTCGCTCGTAGATTTGAACATTGACTCCCGGGTGCTGCAACAGGGAGATTGCAACACTAAGACCCGCTATGCCACCACCAACAACAGCTACCTGGAGCTTCTGGGACACGTCAGCGCTAGCATCCAAACTGCTAGTCTTGCATTTGTTGGGAGTGTCGTGCATGCTGAGCTTCTGTGCGTTGTGTGTGTCGTAGGCGTTAATAGGTTGCTGAAGTTGATAAACTAGACAGACAAAAAGAAAAGTGGGCGAATACAAGTAAAGGACTTGGAATTATTTCGAGCATCTCCGTGATTTCTACCAGAGAACTAACGAGGACGCTAAAATCGCTTCTACAGGCTTGACTCCGAACGGGGATTCAGATATCCGTCGACGGGATTCCCCCGGACATTGGAACATTGGAAAAATGGAAAGCATTTTCGCTCCGACGGGCTTTGCCCGGAACGGGGATCGATAGTGATTGCAACAAATAACGAGTGCTCGGAATTTTCGCTATCGGCGTCTCTTCGGGGATGTTCAAAGTTAATAATAAAGTTCCCCGATTGTGCTAGATATTTAAGTTGACGCCATATCTAGGAAAAATGATAAACGCCGGCATATAGTAACTTGAAATCACGACACTGATACCTAGCTATGGCCTCTACTTAGATAGATACATAATACGCAGTGATAAAGGCTTTCATCTATCTCTTTTTTTTTATAATCATTTGAAAACTGAAATATACCACTGACTCAGATCGATGCCGCGTTATCAATCATGGCCTCAGAAAAGCAGACACCAACCGTTACCACCCAAGATGCGTCCAATGTGGCTCTGCAAGAGGAAAATCCACACCTGAAAACAATCACTGCCAATAAAGCCGATGAGACATTGAAAATTGTCGAAGAGTATGGTGGTGAGATAGGAGCACCGACACCACAGGAGTCAAAGAAACTGCGAAGGAAACTATATTTCCGTCTTGTTCTGCTGTTGATCGTCATTGACTTGATGCTTTTTGTATGTTGTCGATCAAGTTATTATGCTGCCAGTGATGAATTGAAAAGACTAATGTGTCTCAACAGATCGACAAAGCAACCTTAGGTCAGGCTGTGCTCCTTGGTATCATGGATGATACCAACCTCACTAATGCTACATACAATAACTTGAACACAATCTTCTACACAGGTAAGTTTAGAGGAAATAGTTTTATGCAGATTTAGCACACCTTTTCGCTAATACAGCACCTAGGGTATATTGTCGGACAGATACCGGGACAATTTTTGATTCAGCGCTTCCCCTTAGGCAAATACGTCAGCATCTCAATATTCCTATGGGCAGTGATTGTATTTTGTCACGCTGCTGCAACGAGCTACGCAGGCCTTATCCCCCTTCGCTTTTTGCTGGGATTTGTTGAGTCCGCCTTGGTGCCTGCAATGGAAACCACCATGGGGATGTTCTTCACTCCACACGAGCTGCACCATGTTCAGCCTATATTCTGGATATCGTGTGTCGGATCCAGTGTCCCAGCAGGACTGCTTGCCTATGCCCTGCTTTTCAGCAAGTCCAGTGTGAGCCCATGGAAATTCTTTATGGTCGCTACAGGTGGCTTGACTTTACTTCTCTCGGTCCTATCCTGGTTCTGCTATCCCGACAATCCGGGAAAAGCTAAATTCTTGACAAACAAAGAGAAAGTCCAAGTCATCCAGCGAGTTCACGAGGCAACCAGAAGTTCCATTGAGCAGAAAACGTTCAAGAAACATCATTTCTACGAAGCATTGGCCGACCCTATCACCTGGCTCTTCACTCTAGCCGCCTTTTGCCTCAACCTTGCCAATAACCTTGCTTTCCAGATGAGCATACTGTTGCTTAGTCTGGGAATTGGAAACCTCGGATCCACCCTCATCACGGTTGCGTCCGGTGGCTTCGCGGTTAGTGTTGCGGTCGTAGCCTCTCTTCTTCTCCGTTTCTTCCCGGGCTACAGTGCCTGGTGGGCAACCCTATGGGTGCTTCCTGCTATTGCTGGAAGTATTGGTATGGTTGCACTAGCCTGGGACAAGACCCTTCCTTTGCTTACTTGTCTTCTGCTTGGGGTCACAACGTGGGGTATGACGTATATCATCGCTTTTGTTTGGGCGTCATCGAGTTCCGCAGGTTATACAAAGAAGCTGACACGCAATGCGCTGTTTATGATGGGCTACGGTATATCGAACATCATTTCTCCGCAACTATGGAAGTCTGAAGGCCCACGATACTACGGCACTTGGATTGCTCAGACCATCGTTAGCTTTGTGTTGACACCGCTCCTCCTTCTTACTATTAGGTTTATCTTACTGAGAAGGAACAAGGAGCGACGAGCGTGGATTGAGGAACAGGCCGCATTAGGAAACTATGGAGAAGGCTATGTTGAGGAAATCGATGCGGATGGAAATATGGTCAAAACGAAGGTTGACGTCTCTGTCCTTGACCTCAGTGATCTTGAGAACAAGTTCTTCATCTATCCACTCTAGGGGAGGAATGGCCCACAGGTATATTCTTGTTGCCGCTTATAAAAAGAAGGGCACTAACATTTTGAGTCTAATATAGATCATCCAAGATATAGATACCTCAGATATTGAAGTCAGTGATTAGGGGAGGCTTTGGTGGAATCAACCTGTTATAGTCACTGGATGTATACAAGCCCTATATAAATGCGATAGGGACTCTAGAAACCCAGACATAATATCTTCAAGACAAGAATAGTGGGCCTTGTGCTTTTGGTAGTCTTTAAGATGTCTCAGTTTTAGAAAGACGGAAAATGGCGTAATTTGTGACTCCAATTTCACCCAAGTACCACTTTTGATTCTTCTTGATTTCCAATGTTCTTTTGATTCCCCGTTTCTATCTCTGCCCCTCATCCCCCTCATTCCCCTCGCCCGCGAATTTCTTCTTTCGCAATTTTTTTTTTCGCATACACAGGGATTAATACTTCCTATCTCTTCTTCCGCTCTCTTTGTACAAGTTTCATCAGCCAGATATCTCCATATGTCTACGTTACCTGCACGAGATGACCTCAAAATCAGGTCATCTCTTCCTTACTGGAACTCCTCCCTGCCCGTGGAAAGTAGAGTTGATGATCTCCTAAGTCGAATGACTCTAGAAGAGAAGGCGGGCGTGATGTTTCATACTATGCTTGCAATGAGCACAGGTGGAACAATTGCGACTGATGTGCCAAAGCTGAATCGTGACAGCGCCGAAAAGTTGATTCGTGGCAAGGCGATGAACCATTTCAACCTATTGGGAAGCATCAACGATGCACGCACAATGTCCCAATGGCACAACGAAATCCAACTCTTAGCTCGGGAGACACGTCTTGGTATACCGATCACCCTTAGCAGCGATCCAAGAAATCATTTCACCAACAACATCGGAACCGGATTCCAAGCCGGGAAGTTCTCACAATGGCCGGAAGCCTTGGGACTAGCAGCTCTGAGGTCATCCGCTCTAGTAGAAAAATTTGCGGACATCATCCGTCGCGAGTATCTCGCGGTGGGATTGCGACTTGCCCTTCATCCTCAGGTTGATCTTGCAACGGAGCCAAGATGGTCCCGCATCAGTGGGGGATTTGGCGAGGATGCAGACCTCTCGAGCGAGCTAGTCGTAGCTTACATTCGAGGTCTTCAGGGCCCCGGACCCCTCGGTCTTTCCTCGGTATCGACCATGACAAAACACTTCCCCGGTGGTGGCCCGCAACTGGATGGAGAAGACCCTCATTTCCCCTATGGCCGTGAACAGATATACCCCGGTGACAACTGGGAGTATCACCTCAGACCTTTCAGGGCTGCGATTGAAGCAGGGACGGCACAAATCATGCCATATTATGGCATGCCTATCGGTACAAAGTATGAGGAGGTCGGCTTTGCTTTCAATCAGCAAATCATCACGGACCTCCTACGCAACGAGCTTGGTTTTAAGGGTATTATTTGCACCGATTGGGGCCTTGTGACAGATGCAGTCATCAGAGGTCAAAATTTGCCCGCTCGTGCCTGGGGCGTGGAACATCTTACTGAGATCGAGAGAGTACAACGTTTGATTGAAGCCGGCTGTGATCAACTAGGGGGCGAGTCTTGTCCAGAGCTGGTCGTGAAACTGGTCCGCGATGGCATTCTTCCCGAGTCTCGAATCGATGTCTCGGTACGCCGTCTCCTAACCGATAAATTCCTCCTGGGGCTATTTGAGAATCCCTTCGTGGATGTCGAGGCCGCTTCCACTATTGTGGGCTGCTCGGAGTTCTATGATGCCGGCCAGGATGCACAACGCCGCTCTTTTACATTGCTGAAAAACACGAACGACCTCCTCCCACTGACACCGGGCCTGAAAAGGAAAGTTTACATTGAAGGAATCTCGCCAGACCTTGTTCGGGCCCGAGGACTGATTGTTGTGGAAGCATTCGCAGAGGCTGATTTTGCCCTGCTACGCCTTAGAGCACCTGCTAAACCGCGTTCGGGGGGATTCGAGGCGCTTTTCCGTTCTGGGCCGATCGAGTTCGACGATAAAGAAAAGTCACGGCAATCCAGCATCTTCCGAACCGTTCCTCTCACAATCGTTGACATTCACCTTGATCGTCCGGCAGTAATAATTGAAATTTCCAATGCGGCCAACGCATTGCTAGTCAACTACGGCGCCAGTGATGAAGCATTCTTGGATGTGATTTTTGGTGTTGCCCAACCTGAAGGCAGGCTTCCTTTCGATTTGCCTTCGTCGGAGGAAGCCGTGCGGTCCTCTCGCTCTGATATGCCCTACGACACGAAAGACCCGATCTTCCGTTTCGGAGATGGACTACAATACAAACCTTCCTCTACCAACGACTCAACTTAAGTATCACTGGCAGAGGACTAGTCTGTATAGTGCGATTCTCGGAGAATTGAGAATTGAAAATAATATATAGATGTCTAATTTTAGAATGCTTTATAGTTCTATCCTGAGGCCAAAGTTGTTTGCTTTCCCAGAATCTATCACCCTATCCCTAGCTTCCTCCAAGATCCGTCTACGCCGCAACTGTTAGTAAGGCTAAATGGCGCAATTTTCAGAGCCAGAACAGCCCGGCGACCCTACGATTATGAAGCAAGACTGCTCTACCCAAAATTTACCGGCCAGTTCCCCGAATTTTAGTTCTGCGAGAATTGTGGGCCCCGCGCCGGGGTCTTCAGCTCTTCTTCGGACATTCCGAGGACGGAGTCCGAACAACCTCATGTTATGGGATAATCCCCCTATCTAATCGTCAAATATACGGAATATTGTATGAATCGCTCGTGATCAGAGAGATCTATATTTATCGGACACTTGGGCAAAAAACTAAAGCTTATAGTCCCGACTTCTCGCATACTAGGAACTAAGTTCAGAAAGAATACCGTTATACAACGATGTCAGAGCAGCACGCAAACGCACAAGCTGAATTCCGGATCGCCATCGCCGGTGCAGGAATCGGTGGTTTGACAGCGGCCATTGCTCTAGCGCGCCTATTACCCTCGAACGTGAGCGTGACTATCTTCGAACAGGCTACGGAATTAAAAGCGGTTGGCGCAAGCATTGGGATAGGACCAAATGGCCTACGCTCTCTTTACAAGCTCGGCGTTGACCCGGCGTTGATTGAAGAGTTCGCTTTTCGGCAGCCTAGTGGTCGGCCTTTTGTCTACCTCCACTGGTTGACGGGCGAGGTGCTTAAAGAAACCGCCCATCAAACAGTCAAAGATCCTCGCGATGCCATGGCTCGCTTCCACCGGGCAGACCTTCAGAAACTTTTGCTTGAGAGTTTACCTGAAAAAGTGACGTTGAAGCTAAGCAAGAGAGTGAAAGCTGTGCGTATCCAGCCACCACAGGAGGGCGGAGGCGTTCTGCTTGCTTTTGAGGATGAAACTACCTTCGAGGCAGATCTCTTGGTGGGAGCAGATGGCATTCATTCGGCGGTCAGGAAGGTCTTTGTGCCAGGACATAGTCTCCAATGGACGGGGGATATACTCTTTAGGTCTACCTTCGATAAATCTTTGGTGGAAAAGATTGAAGGTTTGCCCGACGATGCTGTATTTCACTGTGGACCTAACGAGAACTTTCTCTTTACATCCCGATTAGGTATGTTAGACGTTGCTTTACGTGCCTAGAGGGAGCATATGTTTACTAGGAAAGGAAAAACTAACATGCCACAAGGGAAAACCCAGTATACTGTCGTCGGTCAAACGCAGTCTGATCCCGATGATCCAGAAAATCCATATCGCACGGCAGAGTGGAATACGGAAGGGGACGTGACTAAATTGAGAGACTTATACAAGGTAAGTAGTGATCCCTACTGTATCCATTTCCATGCTTCAACATAACTAAACTATCCAGGGCTGGCATCCAACCGTGGAGAATATCTTGAAAGCGACACCAACCACACGACTCTACCCAAACCACCTGGGCACACCTCTCAAATCAATGGTCTTTGAAAGCCATGTTGCCTTGATTGGCGATGCCGGACACACTCATGGTGGCGCTTTCGCATCTGGGGGCTCCCTGGCAATGAACGATGCACACGCTCTTGCGTTAGCCTTGGCGCATGTCTGGCCAACCGAAAAGGACGCAAAGCCAGACCGTCAGCAAGTAGCGAGGGCATTGGCTCTATTTGATGGAACTCGGCGGCCTCATGTCAACAAGCTCATTGAACTAGTGCAGATTGGGTTGGCAGCCCGGCAGGCGAAATTAAGGGACGTGCGGAAGGTGGAGGAAACTGATGCAGAGTTGAGGGAGAGGATATCGGGACTATCGGATATCGCATGGCTTGCGGAGCATGATGTAGAAGCTGCATTCCGAGACTTCACACAAACTAAGGTTGCGAAGCTTTGATATCCAAAATCTGCCATATTGTTTCTTTAGTATCCTGTTGCTAGATTTAGATTTATCTCAAACGATCTTCGCTTAATATGACAATTCTCCAATATTTTTTAAAACGCAAGGCTTATAGACCAAGTCTGTGACCAAAGTGGCTGGGGCAGTCATCTTAGCTCTATAGATAGAGTCTCTCTTTCTCATGGGCATGAGTCTACTCTCTTCACTTAAGCCCTATGCTTCTATTGAACGTGTAAAATTCCTATTCTATCCCCAAAACAGGAACAATGGTCGATATATGACAAGTCGGCAAAACGTGAAACTCAGTCAAGTGAAGTAAAAAATACTATATATATTTTATGATATTACATGATTACAAAGAGATATTTATTCAAACAAAAAAGAACTCAAGCTGTACCCCACCGGAAAGGCTGATGCAAGTGTTTTCAAATTGATGCTTTTGCTGCATAATCCAACGCACGATGTTTAGCTCGAATGGCCGCCCAATACTGCTGCCTCGCCAACAGGATTTCTATATCACTCTGAATCCAGTTTTCCTCGAATTCCGGTAGTAGATATTCCGTGGGCTTTCCTGCTGGATGACCTGCGAATTCTCGCAACCAGCCATAGTAGTCCACAAAATCCGGCTTTATTTCGTGGAACAGCTCGGTCGGTCCTTTGTACTGTAGTCTCCGTTCCTCCCAGTCCTCTTGTTCTGTTTGGATAGGCAAGTCCTTGGAACGCCCGGCGAAGAAGCGACTAACCGCTACAGCCTGATACTCGTAGATGCGGAAGCTAATTGCTGCTCGGACCTGTGGGGGAGTCAACACATATTTCCATACAAACGTTTCGAATCCTATGTTAATGTGAATCGATGGGAGAGACTCACCTGTCCAATAACAGCAAGGGAGGGATCCCCGATACGGAAAATGTGCTGGTAGAATCCAGCCAGTCTGTTTTGTGGCGTCACAGCCTCGAAAGGCAGAAATGGGTAAGAAAGTTTGTATCCCGTAGCGAAAATGATCTTGTCGACGCCAGTGATGATTGTCCCGTCCTGAAATTCTACAGTACCGCCTGAAGCACCAGATATGCGCGAGATTGTCGTTTTACTGATCACATTGGGAAGACACCATGCATCTTCGAGGAAGCCCACGTCGCCGCGCCGGGAGACATACAGCGGGCCCTTGACGATTTGATGGAGGTCCTCAACAAGGTCTGCAGCGGATATGCCGCCGCCAACGATGACAATTTTCTAAAATAATTCAAGGATCAGTATGCAGGTAACTATGATAGTTTTCATCGTCCTCGCTTGTCCTGGCGCACCTTATTGACATATGAGTTCTGAGTCCTCCAGGATTTGGAATGCTCAAACTTTTCCGGAAACTCGGTGGAGGTCTCGACTAGACCTTCGATATCAGGAATATTGGGAACTGTGAAATGCCCCGACGCTACCACCAATGCATCAAATCGCTCTTCCCACCAGTAATCCTTGGATGGATTTGATGCGCCGTGTTCGACATTTCGGCGCCGAAGCGTGAGCTTCCATTGACCATCCTCGGTTTTCTCGGCTTTTTCAACAGTGGTGTCAAGAACGAGTAAATGTAGAAAAGGGACGAATAATTCCTCTAGGTAGCGTAAAACAACGTGACGCGGTCGAGACGGATTATCTCGGCCGAATTTCCGTATTGAGGCTACCGAGTTGGCCATTGGCAGCGGCGTATGCGTGAAGGCCATCGTGCGGGCCCCGGCATTGGTGTCAAGGGTCTCGTAGGCCGCTCCCCGGAGACCTTGAGGCTCCGGGGTCGCCGGCGTGAGACACGGAGTCCTGGGTCCAAGTTGACTAGGAACTTTAGCGACCTCGTTTTGAGTGTTCACTTGAAAACTGTCTGGTTCCGGCTCATAGGCCCTATAAAGACGTGTCTTGATCAGTAAAAAGTATTATTGGACAAAACCACCTACTAACCATAAACCGCCAACTGTACTTTTTCGTTCAAAGACCCGGATATAATCAAACAAGCCTTCTTGCTCAAGCGCTCGCACAGCTGCCAGGCCAGAGGGCCCTGCTCCAATAACAGCGACTCGTCGATAAGGAGGAGCCATATCGTTTTTCACTTCGAAATATGTGCGTGGTAGTAAATTTATGGAGATCGAAACAAAAATAAAAAATAACAAAAATACAAAATACAAAATACAAAAGGTAATAGAGCCCGCGGGTAACCCCTATCGCAATAGATCCAAGTGCCCTATCAGCGGGGATACTACGGGGATACTACGGGACACGGAGATCAAATGAGACACGGGAACGGGATGCTAGGAAGAATACACAGTGGAAACAGCAAAAGTAGTTTGGCCTATGTGCTCGTATTTCTCTGAAATAACCCCCAAGACATCATCTTTGTACACACTCCATAATATCGTATGTAACTACCTAGCACCCCCAGTGATCGACCCAACATAAACATTGAAGTTATAATGAACACAACTATCCTTAACAGCCAAACCCCCCTGACCACTCAGAATCGTCTGTCCATTCCGAGTCACCTTGAAAGACTGGGAACCAACCCCCATAGTCACATTCGAAGTAACAATCCCCGCCGGAACATCAATGCTAACCGGAGCTTTATTCCCACTCTGCACAGTCAGAGTAGCTGGACTCATCAACATGGTTGCGACAAAGATACTATCACTGAGCATGCCAGCTCCCATTGGTGCTGAGAGGTTATCCCCCGTGCACACAACTCCCTTGGGCGTAGGTCGGTACCAGTACACGACTTCATCTACTTCCACGGTAGGGGCTTTTGCTCCGGATTTGTAGGCTGCGATGTAGGGTTTGAATAGGTTGCGCCAGCCATTGTGAGGCATGTCCGCTGCCCACTGAGAAGAGCCGTCGTCGCTGTGATGGGCTGAGTATGGGCCGATGTAGTGGGATTCGCCGTAGTCTATACACTTCGATTAGAAAAGACTTCTCTGGAGAATATCCCCGGGATATAAGGTCAATGTACCATTCCATGAGATTATCTCAACTAAATCCGGCTGAAGGGAAAGCATTTGCTCCCAACGGAGCGTTGGCAGATTCTCACAAACGAAAACCCAGTTCTTGGTGTTGAAGTGCGTTGAGAACCAGGGCGAGACAGCTATCATCGAGTTAGTCTACTATTCACTCAAAGGCCAAGACTGGGCTCAATGGTACTAACGAGCCATGTAAGTTTTCCATGCAAGAAAATGAACAAATCTATCATCCCAGACGGTAGTCATCGGTCCTGGGATGATACTATTCCCTCCATCCGTGGGCCAAGCCAACCACGAGAACGCACCATCAGCGCTCTTCGCAGGGCCAGTAGTAGCCTCAGCGGGATCTTGGAGATTTGGCAATGCGTAAATGGGATGGGGCGTGCCCTGCTTCACTGCATCCCAATTGAAACTGTCTCCGACAAATGTACTTACTACCGCGCCTCCTTTGTATTGCATCTGCGCTGGGTGGCCTGCATATTGTTTCATGTACTCTGTGATATTTGCTGTGTCCCCGTTGGTCCAATAGGCAAAGTCGAATGAGATGAATACTTTGAAGTTGACTTGCTGCGCTGCCTCGTAGGCTAGGGCTAATTGGGTTGGGGTGTAGCTGTCTATGCTGGCGCAGTTTAGTGCGAATGCGTCGATGCCGATGGATTGGGCTGTGGTCATGTCTTCTTTCCAGTCTGATAGCTGGTATTTCTCTACTATACCGACCTATATATGTGGGATTTATGTCAATATGGGGGGCCAAATGTATATAGGTACTAGTATGCTAACCATGAAGTGGGCGAAGACATATTTTTCTTGCGACTGACTTATCAACGCCGGATCGAGAATTGGGGCAGCTAAAGCTGTGAGGATATGTGCCAATAGGGCCACAGCACTAAAGAAAGATTTCCAAATCATAATTGCATCAATTTTCCATTTATAAGTTGGTTTCTCAGGTGAATTTCCGAGGTCCCCTAAGAGGTTATATAGTTCACCATCAACTACATTATACAATATTATACTTTCTAAAATGACTAAACCCCAAACAAATAATGCGAGACAACTGAAATACCAATCTAAAGCTAGAATTATAACTTCTACGGCGAGTATAAAACTTGTTTCCTTCTTCCCGCATAACATTGTAACACCCGACATTCCATCACATCCACGTGAGATTGTGTAGTATTCGCAGATCTCCCGTGTGATTCCACCTTTTGTTCTTTACTGTTTGCCTCACAGCATATGCCATTGCCGGATTGCCCAGTGCCCGTCTATCACGCTCAGGCCAAGGACTCAATTGGGCGCTGAAATGCTACAGTAGTGCTGAATATCACAGGCGCAATTCTCGAGTCAGGATTTATATGCCAGCTGATCTAGGCAAATGAATGTGCCGAGCATATGAAACTACTGGGTACAACTCGAATCGAGGATTAACACCGGTCTCGCTGTTCAAGGTACTTCCGACGCATGGCGGATCCCCCTTACATGAGGGAGGCTTTTGCGCGTGGCCCATACATATGACTGAATTTCGAAATGACGAAATAAACAATCACGGGGGAAATCGTCTTCCGTGAAGTGTTATTCAACTCGCAATATGAATGACAAACGCGCCTCGTCATTGTGCTTCATCGGGGTAGCATCGCGATTAATTGGCGCTAGAAAGTTGCGCCAATCACCATCTTTCGACAATTTGGTTAGCAGTGGGTAAGAAAGTTCTCCAATTAGAAGAGAATAAATTCCCATTAGTTTCTTATAGAGAGGGCGTAACGAGAATGTTTATACTGGACTTCTCCGACATATGTTCAAGGGTGAAAATCAGCAAGGATAGTGCAAGGTCTCTGATAATATATACCTTGTTGGATCTGAGACACAGGTAAATCAAGGGGCGTTCTAGATCATGTCAGTCAACAGAGATCCATCTACAGAGATGACATTCCCCGGAGATTGCATTCCATGGTGACCTGCATATCCAGGCTAAGTCTGGGTATGCAGCCCTAATTGATTTTGGGCTGTTTGCACCGGACCCGTTGGCATAGATAGCCCTTGCAGAATGAACGACTCGGCTCTTTCTCAACCTTCTCACAGTCAGTAAGAGCAATTGTTATTATATTTATTAGAAACCCCATACAGCCAGGTATACAGGTACATTGGAACCCGAAGACTTTTCCATTATAGTAGCAACATTGTTAATATAGTACAAGATAACATTATTGATTCCTTTCTAATATTCGTGACGCGTAAAGTTTCTTCCAAGAACGCCATGTATATAAAACTCTGAAATCACACGGTCAAGTCAGTAACTCCAGAGCCTTTGCACGATCAACGAACCCCCTCGCCGCATTGTCGAAGGCTTTCTGCGCCTCGCTCTGACTAGCCATCTGAACAGCAATCTCGGGCTCGATTGTGATCTCTTGTGACTCATGACCAGGACGAGTAAAGTAGTACTTGCCCTGATGATGAGACCATTTTCTGAGATAGACTTGGAGGTCATTCGAGGTCAGGTTGTTAGCCGTGCGGAAGAGTTCGGTTTTCCTGCTATCGGAAGGAGATGGCACCACAGGGAACGTGATATGAGCACTGCTCGACAACTCTGCGTTTGGATCTGTGCTTTGTAGACATTTGCTCACGGCTTTGGAGAAATCGCGGATCCACTCGAGGTGGGTGAGGATACCTTGCCCAGCACCGGTGGTTCGATCGATGTAATCTACCACTGGCAGCGCCGATGAGATCATATCAAGGAAGGCAGCAAGCATGAGTAAAGTGATAGGGCTTTGCAGAAGATGGCGACGGAGCGAAACCACACCTAGTGCTTGACTGGAGGCTCTGCACACAACATCGATAGTATCGATGACAGAAGATACACAGGCTGCATCCAGAGTGTCTATGTTACATAGCAGATTCTTGAACTTCAGTGTGATGGTTTGGATGATGGGACGACTGAGGATCCAAGCGGCGCGGTTGGAAAGCGTTGCTTCGAGATACGCTGGAAACACGCATTGCAAGAGGACGGCGCGGAGAGTGGGTTTGTCGTAGTACCCAGCTTCATAAGTATCCTTCATCGATGTGTGCAGCTGGTCAACCAGGTAGCCCTGTTGGCCGTCAATGGCGGCGCGCTCGGAAATGCTCTGGATGAACCCGGTCAAGGTCTGGATCTCTTTGCTGGAAGATAACTTCGACTCGTAGCGTTTGAGCTTCGCGACAATATACCGTGGGTCGGTAGACGGCAAAGGGAATGAGGCAGGGTCTGTGAAGAAGGGATCGATGGGTTTGATGTCGCTGGTATGTTGCTGAAGGAAACCAATAACGCGTTGCACAAACTCGACGTATTCTCCTTGAGTTGCCTGTGCTGTTCCATTCCCTAACTCTTGGTAGTTGTCTTTCATGGAAGTCATCACTCGCTGAAGCACCTCGGAGTACTCTTGTTTTGTCACAGAGAAATCTCGATTGCCAGAAAGTTCCATGCCCTGGAGCTGCTCACGCATATTAGACGACAGGCTCGAGAGGAGAGATAGTCGCCGAGAGCCAATTTCCTCTAATGTGATAGTATACCGGCCGATCTTCTTATCCTTGAAGAACGGAAGATTCGCAAGCAAGGGATCTGTGGGACTTCCATTCAAAAGCGCCTCCGTGAGACGATGTTGAAATTTCAACATCGAGGAGCGCTCGACTAGCGATGACATCCACATGCTCATAACTTGAATTCTGCAATCAGAAACAATCTGTGGGTCCTTTTCAATGCATGCCGCAAGAAACAGCGGTGCAAACTTTCTTGTCTGAACTGTCTGTCGAAGCCGCGTCCAGGAATCATCGCCAAACTCGCTCAGATAATTGTCCCAATCTCGGAGGCCATGGCGAATGAGAACCTGGGCAATTGACGTCCAGCATTCTACCACGTTAAGGAGAATCGCATCCTCTGGACAGTGGTCCTCGCCGAAGCAGTTCGAAACGAGACGAGATACAATCGGATGGAAAGCCTGCTGTACATGTACAATACCTTCACTAAGGGAACTTTGCTGGTCCCAAACAGCCTGAATGGCATCCCAGTCACCGAACTCTTGGCTGTCCTCGTCAGTATTCACTGCCGCAGGAGCATCCGATGTAGATGTAACTGGAACGTCTTTTTGGGTGTACGCGACCAGGACCTGCAGTGCCTCAGATACAACAACATTCACACGCGGGAGCTTGGGGTTGAAAAGAGTAAGGATAGACTCGAAAGGAGTTCTCAGAACAAGCCTGTGTGCGTGCTCCAGTTTCGGGGCCAGCTGGACAGCAATCCGCAGCCCACTAAGCGCATTGCTCAACAAGGTCTCAATCTGCCGCTGGTTCTGGGAGATTGTGCGTTCAACAAGCTGTTGAGAAACCCGATTGTCACCTGTGTTTTGAGCTTCAATCTCTTTGCGAGCATATGAATGCTGTTGCTGTAGTTCCGTGACGAAGTAGCCATACCAGTCTCCAAACGGATCGAGCCCCGAAACCTCTTCATCCGTAGAAAGCTTAAATCGAACAAGCCTTGACCATGACCGCAAATTTATGCTGCACGCTTCACGATGTGAAGTGGCAGGATGGACCAGATTGCGTATCGTTTCCAATCGAGGGCGGCATCCATCGGGAACAGCCCAGTACAGGGTGCTCAGAAGATCGTGGTGATTTCGTAGTGCGTCGAGGTCTTCGTGCTGCAATGGTTGCTCTTTCGGGTACACACGGCCATGGTTGGGCAGAAGACGCCAGGCAAAGTTCCGAATCTTTTTCTTGTCATATCTCTTCGCCAGGAAGCGGAGACCACTGGCTACGATCTTGAGAAATGTGTGGAAACACGGTTCCCCGACTCGGGCATCCAGAGAAGGATTGCTATCAAGTTCGTCAAGAAATGAAGGTGATCCACGAGCTTCCTCGAGTTTCAGGTTGTGGAGGGTGTTCTTAGCAAAGAAGTCGAATAGCGTGTCCAGGATAGGTTTGCATTCTCTCCACCCCCAGGAATTGATAAGTCGATGACATCTAAGGAACAGAGTTCGACAATAGCTATTGTATGAGAAGGGTTGTGCCTTGGAGTTGGACTCGAAATGGTCCAGGGCTGGTGCGAGAAGTCGTTTGACTAATTTCCAATTATCATTGGCAGCTGTCAACTGATAACCAGGGCGCGCAATCCCAAGCAGATCTATTTCGTTGAGCGGCAAGACTGTGAATATCCCACGCCATCCAGCCTCTAGGCTGCCCACGTCTCTTTCATTGCGAATAATTCCGTTATTGAAAGTATCAAGCTGAAGATCTTCGAAGCAGCCCTTGTAGTTGTCTGAACTGCGTAGAAGATGTTTGGTGGCAACGTAAGCCTCCGCCGATGGATACTCATCGCGAATCCCCGACTCGCGGCGTTCAGATTCGTTGTTTTCCTTGAACAGCGTTTTAAGCTCAGAAGAACCGACTTTGGACGCGATTAAGCCTGCTACGTCTTTAGTAGATGTTTTGACAAGATCCAAAGCTTCGGTCGCAAGGGCAGGGCTGACAAGCCGATGAGAAGCAACTTGATAGATCTGGTTTGAGAAGATCATGTTGAAGCAAGCAATCTTGACTAGCCCGCTCTTGTTGTATTCGTCGCTTGCGAGAAAAGCAGCCAACGGGTCTCTCACTTGGGAGACCAACCCCATTGCTCTAGTGACAAACCCTGTACGGTCAACCGGGTCGATGAAAACCAGGTTTCCAGTGATGTATTTGATCAACAATCTGTATAACCTCGATGCCACACCTAAAGCAGCCGTAATGCCCGTCTCTGGGGAGGTGACAGCACCTCGCTCAACATTATCGATTATCACGTCAAAGACCTGCCCCATTTCCGATGATACTGTATCGTTCCAGCGACTCCATTGGAATGTCTCGTCTCTGAGCTGGATGGAGAATGGAGCGGCATCCCCATCGAAGTCCCGCTCTGCGATTCGCAACGAACGAGAAAATTCCCCGCTTCCTATGAATGTACTCTCATGGAAGAATGTGTTGTCACGTAGAGATGGAACTCCAAAATCGACCGGATAGAAGCGTTGCCAGTTGAAAAGCCCGCCGATACCGAAAGACGAAGGTCCTGCAGGTGTGACGTCTGGTATGGTAGGAGATTCTGAGTCATCGGATACTATGATAGCAGGATCTGGATTTTGACGGAATTCGTCGGCATCGAGATTGATTCGGTTGGGGGGATGCTTCTTCAACCGCCGTCGAGAGACAGGGGCTTTTTGGGTTGGCGTTCGAGTTTGTGCTTCAGCTGAGGCGGCGGCGGCGGCAGCAGCAACAGAAGGATTCATGGGCGAGGAATTGCCTCCAGTACTCAATGATCTACTGTCGGAAACATATCGATCCAAGGTCAAGCTGGGCTTGTATGGTTGCGATGTGCGCTGGTTTTTATAGTGTCGGTTAAGAAGAGATAATGACTGGTTGAACATGGCCGGGACCATTTTCTGGCTTCTACCAGGGCCTGCCAAACTAGTTGCCGCAGGCCTGATGGTGTTCCTCTTCAAAGATGTTAAGGCAACATTTCTAGGAATAACCCATGTGTTGCCGTGCTGCTCAGGTTTTCGGCGGGAGGAGGATTCGGCCACTGGGGCTTGGTTTGACGGGACTGATACTGCGCTAGATTCAGGTGGCGCCTGTGCATGTTCCGGTTCCGCTGTGTTGGTGTTTGAAACATCAGTGACTGCCTCTGCATCAAGTAATTGGTTCGGTATCCGGCCGATTTTAGAATTCGATTTGGCTCGAGCACTGAGAATCGAAAGATTTGTTTCCCAATGCCGGTGTTGGGGAGCTCTAGAACGAGGTGGGCTAATCTTGGCCTGCCGAATAGCTCCCCTTCTCCAATCTCGCAAAGACTCATTTGCATCCATTGTGTCCTCTCTTGAAGCCAGTTTCACGAACTTCTGAGTAGGGCTCTGCCTGCCTCCATCTTTACGTAAGCGTGGCCGTCTTGTCGCTATCCTGAGCAGTCGCGAGTGCTCTGTTCGAGGCTTCGTGGCAACATCTGGCGCATCCAGTATTCCTATCCTAGGTCGCTGGACAGCTGAGGGTTTCTTGGTCCTTCGTGTTCCATAGGAGGCATCGGTCATTCGAGTTTGTCGAGCTCTCTTCGGCTGTCTCTCTCCATTGAACAAACTTTGTTTCGATTTCGGCCTTTTTAAACTGTTTGTTTTGTGCCGGGGGCCTCTCGAGTTGCGCGGAACGGTCCCAAGCATGTAATCGATGCGATTATCCTCGGAGATATCACCCTCTTCCAGCGCGAGGGGTTCTTCGAGGCCGAGGGCGCCAGTCAGCCTCTGGCTGGAGTCATTGGTCACGGAGGCATTTTCTGTGGCAACATTGCGGTTGTCCTCATCGTCCGAGTCAGAATCTCCAAGATCAAACAAGCCCCTTGGTTGTTGAGTTGCTGGTTGCCTTGAGCGATCACCCTTTCGAATGAGCCTCCGCGCAACACCCTTTCCATCCGGCCGTTGCGAAGAAGCATGACGATCTAATTGCGAGGCTTTCTCTCTATCTGCGATTTTCTTCTGATCTAGCCGAGCATGTGACGCAGGGAGCGCTCCTCGGGTCATTCGTTGATATCGACGAATTTCACGTTCTTCGGCTTCTGACTTGGTTTCTTCTTGATCACTCGTACTGTTGGACGAGATGGACTGCACTTCCTGGTCATCATCTGTACCCAAACCAGTTGATTGGGCCTGGCCGGCTTCTTCTGTTTCCTGTGCCCCAGATTCCGCAACTTCTCCTGGCGGTGACCACCCACGAGGAAACCGGAACCCTCCTTCTGAGGCACGAGGGGTTCTTGAGGTCGAAGATAAACGGCCTGCGTGTGGAGGGCTAGATGATAGCTCATATATGGAGTTACCGTTTGGATTCCCGGTAGCTGTATCTTTGTCTCTAATGCCACGAGGTTTGGACGGTTTCTGTAAATTTCGACGTTCTTTGGGAGTTCCAAAATGAGAAGTCTTCTGGCGCTTGGCAAGAGGAGCTTGCGATGGTCGAGAATGCTCTGAGTCGTTGTGTTCCCGTCCTTGCGCAGCAGATTGTAGGCCACGATGCCGTTCATGTCTTATCGGCGGAAGATACTCTTCCTGGGGAGGACTTGACGCAGGTGCATTGGGGTCATATGAATCTTGCCCTTGACTTTCATCAGTAACCTGCTGTCTTTGCTGTACAGGTCGACCAAAGGGTTTGACGCCTCGTGCTTGCAATTGCTGGGCAAACTTGACCTGTTCCAAATAGTACGGGTGCAATTGGATGGCATTGCGCTTTCGGAATGTTCTTTGGGCAGCATGCGGTAATTCTCGCAACACTTCTTCGGGAATATCAAGGTGTGGTAATACATCGTCTCGGTTGGCATCGAGTTCAACGAGCACTGTTTGTCGTAGATCTGCTTCCCTATCTGCTGGTCTTTCTGGTTCTGCCTCCATCAAACCATCCGGGTGTAATTCTGTAGAATCGTTGGCCGGCGGAGAGCCAATTGACGACGGTACAGAAGATAATGGAGAATCATCATCCGAAGCCTCCTGTGGTGGTGGTGGTGGTGGTGGTGGTGGTAATGGCGGCGCCTCTATTGGCTGAACATACTGGGCCACGGGCTTCTTCTTCCGAGGTGGCTGAAGGATGGACATCAGCTCGTCAGGGGAAGAGCTCCGAGTGCTTGAGGTTTCATCCTGTGTGTTTTCCTTTGAGGCATGTGGCTCTGCTATAACTTGTGATTGCGAGGGCTGTGCGGTCTTCAAGGGCTTCGGCGTAGACTCGCGGCTCGAGGGCTTCGATTGAGGCCTGTCATGTTCCTGTGATGACATTGGAAAATCGTATATGCTGTCTGTATTCTTTATGGAGGCATTGGTATTGCGCAGCTCGCTACTGCGGAGATTCGTTGATTTCGTAGCCGACGATCGAAGTCCGTAAGTCCTGCGTCCTCTTCTTTGTTTTGGTGTCGTTTCGTCATGCGCAGCATTTGTCAATTGAGGACTTGCTCGATTCGTGTGTCGACGAGCCACCTCCTCTGTATCTGAGAGTGTGATGGAGCCATTCTCAGCCCGAATGTGCTCTTGTTGCTCCCTCGTTACACTCTTCGTCCCTTCCTTCGGCGAAGATGAAGGGTTGTCGATATATTCGAGATTTTCGAGAGCAGGGCTATATTCGACATTGCCCTTCTTCGTATCTAGAGAATCGAATCCATCTTCCTCGTCCGAGTCGGGGACATATCCTCGCTGTCGCCATGATTCCATTTGTATCCTTGGCGGGGATCCCCCATGTCTCTAAACAGTCATCGGTTGGTCTCAAGGCGAGAAAAACGTAAGCGAAATAATTCTCGGGTCGAAATTCGCGAAACTCAAGAAACTCAAACGTCGAACAACTATTCAAACTGTCTGAATGTAGGGAATTTGATTCCGACGCGTGCCAACGGGGCAATTTAGCAGACGCGCCGGCTGCTAATCAGCCAACTGATAACCGATTTCCCGCATCACCTCCGCAACCTCCAACTGCCAACTGCAAATCTCGCCGTCTACCCCCAATTCCTCCAAAATGAGTCGCAATTTCTTCCCTGCCATTTTCGCTATTGGCGTGGGTATCTTCACAGGTAAATCTACTCTAGAGCAAGGATAGCTCATGTCTGGTATCAGTCCCTAACCTCGAACTTTTCTATCTGCTTCAGGCTACTATACTTTCCAACCGACATTCCAGCAACTTCAATATGAGAGAGAGCACACCCAGAAGAACTCACCTCCGTCTGGTCCTACTTCTTTGAATCAGGACATCAATGCTCCCACGAAAGCCGACTTTCAGCAAGATCCCAAGTCGACGAGTCAATGACGATGACCGGCCTTCTCTTGAAGTGGCATTCTGAACACTGAATTGGCCTACGTACCACCAAGCATGATTGTACCAGTAGCCTGTTCTCTACGCACTATGCTATGTTGGAAATTGTGCTCTTCCCCGCGCTCCGAAGCTCCGGCGCACACGGCACCGTCTCGCCGGTGCCACACTTGTCAGGTCTTGTGACCGGCCCTGGAGGCCGTTGTATATATGGCATTGGCTCAACGGCCAGTTCCGAATTAGTTGTGGGTAGAGTACTGAATGGTGACCTGGAATCGGCTAGCCCGCGTACTATTGAGGGTCTCCGACTAATTGAATATAAAAGCCGGGGTTTTCGGCATATGCATATGTATCTGGGAACATTTGAAACAGTCGATGTATTGCATGACATTTAAACCTTGACATTTGGAAAAGGCATGTTTTGAACGCCGTTCGAAGCACACGCAGAAAATCAACCCTAGTCCCTTGCAAATGATGTAGTCCCGTTCCCGATTACCTTGGTAGAAAATCCTTCCATGAGCGCCAACCCGTTGTAGTTTCTGCATGTAACATCAAATTTCTTCGACCATTTTTCTTGTGGGAACAGAAGGTGCGCCGAAGACACGTCCAGCAGGTGTACCCAGCCATTCTTCTGGCACAGCGATTCTACAGCCATTTGAGCCGCTAATCCACCGCGCCATGGTAGGGTCGGCTTTCTCAGCCTCCGCGCCTTCTTGGCCCGGGGTGCCATCAGCGGCCTCGGCTGCCGCAGCTCGACCACGCCGCTTAGGGGCTTGCTTCTTTAGCAGTCGGTTAATTGTGTCCATCTGTTATTCAGAGTTAGCGGCTGTTCTACAATTGTTGTTTAACGTAGGATTTTGAGCATACCTTTTCCTCTTCATTCCGCTTCTCACTCAGATTCTTCCTTCGCCGCGCCATCTCTGCACGGCGCATCTGGCGCTCCTCAGCAGTCAAATGCTTCTTGACCTGGGGCTCTATTTCTTAGTTAGCTTGGGGTTCGACAAATCATTAATATTCTGTGGTTTCTCACCCATGGGAAGTTGCAGGAAATCATTTCCTAGGTTTCCTCGCTGGCGCTTGGTGGTTTTGCCACTTTGCATAGCGAGGGCATCACTATCCATGTCCTCGTCTATTTCATCCTCTTCGTCAAGTTCATCTAGATCATCAACGTTGATGTCTGGGACTGCAATTTCGTCCTGATCTTCACCCTCGGCTTCCGCATCTTCATCCGTATCGGAAATAGGCTCTTCGTCGTCTTCTTCTTCCTCTTCGTCTTCTTCCATTTCCATCTCCTTGGCCTCCACGCTTTTGGGCGGCTTGGCACGAGATGGAGGAGTAATCTTACCGCGCCTGGTAGGCGCC
Organism: Penicillium expansum; assembly: GCF_000769745.1. NCBI lineage: Eukaryota > Fungi > Ascomycota > Eurotiomycetes > Eurotiales > Aspergillaceae > Penicillium > Penicillium expansum. The sequence goes on from NW_015971264.1 coordinate 434,832, forward strand.
TGAGGCTGGATGTCGTCCATATCAATGTCGCCATCAGCATCAGCGTCAGCGTCAGCATCTTCGTCATCATCCTCATCTCCAGGTGCATCTTCATCGTCGACTTCATCCTCTTCTTGATCATCGATTTCCTCTTCGTCGCTTGTAGCAACTTCTACAATCTTCTTTCGGTTCCGACTGGAGCGGGGTCCCGAAACAATGGGATCTTCCCGGAACACATTGACTGAGCGCCGTCCAGCAGAACGACCAGCACTCGTAGCTTCCCGCAATTTGCTGGAGGCCATTTTGACAGTAAGACGGAGAGATCGCTTTCGATCTCCTGAATTCAATGTAGATCGAGAGACTGAGACTAAAGCAGATGCAGAAGTAGAGGAACGAGTTTGTCTCGTAGATCTGGTAGTCATGTTAGCTTCTGGTTCTGGGGTGTCATCCTGTGTCTTTCGCGATCGAAGGGATCGACGGAGAGACATGGTGGCGGCTTTATCGAGTGTGACAGAAGACTTGGGGAAAGTGAAAATGCAAAAACCAGAACAGCAAAAAAGAAGCGGGACAGGGAAGGTCAATAGGCAAGTGTGTGGCAGTATGAACTAAGCCATTAAGCCTTTTGGGGAGGGGGGCAGGCTGGAGAGATAGAGAGACAGAGAGAAGAAAGGAAGACTATCCAATCACTTCATCCAGGGCGAGGCGGAGTTGCAAACCGGGAAGATACAGATTGCTTTTCTATACGGGATTTTTCCAATGCGAACAAAGCGCACTGTTACAGGGGATCAGGCTTTTGGGGGTTGTTTCTCCTGGCTTCTCCTGGGGGTTTCGGGGTCTAACCAACCCCGGAGCTTGGGCAGATAGGAAGGAACACAAAACAACAAGATCAACGGGGGGGAAGTGCCATACTCACAAGTACTTTTCTCTAAAGTTTCAGATTCTCCAGGTGTCCAGTCGCTGACGCTGGATGAACGAATGAAGTACTGCTCGGTCCATTCTGCCGGGCGGTCTCAAGTATATACGGATGCCATTTGAACTATATGGTGATAATCTTTCAATATTCAATTGATCTCTCCAGATAGAATATAGAGATAATTGGTATATAGGACTCAATAGCCTTCAATAGGATCTGGAAGTCAGGTGGTATGGCTTCGTCTCACATACAGGCTATTTTCGGTGAAGAGCGATGCAGGGTATCTTTTGTTTTCTACTTTAGACATTCATATATAGCTACCTAAATAGAATTAAAATAGAATTTGTACAATTTATGTTCGGATTAATCTTCAACAATATCATATTCAAATATAATGTGAACACATATCAGCGTGATCTCAAAATGTACGGCAATATGAATGCCTCAGGTGTGAACCGGTGATGGAACAGCCGAGGTCGGGCTCACATGGCCCCAAGTCCGGGGAAGGTTCCCTCTCCTCTTTACAACACCCCCAACGCCTTTGTTTTCTCATATCCCCGGCGAATGTGTGAAATACCTCATCATGCCTGACGACACATCCAACCCGTCATCTATTCCCTCATGGCAGAGGGCCAATAAAATGGCCGAGGAGTCGCCATCGCCGACCTCCGACGATGCGCCCGCAACTACAGCCTCCACATCCCGACAAGCTCTCCTAGACCAAGCATCCAAATTCCTAGAAGACGAGTCAATCCGCGATGCACCAACAGAGCGCAAAGTTTCATTCCTTGAGTCAAAAGGCCTTAGCTCAGACGATATTGAGCAGGTCCTCGGCATCTCCCGCAACGCAGAGACGAGCAGCAGCTCAACCGCAGCCGAGGACAAGACACAGGAAGAAGCACCATCTACCTCGCCTACTCAATCCGAAGCCACTCCTTCTCCTCCTACAACCTCCTCGCCACCCTCAATCGCCATGCCTCAATCGCACCTAGCACCAGCGTCAGCACCAACCCCGGCCCCGGCCCCGGCCCCCCGCGACGTCCCCCCAATAATCACATACCCCGAATTCCTCTTCGAGTCATCAAAGCCGCCGCCACTCGTGACAATGCGCAACCTCTTGTATACACTATACGGTGCCGCAGGCCTAGGCGCAAGTCTCTACGGCGCGAGCGAGTACCTCGTGAAACCAATGCTAGCGAACCTAACAAGTGCACGACACGAGCTCGCCGCCACAGCAGAAACAAACCTGCACAAGCTAAATGAAAAGCTGGAGAAGACCGTATCCGTGATCCCGGCGGAATTAACGGCGCGCAAGAACAAGCCCTACAGCGACGAAGAAGACGACGACGCCTCGTCGATCACCTCGGACCCAACCGAGCTGTTCCACCGGGATGTTGCAACGCAGACGAGTCCAGAGCCTACTTCGGTGATCAGCGCCACCGGCCCCGTCAACTCGGCGGACTCGGCAGCTTTGTCTCCATCGACGGCCGTTAATAACCATGTCAGCCGTGTTGAGTCTATTACCTCGAAGCTGCGTGAGATCGTCAATTCGGAGAAGGATGCGAGTACACTAGATGACTCGATGCGTTCACGTCTCACGGAGTTACATCATTACTGTGATGGGCTGATATATAGTGGTCCCACATACTCTACTGGGACGACATACGGGGCCTGGAATTCCAATACCTCGGGCTCGAATGATAGCTCTAGTATGCGGAAGGCGGAGGATGAGGCTATTGCTGGGTTTAGGGCTGATATTCGCGGTGTGAAGGGTGCGCTGTTGAGTGCGCGGAACTTCCCTGCTAGTCGAGGTGGACGGCTTGGTGGTCTTCCCGTCGGTGGACGGTGATGGGATTAGATCTTGGGGTTTAGTGCGATTGTATGAATGTATATAGATTGGAACTGATTCTCTTGGTGATTTACCTAGGTTTATACGGGTTATGTCTTCATTTGTATGGTTGTATCTGTTAGATTGTAGCATATTTTTTTCACAACCTACAAAGTGAAAGCCCTGTCCTCATTTGATTCATGTCTATCTAGCAATCTAACTAAGAAGGCATCATGCAGTGAATACTATCAATCTCACTTAAGAAACGTTATAACATTTTCGCTTGGCTCATGATCGGACTTGTGCCCCCAAGAAAGAAGATGAACGGAAGAAAATACGCAAGGCATTAATTATAAAAAAATGGACAAGGAAAATGAGAAAATTTAGAGCAACGCTGAAGTATAGAGAAAAGAAGGCCAGAAATACATAAGTTATACCAAGCCTTTAACATTCCCTCCATTTGACAAGGTACAAGGGCGTGTCATTTACGGAGTAGCGCGGCTCATGCTAATGAGTCGCTTCACGCCGACCTGTGATTATACTTGTTAGTGACTATTTAAAATGACAGGATAAAGGTTGACTCACCATCCAGTTGCCACATTCGTCAGTCCGGTTGGTCATGATCTGAACATGAATATTCAGGGCGGTGTTGTAATCACGTTCCTGGAGTGCGCGGGCCAAGTTCGCCATGTCCTCAACGGTGTTGGGCTTGAGCAAGTCCTCGTTGTTGAGGTGATCAAAGAGGATGTTCAAGCGGCGCTCGGCATCGTCAACCTGTGCCTTGAATGCTGCAGGGGCTCGGGTCTTGACGCGCTGCATGTCTGCCGATAGAATCTCGAAGACGGGCTGTGCATTCGCAGGGATGTGTGAACGGTCACCGGGGGCTGTAATAAGGGTCAGTTGGCTGGGATCAGTTAGCGCTAACTGGAATTACTCACGATACTTGGGAGCCGCAGGAGTTGGCCGCTGCGACTGCGCCGTGGGAGGTCGAGATCCTTGAGGCGGGGGTGGGATTCCCTGGGCCATAGGCGGAGGCTGTGTAGCAATAGGCGTGGCGGGCCCATATGGGTTTGCTGCGGGGGGTTGTGATACTGCTTGTGGGGCGTATGGCGAGGCAGCGGCTTGGGGAGGCGGTGCCACCGGGCCACGAGTCTGGAGTTGCGGGTTTGCAGCCTGGGCACCCGGGCTTGGTGCATACCGGTTGGTTGGGGGTGGCATGCTAGGAGGAGCGTTGTAGGGCGACGCTCCGCGGGGGATCGATGCCGGAGGAGCCATGGTTGAACCCTGAGTCAACGGCGGTGACAGAGGGAGAGAAGCGTATGGGTTGGCAGGGGGCGGCGGGGAAGGCCCAGGGATGGTAGATCCAGCCTGGCCACCAGACAGGGGCGACATCATGCGCGGCGGAGGCATCGAGCCCACCTTTGGCGGGGGAGGCACGGATGGTGCGCGCGGAGCACCAACAGGGGGAGGCCCCTGGGTCAGATTCGGTGACTGGTTGGGGAAAGGAGAGGCGATGGGTGCAGAGGCTGCGGCAGGGGTTGCACGGCGGGGTGTAGGAGCCTTAGCAAAGCCTTCGGGCAAATCATTCCATGCAGGAAGGCCAGTGGCTGTGGTGTATGTTGTGATTGTGTTGGCCGGCGACTGATTAGATGACGCACGAGGAGGGGGAGGGACACCAGCACCTGTGGGTTGTTGTCCGCCGAATGCAGATGGTGGAGTATAACTGGTAGGTCTCATTCCCTGAGTTGGCTGATACCCAGCTGTCTGTCCGTAGGCAGAGTAGGGGTTAGCAGGCTGAGCTGGTGGGGCGGTCGTTTGAGGGCCATATGGGTTAGCCTGCTGGGGAACAGCAGCCGCAGGAGGCGCATAAATGTTAGGAGTAGCAGCCGGTGGTGGAGTAGCAGCATGGTTGTAAGGTTTCGCCGGCTGGTACAGATTGGGCTGTTGCGGGAGGGGCTTGAAGGCAGATTTGGCTGCGGCAGCGGGCTGGGCCTTCTGAGGTGCCTCTCTCGTGGCAAGCTTGATGCGGTTACGCGCCACCTCAGCTTCAGGGTGCTTCTCAGGGACAAGGTCGAGGTACTTCTGGGCAATTTGCAGACGTCCATGGGTAGCGACAACATCGGCATATTCAACATACTTGTCGTACAAGACGCTCAAGCGCCAATCCGAGTCCTTGTTCCGCTCCGTATCCTGGAATTTGGTGACTTGACGGAAGATGGTAACCTTCTCGATCAGGCCCTGCAGAGCACGGACGTGGATAGAGAAGGAAGAGTTGTCAGTGTTGCTCTCAATTCCCTTCTGCTCATTCTCGCGGAGCTCCTCAACCCAAATGGCAACAACCTTTTCAAGCTTCGAGCCTGCCAAGAAGCAGAAAGAAGCATCCTTGCGGGCACTCTTATCGTCGCTGTTCTGGGTCTGCTCCTCCAGGCGGTCACCGAGAGCATCGCAGAGATCAGGGAATTCCTTCTCGTCGGCAAAGGTACACAAGGCAGCCATAACTTCCTTCCAGTTGGACAAGTCGGCATTATGGACCACATCCCACAGGTTCTTACCCACAATAGATGCGAGCAAGCGCATGTAGTTAGGACCACCAGCCTGCTTGGAGAAGTAGTACTCCTGCGCCTTTTCGATGCACTTCGGGCCACCGCAAATAGCAATCATGAAAGCATCGGACATCTTATCCTCCTTGAGGGCAACATCCAGAGCTTTCTCAAACTCTCCAAGGAGCAATGCCCGAGTAATTTTTTGCTCAGCCTGGCTTTCTGATCCATTGAAAATTTGGAACGGGTTGTTGGTTTGAGCACCCTTGGAAGCAGCCAGTTCGGAAAGGAAGCTGTCGCCTTCGGGGTTGGCATCGAACATGGATTGCAAACGCTTATGCTTCTTCACGCCGGCTGGTTTGGCGGGGGCGCCATTAGTGCCCTCGTCTCCCTTCTTGTCCAACCCAAGCTGCGCGAGAGTATCGGCGGCCTCATCAACCTGATCCTGGAATCCTAGGTACTCCACCAAGCCCTTACGTGGGTTTTCGGAAATCAAAGCCTGCATCACCTTCCAGTCTGCCTTTTCTGCTTCATTGGAAGCACTTGAAGCGCGTGACTCACAGAGAGTACTGATATCACCCTCTTTCAAGGCAGTCTCAAAGCTCTCGGTAGCATTGCCAACGCTCTCATCAACCTCGAACGACGTGATTTTGATACTGGATGTACGAGAGCCCTTCTCGGTCAGACCGAAGGAAACGACCCGGCCTCCGAAGCCAAAAGTAGCACCGCAGGGCCGCTCAAGCCAGCGAGGGGCCTTTGGGAGAGAGAACTTGGAGACTTGGGGCTGCGTCTGCGCCTTGTTGAAGAAGTCTTCGCCATCCAAAGCTTGATTGTCATCGGCGATGGCCTGGGCGTTATCGGTCTTCGTGTTCTGCAGGGTCTGAACACAGATCTTTCCATCAAACGACGCGGTTGCGAAGAAGTTCGGGTTGTGGGGGTTCCAGCGGGTCTGGAAGGTCCAGTTCGTGACCACGGGGAACTCTCCGTAAGCTTGGCCGGTTTGCGGGTTCCAACAGATATTACGGTTATCTTTGCCGGAAGACAGGAGGAGATCTGGATCATGCTCGCACCAAGAAAGTGAGAGCACACCGGACTCGTGGCCGGTAAGTGTCTATACAAATCATATCAGTATTGTTTCACACCTGGATTCTGAAAGAGTAACCTACCCGCTCCGGGGCGTGGGAGTTGCGCAGGTCCCAGACATAGAGAACTGGATCCGAGTCGAGGGGAGAAGATGTGATCAGCTTCGTGGGCTAGACATGAAAATGGTCAGCAATCCTGGAATAACCACGCAGGAGGTGGCAACGTACCCTCTCGGGGTCCCATGCGACTGCGCTGACAGCCTTCCGGGCCTTGTTGTTCAGTGTCAGACTCTCCTTTTTCGTCTTGACATCCCAGACAGTCACAAAGCCGGAGCTGCTACCAGTGACCAGAATGTGGGGAACCTTTCTGTTCCAATCCAAGCAGTCGATATCATCTGTGCGGGCGGCGTTGTTTCCCAGCCGGAATGGGTTCTCGATGTTGTTTAGATCCCAGATGAACAGCTATCCAGTAATTAGCCACATATCCAACCCGTAATCCGCGAATCGCAGCCTACCTCTCCCTTTGCGCCACCGGTTGCCAGAAGGTTCGGGTGTTTCGGGTTGAACTGAAGGGTCTTGATGGCGCCGCTGTGTTTAGTGGTTCTTGAGATCAACGCATCACTAAGTTTGAATGATTAGCAAGATATCCCGGGGATATGGTTCACATATAGATTTCAACCAACCTGGATCCAGCAAGTAGCTTGTCGGCATCCCACAACTCCAGCGAACCATTCTCCAAGCCACCCGCAATCACACCCCGTTTGTTGTCTTCGGACGTTGTCCAGGCCACATCGTTGAAGCTAGTTAAATTATTCAGTCAGCATCCTCATCTTCATTCAATTTCCTAAAGAAAAGCTTACCCAGAGTCGGTATCGAGCTTAGCTAGCGGCTGCAGCTCCTCGCTCGCATCTTCGCGGTCAAGGCCCAGATCCCACAGCTCGAGGCATGTCTTGTTAGAAAAGTCGGCATCGACGGCGCCAGCGCGAGTTCCAGTTGCGATCAATGGTGACGCAGCGCCAGGCGACCAGGCGAACGTGGCCGTCCTTGGGATTTCCCTCAGACGCACCATGATGATGGCAGGGGAGGTATGGTTTGGTGAGGATCGAGACCAATAATTTATGTGAAAGGTATCATCCAAGGAACAAAACTCAAGCAACAATGAAGAAGAGGGATCAAGAACCACCCCCTATGAATAATTGACAATGGGGTGATACTCTAGATGTTCCAAGTATAGCTGTAACCAAGTGGCCTCCTGGACTTGGAGGGACCGGGGAACGCGCGCTAGACCGCTTTGAGACTCGCCAAAACACTCCGAGGTGAGAGGCACGTGATATCAATCTTCTGTTCTGGGCTGATAGCAAGATAGGTACAGCTTGAATTCAGAGTCTCGACACAAAAGCTTTCTCTGTTGTCGAACACCCTGTTCTCCTCGCTCCTTCTACTATTCTGCGCAAACTTGCCACATCGCCACCTAAATCAAAGATCCACCTATTTAACCCGAAGCGCAACTACACATCATGAGCGAAACTACACGGCTTAAGAGCACCGTCTACGTGGGTGGTCTTGACCAGGGAGTGACCGCGCATACACTTGCGGAAGCTTTTGTGCCATTCGGCGAAGTCGTTGACATATCGCTGCCCAAACCCGACCAACCCAACTCGGCGGAAGTTCACCGCGGATTTGGATATGTGGAATTTGATCTTCCGCAAGACGCCAAAGAGGCAATCGACAACATGGATGGTAGCGAGATCTACGGGCGCACCATCAAAGTTGCCGCTGCAAAGCCACAGAAGGATGCCAACGAGGGACTAGGTAGCAAGACTGCAATCTGGGAACAGGTAAGTTGGGTTCGATTTTATATGTAACTGCGATCTATACTAACCGGTATATTCTATAGGAGGGCTATTTGGCCAAGCATGCCGTCAGCGAGGAGGATCGGGAAGCGGCGGAGGAGGCTCAGGCTGCAAGCAGTCGTCCCCAAGATCCTATGCAGGGATTGGAACAATTAGATGTTGCTGGCCCGAAGCCCGAGTGAAGCACGCTACACTTTACGATAGCTACGACGAAGATGACAAACAAAAAAGCACAAGTCTCACACGACAGTACAATTTGCCAATTACACCACAGGATTTAGGCTCGGGAAGCCGGAATATGTACACGGGCGCAATCTCGAGCCCGTTCCTTTTTTTTCCACTGGCTTTTCTCAAATCATGCCCATCGGCTTCAAATTCTCCTAATCAACAATACAAGCGGCAAGAATCCAAAAACTGCGGATCGCATCCTGAGAGCTCAAAGAAACATGGTGGTACATTTAGTGCTCACGGCTCTCGGGGCTGTTGCGGTAGAGACGCAGGGTCTTGTCGGTCATCAGCTTCTTGCTGCAAGAGTAGACAGCAGCGCCAATGGCAACACTAAGAGTATAAGTTAGCACTAGGAAAAGACACGAGCTTGATTGCCAGTGTAGGGATATAGGGGGATAAAATCCCGGCATGTATCGGGCATGTGTTCCCGGCATCAAGCGGCAGATAGTATTAAACAGGGAGAAACATACGCGAGGACGAAGCCTAAATATCAGACAGGCCGTTAGCTCAATTCCCGATCGCAAAGTCATGACTATAGCACATACCGATAGGGAGCAACTCGGGAGGCACACGCTTGAGCTGGCGCAGACGCTGGGAGATAGTGTGAGCTGTAGGCGCATGGTTAGTTCAATGGCTGTCCCCATAAAAGTAGAGCCAGTTCTACATGACTCCATTTATCACCGGATCCAATGATCTCAGAGATGCATACCACTTTGTTGCTCCTTCTACAGACACGAGTTAGTAACCGAGGGATCGTATGATCACAAGACACAAGACCATTGCCGAAGGAAAGAACATACAGGAGTAGGGAAAGCAAAGGCCCGAGTGGGCTGCATCCGCAGCATGCGAGTGGGATACATGGCGATATCTGTGGTTCAACCCTGGAGTAGCAGAAGAAGAGTGGGATAGAGGACGAGGTTGGAACACCAGCTTTCCGAGAACGTGACTGGCTCGGGTGTAAAAGCGAGACGCTCAGTGGCTCTCGCTTGACCGCCCGCGGTCATATCCGGCACTTCACAGCTTCAATCACCCAACGTCGCTCTTCCCGGCTCACTTTCTCCCCTCCTCTGTTTCCACTCCACTCCAATTCTTCCTCTGTGTTGTTTCTCAAGAAGCTACACATCGCAAATATGGGTGCCATTCCGGAAGTTGACCCCGATGAGGTCCTCGAGACAAAGCCCTTCAAGTTCGTCACTGGTAAGTCCACTACCCCCTCCCAAGAAAACCGGGGCAAAGAGCCCTATAGAGAGTCAATGGCTAATTTAATTGCAGCTGGTACGTGAACCTTGATATTTTCCCGCTTCTTTCGCTCGTCCCATGCGCGTGGACCGATATCCCCCGATCGGCTGATGTATGGTGTAATTGACAATTTCCGATTGGATCGCAGGCTACGATGCCCGTTTCCCCCAGCAGAACCAGTACGTGATAAGCTGTTATTTGGGTGTCTTTTCTTTTTTTATATATATCTAACGTTGATTCGCTCCTCAGGACCAAGCACTGCTGGCAGAACTATGTCGACTACTACAAGTGTACCACTGCCAAGGGCGAGGACTTCCGCCCCTGCAAGCAGGTAATTTCGACACCGACACTACTCTGAATCCCAGCAGCTTCTAATGGCTTCTCTCGCAGTTCTACCACTCCTTCCGCTCTCTTTGCCCCAAGGCCTGGACCGATCGTTGGGACGGTCAGCGTGGTACGCATCTACAAGTCTCCTCTGGATCTGTGTTTACGTTTACTAACTTGTGTTCGCAGAGGCTGGCAACTTCCCTGTCCACCTTGACAAGTAGATAACCAGCAGCTGTTTTTTGGTTGGTCATGTGAGCCGTGTCAAATTTTTATGTATCGACAAGTTCCAATGTACTCTACTGGGTCACGCGGGGACACAACCCCTTTCCTAAGTCGTTCCGTCCGTATAAGGCAAGAGAGGGTGTTTATAAGCTCGTCGTATTGTAAAGAGAAATGTGTTGTTAGCTGGTGCTTGTTCTGACTCTTTTGAAGTATAGGCAGTCGCTACATCTTTCATCAGTAGACGCTTGCAATAGTTGCAAACCACGGCTTGGAAAGACAACTTAGAATGTTTAGTAGAAACCATGTTGTCCTTGCGGAAATGCTCTGAAAGCGATTCAGTGTGTATGTATCTAATTCTATGTAATCCCAGCTCTGACAAGAAAAATACATAATCCAGCACACTGTACAAAGCCACAGGGCCATGTTCTAGATATGCTCCAAGGCCGTGTCTGGCCATCCTTCGAATCTCCGATGAAAGAAACATCTGAAAGTATGCAAGCTATATACAAGCCAAAATGAAGATGGTGCGCGTGAGTGTCAAAGTGCACCACCCAAATAGAAAACCAGAGAAAATGACAAGAAATCGTATATACCGAGAATAGATCGGACAGAAGGCGTAAATGCTGTTGTGAGATTGGGAATAATCGGTGGAGGGAAAAAAGAGTCACAAAAAGGAATAATCACTCTTTGGATCTTTAAATGCCCTTCAGCTTGCGGTAGAGCTTCTTGTGTTCCTCGAGGAAGAGGAAAGTGGCAATGGTATGGGGACCAAGACGGATGAAGCTAGGCACCCAACCACGGAAAGTCCATCCTAGGCCTTCTTTGCGGCAGATATCACGCAAAAGGCCAACGATACTTTGACCACCACCCTCGGCATGAGAAGCCGTCATGATACGAGTCTTGATCACATCCACAGGACTGCAAACAGTGGTAGCGACGAAGCCTGCCATGAACGAAGCCGTGAAGTGCGTGCCCAGATTATCAGCCATACCGGCCTTCTCAATACACATGCGCTTGAAGGTATCGTAAGAAGCGAGCTGCGAGGCAGTCATGAGGATTGCGCGGGTGGAGTTAGGCCACACTCCGCGGAAAAGAGAACTGAATCCCTCTGTCCGGGTCATCTGGACAAGTCCGTGGATTGCGTTTCGGTAGTTGCGGCGCTGCGCGGGAGGGAGGGCTGCATCGTGTTGCATGCGGACGTTCATTACATCAGCTGGATTGCCTGCAATGCCACCAATGAATCCGGAGGCAGAGGCAATGCCGATGAGAGTAACAAGGCTTGGTGTGGCGGCCGGGTCTGAGGTAGGTGAGGCAACGCGCGACTTCAATTCTTCGTAGATACCGAAGCGCGTTGTGGAGTATGTGATTTGACGTAGCATTGCGGCTGACAACTATACCATATCCAATCCGTCCTTTGTTAGCCAACTTGTGCGCGTTTACTGATAGCCATGGGGTATTCGCTATCGACCGGATGTTGGGATCGCACATACACCACTGTATAACCCCGTGAAGCCAGTATTCTTCACGATGTGTACAAACGTTCCGACCATAGTCTTCGGCGCATCGGGCGCACGAGTCTGTAACCGGACCTATTATGCGACAAGCAGATATCAGCGTCGGGGCTCGAAACCGTGGGCCATGGGCCATTGCCTCGGACGGACGGCTAGGAGCTTGCAATTACCTTAACTGTGGGCGCAAAGTCAGCATATAGTGTATAATTGAGGGAAGAAATAAGACCATACCTAAATCTAACGGGTGCGTCACGGACGCAGCAAAGCATGAGGCTGACCCCCCGAACCAAAAAGGGTAATGCACCTGCTTCGGCTTTGACTGCGTCTGAACAGGCACGACCCGAGAGTGAGGAGTAGCCTCCAACATCTTGCCGCTGTCTGCCATCTTGCTGGGAAACAAGACCCCTCTAAAGATACACCGTTTTTTAGAAAAAAAGGCGGGGAGAGTGGTTCGCAAATACTATTTTTTTATTCTGGACTTTTCTCGGCTTTAACGTGACTTGACGTAATTTTTTTTTGGTTTAAATACCGACGGAGACAAATCAGACCTCCGAAGCCACTCGGCCAGCCGCCGAACGGAGGGAAACAGCCAATCAGGTCAAGTACCTTGATCGGACTTCATCATTTTCGCCAATCACATTCTCGGGTTTGTGGTCTCGCCCTTGCCCCAGACATCATCTTGTATGGAACATACAGCCCTGGCCCCAGAGACCCTCAGGAACCCTGAATATCACCCTTGTTCGGTCGTTGAAATGGATGCCGAGGGTATTTGTGCACATACAGCTATTATAATAATCACTTCAATAGAGCTGACATGACGAGATCGGCTGTCATGCGGATCTTCGGAGTTTTTGCGGATTTTGGGCGGTTGGCGTCGGACTACCGAGGGGTTCTGCAGGAGGGGCAAGATATCATATGCATAAAGGCTTAAAGGCTACCTAGGGAAGTTTTATGGTTAGGAGTGATGTAGCCAGGATAAAACATGTATAAAGATCCTAATAACAAGAAATATCCCTACTCTGGTTTAGTATATTGTTTTGCAGGTGCTTTCCCGTCGCAAATGCAATAGTATTTGTATTCAGATGTTGTCATACATAAAGTTGAAAAGCAAAGAGCTGAAACAGGATGCAATACCAGCCAAATCACTTGCTTTTGTTTGGATCCAAGTACATGTATGTATATCAAAACCGATGTACAATATATAAAGTGATGCAAACTGCATAGTACACAGAGAACCCTAACGAAGACATAAAATTGGAATGACTCTGACTAAGAGCTGCAGCAATTTGAGAGAACTTCAAAAATATTTAAATCATAAATCAGTATCTTCTAAAAAGAGGTATATGCTAAGCTTTCTATCTATGTTCATTGTAGACTCGACAAATGTACTCTGTACTTCGGGGACTAATTTCCCCGACCCGAAGATATGTTGATAGCCTTGATAGACAACATCGAATTCTCACAACGTCCAACCCAACCATGAGGCTATTCGCTACGGGTCGAGCCCTGCGTGCAAGCAGTGGCCGTTGGTCAATTGGCTCAATCCGACCCCAAACCACCACCCCGCGCTCCCTCCGACTGACACCCATCTTCTCCCGCAACCGCGAATGGAGCTCAACCACAGCTCGCCGGAGTGAACAGAAAGCAACCACTGCCTCCAAAACCCCCCAGCAACAATCGACCCTCAAACTCGAAGGGGAGACTTACCCAACCGACCAGTGGACCAACACCCCCAATACAATCCTATCCCATATCGGACGCCGACTCTACCTCGACGAAAACCACCCTCTCGCCATTACACGCAAGCTCATCGAAAGCCAATTCGCATCCCCGAGCTATGGAAACTACTCAGAGAAGAACCCAGTCGTCTCAACAAGGCACAACTTTGACGTTCTCGGCTTCCCCGCGGACCACCCGGGCCGCAGCCGCACAGATACCTACTACGTGAACGAGAAGACAGTGCTGCGCACCCACACAAGCGCACACCAGCAGGCGTATTTCCAGCAAATCGCCCGCAATGAACACACCCGTCCAGAGGAGGTCGGATACACCGTGATTGCTGACGTCTACCGCCGCGACGCGATAGACCGCAGTCACTACCCAGTCTTCCACCAGATGGAGGGCGCGATGCTATGGAAACGGCCGGCAAAGAACCCACTCTCGGCATCGGCTGAAACAGCAGCGAGGATCATGGCTGATGTGGAGAAGATCCCGCGCCACGATGTCGTGGTCGAGGACCCGAACCCGACTATCCATGCCCAGCGGAACCCGCTACAGGATGAGCACCACAGCGCCGAGGAGGTCGAGGCCGTGGCGGCGCACCTTAAGCGTTCGCTCGAGCGGATGGTTGTCAAGATCTTCACGGAAGCGAGCAAGGCCGCTGCGGCGAGTAGCGGTGGCGCGGAGCAGGAACCGCTCAAGGTTCGCTGGGTCGAGGCTTATTTCCCGTTCACTAGTCCGTCCTGGGAGCTGGAGGTTTTCTGGCAAGATGAGTGGTTGGAGATTCTAGGGTGTGGAGTCATCAAACAGGATCTGTTGATCAACTCGGACGTGCCGGACCGAATTGGGTGGGCGTTTGGATTGGGCATTGAGCGAATTGCTATGCTTCTTTTCAATATTCCTGATATCCGGTTGTTCTGGTCGCAGGATGAGCGGTTCTTGTCGCAGTTCCGGGCTGGCGAGATTGCCCGCTTCGAGCCTTTCTCGAAGCACCCGGCATGTTATAAGGATGTTGCTTTCTGGTTGCCTCCTGCGGCTGTGACAGGTGGTAACAGTGCTGCTGGTGGGGGCGTGCCTTTCCATGAGAATGATGTTATGGAGATTGTTCGTGGGATTGGTGGGGATCTCGTTGAGGATGTTACTCTCATTGATGAGTTTACGCATCCTAAGACTTCGCGGAAGAGCATGTGCTATCGCATTAACTACCGGAGCTTGGAGCGGACTTTGACGAACGAGGAGAGTAATGAATTGCATCTGAAGGTTAGGGAGAAGCTAGTTGGGGAGCTTGGAGTTGAGCTGAGGTGAGTTTGGAGATTGTTGGGTTATACTTTGTACTATACTGTGATTATTATGAAGAATATGTAAGATATAGCATTCCCCTCATTAAGCCGATATCGATTTATGGATATCACTAAGCTAAAGTTCCAATAGATACAGACTATAGCCAGATTTGTCTTTCATTAGAGTATAATTTAAGGATTATCAAAGGCGGAAGGGTAATGAAGACACTAGAGGCTATAATAGTGCCCCGAAGAAGTGTGTATTATACAGTAAGGAGGAGAGAGCTATCAGGGGACATGGAGGTACAGACGTCACAAAAAAAGTGAAAACACACCACCAACATGAGACAATCCGTACGCCTCCAGACACATGCAAGGGTGTATCATACAGCCGAATCCAAGAGACGAGCAGAAAGATAGCAAGGAAGAGTAATTTTCCGGGGTCCAAAAGCCAGCCGTATCCGAGCATAAAACCCTATCGTGATCATGATGTATGACATATGGTACAGAGAGAAAGAAAAGTGAAAATGCGGAAAGGATCCGGGAAGGTCGAAGGATTAAGAGTCGAAGTTATTGTCGACGATTTAAGCGTTCTTGACGACACCGACCTTAGCAGCCTATAATAGAGAAGAAAGCAATTAGTCACAATACTTTAAAATCCTGATCTTGGTAGATGGAACTCACCCGCAGAACGCGGCCGTTAAGACGGAAGCCCTTGCTCTGGACGTGCATAACATCACCGTCCTCGAGACCAGCAGCGGGAGCCATGAAGGTAGCCTCGTGCAAGTTTGCGTCGAACTTCTGGGCCTTACCGTCGACCTTCTCGCCGGGATCAAAGCGCTCGAGACCGTGCTTCTGGAGGGTATTGAGGAGGATATGCTGGGTCATGTTGAGACCGGCAACAAGATCGAGGAGGTCCTTGTTCTCTTCAGTCTTAGCAGCGGTGAGCTTGTCCGCGGGCACGGCCAGCAGCGCGCGGTCGAAGTTGTCGATGCTGTCGAGGAGGTCCTTGGCGAAACCCTGGATGGCGAACTTGCGGGCAGCGTCCATGTCGCGCTTGTTGCGCTCAACGAGGTTGCGGGATTCGGCGACGGAGCGGAGCCATTTGTCCTAAAAAAAAAATGTGGGTTAATATTCATCTGCGAAAGAGCTGCGGAGCTACCCATAGCAGTGAGTATGGGGAAATAGCTTACCTTGAACTCAATGGCTTCCTTGGTCTTCTGTTCGAGCTCCTTCTTGACGGGGTCCTCAGCCTCTGCGTTCTCTGCGGTCTCAGCTTCGGTGGCTTCCTTGGTCTCTGTTGAGTAGAGGCGGGTAGACCGGGGAGCGAATGGCCGGATAGCCGGGAGACGTGCTTGTTGTGTGGTCCGTCGCAGCGCCAGCGATGCGGTGGAGGGGGTGGAGGTGGTGAGGATGGAGCGGGCGGCCTGAGCCTGTCTGAGGATGGTTCGTTGGAACATTATGAATAGTGATATGTGGAATTGAGAATGGAGACTCGGTGAACTTGAGGCGGACTCATTTGTCCTCGGACAAATTTAATCGGGAATCACCTGACCGCCTTGGCAAGGAAAAACGCTGAGCCGATGGGACCTTCTTCTGGCTTCTCCAAGGCTATTACGTACTATGTGGATGGTATCAATCATTGAAAGACGAGTCGCATATGAACTAGCATCTTATTGACCTGTGAGTTGCAACTATTGCCCAATTGGCCATTTTCAAATCCCCTAGTATACAAAGGATGGGATTCTGATACCAATGCATGTAAGCTGAGATGAGCTTTATCGCTCAAGGCTTGCACAAGTTGCTTCGGCATAAGTAGCGGGCATCACAAAACATTTAAATAGGAGAATGTAAGCTGTCTGTATCATTCATCACCTAGATTAATTGATTTACTGCCTTTGGGGGGCCATACAAGGCAGGGATTCCTGAGAGCGTATCCAGCTTTATCTACTCTTTTCGGGTTAGCGCCATAGGTAATTTCAACGCAGAAGGAATTTCTTCGGCCCAAGAAGTTTGATTCATTTAGTGAGCTTATTTAGCTTGTTCATGGCCAGGAGTCGTCATCTACGAGTCTAATCATCGAGCCTGAGATAGTACACAGTTTCTTGCTGCAAAATCATACTAAGTGGGCCTGCAACCCTTAGGAGGATGACCAGCGGGTCCATGTTCTACATGTAAAACTGAAACTATGAAACTTGATACCAGAATCGACAAGTACTTCATGGATGGTGTCTGAAGCTTAAGAAATCTACAATCAATATCTAGGACTAGAAGCGGATTTGATATTCACTCCGCCTTACATTTTTGTCAGACTACGTATGAGGGAGGCAGGGTCATTGCAATGTGTCGCTTAATTGGGGTATCTCGAAAACATAAAAGCTATGGGAGACTGATAATTTTAGCCATTTCCTCTACCACACCTGGGAAAGCACCGTCCGTCCAGATGCAATAGAAATTGCTTCCTCTCAACAGTCACGCATGTTCTTCTGGGATCAGATCTTCGGCTCATTTTCAGTCTGGGACTTGAGAATTCGCATGATGGCACGGCCTTCTTCTCGATGCTCCCTCCTGTCGGGGTTCAAACCATAAGCAAGCGTAACTGCCTGTTCAGACATGCGTTGCTTCCCGAACCAATTCCTTTCGGCCAGTGTCAGCGGCTCTACGCCGGAGGCTCGAGTCAGACCGGAAGCTTTCAAGATTTCAAATCTGTGCCGCTCACGCTGGGACCAGAAGGCGTGAATCATATAGAGCCCGTTGGGGCACAAAGGCGAAATCCCAAACTCATGGCCGAGTGGAGGCTGGCCAAGCTGGACTTGGTACAACCCGGGGCCTTCACCCTTGGGCTTGAAGTAGGCCACGATACAACCATTGGCGTTCCTCACAATAAAACCAGACATGTCTGAGGAATTAGGTCCGTATATGACAGTGTAATCGTCACTCACGGGACTTCCGATGATGTTACAGAGCATTGCAGGGGCATGCAGCACGTTCTTCAAGCGGAGGGAGCCGTGCGGATTCGGATGGGTCTGGGCGGGCGAAACCATGGTGGTGAGGTTGACAGTTCCCATACCAATGACTTCAACCGAGCCTCCAGCGATATCCGTGACATGGGACTTGAAGGGGATGTAGTCTTGACCGAACCAACAGCGATCTTTGGCTACACTGATTCGGTTAGATGGATATATTCAGCCCTGCAAATGTGGAAATACTCACTGGGTGTCAGAGTTGTTGGAATAGACCCAGGAGGGACATGGAGGAGGCGGTCTCACGGGCCTCTGAGGCATAGATGCCATGGCGAAGCAATGATTTCTTGAAAACAAACACCGAGGAAGTGGGGAAAGTGTGTTGAGAGGTTCAGTTGTGATTCTAGCAAATATAGATACAGAGTAATATCTGTATGCTGTAGTCGCTATGGGAATAAGTCGAATGGCGAAGGAAGGAGAAGAGCGAGCGGAAGAGAAAGAAGCAAAGAGGTAGTGACGAAGGAAGGAAGCTGCATGGATGGATCTGGTTGTTTGTCGTGCACGATTGCCTGGGAACTCACCGTAGCCTCAACCATTTTCTACATGGCTGCGTTACAAGTGGGCAAGCTGTGGACATCATCCACTACCTACTGTCTTTAGGGACGAGGAGTTTCTCCCTTATAGACAGGCTTGACATTCTATAAACCAACACTGCCTCCCCAGACACGAACATGAGGTGATTATGATATGCATCAATGCTGTCACTTATCATATGAATGAACTAGCTTGATGATGCTAGTCCCGTCGGCCAGAATCTCTTTCTCTTCCTCGAGTTGATAACCTCCCCACCGTGGGAGTAACACCGTCCAGACATACCAGTAGAGAACACCTGAGAGCACACTGTATTTGTTAGCGAGGTAACTCTCAAATGGAAAAATTGACGCTCACATTGCAATCCCCACAAGTGGATAGGTAGCATAGAACACATCGAGTTCCCGCCAATTCGCCGGCGGGATGAAGGGTGCTACCAACAGGACTAAACACACGGCAACCCGTAACCAGACAGCTGGCAACCACGCTTTGAAGGGTCGTAAGAGATGAGGCTCCCGGTATCGTACTATCAGCAGACCAACAGTAATCGCCAAGGAAAAGATCTGTCCAGGGTATCCCTCCAAGTCCAGGATAAAGTTATAGACATCTCCTTTTGGTGGCAGGGCGAGGACCAACATAGAAGGGATATAATGTACAACAAGTCCACCCAGTGGAGTCCCAAATGGCCGCGAAGACGAGAGAACCTTTTGCCATGGAAGGAATCCTTGTCGGGCTATCTCTTGATTCACACGTGCCTAATAATGTTAGTATTTATTAGCTTTCAATTCCATATACTCGAAAGCGTACCAGGCCAAAGGTCACCACCATCACATTTCCAGCAGCAGAAATGGCAATCGCAAGTGGAAAGAATATTCTTCCGACGTGAGCTCCAAACAATCTTTCGAATAGCAGTGCGCCGACCAATTCTCCGCTATTTTTGATCTCTTCGAGCGGAATGACCAGGAAGTATGAAAGATTCGCAAGAAAGTATAGACCACCGGCTGTGACGAGTGCAGTGGGGCACACGGTCTTCACTATTCCCACAGGATCATGGACCTCACTGAGGACATTGTTTACATTGCTCAATCCGGCGTAGGAATAGTAGACTTTGAACAAAGCTGACGAAAGCAGACTCCAGCTCCAGTTCGATCCTTCCCACATCGATTCCCAGGACCACGAACTGGCGACCCCCGACACTGGAGAGATATTATCAGTATCTCCATACAAACCGAGAAAAACCACCCAGACTCCCGTCAAGGACATTGCTGCAATGAGGAAGATCTTGACCCAGCCAAGGACGTTCTGGACAAAGATGCCCGTTTTCAAGAAACAGCCATGGACAATAGTAATGGCCGTCAAGAGGCCGACTGCCAGCACCTTATGCTGAATCTCAGTGGGCTCAATGCCAAGCGCGAAATATGTGTATTTCGAAAAGATAATGCAGTTGCTCGCCGTGAACCCCAGGAGCACTACCTGGGCTGTTATGAGGCTTGATGCGAGAAACCGCGGTCGGGGATAGGTATACTCGAGGTACACCTGCACAAAAACGAGAGTAGTTTAGCCGAACATGTTTCTGCGATTATGCAGCAATGCGCTTTACCTTTTGTCCTCCTGAGCGAGGTAGCATGCATCCGAATTCCATGAAGACGGCTAGCCCGCAAGCCGATAATATTGTCCCAACCAGCCATACTAGCAGGGTCAATCCGATGCTTCCGGCGGATCTGACTATTGAACCTGGTGTTGCGAAGATGCCGCTCCCAATCACTTGCGAAACGACCAATATGTATGCGCTTGACCAGTTGATGCTCTTTCTGTAGGGTGTCCCTGGTAGAGTGTCAACATATGGCGCGGGAAAGTCATCGGATGAGAGGTTGAGTGGTTCTTGTTGAGAGCTGTGAGATAGAATATTGGGGTGAGTTGATGAGTTTAGGAGAGGTTGTCTCTCCTGGATGTCCATATTGAGCTGTTGTAGATGGTTGTATAGTTTGAACAACTATTTATTTATAGCGGACACACAGTGAAATCATTCTAACATTTAAATGAATTCAATTCAAAGAGGAGAATCGAGGAGATAAGGTGTTTTTGAGTGCTTGGAAATCATAACAGATGGGCTGGCACGTCATTCAGGCCGACTGTTGTGTATCGGATCCTTGCAGCTGGGTGATTTACGCCATAGGAATGTGATCGCACAACTCACATCAGGTGGATGTAGGAGCCTATTATGCCTTTGGCTTTGAAATCAGTGTTAAACTACAGCATATGACCGAATACGCCATTCAAAGCAGCGGATGTGATGATCCATACCTAGTACTATATATAGCACATGGTGATCATTTAGACAGAACAGATGCAGACAAAATAAGTGAAACAGATAGGAGCACAATAATATTCTGCTAAGTATAAAGTGCAATTATTTAAGTTCCAAATTCTCAAGCTTCTAAAAATACCCGTTAACCCAGTTAAATCTTCAGAGAGTCTCCAACTATCTAACCCATCAGAGTACATATCGGCTATTTTCAAATTAGTATCAACCCAGGGCCAACAGACCAGTCGATGAAAACTTACAAATTCAAATTCTCCCTGTCAGTCAAATCCAACTGACTATTATCCACAACGCGAGCGACTTTGCCTCCATCTGAATCAACCGTCTCGACAACCCCATTGCTGGCAACCTGATTAACTTCCGCGAGCTTGTCGCGACGTTTATTCTCTCGGCTTAGGTAGATCCGGAGCACGATAATAATGATCGAAGGAAGAATTGCAGCGACCTTATGAGTTATAAGTTAAATGTTCCGCACGTATCATTACCAAAACAGAACTTACCACAAGCAAAATAATCCAAGTTGGTCTGTACCGAGGCTTGAATCATTGTTAGTATGACAACCCAACCCAGCTCAAATGAAGAACTCACCTTCCACTCTGGCCGGAATAATTGTGGAGAGATAATATTTCCCAGTCCGTATCCAATATGATAAAGCGCAATGACGGTAGTTTTCTTCGTATGACCTGCCGACGCATTGGCAGCCCAGATCATCACCACGGCATATGGGATACCGGTTGTAGATCGAATCCAGATTCCAGCGATGAGACCCCATCGATTAGACCAGGGCAAGGCTGTCGGGTCAATTAGTCACTGGGTCACATTTTGAAAAGAAGAAAACCACTAACATAGTAGAAGGATACTTGAAAGAGCACCTGGAATGTATGCAATGAGTGAGAGCCATGCTCGACAGTTCTGCAAGTTTCAGCCCACGTTTACATTCAATGTCCGGGCCTGGCTTACCTTGGTGTGATACAATGTGATCGCAGCTGTTATGAGAGAAACGAATGATACAGCTCCCGACACGGTTCCTAGTAGAGTTGTTTGAAGAACGGTGAAACCAAATGACTTGATGATCAGCGAGTATTGGTTTGTTACTCCGTTTGCCATTTCCTGGGACCAGGCGTGTAGGAAGAAGAGCCATGTTTTGGGGTCTTGAATTGCTTCGATAAACCTAAGAGCCCTATTCAGTTGTTGATTCTTGAATCTTTCTAGATAAGGAGGTCTGACTGATATCTTTTGAAAACCTTTTGCTCAATTCCGGAGTGGTTCTCTCTGATCCGTAAAATAGCCTTTGCACGCTCCTCGGGTGTCAAGAACTTGGCATGGATGGGGCTATCGGGAAAGAAGAGATAGACAAAGATGCCGAAAATGACTGTGAGGACCCCAGTGATAACTAGAATAGAGGTTAGCAACCTGAATGATATACATGGGGAACAAACATACCCATAAACCATTTCCACGGAGAAAAGCTGCCTGTATCAATCCAGAGAACACCATAAGATAGCAGACCCGACGTGATGGGACTTGCATTACCAATTGACCACATAACCGGCATCATGACAGCTTGCTCGCCATAAGTAAAGAACATGGACATGGAAAGCAGGAATGCTGGAACAATGGATGCTTCTGCTACCCCCAGGAAAAAGCGAACAACAAAAAGAGTCGCGAAGCTATTGCAAGGGATATGTAAGAGGGTAATTCCACCCCTTTGGAGCTAGTCAGTGACTGATATACCACTTATACGATGGATAGATGAAGAACTTACCATATTATCAAATTTCCAGCTAGCCACTTCCCAACAGGAAACCTCTGCAAAGCCCAATTCTGTGGCCATTCAGCCAAAAGATACCCAAAATAGAAAATCGAAGAAAGCCAGTTATATTGATTCGAATTCAAATGCGCATCTTTCATGATTCCTAGGATTGCAGAACTTCCTAGCTGCTAGCATGTTATTACTGGTGTCTCATATTCCGGGAATCGAATTAACATACCGTTTGCTTGTCCACATACATCAAGTGATAACCAATGCAAAGAAAGGGCAAAATCCGCCATAAGCACTTTTTGCGAATCTGTTTTGCTTCTTCGGGAGTCGGTTCTGTGACTTGAATTTTTGAGAATAGTTTAAAACTCTCATCTGCAAATTGATCAGGGAGCTTTGGTGCGGTATTGAACTCATTGTCACTTTCTTCATTGGCCTGTGTTTCCGCCACGAAGCCAGCTTTGTGGGTTTCTACTGCCATCGTGTGAGGTATATACAATGAAGAATATAAACAACGCACGTGAAAGGCTTGATCAAGTACAGATAATCGCAGCCCTGCACAGGTACTTATGATACTCACCGGCCTGCAGATAAAATTGCGCAATATTTTTAAGCTCCGTCGTCTTCGCACTACGGAGAAATTCACATACAGATCAGAGGCAAGAGACCGTGGGGGTTACAATAGTCTTCTCCTAATATGGAAGGTCGTGCACTAGTATATTACTTGGCAGAAGAATGCTTGGTTATCGAAAAGCGATCTTCACGTATAAAAACGCGATCCTAACTTATACAAACGTGAGTCTGACTCCAAAGCACGCCTAAAGTCGCCATTGCGGGGTTGCGTCAGCGCTGCATTGTTGGCGTGCTTAGAAGCTCTGGGTTTATCGCCGCGATAGACCCGGACTATAAGAAAATTGTTCTCGCCAGTAAATTTTATTGCAACTGATCTGCGTTGAGTCCACGGATATCCAATTATATTAACATGGCGGAGAAAAGTGAACCCATCCGCGTCTTGATTGCCGGCGCAGGTATCGCAGGTCTTGCGACCGCTATATCGCTAGCACGCATATCGACTCTTCCGAACTTGGATATCCAGCTATATGAACAAGCTCCGGAGCTCTTGGAAATAGGAGCTAGCATCGCGCTCAGTCCAAATGTAGGTATCTTGCATATTCTCTTGAAATGATTAAACGATCTAACGTGAATGTGAAATATAGGGCATGCGCACACTGGAGAAACTTGGCGTACATAATGCCCTAACAGACGAAGTCGGGTTCAGAGGCCCAAGTGGAATCCCGCAGATTTTCCGGTATGAATTTATCACATACAATCCAGATTTACTCTCCAGCACGCTGAACGATATACATATAGACACTGGAAAACGGACCAAGTGGTGTCCACAGACACTCACAGCAATGTCTCTGATCCTCGTCACCATACTACCCGCTTCCACCGCGGCCATGTGCACGCTGCTCTGCTCGAGCATGTCCCCAAAGAGTCAATTCACTTGGGAAAGAAGATTGCGCGCGCGGAAGCTGATGAGGCTGGTGTTTCGTTGTATTTCGAGGATGGGAGTAGTGCCCAAGGAGATATCCTCATTGGGGCAGATGGGATTCGATCGGTTTGTGATATGGCCTTAATTAGAATTGCGCTTTTGCTAACTCGAGCTCAGAGTGTCAGACAATCCTTCATCCCGGATTATAAGCTACGGTTCAGTGGGAAGGTATTCATGAGAGCGACGTTTGATGCTTCATTGGTAGAGGGCAAGATCCCTGATTTGCCTGCCGATTCGATACACTGGGTATGTCATCATTGTGTCGGAGAGTGTCAGAGCTATTGTTAACAATATTGACAGTGGGGTCCTAAAGACAACTTCTTTGCGTCTCGGCTTGGTAAGTGGGAAAGAATTAGCAATTCACCGCTGCATAGATCTGACAAGACCCAGGCAAGAACCAGTACACCACCGTTGGTGCATACGATGACCCGCGCTCAGCAGAGGAGGTGGAGAGAAGTATTGCGTGGGATCAACTTGGCAATGTGGAGTTTTTAAGACAAAGATACAAGGTACGTACCCAATTAACTTGTCCAAGTCCACTTGACTCACAGCTCTTAGGATTGGAACCCCACGGTCAAAGCTCTGGCAGAGCTCACACCATCCACAAATCTTTATCCCAATTTCGCAGGGGATGCTCTCCCGACCTGGGTCTTTAGGTCGCGAGTGACTCTAATCGGAGACGCAGCCCACGCTCACGGCGGTGCCTTCGCAGCCGGAGGCTCGCTGGCGCTAGACGACTCCCTCGCCCTTGGTCTTGCATTCAAAGAAGTGTTCTCTTCGAAGAATGCCACATTTTCAGCTAGAAATATCAACAAGGCATTCGGGCTGTACAGTCAAACCAGGCAGCCGCATACAGCTCGGTTGCTGGATATTGTGCACAGTCAGATCAACAAGAAAGCTACTATTTTTGGGACACCTGAAGAAGAGGATGCTGCGCTTGTTGCTCGACTGACGGGCAGACCAAATACGGAGTGGCTATCGGAACACGATGTTGAAGCTGCGTTCAACGCTGTTGTTAAACAAGAAGGGGCGCAGCGACAGGCACGCCTTGCTGAGTTGGAAACAAAGGCAAGCGGAGATATCCAGCTCCAGGGAAGCAAGTTATAGAATAGATTCATTAATTGCCTTGTGGTTCATTTAGCACATAGCTTAAGCTCATGCATGGATTGTGTTTCTGCTATGTGGTCTTTCTTTCTTGGCATTTTTAATGGGTAAGGCATCTCAAAGACATCTGTTTACTGGAAGCCACGTATACGAGTGGATTTGCGACATTTGACCCAGACAAGGCTGGGGTCTGGTGTTCTGTACAACTGATAGGAACAAGTGATCTGAATTTCCGACCGCACGAGGCTTGTGGACCGGGATGTGCCACGAAATCTGTGATAGTGCCATAGCCTGCTTTGTTTTCACCATGTCTCGGGAAGCGATAGGGTATACACTCCATAAATAATCAATTAAGTAGCCTTGAAGCTAAAGGAACCGCGCCTAGCCCCAGGCTTACCATTGTAAGTCCCCAGGGTTGTTATCCAGGGCTTGGGGAAGCAACTGCGGGTGGCAATGCTTAAAAGTGGAGACCCTAAAGGAGTAGGCAGAATGATAAAAGGGCAAGCCAATGGGGCTTAGCCGAGGCTAAGGATGAGGGGATGGTCTTGTATAGGGGGGACTCCGTACAACGCCGTAGACGTCGTACTTCCAAGTTCAGCGGAATCGGATGGTCCGGCAGAAAAAGGGGCGGAGTTTCTGTTGAGAGGTCACGGGATGTGGCTGGTGCAGGTCAAAGGGGAGATCGGATGAATGTAATATGTGGCGCATGTGGCGCATGCACAGCATTATCGCTGAGAACGATATAGTTTATTCCCAGTAAATCCCAGTAAAATAGAGTAAATTAAAGAAAATAATAGCAGATCACAGCCCGTTTATCTGAAGTTAGCCGGGAACAGGTGGATCGCCAGGAACATGGAGGCGTGGAATGTACGCGGATAGGTAGAGGCAGTGCAGGGGCAAGAGCTGCGCCTCGCGACTTTATTTTGAGGAAATATCTGTCATGAAGTATTAAAGAGAGGCAAATCCAGAGTCTTTTTTCTTTCAAGTTCAACCATTTTAAATCATTCTCGCCATCCAACAATCCATTGGAAATTCTAGAACATTTTCTCTCACAGTTCTTATCCGGTGGCAACCTCCTTTATCTTCACCTTATCCAACCTCCATCCAACATTCACCCCATCACATACAACACACAAAATGGCTACTTCAGCTTCACCTCCATGCTCGCTGGCTTCATCGCCTAAATTTACTGGCTCATCCCACACATCGCGACCATCGTTGTCTCTCGATATCGCCAACATGCCCGCACTATCCCAGCCAACACCACCCTCCAACACCCTCCTGATCACTGATCTCCACGATCTACTTGTCTTCCAACCCCCAGCACTGGAAGAAATCCGCAACCAAATTACTGCCGTGGCACCTTTAAACTCCTTCTCCCCACTCCCCTCAATGCGTCGCATCGTGTGCTCCTTCCACAACGAATCCGACGCCACGGCAGTGCGCAAACTCCTGGACGGCAAGCGTCTCCTAAACCGAGACGTACACCCCCGGATTTACTTTGGCGAGCCAACCGCAATCCTAGACGGCGGCCGCCCCAAACTTCTCGAAGCCCCGCAAGTCTCCAAGATGTTCTTTATCTCGCCGCCCCCCAGCCCCCCGCACGGATGGGTCGTGCGCAACGAGGACCCGCCCAACAAGGAAGTCCACGCAACGGATCTGGCACATGCTCTATCCATGCTGAAGACGGATCAGACGCAACCTGAGACTTCTACAGTCGACCCCGCAACCCCGGTCTCTATCTCCTCCGACAAGCGCACTCCCAGCTGGCCGCTTGCTGGCTCCCAGCAGCGTAGCAGGAGCAGCACCATCATCTACCACCCTGAGGATCACGGGGATAGTCCCAATCTTCCGGCTGTTATGGTTGAGGATATGACGATGGATATTGAGGATGAGGATGTCGATATGGATGCGATGAGCCCAATTGAGATGTCGGTTAACCAGATGCCGCCTAAGACTTCTCGTCCGCCGATTGAGTTGATGGAGTAGATTGTTTTCCGGGGACGCTGTTCTTTTCTGTTCTACATTCTGCATTTTTAGCGAGGCATGGTTGTTTCTTGTGTATAGTCATCGCATCTGTGGCATGCCAGGCGTTGGGAAAGGATGGGCATTTTAGCAGTTTTCCGAGATTTGCTTGACGTTTTTTATTGCTTTTCGCAGACTATGGTTAATAGGATCTCAAAATACACATGTCTGATATTCATATCTGATCTCTCCACGTAGTTTGACGGGCTGCAACTGATAATCTTTACTAATGTTTAATTTAATGTCTGGCTCAATCTTTGTTTCAATGGTGAGCCTCGATATCGTTATAGTACGAGCCTACTAACCTTGGAAGATCTAGGCATATACATAACCCGTTTGTAGGGAGCGTTACCAAATCCTCACTTAATCCTAGACTGACTATGTATTGTAGAAGTTTGAATAAGAGGACTTTGAGGGGCTTTGTAGTTGTTCCAATCTGGGGTTGGCTACAAGTCCGGGACCCCCTGCTAAGCAACAAGAGTATGCGGGTCTCGGGGGTCCCTGCAGTTGATGTAGAAGGATGTACGGGCTCGGGGCTTTAGTTGAGATTGTATTGGAACCTTTGAAGGTCCGGATATCTGCTAAGAAATGCGCGTATATGGATATGCGGGTTTCTGGGGTTATTCCATGCAGGTCTAGGACATCACTGGCTTTCGTGCTTGGTTAGTAGTCTAGGGCGCTGTTTTTCTCCACTCACAAGATGAGTGACGCTTGTAGGAAGATCTTTGGTGGTTTTAGCAAAAGTTCCATGATATTCAGTATTTTCAGGTTCACTGAACCAACGAGTAGATATTTGAGATACAGAGACCAGTCATTCTCCAGGACCAGAAGACCGTCCCAAGAGCAAAAGATACAAAGAACGGAAAACTCCAGAGTGCGCCCCAATTCACCAAATCAAAACTCCATTGCGCATGCTCGAGCTCTATTTTTGTTGCTGGGTTATGCACGTTTAGAACCCATAGCTGCTCTGTCCGTAAGGCGTAGCACCGTACGGTGTCTGTGCACTAGCGCCCCAAGCACTGGCCGCACCGTTTCCGTAGGCAGTCATGTTTCCGTCAATACCCTCAGGTGGCTCGTAGGCATCTGGGTCATTGGCACCCATCATTTCAGCATCTTCAGCGCCTCCGGCATGTCCATCCTCACCTTCGCCTAAGAGGACGGAGACAGTGGTTGCGAGCTTGCGCTGGAGAGACACAATACCCTGCTGGATGATCATATCTGGCTCAAGGTTGCCAATGCTCTCCACATCAAAGTAGAAGCAGTTAGGCTCGGCGTCGTAGTCGAACGGCTGGTCGGGGTTGGCAGCGGGTTCCCAGGCAGCGTTTTCAGAGATGGGCCTAAATCCGTTATCAGCAAATAGATACAGGGAACCTTGTGATCATCAAATCAACGCTCAAATACGTACCACTCCTTCGCCGCATCCTGCTCATACCAGTAATCCACATGGCGTAGGTTGTTGTTGGGGTCATATTCAAAGCCGACAGCAGCAGTAGGAGCCCACTTCGCATGCTCCTTAGCAGTTCCCTTCTTCGCCAGACAAGTCATCTTAATCTCCTGTCCTTTGCGCAGCTTGCAGATCAAGGGACCCTTGTTCTCCGGGTCAGTGGTAACAGGATCACCAATCTTCTCGTTGATCCGCTCGCCGACGACAATCAGATCCCTTGCGTAGACAGACATGATGCCGCTACCGCAACGCGCGTGCAGAGACAGCGTCACGCTGCAGCGCACACAGTGGTCTTCGCAGTCGCAGTCTCGTGTGTAGTCGAGGTCTTGGTCACAGTTGTACGAGTTCAAGGGGATCATGCCGAGGCGGTGGGCGAGGAACTCATCGGGGAGAACAGAAGTGTTACTTTCGATTTCGATCAGGTCGAGTGCCAGAGTGGGCACTTCGGCGAGGATGGTTCGTCGGAGGGAGTTGGCAAATGCGAGGTCGACTGCGGTCAGTCTGAAGTCGACACGGTAGGGCTCCGCCTGTGGAATTTGTGAGTCTTTCATCCTTCTGCTCTGGGAATATATCGGCTTACCTCGCGGACTGTCACTTGGGGCCCTGTAGGCTCGAGATCCATTTCGTAATCCATGTTGGTATGTATGCGGCAGCGCTGCTCGCCGCCACCCTTGTCTGGAGCTGGAGGTGTTTATCCGCGGGTCATAAAAGTAAGAAGGTAGGCTGAAGAGTTCGAGGTGCAATGGCGAATGACAGGGTAATGAGAACTGTTGTGGTAGATGATTCGGGCGCGAAGTTGTTGGCTTGAGGGCACGCGGATTTGCTCCCTCGGAGACAGCTTTTTGCGCTTTGCCTAATCGGGTCACACCCTCTTAGTGAAAAGTGCCAATATCAAGTCGTTCTTTTTTCTTTACATTTACAGTTATAACAAAATGATTTCGCTTCTCTTCTGTTTATTCCCTTCTTCTCTTTCTCAGACTAGAGAGTAGAAGAAGTGGTTCAGATTTGATTCACTTGCTGGGTATAGACACTGGATCCATCCAAAAAGACTGGTATCTAGAACTAAGGGAAGTGCGCTCAAGTCAAATCTGGCAATTGAAACAGTGCAAGCAATGGATTCAGATAAAATAGTCCGATATCACATCTGTTAAAGTAAGGTATCCTCCAGTGTCAATGCAAAAACGTTCCAAAGCCTTCAACTGTTTGCAAAAGGCGTCTATCAGAGGGAGACAGAGCAAAAACACAGAGGCTCAGATGGTTCATTCGCAAATGAATCAGTGGACGGGTAGCGGCAGCCCGTCAAAGATGCAAAAAAGGTAAAAAGGTAAAAGGTAGACAAAGCCAATAGTAGAAGCGACGAAGCCACCGTTTTTTGGAGTTGGTCATGGCGAGTCATTATCAGGGAGGAGTTCTCTTGGAATAGCGATGCACGTAGAGGTAGAAGAATGAGGAGGGGAGATTTTTCGATGTGCAAGAGAACTGAATGTGCACGCGATAGGGGGCTACCGCTTCAACGAGCTGCGATTCAACGCTTCAAGCAACTCGGGTCGATTTGCAAGGGCAGTAGCAGCTTGCGTATAAGAGACCCATTGCCGTTTCCGCTTGTGCATCTCGGGCCACTCGGTTTCCTCTCGCTCAACGGTGACTTCGAAGAACTGGTATGACGCTTTGGGGGCTTGCGCGGTGAGAAGGCCGGAGGGTCTCATGTCCGGGATGAGGCCCAGATCTCTGATCACAATACAGATGACACCGGCCTCTTCCCAGGCCTCACGACATGCAGCCTGGTCGGCGGTTTTTTCATCAAGCTCCCATCCACCCTTGGGGAGCACCCAGCCTCCGGGTCCTGCGGACTGAATCATGAGAACTTTGGTCTTGTCGGCGGAAATAGGGACAACGCCGGCTACTAGTCGCTCGCCTTTTGAGCCGTAGCCTATGACAAGCCGTTAGAGTCAGGAAACACAGGGACAGTGTAGACGTAAGGGGGACGGTTTCCCCCCACGTGCGTAGCCGCAAAGCGACATCAGCAAGAACTCACGTTGGTTTTTCCGCCCAACGCGGGCTTCCATCGACCGTATTTGAGCCATTGTAATAGACAATCGAATATCCTTGGAATTACTCCGGGATTTGGTGGGGTTGGAAAGTTTCCGGGGAAGTGAAGGAAAGAGAGAAAGAGAGTGGAAAGGCCAAGGATATCAAAAAGATCAAGGGAAACCCAATAGATGATGCTCTCGCAACCTCCCTCGGAGCCTGTCAGGTCTCTGAGGTGAGAGAAGAAGCTCCAGGTGTCTAGAGTGGATGTAGAGGAGCGGGAGTACAGCACGAAAGCGGTCGGGGGAAATTTTTTTTTTTTCTCTTTGGGATATTGCGGAGGTGGACAATGGATATCAGGTCTTCCCATTCATGCCTGACGGGGGATTGGAATGGTAAGTGGAAATAGGCATGGTTTTCAAAAGAAGATCTAAGAAATGGGAGGTTATTGAGGAATGGAGAAAAGAAGAGAAGTGGGAATGGAGGGGCACGGCGGCGCAGGCCGGGAAAAGAGTCAAGGTACGGTTTTCTTTTTTCGTTTTTTTATCCTTTTTTCTTCCTTTTTATTATTATTTTTCTTTTCTTCTTTGCATATTTACATTAATTGTCTTTCTTGCAGAGTACATCGTGACGTTCTAGTCATTAGGGTCACTATAGAGAGTGGATAACCAGTTCAATGGCCAGGGACTCTTTCTCCTTTTTTGACTCTATATATGGTCATGTGACCCCTAGATCGAAGAACTAGGAGATGTTTCTATATTTGCTGGAATCAGCTATATTTAGCTATATTCTGCCATAATTGGCCATAATCGACTATGGTCTTACTATAATCTACCATGACTATGATGACTATGATTACTATTTCGATAATTTAACCTCATAACCCTCCCAATGTGCGTCGGGTATTGAGCCTCTTAAAAACCTACGGGATTTCCTGGTACCGAGATGGAGGAAACTCGGCCGACTTGACCAGAAACTATAAGATCGTCCCTGTGGCTTAAGATATGAGATACATATAGCACAGTTATAAAATAAAAAAACCTATAGCGAGCTAATTAACCACACAAGTATACATAAACGTAGCCATATCCCCCTTGCCGTATAGACCGTATTTACACGATTTACAACCCCCGCCAACTTCGCCAACTTCGCCAACCTCATCTTTTACTCTCCCTCCGTCTCTCCCGATAACTACGACTCACATCCACTCCCTGGTGCACGCCAACACCGATCCAATCTCAAGATGCAACAGGTTGACGCTGAACGCGCGCGAGAATTGTCGCTATTCCGCCCACTAGGTTCGTCCCACTCTCCCGCAGGGAACCACTGAGATAGACTTCTGTTACCCCGTGGCGCTTCCACTGGCCCAGGCTGCTACCACTTAAAGGAAATTGGCGGGGGTCTCAACACCAATTGCCTGCAGCTCTTTGATCGTCCAACCCCTCTTATGCAAAGACTAATGTGATGTGATTCTCTTAGGTTACCAAAAGAACTCGTGTGGTTACTGCAAGTCCAAAGATGGAAGTTTGTTGCCCCTACCCCTGCTTTGTTTCGCCCATTTTCTTCTTCCAGGGCTAGAACGGCTAGGGAGGAATTGCTGACAGGTTAAAAAAAGGTGCATCGTACTACACCAACTCCACGTCCGTACTACCGGAACATTATGAAGAGCTGATCAATGGCGGCTGGCGACGGTATGATTCCCCTCCCGGTTTAATTTCCCTGTAGCCCATCAGACCATACTGACATCCTTAGATCGGGAAACCTCTACTACAAACAAAACCTGCTTCGGTCTTGTTGTCCTCACTATACTCTGAGGCTAGAGGCTTCTGCCTATCGGCCCCGCCGCGATCAGCGCAAGGCCATTAACAAGTGGAACAAATTCATCCTGGGGCCGGAGTATATGCGAAAGGCAGCCCGGCTTTGTCCGCAAACCCGCGAGTATGTTACCCTATGTTTTTCAATTTTGATATATTTTGATATCAGATTATTGTTAACCAACACAGAGAGAAAAAGCATCGCAAGTGCAACTTTGACCTTCTGTCAGCGGTCCACCAAAGCGAGTACGACCACATCAAACGACCCATTGACCCCACTACCAAGCTTCCCATTGAACCAGCCCACCGCTTCGAAATCACCATTGAAGGTGACTCTGTGTCTCAGGCAAAGTTTGAGCTGTTCCTCAAGTACCAAACGGCTATCCATAAAGAGGATGTCTCTCACTGGAAGCCCAAGGACTTTCAACGCTTCTTATGCGCAGGCATCAAGCGAACTCCGAATCCCTTAACAGCCACCAATGCTTCTCAGAAGAAACTTGGTTCATGGCATCAGTGCTATCGTCTTGATGGCGAGCTTATCGCCGTTGCAGTGTTGGACCTAGTCCCCAGCGGTGTTAGCTCCGTCTATGTCTTGTAAGCTGATAGCTGACTACACCCTAAAACACTGAAGTATGTGATAAGCTGATATTTGGTATCACACAGCTACGATCCTGCCTACGAGCAATGGGAAATTGGCAAGCTGAGCGCCATGCGTGAAATTGCCTTCTCGATCGAGAATCAGTATCTGTACTACTACATGGGTAGGTCGCAATCGTGGAACTAGTGTTCGTGCGCTTCTAACGATTAGAATATAGGGTACTACATCCACTCCTGCCAGAAGATGCGTTACAAGGCCAATTTCCGCCCTCAGTACATCCTTGGTAGGTTCCATTCGTGTCCAAGTCTCAGTACATAATTTTTGTACTACATGAAAATCGTGCACGACATCTGACCCTTTTTTTCTTGTTACTCAGACCCTGAATCCTGCGACTGGGATCCGCTCGAGGGCGAAATGACAGAGAAGCTTAATTCCCGTTCCTATGTCTCTTTGTCTCGGGACCGAAGATCCTCTCCTGAACCTCTGGTCTCGGAAAGTGACGTCAACCTGGAGGAGGTTTCCCTCTTTGATATCGGTATGCCCGGTGTTCTTACTGTCCCCCAAGTTGAAGCACTGGACCTGGATCATTGGCTGTTGTTCTTCAACGACAACTTTGTTCACATGAAAGTACGCTTCTATCTTTTTTCCGAACCTCCTTGAGATGTCTTTACTAAATTCAACTAGGATCTGGTTAATTGGGAAACCATGTCAATGACTGCGCCAATGTCTATCAAGGGAATCGTCGCCGAGTTAGCCGCAGTCCTGGGCCCTAAAACCGTCCGAAACAGCGCAGTGGACCTGCTCGGTTGATCAAAGAGGATGTTTCAGGGCAAACTTTGACCCTAGGTTTACTACTACCAAGACCAGCTGGAGTTTTTCAAACGTCAGGAAAGAAGATGAAACTGAAAGAGATTAATTGTGTAGAAGCATTGATTCACATGCAATTCAGTCAAGTCAGCCAAATTCAGATAGCCTGTTCTAATTCTCTTGAATTTTAGATCCGAACGATAGAACCTTAGCAAGCAAGCGACATGGTAAATACCATAAAAGTCCTTGGATCAGAGAGATGGTAGAAGCTCCTGACTTATATCAACCCTATAGTTCTGGGGTATATTTACGAAGTCTTGATATATGACGTATATACCACCCAAACTCCAATGTCGTAGATCGCGCTTCGCGCCTTCCTCTTCACGCGTACTTGCCTAATTAGGAAGCCCTGGTTTAGTATTTAACCCACTCAACTCTCGTCGGGTGTAAAACGTCTTCTCCCTTTCTTCTTTCTCTCGCTATCCTAACACTCATACCCTTTCACTCGGGCCCTTGGCACACAGGGATCCCGATGCCCTGGATCGTGCTTCATATACGCTGGACCTCAAAATGGAGGTGCTCGGCCAGGTTTGAAGACACGGTGCACAGAATCTGCTTGGGACATAAGTGATCTGGGTTCCCAGTAAGAGGCACCTTTGGGGCATTGAAATCTCTCCGCTAACTCCACAAGTACTAAGTTCGACATGATGGGACTAGGCAGATATTTTCACATATTGAACGGCCGTCGGAAGCCATTCATGAGGTGATTGTGGTAAACGAATCAAAGGGGAGTTACATTTGGGGAATAGTTTCAGGACGATCATCCAATTTCCCCGGTATGACAAGTCGAGAAACAAAATCACGTCTTTCTCTTCCAACAACCACCAAATACCCGTGAAATTTTTCATACTCCCCGTTTAATATCGGTGTATCTCGGTCAAATTTCTCCGTTGGCAACCAAAGCAAATCCCGTCTACGTTTACTTCATTTCACTTCTCCCCTATCTGATACAACAAACGTATTCAACGCCATTCCATCATGGAAACATCCCTCAAGTTATCAAAATGAAGATCAAAGTGAACTTGAGGTGAGACTGCATACTGCCCACCGCTATCAAGTTCGACGTTTGGGACAGCTTTGAATGTCCGCGGAGCAGGATAAATTCTGTCAGGCAGCAGTTTGGTACCTTCCCTCTACAAACAGCAAAGATTTGTCTTTGCCAACTAAAAAGCCTCCCAATCTACCAAATTAACAGGACAGTGATCTCCCAATCGAAGATTGGTTTGCTGGCGCTGGCTATGGACAGGTATGAGAGAAGCTTCAACAAGTCCTTTCTACAGGAACTATTTGGGTTCAAACACTATGGCATCTACTATGTCTTGTTGCCCGCTCGATCCATTATTCCAAGTGAGGCTTCTGTGGAACTTTGACTAGCCACTGAATTCAAATATCTCGATGTTCAGGTCATAGATTCGCACTATCGTTAGTTACATCTGATTGCGACGAATCAAAATTTGATCATATGTGGCTAAATATTATGCAATATCATCTCTCACTAAATATTCGGCTTCAGTTAAGAAATAGAAGCGGGGATAGGCTAATACTCAAGGATAAAATCAAATTTTGTTGTGAGTTTAGTTCGAGGCCACGACCTGAAGGGCAATCAACTACCGTTTCCAGTCAATGGACACTTTATTCACATCGTAATGATATTCTAGAGACTGAAATATTACTATTCTTCTTCCTTTTGTATCCCGGGCCCTATAATTAGTTTACTCGCCTGGAAAACTGCCAAGATTCACCCCCTATAGCAGCTAATTTTCAATTTACAGCTAAGCTTAGAAGATGCCTGTAGTCTTTCTTTTAGATCACTCCAATCTGCTTGATCTTGTCCAGCTCATTTTCACTTTGCGCTCTTTCACCCTTCTTTCGCCGCAAATCCACACGGGAAGCCGGCTGTGTCTAGTATCATGTACCCAACTATTAGACCAATCGTACCAAAATTTCAAATATCGTTCTCATGAGCCGGAATATTCCGCAACCACCAAAAAGAGTATCCGAGGCCCATAATGAAGATATGAATCCGACATATCGCAAGCGAGGTTTACACCGAACGCCGCCCTTGACACAAGCCTCAGGGGGGTGGTAAACAGCAACCAATCCCGTCGGATCCTGGAATTTATGATGGAGTGGTACACTATCTCTCGATACAACCTTACATAGACGAAATCAAACCGCAAAGTCATACCTCACGGCAGGATAGGGTAATACCAGTGACACCATAGTGACTGGTTGTTTTTGTAGCCCTGGTGCTTATCGGTTGTTTTTACTTTTCTTGTGCCTTTTGACACATATAGATATCTAATCCTAAAGGTTGACTTGGATTTAGTTTATCTGATAGGGCAATTTCAGTTTTGCACAACGCTAATGTAGACATGATCACGTATCAGATGTCTCTACGATTAGATAATTTCGAGTATTCATCCAATGAATATGACGGCCTAAAATTACATATATGCATGCCAGTAGTTTGTGAGACATATTTGCGGATCAATCAAGCAAAGGAGCTTGAGCTCCCTATAAACTCTTAGGCCAAAATCTATTATTCGAACCTCCTTAGATGTCCTACTTGATATAATGCACATCTTCCACCTCCTCTATAAATATCTGGAGCATGCCTTCATATATATCAACCAATTCGTATTAGAGACATTAGCTCAAGGTCCCATCCCACGACATGTAGCGTTCATAATGGATGGAAACCGACGGTATGCAAAAGAGAACGGCATATCCATCGCCTCGGGTTATTTAGCTGGTGCAAAAGCTCTAGTAAAGGTAAATTCTCATGTTACATATTCCAAGCTATCAACTATTGAGATAACACCGGAAATAGATCATGGATACATGCTTTGACTGCGGAGTCAACGTTATATCCCTCTACGCTTTCAGCCTTGAAAACTTCAACAGACCGAAAGAGCAGGTCGATGTTCTTATGAAGTTGCTAGAAGGGTCAGTTGGAGAAATGGGCGAGAATGATCCATTGGTGAAGAAGCACAATCTCAGAATCCGGGTCTTGGGTCGTTTGGAATTGCTAGAAGATAACGTTTTAAGGGCTATTTCCAAGACTATGAATGCTACAAAAAATAACCGTGGCAAGGTTGTGAATATCTGTGTCGCTTATACTGCCAGGGATGAGATTGCCTCTGCTATCAGGGAGACTGTTGCTGACTCTGCCTTCCCTGCCAAGATCACGGCAAAGTCTTTGACAGAGAATATGTTTATGGGATTTCCCCCACTGGACCTTCTGGTACGTACGTCGGGGGTCTACCGTTTGAGTGATTTTATGCTCTGGCAGTGCCACCAAGATACTGATATAGAGGTCGTCGAAATGAACTGGCCTGATTTTGGAAGATGGGATATAGGTTTGATTTTGTTGAGATGGCAAAACAGAAAAAGAACTCTGGCTTTTGTGTGATTTGTGCTGGTTTATATTGGCATTATAAGGTCATTTTACCACTCTCCTCGTTTTCGTGATAGGTTTCTTGAAAAGCCATGGTCGAGGCTAGTACCTTTGTTCAAATCGGTCAATATCACATGTATTTATAAAGGACTTCGATATTGACGGAAAGTCTCCAGCGTCGAAGCTCCATGCAATATATTTAGCAATAGCGTATGATAATTCCACCCACACCCAGCCGCTGCCATAGCCGCCAGGCTAGCCTGATCCTCGCGACCTGGTCGACCAGGACTAGTGATTTTCTAGCAGTTGAGGTCAGCACACAAATTACAGTCGCCATTCAAACAAAATCACATACTGGTTTGGAGCTGACGGAGTTTATCCATGAGAATCACCAAAGAAGGGAGGGAGATTCATCGATTTTGTTTCAGCGAGTTTATCAATAGAGAAAAGGAAAACCTAGCATTCAAACACGCTGGAAGTATGGGAGACAAGAATAGTTAGCCAATTCTGCCGCCTTGTCAAGTCTTTTTGGTGGTCTTTCTATATGTCCTTTCTAATCTCTTTCCAGAGATCTCTTTGATATGTAGTTCTTTAGTAGTGAGAAGAAATATGTGCCTGAGTCTTAAAAGTGCTGTTATCACGTAGTGTTCTTTAGGATTTTGTTTGCTGTCTCACCGCCCACAAAGGTTCTCTATATATACATCTCTCTCTCCTTCTTTCTCGCTCACTCTTATCTTATGCAATGGGGTGGTTGAATAGAGTATGCTGACTATATGTATATATATGGTCTGGGCATCATCATTTCTCCTGTGCCCCTCTGCTCGTTGCCTCGGATCCACGTTGTATAAAATATAAAGTAAGTGCCTAGGCATCCATGGCATGTCAAGTTGTGCCTACTGAACCCACAATGTGATAGACTCTAACAGGTACTACTCCTTCTACTACTCATTTTGTTTGCTTCTCCAATTCCACCTCATCTAGGTGAGGGGCATTCAAAGTTACATTTACCCAAGTCCTTCCTTCCTTTCTTCATCTCCTCCTCGCACTCCAAGCAAGACTCCTTTAGCGGGTGGTTACAAATATAATTATCGTCCTGAGGGCTCACGAGAGTTCCTTTGGCATCCGGGTCAACCATATTTAGCAAAGCAGCTTCAATGGTCGGAGAGACGGTATTGCCCACGACTTGTGGGTTTCCTCACGAATCGATTAACCGAGGAAGAGATCCAGATAATTATGATGGTACAAGACAAGAAGGATCGTCAAATGGATAATATGCCCCGATTGAGTACCGGACTTTGCCTTGGAGGAATTGCAAAACTGCCCTGACCACCAAAGCTAGTTTTACCAACGAAGCAGGCATGAGTGACGATGAGTTGAAATAAATCCTGGACACTGTCAGCCAGATTTACACGAAACGTTGCAGTTGGCTTGATTGTGCTTAGTTCTTTTTTGTAGATGAGCAGTTCGCGGTTCGAAACGATTATCCTCTGGTTTCGGTCGAGCAGTATCCTATTGACCCGGCACGCAACCTACTTGAGAACTTGCCTTTTCTGTGGGTCCAGGGTTTTCTCTTCAAGCACATTCCTGTTAATCTATGGATACCATCAAATAGGAGTTGATCAGTGAAAACAACAAAAAGCGCGGGATAATGAAAGATATAGTTTGCTTTTTTATCTGGAAGTCAATGAGTACGGGTAGTCAGCTATGTATGCGACCTCTGTAAAGACTTTACATGAAGATAAGAATCTGTTGTCTCTTTTGGATGTCTTTTGAATTGTCTTTTTATATAGATATCTTCCTCGTCGGGGTTATAGCTAGGAGGATGATCATTAGCTATATTACATGTATGGAACGAAGACATGCCGAGCTTATCACTCTACGACAATATAACATATGAAGCATAACCCGTATAGGGGATTTGTCTATGGATAATCAGGGACTCATATAAGGAAGATGCATAAGGGCAATGACTATGAACAGCAAAAATATTCATTCATACACCCACAAAGAAACCCATAACTGCACGGCGCCATGAAGTGAAAACAAACCAGCTGGCGCCACATGTTTCTATCCCTTTTGCTCGCAATCCAACCTATTCGCCACGAAGTCAACAAAAACAGGAACAAAGCAGTCATTCAAAGAGGCACAGCAGGTAAGCCACCAATTCCCACGAAAAGCCCGCAGCCGCGGATGCCCTGCCACATATGCCCTAGAACGCCAGAGAGGAGAGACAAAAGAACCCAACCGGAACCAGGATGCTATGCCAAGACAAGAAATGAGGCCAAAAGAAAGCAAAGAGACAATAAACAAGTTCAGGACACCTCCTCAAGCCTTCACTCATCATCATCCCTCCCCTCTAACCCATCAATCATTGCCCGACTCGGTTTCCTCCCTGCCCCATAAACAAGCTCCATAAGCTTCGCTTTCTGTTTCTCCCGAACGGTCCGCAGATAATCATACGTCCCCTCCAACCCACGGATCTGTCCATCGATAACAGCTTCAACGGGCCCAAGCATGCGGCCCGCAGAGCCGGAATTTCCATTCCCACTCCCCCCACTCCCATCAACTGACCCGACAAAGCTGACAGAGTCATTCCGACGCACAAGCGGG
This sequence comes from Penicillium expansum, assembly GCF_000769745.1. Lineage (NCBI taxonomy): Eukaryota > Fungi > Ascomycota > Eurotiomycetes > Eurotiales > Aspergillaceae > Penicillium > Penicillium expansum. The sequence continues at coordinate 474,634 of NW_015971264.1, forward strand.
CTGACTAGTTTCCTGCGCAGCGTCTCGAGATTCACCTTCAGCGTGAGAAGTCGACCGCGGTGGTCAACGAGGAGGTGTTTATTGGCAACAGTGCGACTGCGCACATTCGCGAGGAGTTTCTTGTTCTTTTCGTATTTGCGAACAGCTGCGGCATCGGGACCTAGCACGCGCGTCCATAGGGAAGAGAGCATCTCGCCCTCTGCGCGTTCTTGAGCATCTGATTCGCGGACCACTGTGCGCTGAAGATTAAGGAATTGGCGGTCGATGGACTCGAAGAGCGCGAAGAGTGCGGTTGAGTGGGTGAGTTCACTGTTGATTGATTCTTCTAGTACAGAGAGGAACTCCGTAAAGGTGCGGGTTAGAGTTGTGCGTGTGCGTTGCGCGGATGTGGGCCCGAAGACGGCCATTACGAGGTGGCCGAGGGGCGTTGTCGTTGTTGAGGTTGCAGAGACGCCATTGTCGGAGACTTGAGCCGAGCGTTCGAGCGCGCCGATCCGTGAAAGCATGTTGTGCATATTGTCGAAGACGATTGTGGGGAGGGTGCTTGGGGGCTGGGCGGAGAGGGTTTCGAGCTCGCGCTTGGCCCAGTCCATTACTATTAGGATGGAGTCGATGTCTGAATCGACGTTTGCGAAGAAGCGGGTTAGCTCGAGGGAGAGGGACTTGAGGGAGTCGGAGAGCTCGTCTAGTTGGCGCACGATTATGGGTGCGCTCGTCATGTTCGTGCCGCGGACGGACTCGCTCAGGTCCCAGACTGCGACGCCGGTTTCTTGCAGGGTGCCGATTTGCTGAACGCCGTTCTCTGAGTAGTATATCAATGGTTCGAAGGAGCGCGCGAAGCCGGATAGCTTTACTAAATCGGGAATCGATTGTGGGAGGCCTGGGAGGACCAGAGCGCGCATGAACGCGACTGAAATGAGGAGGATTATGATAGATAACGTGGTGTTAGACTTGGAGCTGGTCATGCGCTCAAACTTGGAGCGCAGATAGCCAAACAACGCGGCAATAGGTTCTCGGTGCTGGACTTCTGCACGCACTGCAAAGCGAATGTCTTTATTCATTCACAACAATCGTTAGTATACCCGCGCCTGCAACTGAAACCAGATCAGACAGGGCCTACAGTTGCTCAGATTCTCCGCGCCAAAGCCCACCCCGTCGTCCTCGGGACTGTGGCGTGGTGTGCGCCCTGTACTCGGAGCCGGAGGCGGACTTGGGGATCGTCCGTGGAGGGGGGTATCTGCGCCCGCCGGTAGAGGCACATTAGCCGCGACAGAGATGTCGCCCGGGGTGGCGCGATCGACCTGTCTACTCTTCGGATGACCCTCGAGCGCATCCTCATACTGTGGACTTGGCTCGCGCGACTGGGATGGGGAAACACTGAGCCCGATTGTGGGCTTGAGCTGCAAGCGATCCGTAGTGGGGTTATCCTTGCGCAGGTAGGGCTGGTGGCGGTACCATCCACTGCCCTGAACATATTCGGGTTGATGGAAGCCTGGGGGTGACCAGCGCTCCTGGGCCGGGTCCTCAATCTCTCCATCTTCCCCATCTGAGTCTTCAGACCGGAATCCAGAGTGTTGGGATGGCAGGGCGAACATTGGGGACCTGTGGGGGTTGGTATTGTTCTCGAAGTCTTCGAGCGACGCGTCCAGGGATGGATGGTCGTCGAAGACGTTGTCTAACTCGTCCAGCATCCCGGACGGCGTATCGCGATAGTCGCGCCTCGGAAGAAGAGGCACCGCAGTTCTCAGCGACAAAGCGCAGATCAATGCCTATGAGTGGCGATCACTTGCGGGTTGAACCGCTTTGACTTCCTTAGATAAACTTGGGTGGTTAGTATATGCGCTGGGACGGTGTCTCCCTGCGCTAGCCGTTACAGAAGATATCTGAGCAGTCAACCCCACGCCAAAGATGCGATAAGGTATAATGCGATGCGATGCGACAAGGCAGGTATTGGATTCTAAAGGGCACAGGATAGTACTGAGATAAGCGCATTCGATAGTTGATGTTAGACAAGATGCGATCAGGCAACACGTTGGAGATTAATATGGAACTGGGATCGAAACGCCTCGTTGAGCAATGGATGAATCAGGAATGAGAAGATGAGAAGGCATGCGTCCCCTCACTTCTATTCAAGTCGAGGAGGTTGGGCCAATCAGCCTGACCCCTGCTGGGTCATGTGCTGAGACTCGAAGCCAACACGGCTTGTACACATCAGATACCGGAAATGTACAAGGGACGGTACTTCCGAAGTACTTCCTGTTTGTGTTGTGTCCGTAGTTAGCACCAAGGTACTCATCAAGTACCTGTCAAGTATCTCCGTGCCTGACCGCCCATGTTTGCCCAATCGATACAGCCACGATCATCAACCAATCATAAGACAAACCTCCATCATAATCCGAAGAATCTCAGACACTTGGGAATAAGCTTGCATACATCACCCGTTTGCAGTGCGTTTGGTCTATCAAAAATCAAGAAGACATCAAGAAGAGGAGAAGATCAAATCTATTTTGGGTCATGGAAATTGTAATAAAAATACAGCCCCCGGTCCCGTGGGAGACCCGGTAATCAGCCCATGGCGCCATAATCCCAGACTTCTATGGGGAGAAACAGAAAAAAATCCGGGGAATAAAAAAGAACATCAGGTCGTTTATGCGGTGTTATCCTTGAGCCAGCTATGGGGTTGTTAGTTGTCTGGGTCAGGGGGTGTGGATTCGCGGGTAACGTACGTGATAAGATCGTTGCGCTCCTTGGTCTTCTTGAGACCACCGAAGGCCATCTTGGTACCGGGGATGAACTTCTTGGGGTTCTCGAGGTAGGAGAACTATGACGGTATTGTTAGGGGACGATCGGCTGAGCTGAAGATGGCAGTTGGCACTTACCAGAGTGGTCTCGTTCCACTCAACACCGGCCTGCTTGTTGGCGTCGGTGTAGGCGTAGCCCTCGGAGGAACCGGTCTTACGGCCGAAGAGACCGTGAAGGTTGGGGCCGACCTTGTGGGGACCGCCAGCCTCGGTGGTGTGGCACTGGGCGCAACGGGTCTGAGAGAAAAAGCTGTTAGGTTTCCTGTTTCCTGTATTTGCGCGTGAAGCAATAATGAACTGACCTGGAAGAGCTTGGCACCCTTGGCGGCGTCACCTGGAGGGAGGTTCAGATTAGCGATCCTGTTGGCTTCTTTTTTCGCTTCTTCGATGAGGGCGGCTTCTGCACGCTCGGCCTCGCGCATGTCGATGATTGTCAAGGTGCAGAACACATCGAAGGTAGTCATGTTGGATGATTCATGCGTGGTACGTTGGGAAAAGGTTGCGGTGGTCGCAATTGAAAGGTAGTTAGGTTGACGAGGAGGCGCAGTGGTTGGAAAGGTGAGGAAGTGTCAATCGCCATCCCAAGTAGGTAACAAAACAGTGTTGCCATGTTAGAAGTTGGGATACCTTCACTTCCTTCCTTTCAACCTCCATGTCAACCTCCATGGCGCCTCCCCCGTTCAACCTCCTTTCAGCTCAATGGGGGAAGGTAGATAGCTTACCAGGAGCGAAAGATTCTTGCTTCTTAGGAGGCATTGTGAAGTATTATGAAAGGATAATAAAAGAGGTTATTATGACACTGTACTGTACAGAAAAAACTGGGAAGGGAGAAAAGAAAATCTGGTTATTTGTACTTGGCCCCGACGCTCTCTCTCGTAATCTGCCGCTCCGCCAATCAGAAGTCAGATGATTCAGGTGAACGGGCGCAACCGGAAACTTCGGTGTGGTTGTTATATACTCTGACTACTCACACTTCTGCTTTGTTCTACTTTCTTGAGATACATTCAATGCTTAGAACAGTTACTAGCAGCTTGCTAGTGGCAAAGAATCAACATGCACCATCCACTTCCCATCTTCCGCCCCCCCATGATCTCATAACTCATCATCACCTGGGAGCTTAGAACCTACGGGTTCCTGACTAGCTTCACTGGAACTTTACAAACTGAAACATTCAATTCCTCTCTGGATGCCCATGGTGACCGAGATCATATCTCATATTCACCCCCTTCCTTTCCCCCCTGGAGAACTGGAGCAACATCCCGATCCACCGCGGCTTCGAAATGGCAGGGTTCTCATTCGCCCGAGCTGATCCCCGGTGGTCCGATATGTGGATCCTGAGGCAGAAACGGTTTATTTTCGATTCATTCTCGGCGAATGCAATTTAGCCTGTTGCCGAGGTTGCAGTAGACATAGGACAATGACCTTTCATTAGGTTGGTTTGATGTACTCCGTAGTAAGAAATGACTCCGACTACTCCGTACAGCTTAGAGCTATGACCAGACCATTTCAATTGGTGGGAAACACGGGAAATGATGGATACTAAACCACGTGAATATTTTCCAAGGTCAAGTGGTCTGATAATTTTTCTCCCCGAAATAGTTAGGATATGCATTTCCCGGGTGAGAGCATCTCGACTCAATCGGCATCCGATATCCCGATACAGTCACGTGATATAAAACCTTCCAAAAATTGCATCTACGGTTCCACATCTAGATAACAGTCAAAGTCAACAAGACCACCCAATCCTTCCCCGCGAGCAAAAGGGCGAGAACGCAATTTCAAAAATGCCAACCCCAATCCCCGGCTTCCTCCTCCCGCGAGGCCCACCCTCAGCATTGACCCTGCGCGCCCTCCAACGTCAAAGCACGCAACGCAGCTTCACCTCAACCAGCGCCGCCTTGAAGAAAGCCAGCAAAAGCAACACCAATGCCAACTCCAAATCTAGCGCCAGCTCCAAGCCCCGCGTCCTCGCAAAGCCCGACAGATTCCGCCCACCCTCGCACCCCCAACGCCTCGTGACTCCATCTCCGAAGAATGCACCTCCAGGTCAACCATTCGAGTATGGCCCGCGCACGACAGAGAAAGAGCGTGTGCAGCAAAGCAAGACGCAGTATCCGGGTATGTTCCCGCCGGAGGGAACGGTGATGTTTAAGTTCTTGACGAGCAAGTGGATTCACATTTGGATTGCGATGGTGAGTTTCCGACCAGCATATATCTAGCTCTCAGTCTATGAAAAAAAGGCACCAGGAGAATCGAGTAAAAGTAACTAACCAACCCACAGAGCGTCCTAATCTCCTGCGCGGGATTCACATTTACAACAAACTTCAAAGCAACCTCGCCCTTCGCGCACCTGCTACCATCCTGGTCGAGTCTGTTGACGTCGCCCGTCGGCACGATCTCACAGGTCTTGTCTGTATGGCGCATGCACGTGGAGCACAACTCGATGCGTGTGCGGGAGCAGCGACACCGTCGTGTTGAGGATGCCGAGAAGAGGAAGCAGTATCGCGTTGCGCATGGGCTTGAGGAGGCGGAGCCTGAGAAGAAGAAGGAGGGTGGTAATGAGGTTGATTTGCAGTCGCCTGTTGCTGCTGTTGAAGGGGCGGAGGGTAAGGAATTTGTCGATTGGGAGGGGAATAAGAAGCCTGTTAAGAAGTGGTTGGGGATTTGGTGATTGATTCCCTGCATAGCTTGGGATAGGCTCTAGGGCTATCTCATTCATATATACGGGTGACATATCTACATATGCAGGTATGGCATAGGCTACACATGATATCTATGTGGTTTGGGTGTGGGTACGTATCCATGAGTTCTATACTACATGAGCGACCTTCGGGCACAGTGACGTTGGTGTGAATGGAGTTCAATCCATTTTGTACATTAGTGGACTTTCAGTCCAGCTACGATAGGAGGATTATCTCAACTTCAATCGAATCAACGATGAACAGAAACGATTTAATCAAAAGACAACGCTTTTCTCCAAACTCCAGAAGCAGCGACCTATCAACTCAGATATCAAGGTCGCAACCGTAAAGTAATGCTGTACTTTATTACTCATACATGGCCATGAGAAATGGATCAATCATTGCACCTCAACCCCCTCAAGTCCCTCAAGGACCTCCTCGCCAACACCACCCTTACCGAGGACAGTCTTAACCATGCGCGCAATGACACTGCGCTTGACACCACCCCTGCGTGGACGCCAGACACCCTCGACCTCTTCCTGACCACCAGTCTCCTCCCCAGGCGCCGCAGTAGCACCGAGCATATTCACATTTTCGGAATTGGGGATACCAGGCTGAGTGAGGCGGGAGGGGGGATCGATCGAGCGGATCGATAGCAGTTTCAAAGTCTCGGAGTCACTACTGCGTGTAACGGAGATGGCCAGGACGGCATCTGCAACGGCGATTTCTTCGCGGTTGGGGTCGAAGATGACGTTGTCACCGACGGAGATCACGAGCAGCGTTACAGGTGGGCGGACGGGGTATGATGGAGCAGCGGAGAGAGAAGATTTAGAAGTATTGGAGCGGGGGTAGAGATACTCCGCGGCAGCCCAGTCATCATCGAAGAAGGGATCTTCTTCGCCCGTGGACTTGAGTTTCGGTAGCTTAGTGCTGAGGAGGGCGAGGTGGGTTGTGAGCGAGAGGAGGGGCAGGGGGTATGCGAGGGGTTGGGAGAGGAGCAGGACCTAGAGTATAACATGTTAGCAGTGATCAAGGCATACCTTTCGAGCCACAGAAAGCCCATAACCCCAAAGACAGAAAGCGTTCTGAGAAACTTACATCAATATACAAGCGCCAATGCCACCGCTTGTTAATAACAAGTCTCCCCTTCAACCCACCGGCCATCTCCTTCTCCGCATCCCCATTTCCACCAGCAACAGAACCAACCAGACTCTCCCGCATCATCTCACTCAAAAACACAGGCAGGGCATCATCGTCCCTAAACCCGGGGATCTCAATCGACATCTGCACCCATTCTCCCTGTCCGGAAACAGCGGCTGAGCCCTCCTCACCCTCACGGTTCAGTGCATCGCCATGTTGCGCCAGACTGCGCGAGTCGAGCGTGTCGGCTGCGAGAACGGTCTTTTCAACTTCTGCTTTCACGCCGACGATCGCTTGCGTGCCGTCTGCGAACCCGATGCGCGCGCTGCCGTTCGCGCCGGGCAGGATAGTGGTCTCGGCGGAGAGAGGGCGGAATTGTGTGGGTGAGCGGCCATCTGGTCGGATTGGGTTCTTGGGGAGGCTGAGGGAGGTGTAGAGGTAGGAAAGTTCGGCGGGTGAGAGGTGGGGGACTTGAGAGGCGGAGGATGCTTGTCTTTGATTTGACATTTTGGCGGGATTTGTGTTGGTATGCGGCGGGGAAAATAGAGTGCTGTGTTTTGGAGGATAGAGCTGAAGTTCGGTTGCGCGAGGTTAAGCTCGTAGCTGTTGGCGGGCGGTTTGATTTTGTGGTGATCGGCCCGCGATTTGTGAAAAGTGCTTGCCGGCGCGTGCTGGATGTGCTAAGGTGTTGGTAGCACGGATTTAAAGCTATAGCCAGTCTAGTTTCAACTGGTGATGTTCTGCTGGGAAGAAATGGAGCAGAAGAAAAAAAAGTTGGTTGAATCGAACAGAGCAGTCTCAATCAGGAAATCTTGATGTGCCACGGATGATTGTTATTCCGCTGATATCGATCCATGGACGGAGTTTGCGAAGTATAGATGCAATTCTACATTCACTACGGAGTATGTAATCTCGAGATAGAGCTGTTTTCTATTGTATAATCTATTTCTCTACAGGTATTAAGCCTACAGACTTTTCGCTTGATAACTCTACCTTCCCACGGTGTCAGTCTTCCACTACCAGCTACTATGCGAACTGATTCAATACAATTGAGAGAAAATGTTAAAAGAAGTAAACACCATGAAGAACAAGTGTAAATCTCAGTATAGTCTGAGTAGATTCAATGCGTATGTAGTAAGATGTATGTATGGGCATGGCACAACGGCCAAAGGTGGTATATTACAAGAGTATGTATAGAACTGACTGGATCCAAACCAGGACGCCGAGAGAGAGAAAATGATACAAGAAATCCAAGCATGAAAGAGGGCTATGACAGGAATATGTGAATGCGGGGATAAATAAGTGGGAAAAATGATAGACAAGAAGAGTAAAGATGGGAATGGCTGTAGCCGGACAATGTACAAGCGGGGGGAGAAAGGGGGAAAATTATATAAACAAAAGAAAAAGAGCGCAATATTCATCGAGAATGATGTGCAAATGTGCAGATCCGATATCAGACGTATCGGAGGAAGAGAGGGTGAGGAATACCTAAGAAGGTAGAGGGAAACGCGGTGTATGATGCGACTTGCGCATGTGGTATCAAATGTCAAGGAAAGAAATCACGCCCCTGGTAAATGATGAAACGAAAGGACTCCAAAAGGAAAATGAAACGAGGCCCGGATCCATCTATAAAAAGGGCTGCAGGGGTATGAATGTAGGAGAAATGAGAAACTTGCAAAAAAAAAAAGGACGAAATCCCAATGCCCATATGTGAAACAAAAAAACAATGATAAAACACCCTCCAAAATAGCCAGACCTTGTGAAGAAAATGAAAAGAAAAAAAAAAAGAATACCCGAATCCATACGCCTTGAGCTATGTAGGTTGCTCGGTGTTTGTTCCGTTGTTGCGCAATTTTGCCCAAATTTTTGTGCTTTTCGCAACTCGAAAGGATGTGATTTTCAAGATGGTGAGTGGTGGTTGGGACACTTAGATATAGTTGGATCCACGAGCGAAGTAGTCGGATTTCTTGTTGTGAAGCTCGGCCTCCTCGTAAGGAGGAGTGGGCCAATGGCGGTTTGTGGCCGTGGGATCAATCTTGTGGATGTTCAACTTGCTAGGTGTCGACTGTTGACCGAACGTAGCACTGTCCTTGGCCGTGGGTGATGGGGTAGGGTATGGGTTCTGCAGTGTACGCGAGTTGTCTGACTGTCGGCGAATACCACTGTGCGAGTCGGCAGCCATTGACTGAGTCAGAGCAAGACGTCTAGCTGCCTTGCTGGCGGAGTGCAACACCTCATCAAGCAATTCATCTTCCTCTTCAGGGGTCTCGTATCGGTGAACCGGGTGGGTAGACATCTGCATGGCACGGCGAGTCCTGCTAGAGATAGGAGCCGGTGTGTTGCCGGTGGCCTGAGGCATTGACTGACGCTTGGTGTGGCCGTCAGCGGAATTGTTCAAGTGCACCGGGACGTTGCTCAGTGTAGACGAGTCCAATGAGTACTTGACACATTGAAGAGCCTTGTCCAGCTCGGTCAAGTCGGAACCTTGCTTTGGCTCACTGGTAGGCCCATCAAGAGCCACTGATGAACGGTTCGACCATGGGATGCAGCCTGCGTTAGCCTCGACATCATCAGCGGGCGCTGTTTGGTTTCGTCCAGACAATCTACGGGCGCGCTTACGCAGATGCGAGAAGAAACTCTCCTTTGTGGTTGGGGTGTTGGTCCCGGAACCATTGAGCATCCTTTCAGCCTCTTGGCGATTCTGGTCCGAGTAGTGGTTCCCATGGGAGTTGAGGGACAATTGACGGCCGATCTTTGAGCTAGCTGATGTGTCGGAGGACTTGGAAGACTCGCTGTGTGCCACGGTCGCATTTGCCTGGGCTGTAACGGAGTTGGAGAGAGGGGAGACAGGGCGGATAGAAGGAAGGATTGGCATCGGCGCACCGTTTGCCCAGGTAGCCCGCTTGGTATTCGCGGGACGTGGCTTGACAGGCTGGATCTCAGGCACAGTGACTTGAGTAACAACTGGCGGTCGGGCGGGGCTATCTTCTGCGGAAGGGACAGGGCTGTCTGACCGAACGATCAATGATCTCCGGAACCACGAGGGCTTAGAAGATAGGGTAGGAGAGTCACCAGGGGTAAGATTTGGTGATCTGAAGCTCTTTTCGGACTGCTTACGGCCGAGCAGTCTCGACGAAGTAGAGGACTTGGGCCGTACCGGATCAACCGCATCGGCAAAGTACTCGTGGTTAAGCGCCTGGGTAGACGTTGGGCGGTTCTTAGGGTCCCACATGAGACACCATGTGACGAATTCGCTAAATGCCGCGGGCCACATCGGGGGCTGAAGCACGGATTCCATTGCGTGTGGTGCCATCTTGGGGAATGTGAAACCGAGCTTGTGAGCCAGGCGCGATCCTTCGCGCCATTCACCGCCACCAATCTTGTTGCCCGACTTGCTGTACCAGTTCCCTGGGCTACCCATGATCTCACACACACGCCAAACTTGATCTACCTCGTTGCCTCCTGGGAATAGGGGCTTTAAGGTGGCAATCTCAACTGCCATGGCGCCCATTGCCCACATATCGACTGGGGCCGAATACTCTCCGGCTCGTAGAAGCACCTCAGGTGCGCGGTACCAGCGCGTGGAGACGTATGTGGTGTAGGGTTGTTTGGAGTGGGTCTCACGGGCCAGGCCGAAGTCGGCAATCTTCACAGTGTAGACAGGAGGGGTGGAGGGAGGGGTGACGAGGTTAGAGTAGCGGCTGAAAGCAGAATCATTGGGGGCGGAGGTTGATACAAGGATGTTCTCGGGCTTGATATCGCGGTGGAAGAAGTGGTGTGCGTGGATGTGGTCCAGACCGGACAAGATCTGGTAAAGGATACTCTTGACATGCTTGCCTTCAAAGTATTTGTGGTCACGGGCCTTCATCAACTGATATAAGTTGCCATCCATGTATTCCATGCAGATGTGAAGCTTGTGAGAGAGGGGGTCGAGGAAGATGTCGAGGGCAGGGACGAGGTGGGGGTGAATGGGTAATGTTCGGAGGAAGATGACCTCTCGCAGGTCTAGACATGGACCCAAGGAATCAAACGTCTTCTTCATCGTTTTAATTGCAACCTAACCAATGAGTCAGTGGAAGCACAATATACCACCAATCTTGCTATTCCATACCATAGTGCCTCTCCGAGCGATATGAGCACCAGCGGTCCGTACGCGTGCGACGGCAACACTACCGAAGCTTCCATCACCAATCTCCTTGATGACTTCGAAGCGGTCCTCGAGGGTTGCCATGGAGGTATGTGACCCACGAGTGGGTGTATCGTATGTGACGGTCATGTTGATGTCTCTTCTGGTCTGCCAGCAGATCGGGAGAGGAATGTGGAGGAGGGGTTCTGAGGAGGGTTCAGGTCAGCTTCCCAACATTCTCAGAAGATCAGGCGTTCTTACAATTATGTAGAGGGGAAAGTTTCGCAGTATCCCCGAGTGAGTGTGTTGTATGTATATGGGATATCAATTGCAGCAGGTGATCATGTTCCGAATATTAGTTCGAGCCAGACGATTGGGTTCCCATTGACGGAAAAGTAAGGAGTGACAAGGTAGTTGGAGGGGGAGTGACGGTGGTCATGTAGTGGGCGATCTGGGAGGATTGAGGACCGGGCACGATGCAATAAAAAGGAAAATCCAGAATAGGAGGAGACCCGTTCTGGTGGAAACTGGAGGGATCGGAGGACCGAGAGTGAGCCCCTGACGCGGTGACAGCTCAAGCTCCTAGACGGGGGCGTGGAGACGGTAAATTAACGACTTATGGTCGTTGCAGATCAGTCCACCGTGGCGAAATCGATTTGAATATGAGGTCACTTGAAATATGTATAGATGAGAGAATAGAAATTTAGAAGTATCAGAGTATAAGAATAATAAGAATAAAGAAACGAAGAGAATAAAAAGAGGCATCGCACACATAAGGTGCATATAGAGAGGGGGGGTTTCTGGGTATGAGAATCTAGAATACTCAAAATACTCAAAATACAGAACAAATTGCAATACAGAAATTATACCAAAAGAAAAAAAAGAAAATAAACTAATTTACAAAAATAAACCAAACAGAAAAATGCAAATTAAAATAAAATAAACCAACTAAAACCAGCTAAGACCCCAAATAACGGGTTACTCCCGTCTCAACCAATGGGACACCCATCTTGGAAACGGGTACCTTATTTTCAATTTTACCGTACAAGTCTCCCAAGCTAAAACATGAACACTTCGTGAAAAAAAGAAAAGAGAGAGGTCTCATTATATTAATTAAATATTCCACATTAACAGAGTATGGTAAAAGTATTCTCAAAGTCATACTTGCATATTCTATAACATACCTTATATGCTTATCACATCTGTATAATTCCCTCAGTGTATTTATCATCTGACCTCTGTGGATGCACGGCGCCTAATAATTGAGGAGGTTGGGCATACAATAATTGTGTGCAGCCTGTAACCGTCGCCCACGCAGCCCTAGTCTGCACTGTTTGGGGTGTGTCAGAAGGGGTTGGGCCGCCTTGGTAATTTATTTGACTCGAGCATTAGAATTGGCTGCCTCGAACTCTCTCTCTCCAGGACTCTAATAAACTCCAGTTATGTACTCCGTACGGAGTACAAAGAAAGACATCTCATCTTGACTTTGATACAAAAGTACACTCTGATCACCTCGGTTACCCCGTCTTTGTACGAGTCACTTCCTAAGCGGAGATGTACTCAGGTTCTCCGTCGATGTACCAGATGTACGGAGTACGGAGTACCCATGTAAGCTGTACTATGTACTACGCAGACACAGCTCGCAGACTGGGCGAGAACAGCAAGGAGAATCCTTTCTCTCGTCGTCTCATGTTCGTTATGTCATGTCCTACCTTCGGACTTCTACTCTCTGTCGGTTGCATTCTCGCACGGATAGTAGAACACCAGTTGTCTTATTATTCGGCTGCTAACGGACCATCCCTGTTTCAGTGCCTCGTCTACGGAGTAGTTCGTGTTGGCTTCTTAACTTTTGATTGATATTGGTTGATCGGACATTCTGTGCCTCATTTTGCTTTCCGCCACCTGATCTCCTGATGCATCGGGGCTCTGGTGAGGAGAGGTATGTCGCTGTCTCTTTTCTGACTGATCTTCCGACTGGATGGGGCCAATCACATACCGGGGGTAAGATGCCGGCCATGTGGAAGAGAATTAGTAAACTAGGTTCGCGGCCGGACGGAAAGGTTCGCGGGATAGAAAGGCAGGTAGACTTAAGCCGCGGTGGGCTGGCAGTTGCATATGATGGGTTCTCTTTTCTCTTCGTTCCAAGGTACACGGGTCTGGGCCCCATATGCTTGGGAGATCATTGACAGGTTTTTCCCCAGCCGCTTCCGATTGGGAACAACATAGGGCTCGCTTGTCTACTGAGGTTTCTTTGTTGAGACCCCGTCTCAAAGATTCTCAAGTTAGTATGCCTGTTGCCATGGATCCCGGATGTGTTGACATATTACAAATCTATAGAGCCTAGGACATCCATCTTACCAGCATATGTACGGAGTATGAGTATGGTCTAAGTCATTTCAAGCAAAGTGATGACAGTAAAATTATAAACCAAGCCCGTTATAGCGACTTTACGGGAAGTCTCTAACCGCTTCATTCCGGTTTCTCCACTAACCTCAAGGCTAATGGACATTCGCGGTCCCGATAACGCACCCTTGGATGGAGCCCAACTTCTTACTCACTTCTTACTCCGTACACAGTACGGAGTAAGTACGGGGATGTTGTAAAGAGATGTAATTACCTGCAGGAAGCGGGATAGAATGCACCTGTCAGAGGGACGAACCCTGGGGCAACCGTTGTGGCTAAGGATCCCAGATTTATTTGTGTGCTGCAAGGCTGATTTGAAAAGAATTTGACCAGTCTATTCCAACTCATCAACTCACAACATCCACTGTTTCAATGTTCGGCATTCGCCCCTTATCCGATCTCATAGGATTTCAGGTACATAAAGTACGCAAATCTAAGGGCCGTACCGAAAGGAAACCAAGGTTCGGATTTAGTGGGCCAACTCACTTTTTTCTTTTTTATATATTTCTCTAGACCGCACAATAGTATTACCATTCGGGCAGGAAAACAATGGGACGCGACGTGGAGTACACACCGCGTACAATATACGATGGGGATTGTATGTTGTACACAGAATACGGAGTACGGAGTACGGAGTACCAGAAACAACATTCACTCTGAGAACATATTCCACTTTCTCTCACTTTCGAGTCTATGATTCGCTCAGTGGGGCTTCTACTCCACGCGCACCATCCGCGAGCCAATCATCATCGACCAAAGATCAGTAGTACGATGGAGTCTATGCGCCAACAATGCCATTGGCCCCATTGCTAAAAACAGCCCACTTTATCCAGGTGTTGTGCCTATGACGACGCTGTCTTTATCCCTCACAAATGCCTAGTCACGCACCGTCGATTCGGGGGACTACGGAATGCTCCACGGTGGGCCTCATCTAGCCCAGTCCCAACTACCCGCGAAGGGCCGCTATAGGGGAAGGATCGCAGTGTCGCCACTTAGGAAAGGAAACTATTTGCTTCCCAAACTGCCGGGAGACGCCGTCGTGTTCCTTTGGCCTTCGAGAAGGTGGTTCATGGCAATGTGATCATCGAATATCCAGATTTATTGCTAGTCAACGCTCTCCGAATGGTTATCTTTATCTTAAAATGGGGTGGCTATTGCCTAGGTAGACCTTAAACTCCAAAAAGCAAGAGCTTGTCGGGAGCAAATCCGCCTTGGCCAACCTCGTTGGCCCCCTAACAGGCAACCCCCTTCTCTAAAGACTGACCAAGCTGACCAACGGCAAACACACCATCACAGGGATGTTTATCCCGAACTTCCTAGGGAACTACCTAGCGACCGTTGGCAAATTATTCCGTTCCAATTTCAAGCAAGATTTAGACCTTCAACTTGCCACACTACCTTTGACACTAAATCATGTTGGCCCACTTCAAACGCCGAAGTGTCTGTGTGTGAATATCCAGAACCCGTGGAAGCCGCGGGAAGGACAACCCCCTTGATCGCTGGGACTGTCAGATCTGAGTCTTAGTAGATTATCTGTCCCAGCTGCGCACGAGGGAGGGGGGACTAAATTAGCTTGAATTGGCCTTTTAATTGTTTTCATTAGAGTGGTCCCACTGTCACTCCAGTAACCTTGGATTTATATGAAGCTTTGGCGGATCAGGAAGGTGTCTACAGCACAACACAACATATTGTCTTTCACTTGCAGAGTCAGCTAGCACTAGCCCTTAATACTACCTAGCGTACTCCGTACGGAGTACACAATGGCAGTGCACGCAATAGCAGTGCCACTTCTGCACGCCATCAATTTTCTTCGCCTCCAATTCTGGCTCCGGGTATATTTAGATCGCCAGCTAAGGCGGCCACGATGTCTTGCGTACCGCAGTAATGTATCTATATTGTGAAAGTGATATATGCCCCTCTTTCCCCTGCCCAGTCGTGCTGCCCAAACTGGGTCCTTATGTGTGTCATACCGGACTAGCTTACTTCATTGCTCTGGGAACTAATGTCCGTGGTCCGGTTGGTTTTGAAACTAGCCCCTGTCGAGATTGGGAGATGCCCCTATGTTGTAAGCAAAGGCAATCAATTATGCTTTATATTTCTATTTGAGGATCTTTCTCCGCTTCTTCTATGGTTTTCTAGAAATAAAATAGAGTGCTTTCGGATGCCGGTGCCTAGAAGTGAGGCGGGAATGCTGCTTGATCTAAAGTTGCTCCTTTGTGAAGGTCTTGTAAGAGGGTTGCTTACTATCTCTGTTATTACCCTACTAAGGCGTAGACTTGATAATGTCTAAGGTGGCCTTGGTTATCCATCGATGCTATATGGTTGCTACAATATAATACCACAATTGTAGAAGAATGGTCGCTTATGTAGCCTTGTCATATCTGTTTATTTCCCTTTTCATCCTCTTTTTGGTCTCTTTGAATGTTTTCTTACATGTCATGTTTTGGATATTTCCCTTCCACCCCCCCTCTGTTGGTGTTATAGTTAGAATGTTTGGAAGAATCAGCCGCAAATTATAGAACATAATGAAAAGGGCACAAAGTATGGTACCTTGAAGTGAGGTGAGAATGCCGCTCAATGTAACGTTACTCCTTTCAAAGATTTTGCTAGAGGTCTTTTTTGCTTCTATGTTGTTGCCTTGTTCAACAATAGACTTGATATCCAAGGTGGGCTTGATTATGCTGTTTGTTTGCTTTCTGGGACATAATTCCATTCAAGTTGTTTGATTGGTGATGGCTTTGATCTTTTGCAGCTTCTGCATGATATTTACATACTCAGCTGTGTGCTCAGCTATTATATGTCTACTTCAGAATTAACAACCATACCTTGGTATCATTTTCACTTTTATGCCTTCAGTCCTTGTTAAGCAGAGCTCTAAAGACAAAAAAACAAGCAAAACAATGGCTATGGATGATGGAAAAGCAAATTCGAGGTGATTGAAGTAACCAACCCAAAACCCTCACTTTCGGACTCACTTTCGG
Source organism: Penicillium expansum (assembly GCF_000769745.1). Classification (NCBI taxonomy): domain Eukaryota; kingdom Fungi; phylum Ascomycota; class Eurotiomycetes; order Eurotiales; family Aspergillaceae; genus Penicillium; species Penicillium expansum. Next base: position 490,766 of record NW_015971264.1, read on the forward strand.
AAACACCAACCCGCGCAGCTTCCCTCATTGTGCCTTCCTCTGCTATAAACCGACTTCTGTCCTCTCGTTTTCTCTTCTTCTCTCACCTTCACCTACTGCACTCACTCTGTGTAGTATCCTATGATCTTTGCAATTTTCCACCTGAGTCTTCTGCCTTTCTAGAGATACCACTATTTGGCCATGCCTCAGCGACGAAAACGGCCCCTTGTGAGCCCGTTTGCGCAGGGATACACACCGCAAATGAGAGAGGCGTCAGTTAACCAAATCTCACTTTAAGAAGCAAAATGGTCGCTGACAGAGTATAGCGTGGACCGAATGCCGATTCCAAACGAGTCAGTATGTCCACCCGTCTTGATCTTCAACTACTCACCATCATAGAATCAAATGTTGCGTCTGCAAGCGGCGTCGCCCAAAGTCCCTGTACTCAAATAACCAACTGGGCTACCTCCGCCAGGCAATGTTCGATCTTGGCTACAGTAGCATTCGAGACCAGCAGGTTGCTAAGTGTGGACCATGCACCAATGCTCAGGCTTGTGAGGAGCTGTGTCATCGCTGCGGTCACTACCGTGCCATCGACCAATTCGCCAGAAACCAACGGAATCGTGAGAATCCAGTATGTCTTTCTTGAGCTACATCCTTTGACTGCTTCTAACATTTAGTTCGGTATCAATAGCTCTGCCAGCCGTGTATGAACTACCAGATGTCCCTCGATCCTGTCGATCAGCCTCTTGCAATCACGGACAAAGTTGTGGTTGAGGATACGGGGGATGATGAGGAAGAGGAGCTCGACTCTGAGTCTGCTGGTCGTTCTGAACCCGTGGCTCTGTCTGGCTCTATGGAACGCCCTGAGTCTGTCAACCTCTCTGGCTCTCTGGGTCGGCTGGTAAGTGATCAGAATTACATCAGCTCTTGCCAAGTCTTGGTTACTCATGAACATACTGTTACTATAGGAGAGCTTGGAGCAGGGCCTCGAGAGAGCTCTTGTTCTGGATGATGATTCCACGGGTAGCGAGGATAATGGGAACCGGGGCGGGTTTGCAAGAGTCAAGGTGGGTAACTTCATTTCGACAGAACTTCTATCGCTCTGAATGGACTTTTACAAACCTTTGTCCTATAGGCGCACCGTGCTCACCAGGAGCCTGTTTCCGCCCCTGAGCCTGCCCCAGGCTGGGCACCCGGCACTCGCAAGGTCAATGATGGCACTCCTTGGAAAGGAGGAAGGTTCCTCTAATTGTTTCCAACGCCGTGCCAATGCATTTCCTACGAACAACCCCCGGGCTATGACTGACGACGCTTCTACCTGTGAGCACTTCGGCTGCTAGGCTGAACCTAGTATTGCAATCTGCGGCTTTTTCTCCTTCCTCTGTCGGTGTATTACTCCTGGTTTCTCGCTTGCGTCTTCGTACAGACGGTTCGACTCCTGGGTCCGCCCATGATGTCTCCTATGTATCCACACACTATTTTTTGCTCTTTCATCAGGGAAAGCGAGTTTCTAGTGATTCCAGCCCTGTGCCTGGTGCATATCTCACAGGCAGCATTTTCATATTCTAACTTACGGGGCTTCTATACAGGGTTGGGTGGACTCACAAGTCCGCGCCTGGTATAACCCTGTCTACTTTTTTTTCGCTTTCTTTTCTGAAGTCCTAGGATTGACTATGTTTACTGAAGACCTAGGTATCAATCCAAATTTACTTTCAGCAAGAATAGTCGGTTGCCTATGTGGCCTTGTAGTGTCTTTTTGATGTCTTGTTAGCTGTTCTTTTAAGATGTCTTTTTTATATGCCTTTCGAGATGTACGTGAAGGCGGTAAAAAGCATACTTTGTGCAAGAGGCTTTTTCTATGTTGTATACAATAGAACCGCCTTGCAGGGATGTTTTTGTTTTCCTTTTAGCTACCATGGGTCGGGGCGTTAGTGCCATGGTTATGACATCGGTGGTTCCGTCGAACCCACATGGCACTATAAATAAATCGTTCGCAACTTGTGGTTCGAGTTCATTATGATTCAGGCATGTTCCAGCTATTTCTGGGGGTTAAGGAAGACTATCAGGTTGTGGCAAACAGATCCAGACATAGAGTGACCCATTTGAGGTCTTCGATGGGCTTTTAGTTTATTCGTTCGAATAATAGTGTCAGATAATCACTTTTATGAGAATGAACAAGGAGAGGGCAGCCCCACAGAATATATAGACAACCCTTCCGGATCACAATAATACAATATACCCTGATCTGGCCCGACTGTCGGATCCCAGCTGACAGTTGGCAATGATGACATAGCTCAATTTTTGAAATAGTGGCCTTCGCAACTCTGATAGGTACAAGGAAAAGTATAATGCACATATTGCATGGAAGATGCATGCTCCATTAGTCTGCCGATCGTGTCGCTCTGACCTAGTCTAGCAATATCACAGAGCATCTTTGGGAATTTAATATACAACAAAGGGCTAATATATTAAAGAGCGACCGCCTAATGTGACGTCGAGGGAGTACAAAGAGAATGAATCTTAAAATCTGTCTCGCTCTTAGTGACGATGTGATCGCCACAACGTTTCACTCGCCCCCCACCAGCCCCTCCACCATAATTTATTGGTAATTCGTAACCTCTCTGCACTTTTTACTTTCTAAACATTCTCTCCAAATCGATTCATCTATTTGGAACGGAGGATTACACATCTTTGCGCAAAGAGAGCAGTCCAGCCACATCTAAGCCTCCGAACCCCCCCGTATGGCCTACAATGGAAATTACGACAGGCATACATATCAAACGGGCAAAATGAACCCAGATCCAAACGAACATGGGTACTCGCCTACACCCCCATATCCATCCTACCACGAACCAGCCTACCTGAATATGCCACAGCCACAGGTGCCGCGGACTAGTTCGCCGGCCTCAAACCCAACCCCAGAGCCCTACAGCTATCCGGAACCCCAGCGCTCCTCCCCAAACATGAACACTGGACACATAGACAATGCAGTGAGCTCTGCATTTCACAGTAGTGGCTCTGCAGGCTACCTCTCCCCGGAAGTTCTATCGCAAATCACAGCAACAGTGATCCAGCAGCTCAAAACAACTGGGTTAGACAACCTACAAGGATCTGGTGCGCCCCAGCCCCGCTCGCAATCACAGCAGCCACCATGGCAAACGGATGGCTCCTTGCGCCCGCACGCAGAGTCCCCGCCTGCCATACCCCTGCAGCGAAGCAGTTCAATCCCCCCGCCCAGTTCGGCCTCGGACAATGTCCATACTGGGAATTTCCAGCCATACGTCTCCCCCGTTTACACTAGTGATAATCGTCTTAGCCCGAAACCTACCCCTGACCCCCTTGCGAATAGACGTGGTTCTATATCGAGTCAGAGTAGTGATCGGAGTCATCATAGCCATCATAAGGCGGAGCGCCCGAAACCTCCGGATCGGGACGCTACTGTTATGGAAATGACTACTCTGGAGCGGATTTGGGGGAAATTGTTTGAGGATGGTAAGGCGACTAAGAGGCTTGGCCAATTCTTACGTGGGATTGCGGTTCATCTGGTATGTGGACTTTTGTCTGTTCTGATACACTTCGGGTTCTGGTGGTTAACTTCATTAGATTGAGGACTATCCTCCGGGAAACACCATTGTCATTCCCCCTCACAAGTTGCAAAAGTTCTATCGTGATACTCATGATCCGAATGACCCCTATCCATGGCAAGGTTGGTGGTTTGATTTGTTCATCGACATTCCATATTCTGACTAAATATTTAGACATCTTCGATGATCGTACATCGTCGATATCCCGACTGTTCCGCGAAATCAAAGTCGAACACCATCTCATCCAAGCCGATGTAGAAAAACGTCCAGATATCCCAGGCCTAACACCTAAAGGCTTCGAGACCTGGGCAACCTTGATGATTCTCGCGAACCCAGGGCGCGAATACGAGCGACTCCAGAAAGCAGTCCTCAACATGCCCATCAACAACCCAGACGACAAGAAAGAGCGCTTCCCAAAGGAACTCCCGCGCCGTCTCTTCCCAGAAATCGGAGATATTGAAATTAGGGAAGATATCGAGAACCGCATGATGGTCCACTGCGGCGTCGATCTACCATACATCACCCCCGAGGAACGCAACCAATCCGCCGCCCGACCAACCCGATCATCCACCACAACCGCATCACCCACGGAGCGAACACACTCATATGAGCGAGGCCGACCCCGCCCCACAGCTTCAATCCCAAAGCCAGCTCAACAACCACAACCAAGACCCGCATCGGCCGTCACAGATGATGATGAAGAAGAAGACGAACCCATTCCCTCAGTGCCAATCGAGCGCGAACGCAAGCCTTATAGTGCCAATCCAGGCATCGGGAAAGTCTATGAAGAATCAGGCCAGAGTCGCAGCCACGCGAGCTCTTTCTCCACGTCTCGGCCCTCAGACTCTACCCATAAGGGACCGGCGTCCGGACCAAATCCAGCACACCGCATGTCCGACTCCTATGATCGCGACCCGCACTACTCGCGCTCGGGATCTGGTCATTCTGCTGATAAGCGGTTCTCGTATGAACCCCGCAGCTCGTCGCAGAGTGTGAATCACCGCGGTGGTGGTGGTAGTGGCGGTGGTGACTATAGACATTCCGAGGGTGATTTGCATGGTCGTGATCATGCAGCTAGATATGCGGGGCTATCGGCGCATGATTTGTCATATAGCGAGTCACCTACTGCAAATGGGCCTGAGGATGATGCGCGCAAGTATCATCGCAGTAGTCGGGGCAATGATGAGGACTATTATCGTGGAAGTGGGCAGGGTGGGGGATCTGGGTCTTCGTATGATAAGTATGACAAGTACTACCGTTGAGATGGGTTTCTTTCATGCTTTGGCGTCTTTGGTTGTTCTTTTTGGTGATTCTTGCATGTCAGGGTAACTTTTCTTTCTATTTTTCTGGCTCTCGACCTCAACCTTTGTTCTTGATTTTGATTCTTTCAAGCTCGGCGTTGCATGGATACGAAGATACCCCTTCTTTCTGGGGTTGTGCATGACTGACGACATCTCATATTTCAAGATTAACGTTCTGTTCTGTTTCGAATACATGTGAGATTATGATTCCATCAATAGCATCGGGAATAAAAAAGTGCGGCGCATACTCAAGTTGAATCCATCTCACTCTGCATCCCCAAACCCAAACCTCCTCATAACCCTCTCCCCATCCTCTCTAATTTTTTTGAGCTCCCTCTCCCGCTCATTCTCTTCTTTCTCATACCGGCGCGCAATAGCCTTGGCATGTCTCTCCTCACGCTCAATCCTCTTCCTGGCAATCCTCTCCGCACGCCTCTTATCCTCCAAGACGCGCTCATCACACCTCTCAGCGTCACCATGTAAGTCCTCGACCTCCTCGTCAGTCAACACCCACGGCACAGACAAGACCTCAATAAGGAACCGCAGACGGGTATCCAGGAACTGCATTTCGGCGTTCGTATCACGCACGAGCCAGAACCGCTCGAGATGTAACTGCATCTGCGATCGGAAGGTTGACAGTGTCCCTTTTACTCGGACAAGCGTTCCTGGTTGCAAAGCTGAGATGTCTATCTCGTCGTGGTCTTTGAAGGTTAAGTGTGTTTCTTGGGTGAGACTGGTGGCTGCTGGCGCTGTGAGGGAGAATGAAGACCATTCTGTTTTTTCTTGGCTTGTGGTCGGGTCTCCCTGGCTAGTGGTGGGAGTTGCTTGACTAGTAATGCTGGGTTTTGGTGAGGTCTTTTTTAGTACGGCTATGTCGATTGTTGCGCCGCTGCTGTCGTCTAGTGTTAGAATTGTGCGTCGTGGGATATCAGTTCGCGCCACTATAACGCCTACTAGGCTGACGAATTGGATTGGGTGGTTGTTGTAGAAGAAGATGTTTTGGCCTGAAGGGTTTTTGTTAGTGATGTGATTCTTTTTTATGTATAGATAGGCTTGGCTGTGTTTTGGTTGGATGGGGAGGACACATTGGGTAAGAAAAAGACAGAAGATGTTGGAAAAGCATGACAGAGGGCATTCAAACAAGTACGGAAGGTTCAGATATAATGGAAAGGAAGTATAGATAGTCTGGTGGAACTTATAAAATCGACTTCTTCACGCTAACGCCTCTTTTCGAGCCTCCACGCTAGAGGACCCGGAAATATGCACATGGGACACTAGGGGCGTCGATCTCCAGGGGAAACAAAGAAATGAAAGTAATCTCAGAAAACGCAATAACATACCCACAAAGTCACTCGATTTTCGGAGACGATGCACATCAGCTGCACCCATTTTCACCCAGGTAAAGTGCGTTGGTGAGGCCTTGAAGCAGAACGCGGGATAGAATACGAGGTTCTCATTGTTGACCGTTGCCATTGGTTCATCTTTTTTTTCTCGGGATGTTCTTATTTTTGAGATATCAAAGATATCAGAGTTGTATTCAGGACTAGAAGTTAGTGCTGTTGGAAGTCGGGTTGATGTCACGTGGTTGTATATCATTAAGTTCGTGGTCGCTTTGTTTTCTCTTTACTCAAGGGAAATATTTTCTGTGTCTTCGTGGTGCGGAGCTCTAGACTGTATCTCGGTGACCTCGGGATAATAATTCGTGATTGATCTACTCAGGGCTACCTCTTGACATTCTTGACATTCTTGACATTGTCTCGAGTGTACCTTCAGCCAGCCCATAATGGCACTGGGGCACATAACTGCTGATTTTTGTACCACTTTTAATGCTCCATTATACCCCACAATCTCTATAGATAGACATGCTTATCCCCCTCCATCATCCTCTTCATCGGATTCCTCGGCATCGCCTCCTGCCTCTTCCTCTCCTCGGCACTAACATCATCAACATTAGTCTCCTTCTCCCCCAATGCAGCCCTAACCTCCTGCTGCGCATTCTCATGTCCCGCAAAAGCAACAGTCAAAATCTCCCTCTCCAACCCACCAACATGCTCCCACTCAATGCCCGCCTGAGTTAACATCCGACACCCCTCAGACTCGCCAACGAATGTGCCAGGCTCTTTAACACCAAAATAAACCTTATGGATCCCCTCTCGCCCGCCTTCTGCCGTCTGCGTGATGCGCTGCACACACGGCGCATTTCCAGACAGCCGCTTCCCGCAAGGCTCCATTGTCACGTACATGATGAGCTTGCGGCCGGGCTCGTCGGGGAGGACTTCGCCGACTTTATCGTCGGGGACTTTGTGCACTGCGGCGTAGTTGGCGAAGCAGCATTGCTCTGCGTGTGTGTTGCCTGCAAGCTCCATTGTGTATCCCGTTGAGAGGATCCGGTCATCTGTGAAGGTGGGGTCGTTGTCTTTTCGGGATAGCAGAACTGCGCCGACCCTGAAGTTGGTCGGTCTTGGGGGTGATTGTTCCGCTAAAGAGAGGCATTGCTTTATGTAGGGTATGTGAGGAGAGGTGTTTGTCGTCATGGTGAGTGATGTCAGTTGCGATTGGGATGGGGTTTCGGTGTGGGAGGGGAATAGTAAGATTGCGTTGTTTCAGGTGGAGAATGATGATTTTGAATTGGATTTGGATAGTCTCTGCAGCTCTTGAAATTCGAGGAGAGTGAAGTGGCACTGTCGATGAGCTTGGGTGCTTGAAAGTGGGTTGATAGGCAAGGCGGGGAGCAGCAGCAAAATGACGAAATGGGCCCGTCGCGTCCAAATCGCGTTCCGTTTCTACAACCTACGCTAGTGTAGTCGCCACTTCTATTGGTCTTTCATCTTTTAAATCCTAATCCAGTGTAACATATCTAAATTGCACTCAGTTCTTTCTCCTGGTTCTCGGACAACCCAAAAACACATATCGCGTCACCCAAAACCTGCAATGGCGAAAAACGCGAAACGCGAAAACCATGCTTCAGACGAAGAAATGCCGTCTGTTGAGGAAGATCTTTATAAGATTCTAGGCGTTGCATCTGATGCAACCCCAGAAGCCATCAAAACTGCATACAAAAAGAGCGCTCTGAGAAACCACCCCGGTATGCAAACACACGCAGGTCCGAGAACATTCAATATACTAACCTCAGAGCAGACAAGGTGAGCGAAGAAGCTCGCACAGACGCCAACGCAAAGTTCCAACAAATTGCACTGGCATACGGAGTACTCTCCGACGAGCGCCGACGAAACGTGTACGACCGGACCGGCAGCACGGACGAAGCCTTCGGCGAAGATGGCGACTTCAACTGGATGGACTTCTACCGCGAACAGCTGTCAGCGATGCTTGACTCGCGGGCGATCTCGGACTTCCAGAAGAAATACCAAAACTCAGACGAAGAGAGAAAGGACCTGCTCGCCGCGTATGAGACGCACGAGGGCAACATGGATGCCATCTACGATACCGTGATGTTGTCTAATGTACTAGACGACGATGAACGGTTCCGGGGTATTATTGACCAGGCCATTACGGACGGGGAAGTGGAGGACTTCGAGCGATATTCCAAGGAGCCCGAGAAGAAGAAACAGCAGCGTGTAAAGAAGGCGCAGAAGGAGGCGCGGGAGGCAGAGAAGTTGGGCAAGGAGATTGAGGATAAGAAAAAGAAGAAATCTGGAGCTGCGGCGAAGAGCTCGAAGGCTGCAGCGAATGAGGATGATCTTCTGGCTATTATCACTAAGCGCCAGCAGGACCGTGGTGCAGGCTTCCTCGCTCGTTTGGAGGAGAAGTATGCGCAGCCTGGGAAGAAACGTGGTGTCGATGATGAGCCTTCAGAGGAAGCATTTGCTGCTGTTGGGGCTCGGAAGGGGTCAAAACCTAAGTCGAAGAGGGCTAAGGCTTGAATTGGGGTCTTTCTTTCCTCCTGTAGCATTCATGTGTCATGTCTAAGCGTTTATCATGTGGGTTTAATAGGAGTTTTGTAATTGCATACGATACCTTTTCGTTCTTCAAGCTATAATACTGATATGAGAAGACATCTTAAATACATTAAATACATTAAATACATCTTCAAGATATCTTAAAGATATTCAAAATGACATAATCAAAAGACATGACAGAAGAATCTGGGCGTGCAGCCACTGTGGCTGGAGTAAGAAGCCTCACCTTGTGCTCCTTCTCCCAATTTTTGTTTTTTGTTCTTCTTTCCATTCTGTTCTTTTTCTTTGAACCCAAGCCCAACTTCTAATAACCTACAACTATGTGAAAACAAATGGCTAACACGTGGTCGGAGTTTCATTTGGTTGCCATTGTCAGTACAGTAACGGCTTGAATCACTACCTGGCAAGCTGGATGCGTGTATGAACGTTGAGTACGGAGTAGTTGCCACCAAATACCGCAACTTACTGCTGGACGTTACATGGGATCATTTGTTCAGGTCCCTTGATCATTTACCTTGTCGACTCGGCCCCACAAGCCTGACGGCGACGAGCTAAGTTCCCCACAGCCCGGAGGCGGTGTCCACGCCATGTCGTACCACACTGGTCCAATTTCTCCCACTCAACAACTACAAAGCTTGGATGGTCGATCAAAAATACCAACGACCCCAATAAACGAGAAACCAGGTCTGAGCCGTTCCCTGCAGAACCTGCTGATTGCCCCGCAGTCTAAGAGTGCGGGCGGGACAACCTATTATTCGCCCAAAGGCGGAACCCGCAGCCCAGTTGACCCACTCATATCCTCACCTTTACGCATCTGTTCTTCAGATATGGCTTCCGCTCCAAGTTCACCAGAGAGGCACACCGCCGAGCGCGAGGCTTTTCTTCGTAGGTCGTCTGACCAAGCTGTTGACACTGTCCGCTCAACTACGGGTAGCATTGACGATGATGCAAAATCCGATGTCACCTCTACTTCTTTAGAGCAACCATACGCCAAAAAGCGATTTTTGCAGGCTCGAGATAGGTCTCAGAGTCGCAAGGGTGTGGCTGCTATCATGTCTGGCCGTCTCTTCCCGAGAAGCTTTTCCCGTGGCAGAGACAGAGACTCATCCCGGGGATCTTCCCAGCGTGGATCATCTCTCGACTCCCGTTCTGCTTCTTCACCTGAGCGGGGTCGCCCAAGTTCCTCTAGCACTCATTCTGTTCACGTTGAAACCTTAACTCCCGCCCCTATCAGTTCAGGGAAGGGAAAATCGCTCAACATGCACGATACATTCAACAAGTCAGATGAGGCATTGGCTAAACCCCACGGAAGCCTGCCTGATTATATCAAACCGGCAGCCGTGGAGGAGGAAGGGGAGCGACTAGCCAAAGATGTTTTCGATCGCGACAAGAACATGATTGAAAGCAGTGAAGATGAAGCCAACGATACTTCGAGTGACGAAGACAGCACTCTGGACGGTGTACGAGGCCGCAAGAAAAAGAAGGACTCGGATATCACATCTATAACGCCAAGCGACTTTGCAAAATCTAAGGGAGATGATTCCAAGCAGTCCGAAGAACGTATGTTGCCTTCTCGGGATTTCTCTTAACTAGGAAATTCAATATGCTAATTTCACATTGTATAGAAAAAGCTTCAGAGCCCCCAAGTGGACGACAGGAGAAGAAACCGCGAAAATCTGCTTTGAAAGCTGTGGTCCATCCACAGACCAGTTTCGACATCCCCACCCCACGTGTTCAGTCAGTGACTGGCACACCTTACGGGTCAGAGGATGAAGCCGAGATCGGTGACATTCATCGTGCTCAAAAGCTCAGCATTTCCATGTCAGCTATTGATAACGGTGTTCACAACCGATCCATCCGAACAATTGTCCGCGGAAACTTTTCAAGTCCTCAGGATCAAGGCGATGGGAGCCGTCGTCGCCGTCGGAAGTATTTAATCGCAACCGATTTGAGTGAAGAGTCGGTCTATGCCCTCGAGTGGACTATAGGGACGGTTCTAAGAGATGGAGACACGATTTTCGCCATCTATGCCATGCACGAGGACTCCACTACCGCGTCAGCGGTGCAAGTCGGCGAGGGAGCTAAGGCGATGAAAGATGCAACGGCTGTCGTTGGCACCCAGACGAAAGAAGCAAACCAGAATTATGGATCCCGTACGATCCTCGGTCGACTTGGCACTGGTACTGCTAGTAGAACACATTCTACTGATTCCCGGGCATCGCCAATCGCCGAGGCCGAACGGGTGCGGGCAGTTGAGACTGTCTCTCAGACCTGTGTGAAGCTGCTGCGGAAAACAGTCTTGCAGGTCCGTATTGCCGTGGAAGTGATTCACTGCAAGAACCCAAAGTCTATGATCACCGAAGCTGTAAGGACTCAACTTCCCTATTATCTGATTCATACTTACAAAGATTCAGATTGATGAACTTGAGCCCACACTTGTTATTGTGGGTGCCCGAGGTCAGAGTGCACTGAAGGGGTGAGTGATTTCTAGTTTAGTGTCGTGCTGGAGACAATACTAACCTTGCGTTACTTAGTGTTCTTCTGGGCTCGTTCTCCAACTATCTTCTTTCTAGTTCCTCTGTGCCGGTAATGGTTGCCCGCCGAAAGCTGAAGAGGCATACGTGGAAAGACAAGCTCAAGGGCACTACAAATGTGCGCTTATCCAATAATCTAATTACCCCGAAGAGTCTTGCTCAGGCCAAAGTGGACTGATCCGTTCCACTCTGTTTCTTTATGTTTATCTACTCTCTGGCTTGCATTTTTCATGGATCGGATCATGGCGAGGCGCCTATCTTCCGAATGGTGCATATCTGGATTCTCACCGGCTCTATCTAACGCGTATGGATACCCTAATTTTCATGGGCTTAATTTTTCATATTATTATGACTCTCTCCCTTCTCTCCTGGTTGACTTCTCATTATTGATCCGGGTCTTGGGTATTATTACTGCTCGTCGTGGTGCAGTCTTGTTCTTGCTTAGTATTGATGTGTATTGATGTCAAAGATGTCGCTCCGAATAAAAGAGGTTGGCCTCCACTGGACTTTGTATAATGTAAATTATAGATATATCAACGGACAGCCTATCAACCCTTACTCACGAGTATAATATGCGCACTGCTACCTTTATGCGATAGAACTACGGGAAGCTAATGAACGGATAAGGTGGACCCCGAGGAAATGATTTCGACTGGTTTCTCCACTATCGATACGATGAACTCAATTGCTCGTGGATAAAAGATCCCTATCTTCTCAGCTGCCTGTTTGCCTATGAGATCGCGGCGTCGATATGCCGACAAGCGAGTCTGGCTAAACCCACGAAGGATGTTCACGACCGTCACGAGGAGAACTTCTCTATTATCTTCGCCGCTATGGGTGTCAATATGGAGACTGCCCGTTTCTTCAAGCGCGACTTCGAGGAGTACGGTAGTATGGAGCGTGTTACTCTGTTCCTGAACTTGGCCAACGACCCTACTATTGAGCGTATTATTACGCCTCGTCTTGCCCTAACTAATGAATTTGTTTGAGGGGCTATTTTTGCTCTCTAAATAATTGAGGATGATCGGCTTATTCGTCGATTTTATGTGTAGAATGATCTCCTAGATAATAGACTACTATTATTCTAGAGTCTAAAACTATCTATGACTATGAATACAGTCCAGAAAGATGAAGGAAAACAGAAAACCGAAAAGGGGATATCGAGGTTTTTTTTTTTTACTTTTATGCTTACTTTTATCCAAAGAGAATAAACCCCAAAATAATGAAAAAGAAAGTCTGCAATAATAACGCTTTTCCATGACCATCCCGCAATGTAGAGCATAAAAGCATGAAGGAATCATGAAAACCTCTGGCGAAACAGAGTACCGAAAAAAATGAAATATGGAACAATGCGGATATTGTTATCCGGATGCAAAAAAGCACTTCGAGAGATCAGAGAGCGCTTAGAAGCGCAGATCCCAGCCGATCTTAGGGCCCAGGCGAGGAAGTTCGTCAGCGACCTGCTGCACATCCTTGTCACCGCGACCACTCAGGTTGAGAACGATGTTCTGGCCCTTTTCCATTGTCTTGGCGATTTGCATAACACCCCAGACGGCGTGGGAGGACTCCAGGGCGGGGATAATACCCTCGTGTTGGGCGAGAGCACGGAAGCCAGCGAGAGCCTGGCTGTCGTCGGCGGCGATGAAAGTGGCGCGGTTAGAATCCTTCCAGTTGCTCAGCTCGGGGCCGACACCGGGGTAATCGAGACCAGCGGAAATCGAGTGAGTGTCCGAGATCTGGCCGTGCTCGTTCTGCAGGACGTAGGTGCGCACACCGTGGAGGACACCGTGGGAACCGCCAGAAAGGGTGGCAGAGTGACGATCGGTATCGACACCATCTCCGGCAGCCTCGACACCGATGAGCTTGACGCTGGGATCGTTGGAGAAGGGGTAGAACATTCCGACGGCGTTGGAACCACCGCCAACACAGGCGATGACGGCATCGGGGAGCTTGCCAATCTGGGCCTGCATCTGCTCCTTGGTCTCGTTTCCGATCACGGACTGGAAGGTACGGACGATGGTAGGGAAGGGGTGAGGGCCAATGGCGGAGCCGATGATGTAGTGAGTGGTATCAAGTTCGACGACCCAAGCGCGGAGAGCCTCGTTGACTGCATCACGAAGGGTGCGGCTTCCAGCCTCGACAGCGACGACGGAGGCACCAAGGAGCTTCATGCGGAAGACGTTAAGACCCTGGCGGCGCACATCTTCGGCACCCATGAAAACGGTACACGCCATGCCAAACTTGGCACAAACAGTGGCGGTAGCAACACCGTGCTGGCCAGCACCAGTCTCGGCAATGATGCGGGTCTTGCCCAGACGACGGGCAATCAAAATCTGTCCAAGGGCGTTGTTGATCTTGTGGCTTCCAGTGTGGTTGAGGTCCTCGCGCTTCAACCAGATGTTAGCACCACCAACGTGGTCAGTCAAACGCTGGGCCATGTGAAGGCTGCTAGGGCGGCCCATGTAAGGGTAGTAGGAGCGAAATTCTTCCCAGAACTTGGGGTCGTTGTTGGCAACATCGAAGCCGCGCTCGAGCTCAGCCAAGCAATCCATAAGGGACTCGGGAACATACTGTCCACCGAACTCGCCGAAGCGCGAGGGCTGGGAGGATGCATCCTTTGTGACGTTGAGAGCCTCAATCTGGTCAGCGAGACCGGGTCCGGCGGGGGTATCAGCATCAGTGATAACTTTGGTAGCCTGAACCTGACCAGAAGGCTGGGCCTTCTCGATGGCCTCAAGAACGTTGATCTCACGAGTGAAAGCGCCGGTGCCATCACGCTCACGCTTGCGTCCGGTAATGCTGGAGAGGTACTCCTCGGCAGCCTTGGCAGCCTGCCCAGCAGGGGCCTTGCCAACGCAAGTAATGATCTGGCTGCCAATGACAACACCCTCGGCCTGGTCCTGGACAGACAAGAAGTGTTCACGGGTGCTAACACCGAATCCCAATGCAGCAGGGACATTGCCGGAGTATTCGTGGACACGGCTGAGAAGCTCGGGGATGTTTGCGCTCAATGAACCAGTGGCACCGGTCACACCCATGCGGGAAACAACATAAATGAAGCTGTCTGCGATCTTGCAAAGAAGACGCATGCGAGCATCAGAGGTGGCAGGGGCGATGAGAGGGACGTATGAGAGACTATAATGGAGTAAGTATATTGGACCACCATAGACAAGTGATAAAAGATTTCAAAAGAATAAATAAAAATCAAGACAAACTTACCCAGCGCTCGAGCAAAGGTCACGGAAACGGACAGCCTCCTCCGGGGGCAAGTCAACCATGATGAAACCATTGACGCCAGCCTCCTTGCAGTCACGGAGCATACGCTCCTCGCCATACTTGAGGACAGGGTTGAAGTAACCCATGAGCATCAGAGGAGCCTGGAGACCGCGGCTGCGGGCAGTGCGGACAAGCTCAAGGACGGTAGTGAGGGTGACACCATTCTGAAGGGCCTTTGTATTAGCGGTCTGAATGGTGGGGCCATCAGCGATGGGATCTGTGAAAGGAATGCCAAGCTCGATGATATCTGTGATGTGAGACCGAATGTCAGTAAAGATCATCTCTTTGAGCAACTTTCACTTTGGGGTTGAATTACCGGCACCGCCGTTCTCGAGACCAAGAAGGATATCGACAGCCTCCTCAACGGTAGGGTATCCTGCAGTAATGTAGGCCACAAGGGCAGCACGTTTCTGTGCCTTGCACTTCGCGAAGGTCTGCTTGATAGCTTCCATGTTGAAAGGCAATGTGAAGTGGCGGGGCAAAAGAGGGTGGTGATAAGAAGAAAGGGAAGAGGCCAATGGAAGGCAAACAGTCCCTATATATATGTTCAAGAGTTGGGATAAGTTACGCGTTAATGGTCAGGTCAGGAATGGGATAAGATGATGTTATAAAAAGGCAAACGATCTGTATGAGTCAAATGCAATTGCCCTTTTTCGAAGCCGATTTCGCCGGCCCCGCGTCACGTGCTTTGATAAGATAGTAAGTCAGCTGACCTTATCGTGTCTACACAGAAGCATCAAATGTAGGGTTGAGCTTTTCACGTGATATTCTACAAGATGGTCGGCCGCCTATGTCGCCTTGTTATGTCTTTTCTAGTAGTCTTTTTAGATGTCTTCTCGTATGGCCTTTTGGGAGAGGGAGGCATTGGCCTTTATTGTCGTTGTAGCTGAAAAGGTCCAGAATTCGCAACCCAACTTTTCCATGTACAGCGTGCATGTGATACGTCACCTCACTAACCAAGCCATTGCATCACTACCTGTGGGACGTTTTCCAAGAGACAGGGCTCATTAAGAATTCAAGTGAAAGTAACCTGATGATCTGCAATGCAAGAACTATGATTCAGAATAGGTAAGATTAAGGCACAAAAGTAAAGATAATAAACGGCCCAACCGTTCAAGTCCCAAACGCCAGAACAATGCAGTAGGTAGTAAGTAACAACAACCCTCAGCTGAAATAACAAGAAGCGGTAAGTACCGAACCAACTCCGAACAAAACTTTCAAACAGAGAAGTGAAAAGTAAACAAGGACCAGACAGGGAAAACCCAACACGCAGAGAGGACTCCATAGTGTCAGACATCCTCGCCCAAGAACCCTGTCCAAAATGCACCAAGGAATCGCATAAAATGGACAAACCCGCCCGGATTCCAAGAAAACAAAAACCCCAGTCTATCCCATTTCCAATCCAAAAAGAACCCGCGAATGCAAAAGGAATGACAAGCAAGCGCCCGCTATGCTGAATAGTAGTACAAAAGCCCAGAATGTGTATTTTGTGCGCAAAAAAGGGAGTGGAAGCCGCAATGCCCGGCATATAAAATATGCAACCCAAGGAAGGAATGAACAAGACACCGTCTAGATGCGAGGAACAGGTCTCAGAGTGGAACAAAGTCCAAAATGTCAAAAAAGTCAAAAAAGCAGGTATGCAACGGCCGCAGGTTTGGGTGTATGATGAGGGCATTAGGCATCATAATGTTGTAGTGTAAGGAGGGACGTGTAATCATGATCAATGTGCGAGATGCGAGATCGAGCAGAGACAACAGCTCTTATCACCTTTTCAGGTGGCAGGAGAGCTTGTTTCCGATGAGCCGGCAACCCGCTGTCTGGGCTTGGTAAGGAGTGACATGGAAAAGAAAATCGTATCTTCAAAAAGCCGGAGGGGGAAGTATGAAAAATTAGAATGGAAGGAAAACGCAGCAAGAAATCAAATGGAAGGACCAGCCGAGAGGGGGATCAGTGGCCGCCGTGGGCCGTATCGTGCAAATTGTACACGGGATCCAAGTAGGTGTAGCATCCACCATTTCCTGGTGCACCGGTGTGAGGAGTGCTGGGACCAAGAGGGTGCATTTCCCAGGATGATCGCGGGGCTGGGGCTGCTAGACCGTGGGCATTCTGGGGATGGCACATGGCCGGATATGAGTATCCTCCAACAGATGTATAGGGCTGCGTCACTGCGATCATGGATCGGAGGTCGGGAGCCGAAGACAAGTGAGAGGCGGGGTGGTCGGCCTGCGAGTAGGTCTGGACGGGCATACTAGTGTAGGTGTTGCCAGCGCCAGCGTCGGAGATGGACTGCGGGGAGTTGGCAGTGTGAGGCTCGGTACCGGAATCAGAACCAGTGCCATGGCTAGCATGGCTGGTGTAAGCGGTAGTCATCGGTGTGGGGAGAGCACCGGCGGTTGAGGAATAGCTGGCAGACTAGACAGAAGACAAAGATTAGTAATATGTAACGATGAGCTGTGGAGTTGCAAATAACATACGTATTTTCCAATGATTTTCTTCAGTGCGTGGCTCAGGACCTTCCAGGGGAAGACCTTGACATCCTTCTCGATGTTGCGAGGCTTGGGAGCAGGGAAGCCCATGATGACCTTGAAGAACTCTTCGCTGTCAACCTTGGCCTTGGAGACGGTCAAGGGGCGGAAACCCTCCAAATTGCGCCGAATACGATTCTTCTCTTCAACAGTGAAGCGCACGGCCACAAGGGACTCCAACAAATAAATGGTATCCACGCTGGTCACGTAGCACTCATTCTTGTCCTCCCACAAGATGCAGCTAATGCAGATACTACTCGGGGCACGATCTTCAGGAGTAACAGCCTTGAACTCGCCCTGGATGGTGCTGCCAGTTTGAGAGCGGGTAAATTGCACCAGGCGGCGTTGGGATGTGCGTTCTTCCTTTGACCAGCCTTGTGTCATAGTATCGAGATCACCGTTGAGCTTGAGGATAGCCTTGGTGGGATATATGGCATAAGGGTTAAAGGCTGGATTGTGGGGCATACTGTGCGTTTGGATGGTGGAGGTACGGATCAGAGTGGGATTTGAAGTACCACGCTGGGTGGGACCCTTGTGCTGAGGAATACCATGTGTCAAGGCGAGACCTGTGTTGCGAGCATCATTGCTCACAGAGACGAAAGAGGGGCTCCAGGCTGGGGTGATAGGGGAAGGGACACGGAGGGCGGGCTGGGGGGTGGCGGAAACAGAGGAGTATTGGCCAGAGCCGGTCTGGGGAGAGGATGCAGCGTGATATGGTGCGACGAACCCGGCCATGGCGGGAAGGGGCTGCAAATAAGGCGAGTAAGATGCAGACACAGAGCGGCTGTGGTAGCCCTCGTGGTGCTCAACCTTGGGGATCACCGATCCGTTGTGTCGCTTGGCAGGTGCCGCAGGAACATCAGAGTAAGAGAACTTTCTCTTCCGGGAATCGGCTGATGGCGAAGGGTGAGAAACTTGCTCATAAGTGTACACACCAACCTGAAGAGAAGTAGCGGGACAATCATCCTGGGTCTCCATTAAGACGGACAGAGGAACAGCAAAAGATGGGGATCCGGTCGACAAGAATGCAGGTACATCAGCGGAGAGACCGTACTGGAAGGCGGAGCCCTGGAATCCAAGGAAATGCGGGAGCGATTCACACTTCTTTGAGCCAAAAACCACATACAAAGCTGCGTATGAGGAAGCGTGGAGGTCATAGGGGCACTGGATCTGGACCATGACTCTAGTTCCTTCACTTCCGCGCTGGGGACTGTAAGTCACAATTTCGGGTAGCTGACGATGACGGGTGCCCAACATGGGCGACTGGGACTCTTCGTACGAGCTAGCATATTCGTTGGGCAGATATGGAACGCAATCCGAGATCTGACTTGCCTGATCGGCCATTGGAGAGGGAACCATCGGGGTCGTCACGTAAGGCGACTGACCGTAGTTCGAGTAAGAAGCAGCATCTTGCAAGGACCGAGTGGAGCCATAATCTGTGTTTGGTGTCAGCACACCGGATGTTCCCAAATCACGGCAAATCAAGTTCTTGCAGATGCAACGTACCAATTATGGCGCCGGCAACGGGCTTCTGGAATGCAGACATGGACAATATTGGCTCAGACTTGGCCCACAGGCCGTCTGAAAATGCACCGACAAACTGTGATTCTTCTGAGTCCGACAGATCCAACGACTCGCCGAGTATTAGAGGCGTTTGAAAATCTGGGTCGAACTGTGACGGAACAAGAAGAGACAGGTCAGCGGGAAGGTTTCTCACATGGAAAATAGGGCAAAGGTTGAGAGAAGATTCAAACAGGAAACATGCGGGCATCCAGGGAAGAGAGAGACAAATCCAAAGGTGGGAAAAGATCTTACCAAAACACCGTGTGTCTTCGAATAAGCCAGCTTGAAGATGTTGCAGCGAGTGCAACGAGACAGAACCTGAAGCGAATGACTAGGAATTTATTCCAAACGATTGTAGGGTTGAAAAGCACCAGCAAGAATGAAGTGCTCTCCGAGACAGAACGAGCGACAAGATGAAGCTGCTGTCTCACAAGAATAGTAACGAAAGGCCTCGAATCACCATCCAGGGAATAAACTAAGGCTGAGACTAGGACCGGTTGGCTGCAGAAATCGACTTAGATCTCGACCGTAGTGCCCAAAGGTTCATAAAGAGAAGCAAGAGGGGCTGGTTGAGATGTCCAAGAAATGTCCACCGCCAATTGTGACGGGAAGAGCCGAGATTGGTTGAAGATGAGCAACGAACGTGGACTGGAGAGGTTTCTCTTTTCTTTCTTGATCCGCGAGATGTTTCGGGAAAGCCAAACTTCAAGCAGATTGGGCAATGAATCAGATCACGATGATAGGCTACTCAATTGATGAGTATACGAGAACGTTTTCAGATTATAGGAACCGGATCGGTGCATAGGAAAGAAAGAAAAAAGAGGGAAATGAACTCACCGAGATATGAATCAAAGTGAGAAATAGAAAATAAGATGTTGACCCAAGATAATATGCAAGATCCGAGGGTTCGTTCAACCTGAAGAAGAAGTCTAATGTCAACAAACACTTGAACAATAGCGGGACGGGGAAGCTATCCGACGGCTTTGACAACTATCGTCATTTCCAGTCGTTGGTATAGTCCAAAGAATACAAATTCCGGCTGCAAGGAGATATTCAAAAGATCCAAGTCCCGAAAGAGGGAAGTATGCAAGGCACGAGGGGGAGTGAGACCGTGGGCAAAGGGAGGCACATTGATAAACTAACCTTAAGCTGATGAACCGATCTGCCTGAATAGTTCCTTTCTTGTATCCAATATCTCCTTGACTCTGAGACTCTTCCAAACAGAGGTCGATTCCACTAGATTGAGAAAGTGTCTTCAGCCGAGACAATAGCGCGATTGGTTGAATTTCAATGGTTCGGTTGTTCGGTTGTTCAATATCCAGTATCCAGTATTCGGGTAATATAGCCTGTCGCAAGTACAAAAGCGCGAGGATCCTCTTTTTTGTTTTTTTTGTTTTTTTTTTTTCGCAAAAGGTTGGTTGTTAAACTGAGACCGCGGAGCAAACGGGATCTACAGAGATATCGCGCAAACGCAGTGTCGCAACACTTTTTCGTCGGTTCCCTTAGATCCTCCAAATCGGGGGTTTTTCCAATATCAAAATGGGAAATTCCAGGGTTCCAAGGCGAAAAGAATTAAATATTAAAAAGGTATAATTCCAGTAAACGTAGCGAACGTGGTTCTCGTAGCAGCAGGTAAGCGAGCGTAAGAGCGAACGTGGTGAGCGAATGTGTGACTTAGAAAGTCATAAATTTCAAAGGGTGAAAGTGGGATGCAAGGAAGATGGGACCAGAAGGGTTAAAAGCAACTGATTGAGGATTATATGGATTATTATTATTAGCAGTGAGAGCAGGTCAGAGTACAATTTACGACCTAAACTGTATAAGGCCAGCTGTGGGGTTTTTCTTTTGGGTTTTTTAATTATGATTATAATATATATAATATATATAATTATAAATATATTATTTCGAATTTCATAAATATTAATAATAAATCAAGTTAAATAAATTCAATTAAATTGATCTCTCAAAGTAGTCAGACTAAAAGACTAGTGGGAAATCCTGGCGGGGGATGCACAGGAAAATACTTGGCATCAGAAGGGGATTGGGTATTATTACCTTAGTACTCTGTCTGGAGTACATAAGATACAGAGATACCTAGATAGGTATAGGGTACCATGGTCACACAGTCCAGGGTTATAATTATCTTCAAGTACGGAGTACAGGATATCGAGTCTGGAAAGATCAGGGCGCAGCATTTACAAACGAGTTAACCAGTGCGGAAGCCACTAGAAACCAACTTATGCTTTCCGAGGTGTCCGAGCAGTCAGATCCACCATATATCTTTTCTTAGATATGATGGGAACAAGATCTTTTAAAGTACCTCGTACTCTGTATAGTCTTTTATTTTCAACCTTGGAACTAATAACCAAAAAAAAAAAAACTAAAAAAAAAAACTAAAAAATTACAATATCTGCGCATAACAGCGGAACTAAAGGAACGTGGTGATGTTCTCGGGATAAACACCAATCTGGCAGCGCAGGTGTGGCGGCGCAAGCCGCCAAACCAAGAAAAAGTGGAGAATCATCCAGCATGTGGGAGGGGAAAAAAAAAATTATGTTGTATGTCTGCAGAACAGGAATGACCTTACCATATAACATTCAGCCCGATGGTTACCTTTGTGCGCTGTTGTGTGTTGGTCTTTTCTCTCCGGGTGACTTCACAAGCATATGTATCCTCTTTGTTTATCTAAAAAGGGAGCACTGTAACCCTAGAGAACCATGTCGACAAGGTCAAGGTTCATCCAATCAGGGATTGTGTCTATAACGAGCACTCTCTCCGAAGGGCTCCTCTCTCACTATATCCCTGCCAATCAAAAAGCTTCACCAACAACCTTGTTATGTTTTTTTTTTTCCCCTTCTTATAATTAGCTCCCCTACCTCAGCGCGGAACCCTTTTGAATCCTTTTCTAATACTTGTCCTTACAGTGTAATACTTAGGTATCTATGTGTCCTCCGTAAGGCTAATCCCTTTGTCAGCATCCCCTTACGCCGAACCTTGGATGATCTATGCCGAACCAAAGTGGAAAACGAGACCCTTTTTTTCTCTCTTTTCTCCAGATACTCCACTTCCGATCTCCCCTACAGAATAGGGTCCGTCACGATCGGTGTACGAAGTACGGAGTATGGAGTAGGTATACGGAGTACATACCCATCTCGTGTCGTCATGCCGGTCCATATGATAATTCACATTTTTCTTTCCCCGACACGAGGCTGCACGTAGTGTACTCCCACGACATAGACTCTCAGGTAAAAGAAAATCCCCAGATATTTCCCGATCGAGTAAGTTCATACCCTTTTCCGGATGGATTTGGGATCTTGGTACTGTTAAGCTTACCGTCATCTGACCCGAATGCAAATAGAAGCGAATACGTCGTAGAAAATTCCCTAATTGTACGGAGTACTGAAATCCAAGTTTCCTGAAAGCACTAAAAAAAAACGCGAACACGAAGGGTCTAAGTTTAGCACACCTTGCATTTTCAGGTGACTCGGTGGCCTGACTATGCAAGGGTCCCGCCCTTTGATTGGTTCTTGTGATTCCCCCTAGACCCGATCGGGTATCACTCTTGAAAACCTTGGAATATCCAGGTAACAGGACCGTTCCATTACTTGGGCACTCTACACTGTCACCTTATGCTTATATATATTTATATATTTATATCTTCATATATCATCATATTCACCGGTTGAATATGACTATGGAGATGAAGGTTTTGTCAATATATCCAATGCATGTACATGTACGAAGTAACTTCATGTACTCCGTACCCAAATTTCCATTCCAGCGGCTCCCGGGCCATGGGCTCCCCAGGCCCTGTTGATCGTGAAAATCCCCATGCGTAGGAGATCATCATTGTTCTACAGGATACAACATAATTACCCGACGCAGCGCGTCAAGGTCTGCAGTTCCGTAAGAACGTCAACCATGTTATTGTTACAGATGCAGATGCAGACGCAGACGCAGACGCAGACGCAGACACAGACGCAGAAGCAGTTGTTGAAAATAGAATTCAAAATGTCCGTAAGGATTTCTTCCAAGGTTGTTTCTTTGAATACTTCCACGGTTCACCTCGATGAGATCATAGATACAAGGGTTCAATATATTTGGAAGCAGTACGGAGTACGGAGTAGAAAAAAAAGTTAATTTCTCAATGTAGATGTTGTTGACCTCAGATAAAAATATAATAAACAAAAAAAAAATAAACAAAAAGAAAAGAAAACAGGCTAAACCAAACCGGAGGCGTTAACGGTTCGGATGCACAACTCCCGATTAATTATTTCGTGCAGCTCCAGCCACGATGTAGGAAAGGGATAAAAAAAAGGGGACATAAAAAAGTATGAAGACGAACTATCGATAAGGTAGGCGCTTGACTCCGCGATTTTGCCACGTTCAAGACGTCCCGAGGTACTTCGTACATGAGATTCTATGGTACGGAACACGGAGAGAACTATTTATGAACCGAACAAGCCAAATACAACATATATACAACATAGCCCAACACTCAAAATTCGGTAATGGGGCTCATAGGAATACACAGTGGAGTGCGCCATGATCAGCAATCTGCCCAAGAAGCTTCAATCGGATCAGCGATCGCGTCCAAAATGGTCCAAAAACGGCTTCTTCAGACATATTCGGTTAAATAGATGAGCTATTGTTTAGTACCTTCCTTCTTTCCTTGCTATTCGTTACATAGTTAATAATGTTCCCTACATGTCAATCTAAATGTGTCAAATTTCAATGTTCATGTTCCTCCCAACCACCTACCCAACCACCCCCAAATATCAAACAGAGCAAGGAGCATCTCATCAAAGGGACCAATCTATATCAAATCCCACTTATCCCTTTAGATACTATGAAAATCAATGGATAATTTGTACTCCGTACTCCGTACAACATACGGAGTGACGGGGAAATATTTTTCAATCGGCGTTTGCACACTTTGAATTCGGTCAATCTTCGGGAGCATCAATCCCCACCATCGAAACCCAACCCCCGGAACCCCCCATAAGGGAAAAAACGCGTAGGAAAAAAACTACAAAAAAATCAAACACTATTGCCTAAAAGTAGAGCTTGCATCCGAAGTGATAAACCCTATCTCCTAACTAGTGTTTCAAGCAGCAAATAATATTCAATCCCGTCAGACCATCCACATCCTTCCAAGCTTCCAAAGAAAAAAGCGGATCGCCAGAACCCCCCCAGGGCTTCGGAGCTGCAACCTTGTTTAGAGCCCGTCAATACTGTATTCGACAATACTATTGGCATACGAGGGTCCCTCCCGGATCCATTATGATATTATTGACCGGTTGAGCATCCACTAAGGCTTCGGGCTCTCCGGTTCCTGCTTTTATCTTTTATTGTTTATCTTTCTGCCTATTGACAAAACCCCCGCGCCTATTAAAGGTTAATTTATTAATTTTTTACATTATTTCGCGCGAACGATATGCTTTGCATCTTCAACCATGGTCCCTTGTCCGCCTACTCCGTACCAGTTCCGGAGTAAAGGGTTACAGGAGCTTTATCCAACTTACCCTTTTCTAGGTATCCAATATTTGAAATATGCAGGTACAATTGCACTATTGCCTGCGCGTCTACTTCGTATCCGTCAATATTATGTACGTGATCTCGCCACTCGTGCCTGTATGTCTGTGCCTGTCTTGCGTGTGTGGGGGGGCAACTGTGCATATGTTGTACTGAGCACGGGTTGAGGAAGATTATTGAATTATTGGGTAAGGATCTTCGTTCTCATCGGCAATCCCTTCGAGGGAGAAATCCAAGGGGAACAAGATGTCAGGGCGAAGTGAAGACCTTGCTGCATTAGTGGGAGGGGATTGGTGTGCGGATCATGGGGAAACAAGCCCTCGGAGTGAAACATCGTCAGAGACACTGACGCCGTTCTCCCTCTCTCTCACACACTTTTTTGGCCCTGGTTCGGGTTCACCACCCTTACATTTGTATTTCAGCTCCTCCTGGTTCTATTGGCGAAGGGGGAGACAAACGGCAACGATCCTCGAATTTTTTTTTTTTTTCAAATCGATGTCGTTGATGGGGAAGATCACCGGCTTACCCTTGTTCACATGAGGGTCTGTACTGCACCATCGCTCGGAGGAATGTGACGTGGACCCGCTTTGGGTCTTGGGAGGTGGTCCGATTACTCAACTTACAAAGTACACCTCTGTCTGTTCTGGAGAGAGAAAGATCAATTCCGCGTATATTGATCCTAGCTCCAGTGATAGGACCCAGTTTTCCATGTTAGAGTCATATATCGTACCATCTTGAAGACGATAGAAGGGAATCACATGTCAGTCTACCCATGATGAATTGCTAAACAAAATCGCGAATCATGCCTCAGAATTGACTACATGTCTTCCATGGCTTCCTTTTTTTTTTCGCTCTCCCTGCAACGAAGATCATCTCCCACAGGGCAACCTCATTCGTCAAAGACCCATCCATCGAACAGGGAAGTGTCAATCCTCGTGATTAACTCCATCCTCGATGGCCACTCATGAGCAGAGAATTATATAGTGGTGGGAACCGTCCGTGCTAGCTCCAACCTTCCTTGACCCCTGCTCAACGGAAGAGTGGTTATCAGAAGAGTATAACTACAAGGTAGTCACTCTGTACGAAGTGCATACGACAACGTACACATACCGCCCGCGCTTCCGGGGAATGACAGGGAACGGCAATGGGGTTCCGCTCCTTCCCCGACCATATTTAGCGTCTGCTGACTATTCCACTACGGAGTACTCCGTACTTTGTATAGATTAAAAACGAGGTTAACGGTTTCAGGAACGGAGCTAAAAGTTAACTACGCCTCGGTCAGTACGGTTATTACTGTCGGCACTATTTGCCCGCACTATCCTCTGTTCTCCGGTAGTAGCCTTAATGTGATAGCAATGAAACACCGGTGGACAAGAAACAAGATTATCGCAGGTATCCAGGGACTTGCGAGCAAAACTGACAACAGGGAATTGGTTTCACCTTTGATGTCGGAGTTGATTAATATCGGGATTTGCAAGGTTCACATTTTTTTTGCGCTCGGGGACGGAGGCATCTCTACGGAGTATAATGATCCCCGATGCTTCTTCCCGCAACATCTGAATCGAACCCACTCATCTCGGGTTCGCATTTTTGGTGTGGAGAAAATAATTGGAAGGATTGCCAAGGCAGTCCTATCAACTTCCGCGGCCTCTTTTGTTGCAGAATGTTTTTCGCATGATCAGAAACTGCGCCATTCTCACGCTGTTAATCTTGTATCCACTTATGTTGTTCTCCGTTGCTTTTATGCTCCCTGGGTGTATAAAAAAAAACACGCCTACTCCGTATCTGGGGGCGCATTGAGTGTAGATCTTAGCTGATGGCGTGGGTTTGACGCGTGATCCCATGTTTGAGTTTTGCCTTTTTTTTTTTTCCTTCCGTCCTCTTCCCCCCATATCAAGCATATTTAGGCGAAACTAGTTCAATATTAAATTTGGTTAGTTGTCTGAATAACGTGGTGGCTTGTCTAGTAGCGTGTAATTCATTGGGTCCTAGGTACGAGTCAGGGGCTACGTCTCAGATCCCCACGGCGATCTAGTTCGGATTACGAGCTTGGGCGGAACTTGGAATCAGATAGATATTGAAGGTAGGATTATAGCGGTTTGGTATCTGCGATATTGTATTTGTCTATAATACTACATCAAATTGCTCCTAAGTTAAAAAGGCTGGTATGAATTGTATGTTGTATGTTGTAGTAGAAGTAGATATATGTTGTAGATCAATATATAGTATGGTGAATATATCACCATGAAAGAATTTCTGTTTGTGAATATTTCACCGCGCCAAACGCCAGTAAAACGATCACTAAAAAGTTAATCAAGTCGATTGTCCAAATCAAGTGGTGGATCGAAAACATCGAAGTCGAAGTACGGTTTCAGGTTGATGGAACCGAATCGTCTCTACCAAACCTGTCACTCCTATATGAACCTATGAAACTCTATTTCCCACGTTCTATCGATATCCAAGGTTATCTTGGTGTTTTAACTCAAACTCTAAAGTACGAAAAAAAAAAAGGACCTTCAAGAGCGGAACGCTATAATATACTCTATACTAAACAGAGTAGTCTATCATACGGTAGAAATATATCCCCGTCAAGTGGAGTAGCGTAAAAGTCCCTACCAATCAGAGAAGGTAAATCTCAATCCCGGGATCCCGCGACCCATTTCATTCCGACTTTTTAGCACTTAACATCCAATTTTGGCAGCACTTTCGTACATACCGAACCGAGTTCGCTGATAGCTCCGGTCATCTGCTTCTCTTTGGTCAATCGTTGAACGCTACCCCATCTGTAGTGTTCGGATCCGACGCTAATTAGACAGTCGAGTTCTGACTTAAGTAAAGTGCACGGTCTACTTGTGGGTTTATCCATTGCTTTCCACTTTTTTCCATGCGTTCTCCACTTGATTAAAAAACGTGGACTGTTCCAAGGTTATGTACATATTTATTTTGTCCCGTTAATGCCAAGGTAGGCAGCAACTTTCATCGGTGTATAACGCCCTGCGCCGATGAACGATTAACCTTTCTTAAGGTTAATCTATATTGGTACTGACCTTCTATCTATGGTACATTATGTACAATATACTACATCGTTCATGTTTATTTTGGATATACGATATAGGACCTGTTTTTTTTACCTCATCGCTCCATGGTCCACGGGTGTATCCACTGGATTCCACAAAAGGAGCAGTGGAAAAAAAAAAAAAAAACATGAAAAGTAAAATTTTGAACAAAGTATCCCTAATTAGTTAAAATAAACATATCTTCATACAACAAATAACATCAGCCCTCCGTACTCCATATGAAGTATGGAGAACATGGCAATCTAAAGGTCACAGTAGCAGCGACCGGAAGAACGTCGGTACAACAGACCAGGCTAAGCCTAATTGAGTCGGGAAACGGTCTAAGAAAATCCGAAAATTCCGAAAATTCTAAAAAAAACCCACCAACACCGCAGCAAGACCCTTCGGAACATATCCGAGTCGGCGTACGTCGGGGGAGGTTGGTAGACCCTGAAAAGCGGTCCACGAGGTGCCCACGAGGTTGATCAAGTTGCAATTGGGAGCGTTGCGCTAGCCTTGCCAAGCCCAGCCGTCTATGGTCCTACAAGCATATACATACCGTTTAGGGCTGTCTCACTTTTTAGTTCGCACTTAGGCATTTAGCATCGAGCTTAGTATAGTGTACACCGTAAAATGGAGCTATTATTAGCGAGCGGGAAGATTATTGTGCTACTGCTACTGGCGACTGAATTTGACATAGACTGCGTCATGCAGCATGTGGACCGATTGCCAGAATAGGGTTTTTTTGGGATTGTGGACGTAGGGGTTTGTTGCATATGGCTCATTCGAAGGTTTTTTTATTGTTCATTGTTTGACCATTGGATCTTTCAGCTGTTCGGCTTCAACATACAACATAGTATGATGGAACTAAGTGCCCACACCAGAGGGTTTAGCGTGTTTGAAATTTAGACTGTTGAGTTTGTGGATTAGAGTACGGAGTACGGAGTACTCCGTACATAATCGGTGAATACTATAATTATGGGGTTTAAGATTTGATGCAACGGTGGTAGTCTGTTGCTCGATAGGTCGTATGTACGTCGATCATTGAAGAAAGCCAAGACATCCTTGACCAGTCCCTAGAACGATTAAAATATAGGGCTATTTCTTCAAGTCATGCCATGGAGTCCATGACCAAAAAGGTGTATTTTGATGATAAGAATAGACTTGTTTTTATGTGGAGAGCTGAGATGAGACACAATGATCACAACCGCACGGGGCAGAAAAAGGTCGGTACAAAGCGCAATGACCCACAAACTTCTAGAAATAGAAGATCTCTAAACAGCGAAGCAATTTAGTACCCACTAAAAAACCTCTTTTTGGATGCTTTGCCAGGAATAGAAGAGAAGAGAAAGAAAAAAAAAGCAACGAGGCAGGATGATGAGGTGATTTTCTGGAATCTTCTAGAAGATAGAGGCACTCTCTTGGACGGTGCGGTCGTAGCAGACGGGGAAGAGCTTGGACCAAAAACTATACAGCTCCGGTCTGTCTTCCCGCACCTCGACCAGCCATTTGGCGAACGCAAATTCAGTCTGGAAGGGATTGGGGCTTCGATAAGGAGCGACCTGATCCATGTTAGAACGGGACTAGAACCAGGTACGTTCAATCAAAACCACGGTGATAACTCACCTCTGAATATCGCTGTAGAGCCTGATGATACTTCTCCGACAGACCAAGCTTATGAAGAGTCGGCATGCGGATTCCCTTCGCTGCAATGCTGTATGCATGGTTGAGGTTTTCTCGTTCGGCAAAAGAGGACTCTCCGATCACAACGCCGCCCGGTAGCTTCTTATGCTGATGGGCGTGAGCAACCTCGATAAGACGCGTGAGCAGGTCGGCTTCCCAGTTCTCAAAAAGAGGATGGCGGAATTCTTTGATGTGTCGTTGCAGCAGCCACAATTCACGCTTCAGGCGGACTGTATTGGCTTGCACTTTTGCGAGTCTTCGTTCGATGTGCTTGTTAAGGGTTTGCAGGGCATAATGAGTGGCGTCAAAGGACTGTATTGACCGTTAGCATCAACAGAGCGTTCTATTAGGGTCGATATCTCCCCGATGCGGCAATACCTGAAAACTACCTTCGTCCCACGAGTCTTCTAAGATACGCTCGGAGTCTGAGACATCAGGCACATGGCCATTTCCGCGAGAAACGGAACGAGAGACTCGTCGGGTAGAGATGCGGTCTCTCTTTGAGTTCATGATGGGGGTGTGGAAAGGAATGGAAGACTTTATTATGCAATGAGCGAATTCGAGATTCGGTTACTCGTTCGGGTTTGTCATAAGAGAGGATGAGAGATAAAAGTGGTGATGGCACGCTGAAGATGCAAATAGGTTGCGATGCAGTGATGCAGTGATGGTTATGTATGAAGTAAGGCGACCGAGAGGGAAGGCACGAAGAACACTCGTAGTTGCTGCAAAATATCTTAATTGATATGTATCATAGCTTTATAGACAGCCATATAGGCATCATGACTTCATGGGAATCGTAGCAAGAATATAATCACAGCTTACTGCCTGACCTGCCAAACTCAATCACCAGTTTGCCGAACTGAGTGCCCTTTTTCATGTCTTCGAACAGCTCATCGATCGCGGACAAGTTATCTAGTTCGGTTTGCAGAACTCGCGACACCACAGGGTGCATCTTCTTAGCATTGACGAACTCAATCATCTCTTTGAACTCCTTCCGTGAGCCCATCGTGGAACCGCGGACGTCGATGTTCTTGAGAACAGCAGACATCGTAAATGGCATCTTAGGAGAAACAGTCATTCCATAGACAGAGAGGACACCGCCGGCCTAGAAATGTGAGTACTTTCATCCGTAATTTAATATGTCTCGTTGCCGGTACTCACCTTGAGCAACTTGACAGATTTCTCAATAGAATCACCACCGGCACCATCAATGATGGCATCGAAGTTCCTCTTCCCAGCTGGAAGCATACCCAACAGCTTCTTTTCCCAACCATCTTCCTTATAGCTAACACCGCCAGCCGCACCCAGCTCAATGGCCTTCTGAATCTTCTCCTGGCTCGAGCTCGTCACAAAGACATGCGCACCTCTAGCAACGGCAAACTGCAGCACCATCAGAGCCACACCACCACCAATGCCAGTAACCAAGACAGCAGCACCATCCTTAGAGTTCCTCTCGCCAGCCTTGGTAATCAGAGCTCTCCAGCCCGTCAAGCCCGTCACAGGCAAAGCCGCAGCCTCGGCATCAGAGAGATGCTCGGGGGCCTCCTCGACCTCCGAATACTCGATGGTGAGATATTCCTGCAATGTCCCCTTGTCATAAACCTTGGTGCCTCCCATAATCCGGTATCCAGTAGCCTCCTCTGGTCCATCGGGTGAATCCTTCCAGCCAGCACCGGGGGTCAGGATCACACGCTTGCCTTGCCATTTCTCTGGGCTGGGGACGTTCGGGCCAGTGCCGACAACGGTACCGACTCCGTCTGCGAGCAGGGGCACATCGAAGGTCACGCCTGGGTAGAGGTGTTGACGGAGGAAGAGGTCGCGGTGGTTGAGCGCCGCGGCAGTCAGTTTCACCAATAGCTCACCCCCTTGTGGGGAAGGCTTGGGGATGGTGCGGAGGGAGAGTGGGTAGTAGACTTGGCCTGGCTTGCCGGGCTTGCCATCAATTGGGGATATGTAAATTGCTTTGGACATTTTGGATTTGTTACGTGAAGATATGAAGATATCAGAATAAATTGACCTCGATGAAACCTCGGGAACTCAGCTCGTGCGGGGATGCTTGAATGCTTATCGATAGCCGAGGTCTTGGTTTGTTGATGACATATGTACGCACCTGAGCCCGGATGTCCGAGACTATATGTTGAACAATTGATGGAAATTGGAAATGTGTATGAATATATGTTGATATATTCCAGAATGCAAAGCTAGAAATGAAACAAATTGTAACAAAAAGTAGCCGGATTCATGGTACATGTGTTCCAAACGGCTGACGCCAGAGCGCATAGAGTGTTCTTGGGTAGCTACTATTCTATACATAGTAACCTTCGTAGTTTCTACATTACCGTTGTATGTTGCCTATTTCGCTAGTTGGGGATCTAGTCCAGAATTGCAGGGGTTTGCTATCTGTTGCTAGGTCTGCATTCTATGGAAATATATATTGTCGCTCTGAATAGCAACTAAACACTAGTCTATGATAAAAAAAAACATTACACTCCTTTGCGCGAAAAAACCACTAGAACCAATCATCATAGTGAGAATAGAAGATTTGACCTTACTTCATCGGGTACCGGGTACAAGATGTGTTTGGCAACGAGATATCAAGAACTATTGTTAATTAGCTTGTACACTCTGGCCTGGCGATTCATAGCTGACAGCATATCAAACGCAACGACCTAGCAACTCCTATAGAAACACAGAAATTCATTTCACTTAAACCAAACCAACCTATCAACCATCTTCATAAACATCTAAAATTCTCATCAATCATGGCTCCTAAGAAGGTTATGACCAAGTCTCCTCAGCGGCAGGTCACCAAGCATCACCTCAGGGATGAGGATGTTATGCTCCTTTGGAAGCTCGTGAAGCTAAACTGCAAGAAAGTAATACTATGTCATCCTCAACTTGATTGATTGATGTCACGTACTGAATTCACATTACTTAAAGGTCGGCATCGCAGCTCTGTCTAAAGAGCTCAACCTTGAAGTGGCCGCCGTTCACATGCGCTGGTCCTGGCTGAACGCCAAATTCGAGGCCTTCCAGAAGAAGGTAAACGAAAAAGAGACTACCGCTGCCGCTGCTTCCTCTGCCGATACTACTATGAAGGATATCGACGACTCCGAGGATACGAAGGAAGCCGAAGAAACCGAAGAAGCTAAAGGTGGTAACAATGACGAGGATGCGGAGTGAACACCTCAACGACTGGATTTCTGTGTCTAAGGGACAGTGAAATGAACCCAAAATCTACCAACTCTTTCTGCATTCCCTTCGGAGTATGGGATATCGCAACACTGCCTGCCAAAGTTGATCTAACTCGCTTAATCTCGTAGTCTATTGTTTCTTGATAGTGTGTGTCACTGTCGATGAAGTTATTGACCATGTAACTAGGTCGGCTTCCACCTCTATCATGAAGTAGAGACTAAAACAATGGCAAAGGAAACATCAAATTCAAGCTTTTACCATACCATATGAAATTGTTCTTTAATCTAGAATTGGGCGAGCGTCTCAATAGATCCAAGGCCATAAGATAGACAGACAAAAATAAGGAAGACCAGGGAGACGATCTAGACCTTTGACGGGGAAACGACAGTCATTCCAGCAAATCTCTCGATATCCCAGCCCAAGAAACCACTGACCAGAAAAATAGAAAGCAGCAAAGGAAAAAAAAAACTTGAACCGTTCTTCTATTGAAACACAAATACAACCACTGAGCTACCGAACCATCTAAGGAAAGTCTGCTCACTTCCTCCCACACACCCAGCCAAGCCCCCGCTCAAACCTCGGACGACATCGGTGATGAAAAGCACAATGTCTCTCATCCACATCCCTATCATGGTCAGGCATGGCCTGAATAGAGGTCTCAGAAGCAGTGTCATCATAAGGAGTATAATAACCAGAGTCATCAGCATGGTACCCATCCATATAGCAACAGCTACAATATTGGACATCAGCCCTGGAAGATGTAGGAATAGGTGGAGATACTGGCTTTGGGGGAGGCGCCTGCTTGTGAGGAGAAGCAGACCGCCTGAAAGTGCGATTCGGCTCTGGTTTGACTCGGGAGCTGGGACGGGACTTCTCACTCGACCGGGGAGAGCGGGTCGGAGTTGGAATTGATCTCGGCACCGGCGAAGGTGCAGGCATCGAAGCTCGGCAGAGCTCCGGGTGGAGTTCGCAATAAGACGCCTTGCGACAGTGATGGCGGTGAACTATCGGGCTGGAGCGTGGTGCTGTCGTGAACGATGCACGGGCGGAGTTGTATCTCTGGCTTGAAATGGTAGGTGGGCTGGGAGGGGGTGCGTGGGCCTCACATTGGCATACCTCCACCTGCGGATGGTGCTCTGGTTCGCGCTTTCCGGTGCGGTGGCCGCTTCGGCGTCTTCTGGATGGTTCGTAGTCTGAAAAATCACTACTGTTCGGTGTGGTGGGACGTGTCTCTTTGGAACGACGCTCGCGCCTTGCTGAGTGACGGCTACCATAGCGTTTTGTGGCTGTTTCAGAGCTAGAGTAATCACTGCTACTTGGCGTGACTGGGCGTGTTTCATGAGAGTGACATTCACATCGATTGTGGCAGGAGCAGGTTACTTTCTCCACCTGTGGAGGGGACCCAGACTCGCGTCTGATACTATGGCACCGTTCACAGTACCTCCTGGCTGCCTCATAACCAGAGGAATCGGTGTTGCTTGGGGATGAGGAGCGTGCCTCGTGGGGGTGAACCTCGCATCTATTACCGCGGGGGCAAGATGGCTGTTCTGAAATGGGAGATGGCGACGGGCATCGACTGTGGACACAAGTTTCCATCTCAGGTCCGTAACGAACCAGCCTGATTCGCCCGCTTCGGGAGTGTCTCTTGTCCATTGGCTCGCCAGCGAAGTACCAGCCGAATTCTGTCTTGTTGGGTTTGGATCGGCCAGTGAATCTGGACCGCCTCATCTTCTTTGATTAAAGGTGATGAGCTGTTGAATACCGCAAGACACGGGAGAGAGAGAAGATGATCTTTGTTGTGCACGAAAGCTTATAGCTCATTGAAAGCCGACTATATTGTCTTGGAGCGAAAGAACTGGAAAGAGGGAATTGCCGGAGGGAGGGATGTCCATTTTATAGAGTCTTGATAACATCTGTGAAGCTCTAAGACTGAGCCCATCATATCAATTTGGGCCAAGACATTCATTGTGTTGTTTTGTGTCTCTGTGTTACTCCTAGAGCGAGCAAATCTCAGAAAGCATTGTCTGGTGTGAAATGAAGCATCAAAGGACAAACAGGGGCAGTAGAGATATACAAAGAGCAACACAATAATCCAGCCCTATTGACAGGCACAACTGATAATGGGATTCTTAATCCAACCGGATTCCAGGCTAAATCTAAAGAAATTTTAAGACTGTTGAATCATTTTAAGACAGAACATGTTTGCCCAGCATTGCAGAGGTTGGGTAAAAAGGGATAGTATTGGATGCATTTCAACCCCCTCTATTGCATTTGGTGGAACATCTAGACTCTCTTTGTATTCTTAGACACAGTATCAAGCCAATCCCTTAACTGTTAACTGTTTGAAAGGTAGCTGAACTTCCAATCAAAATAGAAGCGTGGTTGTTGTGAGGGATACACGTCTCTTCTGTTATTTCCACAGCTCTCTGTTTGCGTCAAGCCACCTAACTGCATACGTATTTGCTTTCTATAGTCATTCTGTATAGGGAAAAAGTGAAAAACGAGGCTCAAAATGCACTCTGGTCATTTGGAAGACTTCCATCATCATGATTTATACAATGTCTCTTTTCTTTGCAACACAGGATTGGGCACAATGGCCTAAGCCAAGGTACAAGGTACATTGGGCAGAGTATGCAGACACAAGTGTTGTGCGTGTATCGGATACCTGCTCTTGGCGGTATGTAATTGTGGTTATATCAATACGCTACACTCACCACTCTTAAATGGCAAATCACGCGATCACCAGAAAACCCATACCGTGTATTTACAACAAGGTACGTGTATTGCCACGGCCACCGCTTAATCATTTTTGCTCCAGGAAACTTCCCAAGCGAAATCGAAACTCGATCTCTCTCTTTCTCGACCTTGTTAGTCTGGCGCTCGCATATCTGCATTACCTCTCTTACAGCTCTCCACTTCTTCGATTGACTAGCTCCTAGCTTTCATCCTTCAACTCTACACCAATTTTCCAACGTGTCTTGCAACTTATCCGTTCGCATCACACATTCTCTTGCAAGCCCGCCACAGGTTTCGCGATCACTATCTCAGAATCGGTTTTTACGTGGGGGATCAACATCCGACCATACAAGCCTCTTTACAACAATGCCTACACCACTTCCATCGAGTTTCGCTTCGGCCGCTGCTGGCAACACCCAGGACCCCAATCGGAGGGGGGACGGTTCGACTAGCGGAGAATGGTATGCAGATACTGTTTCACCTCCCCAAACCCCGTTCATGAGCTGTTATTTAGCAGACTTGGTCCAATATCGTTCCATGCTGTTATGACCGTCAATGTTCTGAGCTCGAGATATCCGATGCTAACCTTCAATGCCCACTAGGTCCCGCAACCGTATGAATGGAGCTACGCAGACCTTCCGCCGTCCTTCTGTTGCTACCACTCCCTCTCACCACCGGGATAGTAGCCAGCCTGCATCCGCCTCGACACTCACGGCCGGCGGCGCGTACATCCCTCCACACCTGAGCTCAAATACTTCTAGCATTGCACGGAATGGGGACGCCCGGTACTCCAAGGATCAACTTCTAGAACTGTATAAATCGCAGCGGGAGGAGGGGACCTTGAGTAAGAACGTGGAGGAATACTTCGTGGCCGACTGGGATCCCCACACTGTGTCCGCTCCGGTGAATGGAGCATGGGGGAAGCGGGATGACCACAAGAACAACTCCGCGGGGCCTGAGGTTTGCTGGGATCACGGCGGCCAGGTCGAACCCCTCGGAATCACGGGTATGACAGAGGACGAAAGAGAGGTTCGTGTTGTGTGCTTTCAGGTCTGAATGAGTGCTCTTACTAACAATGCTTAATAGATGTTCGCCGCTTCAGTCAACTCCCCTCTGAAGCCGCCCCCCACAAACGCCGCGAAGGAAAATGTCATCCCGGGAACTGGAGGTCGCAAATCTTCGATCTCCTATCCTCAGGGCCATATCAATAACTACACCACCACCTCCTCCCCAACCGCCGGTCGCCCGGGTCCCCGCCGCCGGGAAACGGGTGAATCAGTTGGAAACCCCATGTCTCCTACCGGCTCCAACTCCAGATTTTTCCGCGATGAGGCCAATACTTCTACTCCTCCTCCGGCCCTGTTGCGTCGCAAAACTGATTTCCGAGAACCAAACCCGAAGCCGGATGAGAAGGCCAAGGATGGCAGGGAGGATCCTGCCTCTCCCTTTGGCTCTCTGAAGCGCAGCTCCACCAACCCCATCAATACGGGGGTTAGTGGACCGAACTCCCCCTGGGGCTCGGCCTCGCATAATGCTAATTTCTCTCCGATGGGTGCCTTTGGAGCTTTCTCCCTTGGTTCCGGCTCAGGCTCTGGCACTCCCACGACCGAAAAGAAACCGGGATACGGAAGTCTCCGCGGAGAGAGTAGATTCAAGGGTTTGCTATCCAAGGATAGCTCTGAGGATATTGCCGGCTCCGCCAAGGAAAAGCCCATGGGCAACCTTGAACGTCTTGCTGAAAACGACAGTGATGGGCGTTCGCAGTCGCCCTGGGGGGATGCCGTCAAGACTCGTGTCAACCGAAGCGAAACTAATCCGTTCGACGAGCCTCGCAGTGGCAGCGCTGCTCTTGGCGGGTCTCAGGATGTTGAAGGTCCCCCTCAGTCTGATCTTGGGTTTGGCGCATTCGGCATGACCTCGAGCATCCCTGGATTCCGGGAGTTAATGCAAAGCCAGGAGAACTCGCGGAACCCAACTCCCAGCCTGCTTCAGGGCCACGAGCCAAATAGTCCAACCAACACCAATCCTTACCAGAGCCCGCATGGTGACCGTCATGGCGAACGTACGGAACCCGAAGATGTTGACACTGACGGATCGGATATCCAGCCGGCCCAGCATCCCGGAATCAGCGGACTTCGGGATCCCTCTAACCCCTTCGGCTCGATGAGACGGGTTGGCTCAGGAATCGATCTTCCATCTGTGGACCGCAGCCAGAACTCCAGCGTCAATGCCAATCGCACTTTCTCTGGTCTGGGTGGTCTGGGTGGTCTGTCTTCCCTGGGCGGAGCCTCGACTTGGTCATCTGGTGCTGCTGTCGGAACGCCCACTCGTGAGCGTTCTGCGTTTGTTGGTGGTTTTGGTGACCCTATCTTCGGCTCTATGGGCGATCTTCAGTCTCCTAGCTTGTCAACCCTCGGCGGAGGCGGCCTATTTAGCCCCCACGCTGGTATGACTGGCACTGGAAGCATCGGCCGATCAAGCAAACTCGGTGCCCTCTTCTCTTCCATGCAAGACGAGCAAGGAAGGCCCGACTCTGTGGGCCTAGATGGACTCGACCCTTCGCAAGGCGACAAGGCGGGTCAGGCAAGCCACCCAGGCTCAACCCCTGCTTCGCAAACACCCGTCTCGGCCGTTGGCTCTATTCCCAACCTGGCTGGTCATGATATTCCTCCCAGCCAAACTCCTGGCGCAGGAATCCCTGCTTCTCAGCAGCGTACCATGGTTATGCCGGATAGGATGCGTTGGATCTACCGGGATCCGCAAGGCAA
The DNA here is from genome assembly GCF_000769745.1 of Penicillium expansum. Lineage (NCBI taxonomy): Eukaryota > Fungi > Ascomycota > Eurotiomycetes > Eurotiales > Aspergillaceae > Penicillium > Penicillium expansum. Next base: position 528,421 of record NW_015971264.1, read on the forward strand.
TATCCAGGGCCCGTGGACTGGGCTTGAGATGCATGATTGGTTCAAGGCGGGCTTCTTCAGCCCGGACTTGCAAATCAAGAAGCTTGAGGATACCGAATTCGAGCCGTTAGCTCAGCTAGTGAGACGCATTGGGAACTCACGCGAGCCGTTCCTTGTGCCACAGATTGGCCTTCCTCATGGCCCAGAACCGACCGTTGCCCAGTGGACTAACACGACCGCTGGATCTGCTCAGCCTCCCTTCCCGGGTAGTTTCCCAAGCTTCGGCACTACCTTGACAGCCGAGCAGCAGAATGCGCTTGAACGACGGAAGCAAGAAGAACAGTACCTGATGGCCCGACAGAAGGAGCACTTGGCTCAGCAGCAGGCCATCATGAAGCAGATGGCTCCTCCTGGTGCCCCCTCGTCTTCCATGAACCCTCCGCTGCAGCACCAGTCTAGCGCGCACAGTCTCCAAAGCCAGCCTAGCTTCTCAAGCATCACTTCACCCGTTGGCTACCAGCCATCCCCGATCCAGGCTCCCATGCAGCAGCAGTCCCAAGGTCTCCCTGGATTCTTTGATGGCGTTGCACCGAGACAGGGTGGTTTGAACGTGGGACCTGGAATGCTGGGAACAGATTTTGGCAGCCAGGACCAACTCCCCGCTCTACTTGATCGCCTGAACGTCAGCCGCCAGGATCCATTTGCCTTTGGCAGTGCTGGTTCGTTCTCTGGCCGCCAGCCCGATAACTTCCTGCAGTCCCAGCAGGTGTCTCAAATGCTCCAGGATCGTGCTCAACTCCAGCAAGAGCAGGAAGACTTTGACAAGGCTCATGAAGATGATCCATTTGATCAGCACGCTCGTGAGGAGCGTCTTCGCCAGTTCCATGCCCTTCGGGCCCAGGAAGGCGAGATGGGAATGCGCACCGCCGAAGGCCTGCCTACCCACCCTGCCGCTGCATCTCAGCAACTCGAAGCAGAGGTTGCGGCCGAGATGGAGGAGGCAGCTCAGCAGTTGACCGACTCTGTTACCGGTGCTGAGCCTCTTACTCTTTCCCAGCAAGTTCACAAGGCTGCTTCTGCTCAACGCCAGCAGCAGGAACATGACCACAGCCATGGCCCTCCCGAATCGGTCTGGGGAAACAAGGTTGACCACGCCATGCCCCAACCTTTCCCTCCTCCACCCTCCGCGTCGCCTCTCCCTGCACCTACCGCCCAGCGTAACCGCCAGAACGTCGCCGAGTCTTTGGCCACTGGGTCCCGCTCCCAGACTCAGACTCCCGTTGACGCTGCGCCTACCTCTGTCGCACCATGGGCCAAGGAGGCAAATGACTTGCCCAAGGGTCCTTCTCTTAAGGAGATCCAGGAAGCTGAGGCTCGTACTGCCGCCCAACGCGAGGAAGTCGCCGCTGCGGCACGCCGCGCCCAATTCCTTGCAGAGCAAGAGCGTCTCAGCCAAGCGCAGGCACAGGCTGCCCCTGGCCTCCCCTCGTCGGCCAACTGGGCTAGCGCTGGATCTCCGGCCACCCCTGCCTCGGCCGGCTCCCCTTGGGCCACCAAGACCCAGCCCGCACCCACCGCCACTACCGCCAAGAAGACTCTGGCTCAGATCCAAAAGGAGGAGGAGGCCCGCAAGAACCGCGCGGCTGCTGCTGCCGCGGCTGCCATGGCTGCGACCCCAAGCCCTCCCGTTCCCTCCTCTGTCGGCAAGCGTTACGCTGATCTTGCTAGCAAGGGCCCTGCTCCCGTCGCCGCCGCTGGCCAGGGCTCCAGTGCCTGGACCACTGTCGGTGCTAGCGGCAAGGTCAAGGGTGTTTTGCCAACTGCGCCGGCCCTCGGACCCCGCACAGCCAGCGGAACCGTACCAATTTCGCCTCTGATCGCTAAGCCCCGCCCTGTGACCACTACCCGTACCGCGACAAGCGGCAGCACCCCCCAGTCCAACCCCAACCAGGCCGTTGAGGAGTTCACCAAGTGGGCTACTCTGGCTTTGAGCAAGGGGTTGAACAGCACCATCAATGGTGAGTTTCGATCTCTTTATTCAATCCCCGCTGCCTCCATACTAACATCTCATCTCTAGTTGACGATTTCGTTCAGCAATTGCTCTTCCTGCCTGCCGAGGCTGAGATCATCTCCGACTCCGTCTACGCCAACTCCCAGACTCTGGATGGCCGCCGCTTCTCGGAGGAATTCATCCGCCGCCGCAAGCTTGCCGATAAGGGCATTGTTGACCCTGTCTCGCCCAGTGCTTTCGGCGAGCAGAAGAACGGCGGTGGCTGGAGCGAGGTTGCCAAGAAGGGCTCCGCTGCTACCGTTGCGGCTGCTGCTCAGCGCGAGGAAGAGGCTGCCAGCTCTGCGTTTAAGGTTGTCGCACCCCGCAAGAAGGGCAAGCGCTAAAGGTGTGCATGAGCTTTTCTCTCCGGGGTGCTTTTTTATGCTAGCTTTTCTGGCTAGCTGAGTCGGATCTGTTGTTTCTATTTATGTGAGATGCGTGTCCATGTTCGTTGCGTGTCTTCGCCGTGTCTGTGTATCAGCATCATAATTTAGCAGCATTGATATCGGTTCTGCACTGCTTGTTTTTCGGGCGTACGTAGAGTTACCTGTATTGTACCAATACCCGTAGATCTTGCAAGCATATATATGAAGCCATGGACTTTACAAGTTGAGGTTACCTTCCAATATCCATCCTCTTCCCCTATTTTGAAGTATAGTCAATCCGGACGATATCGATATTTTTCGAATTCTGAGCCAACCACACCCCTGCAGTTTTTCAAGTTCCGGTTCTAACCATCTATGGATGAACAAAGCCCCGCGCTAGTGGCTTCGTTTTTCAATTCGTACCATTCGAAAGATCCGATTAGATCCCCCTGTAATCACATCGCACATTACCTTTTGCCTCTATGATCCCGTTACTCAGATTACCCAACGAGCTGTTACTCCTGATAAGCACGAAATTGGAATCCGAGGAGGATCTCTCACACCTACTACAGGCGAACCGTCGTCTATACGACCTTCTTCTTCCCCGTCTCTATCAACAAAATGTGAAGCTCTGGAAAAGCGAGGGCTTGGCTAATTGTGCCGCGACTGGGAATGAAAGAGGTGTACGGCATTTTCTCTACTGGGGGGCCTACGTGGATGTCCAAGTTCTGTCCACGATTCGAAAGAAAACGGATCGCTTCATTCCACCCATGTCTCTACATACTATGTTCTCTGGTAGGCGACCTACGAGTCAAGCCAGGAATCCGTTTATGGTTCCGCCTAGAGCTCTACTCAAGGTCGAAAGCCAGACACCCCTGAGCATAGCCGCGCATGCTGGACATGATGATATAGTAAGGCTGCTTCTAGAGCATGGTGCTCAGTTGAACGACTGCGTGGGAAAAGAAATATGGACCGGACCAAACAATCCCGCGGTCGGGGCTCTTCTCGCGGGCCACGAGAGTGTCTTCAGGATCCTTCTTGAATGGGGGGCTCAGAAAGAAGGGCCTAATCTGTTGTACGGAGGGTTGATCAACTGTGCAGTAGCTTCCGGTCAAATGCCGATGCTGAAGCTTCTCATCGAATTTGGGGTCGATACCAACGCCGAAGTTAACGGAATGTGTCCATTGCTTTGGGCTGTGCGCAGAAAGCCAAACTATGCATCCATGGTGGAGGTGCTTCTCGATAATGGAGCGAACGTTGCCTTGGTTGATAATGATAGAGCGAAATTGCTATTTGAAGCAATTAGCCGTGGAACCGTCGACACAGTCCGTTTGCTTCTAAAACATGGAGCAAACTGTCACGAGAGCGTGCTCCACGGGGCTATAAGAGAATCTACTCTCGAGACCGTCCGCCTGCTTCTAGATCACGGAGCTCATGTTAATTTCGAGTCCATCACGCACGCTGTGATCTCCCGGAATTGCGACATACTGGAGCTGCTTATTGACTATGGATTTGATTTAAATTCAAGGGGTTATAAAGGTTACACTATTTTGCACTACGCCATTCGCTGCAGTGGAATGCCTTCCCATATGCCCTCAGATGGGGTGATATCCGGCTACTTGGTTCAACCGGTTTTCAAGTGTCCAACGGGACCTGATCCACCGCATGTTTCAGCGTATTGCCGACGCAGAAGAGGGGATCACAGCACCGCGGAAGATATCGTGAGGTGTCTTATCCGACGTGGTGCGGATGTGAATGCTATGAATGGGATGAGGGAAACGCCGCTTTACCTTGCTTGGAAATATGCTTCCCCTGCTGTGCAGCATTTACTGTTGGAACATGGAGCTGATTGGACTGCTATGTTGACGATATACTGAGAATGGAAACTGGCAATGTTCTATGTCAATTCTGGGCATTTGAGGAAGACCCTTGAATAAGGATCTGACTGGGAATCAGACTGGACAGCTCAGAGAAGTCTGTTAGTTCTAGCCCTACAGGCACGAATCAACACCAGTGCAGTGTTGTCTGTGACCTTTTAGCTTATTTGTCTACGAGTTAGGATTGCCTCTAGCCCATATCTCTTCCAATCTCGTTATTTGATGTATTTTAGACCAGATCATTATCCGAATAGTTGAACTATCAATGATCAATAGCCATGCTTGTAGGGTTATTATTATCTTCAGTCAAAAAAAAAAACTATGTATATTCGCTTCACCGTCTGGCTTCCCAATTTGGCAAAAAAGATATGCAACGACGGCTGCATGATTCGAACATGCGCCCGCGAACGGAATTGATTTCTAGCTGTTTGGATTGTTAGTGAATGTTTTGTGGAACTGTTTTATGAAGAGAAACGTACTCAATCGCCTTAGACCACTCGGCCAAACCGCCGTATCAGATGACAATGAAGGCCAGAATGTGCATGACAAACGGGAGGATAATTTGACGAAGCCGGAAGGCGGTATCGGAGTCTATATAAAAAGCTTCTCCAGGACAACCATCATCATCCTCTCATGAGGTATTGTTATACATTTTCTTAGAGCTTTTGGTACAATACCTTTACCCTAAATCTGCCTACCATTACATATAGAACTTGTTACTCTTTGATTTCTATAAGGTGAACTACTTGTAATTATCCTGATCTACTTACATGTAGGAAGCATAAAACAATCTTGGAGCTAGCAAGTTAAGAACTACATTAAATCTTTTTACTTTTTGATCTTGTCTGAACTTTCAAATTCAATTCCCAGAGGAATAAGATAGATTACTAAAACAAGAACTCCATCACTATCAAAGGGTATCGCACCTAAACACCATCACAAACTATGATAACATTCAAAACATCCAAAACATTAAGAGATATTCAATCCAATAGTCTCAGATGCTCTCGAGGTGATCATTAAAAAACATACAATTCAGACTCCAATATTCACATTTGAGTGTGTCTTCATTTCTCCACCGCGACGGTGGTGCATAAGATCAACGATAGCGAAATAGGTGGTGACTGCAAAAAGCAACCTATATACCGCACAGATCATAGTTAGCTCTCTGACAATGTATACTGCCGTAAAAACAACACCAAAAGATAGGGATTCTCACCATTCAAAAGCCCCAAATACCGTTGCTGCCTGGAGCGAGCTGCATGCACTGCCATGACACCACCTTGGCGGAGGCAACATCGCCCCCATAGCGATAAACCCAGCAAACCAGAAGATCATGGTAATCACTTCAACGGCAGGAATTACATAGTGGTGTGCAAGGCGAGGGAACCATATTGGTGCAATGGTGAGGTAGGGCACTGCTACAAAGGCAGTCCAACAACCAAGGAAGAGAAGGAAGTTGACGGTATCCGAGTATGACCATTCATAGTAGAATGTTGAAACCACTAGGGACTTGTTAGTTTTTTTTATTGATGGGATTTTGTACTGGAGCGACGGACCATATCCTGTTAAGCCAATCACGATCACGCCAAAGAGTGCTTGCACAACTCGGACGGGGTATATCCACGGAAAGGCCATGTTCGATAGGATGTAGATGTTGATGTAGGTAAAATGTAAATGTAATTGTGAATATGAATGGAAAGCTCGTAAATTTATCTGCAAGATTGTTAGAAAAGCAGAAAAGGCATTGTAAAAAGCAAGGTATGGCAAGGTATAAGAAGGTGCATTGGGCACCGTCGCGCCAGCGTCATAAAGATTGGCAGACTTGGCGGGTTTGATAGGGCTGACGTAGGGGCTTGTTTCTACCTTTTGAATCCTTTTCTTTGATTATTGCCGTGTTTCGTTTTTTGGATTTAATTTCTATACTCTTTAACCTCTTTGATGTCTTTGAATTACTGCCTAAACACTGCCCTTGTCTTTATTTATACATGTTTTGCTCTTTCTTTGCTGCCTACTACGTATACAACAGAGTGGAAAAAAAGTATTCAGCGCTAGTCTCGTATATTCTTGGCTAAATCATGCACAAGCCATATGACGCCAGACTGCCGATCACTGTGGAACTTGACTAGAGTTGTACAATTTATGTTGTAGTTATGATATATAGAACATGTTTTTTTTTATTTGATTTCACTTGCCTATTTTATTATTCTATGAAGAGTGATGAATAGTAATGCTAGCTTAATCCTTACTCCCCAGAGTGTTATATAGAGACAAAGACAAAGACACTCTGTTTCTCGCCCCTAGAACATCGATTCATTTCCATTGTGGCTGTGTGAGATGCAAAGGCTGAGCTTATGCAGGTCTGTCCTCATACCTAGGCAACCTCCGTGGCCAAGGTAGGCGGCTGGCTATGTATCTATAACCGAAGACCTCGGGAGACTCAAGGAGTAAACATTGCTACATATCACGTCCAACATGTTTCTAAAGAATAAACTCGCAAAACGAGCATGTAGGTGTCATTTGTATCAATTCGTCGCTCATGCGCCTGTACAGATTTATGCAACCCCAATTACTTCCCAGCCTCCATGATATGAGCATAGCAAATCAATAATCAATAATCACGGAAAACAGCAACCATGTCATCTAATCGAGATACCTCCGCCAGCAACAAGGCTTCCTTGGCCTTCCAGTTGCGAAGATGTTCTAATTCGGCCTCCGAGAGGAATTCTTCCTCGTGGCCCTTGACGTCAGTTCGTTCTGTCTTCTCGAGGAAATCTCTCTCGCGGCTACGTTCAAATTTGATGCGTTGCAGGCATCGTGACATGGCTTTGTATGTATCCTCCAGAATACTGCTGCACACGCGATCCGGATCGTAGTACCACAGGTAGATTGTCTTGGAAGGCTGGCGCTGCGCGTCACGGGGCACTTCCTGCAAGTCTACAAACCCTCCGGTTTGCATGCTAGCAAGCGTCTGGCGTAGGTCTTTGAAGGGTAAGAGACTGATTTCCTGGAGTCGCTTCTCGTCCAGCTTGCCCTTGGAATGCAGAACGCGAACCACCCGCAGTGCCACATCTCCGTACCGCGATTCAATCATGCGCTCCAGTTCTAAATGACGAAGCTTGCGGGACAGCCCTCGGAATGCAACTCGCCACGTAGGGAGACCGGAGATGACATGTTTTGTGGTAAGGTTCAAGGGAGGTTGTGAGAGAATGCTAAGGTGCTGGTCGATCTCATAGGCGCGGTTCTTCCCGCTCGAGTCGTCTTCATGCTCGTCACCATTCACGCCATTTGTATCATCTTCCAACGGTCGCTTGCCGCGTCGGTTTAACACCGTTGAGGGCTCCATCGGGCCAATACATCCTGCAAGATCCAGATGCGGGTCAACGTCTTCAACTATCGAGCTCAGTTGGATTGGAGCAGAGTATTGTTCGCCTTCTTCTCCTTCGCGGGGGATCTCATAAGAGTCTCGGCAGCGGGCTGTTTGGTATTCAATGCGCCTAAGCAGACATTCATAAATCTCCACTGAGGCGGAAGGTGCGTCTTGCTCAGCAAGCTCAAGGAACCGCGTGTTTCGAAGCGCCACGTCGAGTTTCTCATAGTTCACCCGAACGATAAGGTTAGACTACGGTAAATATTAGTGGTTGTTTCGAAGCCGCATTGAAAAACAAAAAAAAAAAGGGACGAGCTTACGTCCATTGGGATTGAATCAAGGCCATCTTCATCTTCGGACCAATCATTTTCCTCTTCCTCCTCGTCCTCTACATGGTCCCCGTTGACACCGTTGGTACCATTCGACGCCTGCTTATTCGACTCCGAGTTGCCGTGATCGCGTTTTCTTTTGGCGCCTTGAGGGAGGCCGTTGTATATTAGGCCCCGGCTCAGGTCTCCTTCAGTTCTCTCCTTGACCATTTCCTTCGCCTTCTCCTCAATCTCTGACGCTTGCTGTTTGCCCTTCATTAGTTTGACATCTGGCCTTGATCCGATGATTCGGGAAGCATCTAGCCAGTTATCGTTTGGGCTTTGGAAGTGTGCCTCTCGAAGGCGATGGATGTATCCGTGGGAGGCAAGACTCTTCAAGGTGGGGTGCAGGCGCACCGGTTTCTCGCTCACAACATGATCGCCGTTAGGTGCAGCGGAATCCTCTGCGTTTTCCCCATCTTCCTCGGGCTTAACTTCATCATGGTTGATCCCATTCGGAACGCGCTGCCTCTTGGATTGAAGCTCGGGAAGCGTTTCGAGGTGGGCGATCGAGGAGTGACCAAGCATCATGATTGCTTCCAACACCTGGGCAGCATATTCCCCAAGTCGACTTTCCACAAGCTGTAGAATCTTTCCCGATCGCACAAGGGAGTATGCGGCCTGTGGATTAGCTTCGTAGTAGGTATTGCCGTCATCGAGGGAAGTGAAGTGATAGATCAAGTGGTGCTGGATCATGGCGGAAAGGCCATGGTGCAATTGGCGATCTGTCAAGCGAGCATAGAATTTTAACCGAGGGAGAGTCAGTCTTTCGTAACGTTGAAGGACAGTGAAGATGCGCTGCGAAAAGTTGACTAGTCAGTCCGGTTCCTTCCCCGCTGTCGCAAGTAACTATGACAGCCCGAGAGTCTGCGTAAGATGACTCACAGCAAAGAGCTCTCCAAAATTGTCTTCGATCAAGAGCATACAGAGCTCGGCAGAGCACTAGGTTCATGTCAGTAAGTAGAGCTTTCTTGAGGTTAGCGGGACAGTCGCATACCTGGGACATCATGGTGGGCTAAAGATATGAGAATATTCACCACCAAACCTCGAGAGGGGGCACTTTAAGGTCACCGAATGTTCATTAAGATTTCCAAGCTAGCAGAGATCTGCAAGTCCAATCCAAAAATCCAATGCGCGATGAGATGCAGGTCCTCGGTTCTTTTGTTCTTTTTTTGCTTATCGGTATATTCACGTGACAGGACCAATCAGGTGATCCAAATGCCTCATTTGGAGGAAACGTGTTCGGGCAGAGCAGAGAGACAATGGGAACAATCGTGAGATATTGAGGTATTGAGAGATTCAACACCCCAATTGGAATAGAGGGTATATAGATTATTTTAAAATACTTCAATAAGAAACTATAACAATTATACAAATCCCAATAGAATACTATACTTCTATATACTCGCAACAAAAGTAACTCCGGTTCCGTCCGCGCTTTTGATTACTTGACCGCTGATTGGCTGGAGTGACGAGTCGGGATCTTGAAGCTTTTCGTGACCTCCCAAACTGCCTCTTCCCTCTTGCTCTCTCCGCATCCCACCTCCTTCCCCGCCTCATTTGCGCCTCTTTACAAACCCAATTCGGGTTTATATCTCTTCTTCTTCTCTCACATCTTTTCGGCACAGGCGACGATGCTGTCGCGGTCTTCCCTCAGCCGAAATGCGCCGCGTGCGTTCGCCGCCGGCCGTCGGTCCATGGCCTCCGCTGTCAACCCGGCCTTCCAGTACGATGTTTCCGAAGCTTCCGGCGTAAAGGTCGCCAGCCGTGAAGTTGAGGGCCCTACTGGCACCCTCGCCCTGGTTGCGAAGGCTGGTTCCCGTTACCAGCCCTTCCCTGGTTTCTCCGATGCTCTCGACCGTTTCGCTTTCAAGGTTGGTCCCATGGCATCAATTGATTCATCTCAGGTATATTTAATGATACTAATCAATCAATTCCTCAACAGACTACCCTCAAGCGGTCTGCACTGCGGATCACCCGGGAGACTGAGCTGCTGGGCGGTGAAATCTCGTCGACACACTCCCGCGAAAACATTGTCCTCCGTACCAAGTTCCTCTCCAAGGATCTTCCCTACTTCACAGAGTTGCTTGCCGAGGTTGCTACCCAGACCAAGTTCGCAGGTGAGTCGGTCCCTTTTGATGAATGGTGGTTGGTGAAGCGCAATCATATGAGCATCCTTTGCTGACTCAAACCCCCTCGATGATATCAGACCACGAATTGAACGAGGTCGTCAGCAAGCTCCTCAAGTACAAGCAGCAGGCCGTTCACTCTAACCCGGAGACCGTTGCTGTCGATGCCGCCCACGGTGTTGCTTTCCACCGCGGCCTGGGCGCCTCCATCACCCCCTCCCAGTCTTCCCCTTACGAGAAGTACGTCTCCGGCGATGCCCTGGCTGAGTTCGCTCAGAGCGCCTACTCCAAGTCCAACATTGCTCTTGTCGCCAGCGGTCCCAACTCCGCTGAGGTCTCCAAGTGGGTTGGCCAGTTCTTCAAGGACACCCCCACCGTCAACGCCTCCAGCCAATACAACGTTCTGCCCTCCGTCGCCTCCAAGTACTACGGTGGTGAGCAGCGCATTGCCTCCAAGATCGGCAACGCTGTTGTGATCGCCTTCCCCGGTTCCAGCGCTTTCGGCACCGCAGGCTACAAGGCCGAGGCTTCCGTTCTCGCTGCTCTTCTGGGCGGCGAGTCCACTATCAAGTGGACCCCCGGCTTCTCCCTTCTGTCCCAGGCCACCAAGGGCTTCAGCCAGCTCCGCGTTTCCACCCAGAACAACGCCTACTCCGATGCTGGTCTCTTCACCGTTACCCTGTCCGGCCAGGCCGACCAGGTCGGTGCCGCCAGCAAGAACGTCGTCGACGCCCTCAAGAAGGCCGCCGCTGGTGAGGTCGCCTCCGAGGACATCAAGAAGGCTATTGCCCTCGCCAAGTTCCGCGCTCTGGAGTCCGTCCAGACCCTCGAGACCGGTCTTGAGGCTACCGGCTCCGGCCTCGTCCACGGCAACAAGCCCTACCAGATCAACGAGATTGCTCAGGCTCTCGAGAAGGTCTCCGAGCAGCAGGTCAAGGAGGTATGTTATTCCTCTCTCCCAATTTCTGATGTCATCATTCTAATAGTTACTCATAGGTCGCCAACACTTTCCTGACTGGCAAGGCCACCCTCGTCAGCGTGGGTGATATTCACCAGCTCCCCTTCGCCGAGGACCTCGGTCTGACCGTTTAAAATCCCTGTATACATTACACCGTAGAGAGGGAAGAGTCTGTTCCCTTCATTTTGGATTTGATGTGACCACTTGTGCCTAGATTCATTGCCGATATCTCCTTTGTTCTTTTAAGGGTGTAGTTGACTGTAATACAATTGTACCTTATCCTTTATCTCCACCTTCTTTGGTAGACCTATGGATTTCCTTGCCTCGTGCTGATTATGATCCTTGAGCGAGGTATGATTTCATGGTCAGGATCGATCATTACTTGCATGCTCCGTGTATCTATCCCCTTTCGTTAGTTTCCCTACGCTTCCACTTTGAATGGCAAAACACCTGTCTTTTGACCTTATTACACCGTATAATTAGATGAAGGTCTAGTTTGTTATATATATTCATTCAACCACACTATTAGCATATCGTTTTTTGTTCGTAGTTTTCTCTCATGTAGAAAAGTGCATCTGCCCACCGAATGATCGAGGCTGAGATATCGATGTTTTTGCTTACGCCTAGAACATTCATACTATGCAATAATATCATAAGCAATATTCTACGCATACGTGAATATCCTATCATCGCCTATAAAAAGAAGCTAGGGATGCAACTCTTGGAGTTCGGCAGGTATTGATTTGATATAGATAGTTTGTTAGGCTACATCCGATAACATACTTCACTTATACTAAGGTATATGAAAAAAAATCGAACAACCACAGCCCTTCAGCTTTCAACAACCCCATTATTATAGTTCAGTACAAAAAATACAAAAAGATATGATAAGAGTGGGATTTGAACCCACGCCCCTTTCGAGACACGGAGACAGTTGTATACCATCGGGATCAGGTGGACCTGAACCGTGCGCCTTAGACCAACTCGGCCATCTTACCAATTGGATGGAATGTGGATAAGAATATGAGTATATCAAAGGCTAAAAGGTAGATATACAACTTGTACACAGTGGGAAAAGACTAGTCACTGGTTATATATAGAAACGCCTCTACACCTGTTATGCTTTTTACTGCCTTCACATATATCTAAGAAATACATAAGAAGAACATCGGCATAATATCATTTCGGGCCAATTACCTCGGCTCGGCGACTAAAGTCCTACGCCGTGGCTAGCCGACTATTATTCTTCTGACACCAAGGCTAATGCGAGAGTTTTTTTTCTTCTCCTTGCCCTTTTTTTTTAAGAAAAAAAAGGTAAATATTGACATTCCTGGATATACTTTTGTCCAGTTTCAATGTCTAACTGTTGGTTAGCTGCTATAGTATAAGGGAATGGCTGGAATAAGTTCGAGGATAAAAGGACTGCAAAGGAAAGGCAACATAAATCAGATATAATAAAAATAAAATTTAACATTTTCATGCAAAGATCCCTGTCCGACTATGCTACGTAGCCTAGAACCGTAAAGAGAATTGTCTCAGAGTCGTAAGACACCACAAGACGCCGAAGATGAGAGAAGTGATCTCCAGAGAATCAAGAACGTAAGAGCGGATAAACCCATCCAGTAGGAACCCTCCCGGCAACAAACTAGAAAACCATAACTCCTAAAGCCCATGTCACATATTCATACCCTCATTATCACACCGGAGTCACCTCATCGACCTACCGTTCAATAGTACCACACCAGTAATCCACCCGCAAATCCGAAAGACTGCGCGTCGGCAAACCCCAAGTACGCGCAAGCCAGAGCGCCAACCCACCAACAACCCCTACACTCCCAACAATCTGCACAAGCATCCAGCTCCGGTGTCCGAGCTCGTCAATCCAGCCAATCACGCCGAGCGGGTCATGCGGAGTGAAAGTCGCAAAACGATATGCCCCGGAACTGGCATGTGAGCGCATGACCTGAAACCCACCAGGGTTCTTTTCACCGATGGAGCCATGTAACCCACAGAAGCCAGGGGTCTGCGAAATAGGTACCAATGAGCCGTCGACAACACACTCGCCTAGACGCTCAGTGAGCCACACAGCGCGCTCGCCGCGAGCCAGCGAGGTATATCGATCGCGCTCGTTTTGCAAGCTGCGCTGCAGGTCTGTCGCCCATTGAGCGAGGTGGACCTGCGCCATACGCTCCTCGTGTCGGGTGTAGTCTGCAATGCGGGCCATGGCATAGCCGGGTGGGGAGCCGGACGAGATGGAGATCCCCGAGACGGAACGCCAGCTGTTAGATGCATATGCGGACCCACTTGCAGCAGGACCCGGCTGCGCATTGGGTAATGGCATTGAGGGGGGGATTGGATAGGAGTCTCTGCATTGCTGAAGGAGTTTCTTTGCCGCAGAATGGCGCATCCAGGCTAGGTTATCGCGATCGAACATCTTATTGACTAAGGCATCTAGCTCGGAGGGCACGAGTGGTTGAACGTAGTCTGGACTCATTAGGGTGCTTGCATCCATTGTTTCCGTGTCGATTGTTTTCTCGGAGGAGACCGCATATGGGGGCTGAGATTCAAGCCCGTCTAGACCGTTCGGCGGGTCACCGAATAGGAATGGTTTGATTCCGGCCTCGCGAGCTTGTTCGTGGAAGCGGAGTTTCAAGTGGGTAACTTGAGCAGGTGTAAGGGTGTCTGCTTTGGATACTATTGGGACTACATTGCTTAGCTCGCAGAGTTTGCGGATGCATTCCACGTCCGTCGATAGGGTGTCTATTTGGAGAAGGTTAGCAATTGGGGGTTAATTGTGCAGGTTTTCCTCGGAGAAGGAATAGTGAAAGCCTACCATTAGAAATCAAATATAAGATGGCATCCACCTGGGATCCACCATTCCCGGCTAGTAGGTTTTGGAAATCAACGCTAGACCCACTGAGCGCATTGGTCGCACGGAAGAATTGTTGTCTCATATACTGTCCAATGGCGTTGCTTTGACCTGCCGGGCTTAGGTTTGTTGCAGGTGTGTCCACGAAACAAAGGTTCCTCTCTAACACGATTTCCCCGATGCTCTTTCGGCGCTGGAGCACGCGTGAATCTTCCAGATCCGACCACCATGGAGGATAAGGTTTGGTACTCGCATAAATTTCCGTGGTTGTAGTCAAAGTCCCCCGAGATCGGGGCCGGGAAGGTCTGCGACGTCCCGAAGAGGTCACCTGCGGGATGGTGTCGACATGTACGATATCTTCGCATGTCTGAACGATAGACTTGATCAACGAGGTCTTACCAGAACCTAATTTTCAATACAATCAGCTGCTTGTGTAATTTTGTCTAGAACAGTTGAAACCTACCAGGAGAACCAGCCAGAAGAACCTTAAATCGACCCATGGATTTTCCACGCTCGGTGAACGGTCGCCGACTAGGCATTTTGATGCTTGGCATGATAAGTTGGGAGGCCCCACCTGGAGTCAAAAATGGAGACCCATAGGGTATTTCGTCCTCATCTCCAGATCCAAGAGCCTGACTATTGATTTCATCCGTGATAGAAATATCATCGAGTGGTCGAAAAGACTGGTTGGATATAGATTTTGGGCTGCTAGGCAGCGAGGATGGATCATCAGGGATGCCCAACGTAAGCGGGGTTAAAGGCCGAGATACTGCATGAATGGGAGATGCTTGATCAGAGGAATCGATAGTGCCTGAGTTTAGCGGCTTCAATGTTGACCGGTGTTGTGCGAGGTGCGATTCTAAATCGTCGGTTGCTTGCTTCAGGCTGTCTGCGGAGGGATCGCGGGGCAAGGATGTAAATTCTGATTGGGACAGAGAGGCATCTAGGCTTTGTACTCCATACATATTCTCTTTGACATCCTCAGGGCTATCTAACGATAAATTGGAATCATGATCCGCGACATGTGGACTGCGCGATAAGAAGAAGGTCGCAGGGGTGGCAGTGCGGGGATCGAGGGATGGAGATGAGGGATGGTCGGAGGGTTTGCGAGAGAATGGGAGGTCTGGAATAGGTCTCATTATGAAGGCATTTCACATAGGACAGCATAGGAAAGATATTGAACAAGCTTGGAAGTCAACAAAGGTTATGAAGCTCCCTGGTCTAAAGTGATCATGTCACTTGTCATGTCACCAAGGTTATCATGTCATTGCTCAGGTAAGCCAACATCACGAGGTGATAAACCCCTCTTGATCTCTGCCTGAGGTATCCATGCATGTACAAAGTATATGCAGTTGGAGTTGCTTGATTTTTAATTCCAAGGACATTTCGAGTATGAATTACTAGTTATTTTATTGTATGTTAATTTTTTTAATTTGATATAAAATACTCCAGCAAGCTTGTCCGTACTCGTATCTCCACTGTGGGTTAAATAGAAAATTGGGACTTGGGGAAACTAACATACTCCGTAGGTACTCCGTACATATACAACATAGTTACTTAACGGAGTACTCTGTACAAATGTACGTTATATAGTAAGCTAGTACTTTTTTTTCTGAAACAGGGTACGGAGTACTATGTACTTTCTGCATCTATTAGCACACGCGCATCTAGCGCAGAAATAAGACTAAAAAAGGCGCGGGAAAAAAGGCAGAGACCAACGCCCCGTCTTAAGATCTAACTGTAGTGGCAAGGTCTCATTGCCGACCACGGAGTACCGTCTCCGCCCCGAAATGATTCTCCACTTCATCTCTTCTCTTTAGTTTTCTTCGGATTCTCCTTTTCTCCGATCTTCTCTTGTGAATGTTTCGACTTCAACACTTTCTTTCTTGGCTTGATTGGCCTAACCTGATATCTCTCTTATTACACCATGGAACAACCAGCCATGTCGTGGCCGGAG
This sequence comes from Penicillium expansum, assembly GCF_000769745.1. Taxonomy (NCBI): domain Eukaryota; kingdom Fungi; phylum Ascomycota; class Eurotiomycetes; order Eurotiales; family Aspergillaceae; genus Penicillium; species Penicillium expansum. Next base: position 544,343 of record NW_015971264.1, read on the forward strand.
CAGCTACATGAGAATAATCTCATCACTGCGCCTGGTGAGGAAGAATTCTCTAACTTGTTCGAGTTCAACATGCCTTTTCCCGAAATCGAGCACGGACCAGGGAATATGCAACATTCCCATTCTCTACCGACCACCACCGGCCCGGACTCGGATATGGCTCACCTACGATCGCATGCCGTGCAATACTCGGGCCAGATGGAGGGCCTCATGGATTTCAATGATAACACACAGTCGCACACCCACCACGGCCACCCAATGCCTTACTCGACTCCCCATATGACCCCGGGCTTTTGCGCCCAGCAACCATCACCCATGTCACAACCGCCTACGCACCAACATTACATGCAGGGCCACAATATGATCCCTCCCACCCCGAACAGTGTCGAAATGCATGGCAACACCGCTCGATACCCCCAGCGCGTGGACGAAAATCCGGATATGTACGACGGATATTCACGCATCAACGAGGAACAGGTTAGTTCAGACAAAGGTCCCAGATGAGTATGTTGGCTAACGATTCAGGCGCTCTACACTCCTCTTATCTCACCGGCTATGACACCCCTGGAGAACCAATTTCGACTCCCTGAATACACAATTCCCGGCGAATACTTCACTCCTCTCACCTCTCCCGCTCTAGAGGCCCAAAACGCCGAGTCTAGCAGTTACCAGTATCATGCAAGACAGGTATCGGATATGGGCTTCGTTCCCACTACTGCGGAGGTGAACCCTCTCCCCGGGACCTCGGCTCCACCTTCTCCTAGCATCATTCGGAAGCCCAACTCTCGTCACCGGCCATCAACGACCGCTACCCGGCTCAATAACACACGGAAGGTCAAGCAATCACCTATTATTCGGGCGCAGCGCAAACGCAGCACTTTGGCTACCAATTCGGAAGAGTTCTACAATAGCCTCACCCAGGAGATGAACTCCACAAGGCCGCAAAATCAGGATATCCGCTCACTCCAGCTCAGCAGCAATGAGGGATCTGGCCAGGACTCGGTATCCCCCGAACCATTATCAGAACCGATGATGCCCCCTCCCGCTCTTCCCCCCCCTCGGATGTCTCCTGCAATTGCTCCCCATATTAAATCTTCATCGCCCGGCACTGCAGCCACCCCTGCGCTTTTGATGCGCATCCAGCGGAATCAGCATTTGCAAGACCCCGCAGGCCAGTTCCGCGGCCAAGCGCAGCTCGCAGAGCCTCCAGCTGAGTTCCCAGATGATATAATGGAGGATATATCACTTCCAGAGGCGGCCGCTCCTTCGCAGCTGCGTCCAAAACCCAACCGCATCGATACCGCTGTACGGACGCAGTCGATCTCCACGAATGGGACACCTTTCATGGATCCTTTGTCTGCGACGTACGATAAACCTCACAGCGCTTCTCTTGCTCCCAGTCCACGCACAACTGCAATGCCATCTCCCAGTGGGCCGGTTCCTCGAAAGGATTCCAGGACTACGTCCAATCGGAAACGACCCAGTTTGAGTTCCACTCAGGCCAGTCCACAGTTGCGGCCCAAGATTAGTCCCAGCATCCAGCCACTTATGAAAGGCAGTGAGGGTAAGTCTTGATCCGAATTGAATTCCATGACTGTTATACTAACTTGATTTTAGGCATGTCACAAGATGCACTTTACCTTGCATCAAAGTCCAACTACCAACACATTCTCGACGGGACTCTGCCATCGGGTGTGAGCTATCCAGAGGCTCTGGCTGAGAATTTAAGCTCCAAGCGGACGAATCACAAGCTCGCAGAGCAGGGACGCCGGAATCGAATCAACAATGCGCTCAAGGAGATTGAGCTTCTTATTCCGCAGGAGTTTATTGATGCCCGCAACGCTAAAGAAGCTGCAGACTCCGGTGGCAAGGTCAATGAGAAGGAAAAAGAGAAAGAAAAGGCCAACCAGGCCATCAGCAAGGCCACCGCCGTGGAAATGGCCATTGATTACATTAAAGCTTTGAAGACGACCTTGGACGCAACCACTGCCAAGTTGGCCGCCGCCGAGGCCAAGCTATCGGGCGAGCCCTCCAAGGAGAGCTCACCGTCAATGTCCACGGCTCAATCCGAGAAGAGTCCTGATGGTGTTGCTAACTCAGAGACGAAGAGTTCGGCCTGATCAGACATTATAACCTAATATGACCAGATCTTCTACCTGCATAGTGACGCAATCTATGAAACGGTGGAAGATCAGAAAACAGGATACTCCCTATCCGCGGGTGGAGGTTTCGCCAATTGTGTTATGGATCTATGATCTATGTTTTGTTTAATGTGGTTTGATAGCGTCGGTGTTTGAACTACCAGGGTAGCTCATGTTTGCTTGTACTATTTCTACTACTATTTCTACTATTCTATTTCTACTATTCTATTTCTACTATTCTATTTCTACTATTCTATTTCTACTATTCTATTTCTACCTGATAACCTCTGCCAATTCGATTCTATCTTTCTTTTCCGCTGCAGTGCTCAGACCTCGTATTTTGCTCAAGTAAAGCTAAGAATCTGGGGGGGGGGGCTACCTCAATCTACGTGTAACCTTGCGCTGTACCCCTCTAGATTGTCCCCCAGATGTACCGACACCGATGCGACTATGCATTCATTCTAATATATTTGGTACTTCATAACTACCTGGCAAGTGCAATCTTGGAAATAACATACTAGCTGGCGGTTATCAAAAGACATGCTAAAGATATGGGCCTAGAGTAAATACGAGGCATTAAGCCCGAATTGAGTGTCAATGTTGTTTCCAGTTTCATTGTTCAGAATTAACTAGTCACATATATATATTAATTTATGATGAAGGCTTTTTAGTGGTAGACTTGCCAACATCCCCCGTAACAACGGCCTATGTATAAGTCGAGCGAAGCAAAAGTATTTATTACGCACATGTACTGACTGAGTAAAAAGCTTGCGACGTGTACTCGAGGATGGAATTAATAGTCTCCAAAAATATTTCTTCTGAGTTATCACGCTATAGAAGCTCACAAAAGCATATCTCATTCCATCATATCGCCATTCCTTACTCATTATCCCTAACATCGATAATAGTCGACTTGAACTTCCGAGCAGGAATCTTGCGATTGAACAAGATATCACTTTCACGGTAAGAGCGGCCCTTGAGTTCAGGAAGGAAGAAGTACGCCGACACAAAGCAGACACAGGCTGTACCTCCCCATACGTAACCACACTTTCCAGCGAGATTCCATCCACTAGGGTTGAGCATCCGCGAGGCAAGGTAGATCATGGGGATCTCGGCAACGTAGTACGCGGCACGACCCACACCGGTGCTCAAAGCGCGAAGACGGACGGATGAGGTCTCGGCAATGATGGTGTATGAGATGGGTCCGAGAGTGCCGGCAAACACGAACGAGATTATAATTCCCAGAACGGCCTGGGCGTAGTTTGTCGCTTGGTTCTGGTGGATAGAGGCGCAGACGCCGAGGAGCATGAGTAGAGTGATGTTGGTGGCTGTGCCCCAGAGATAGATGGTTCGGCGACCAAATGAGGAGGCTAGTGGCAAAGAGATGATGTTGGCAACCAATTGAAGACACGAGTTGATTAAATTGAGTTGGAATGAACGGTCAGGTCCCATACCGGCCTCTAATTGTGGAGTCAGTCATCCATTGCTGGTTGAAATCTAGTTATAGTGAAGGACGGAAGTTACTCACGCTCGAAAAAGTAGGTTGCCTGGTTGGCAATCAAGTTACCGGCGAAGTTCTGCGACGCATAGATCAAGCAGGTGATGATTGTTCGTCTTAAATCGGTTCCCTTAAGAAGGTCGAGGAGAGTTGGGGAACCACCCATTTGAGCTTCGATCTCAACGGTTCGCTCTATCATGGCGAGTTTCTGCTGAGCTTGCTCGTGCGAGTCGCTACCAAGACGCTTGATGGAACGAAGGGCTTCTTCTTTGCGTCCGCGGCGAATCAGCCACCAAGGCGACTCGGGGGCGAAGAAGAGGAGGACCAAGAGGGGAGTCTAGAAGGAGTCAGCGCCTATAACGAGATTTCAAAGGAGAGGACTCACAGGGAAGATCCACTGCAAGGCAAGAGGCACTCGCCAAGCCCACTCATCGTTGCGGTTATTGTAGCCATAGGTTGCGGCGGCGACAATGATTGAACCGATGGACCAACTCATTTGTAGAGTAGCCGTGCAGGCACCTCTCAGGGACAGAGGTACAATCTCACTGGCATAGGCGGGGGAGTTTGCAATGAAGAATCCCCAAGGGACACCTTCTAAGGCTTGGCCCACCACAAGGAGGGTGAGTGAGTTGGCCTAAGTGGAGTTAGAGAATAAGCTCAGCAATTGGGGGATCACGGCTTACAAAGAAGGACACAAAAATCGTGGCATTCATCAACAGCAAAGCGAAGATTGTCGTAAGCCGATACCCTAGCCGGTTGGTTATTGGCCCTGCTAGGAAGACTCCGACGAAAGCACCACATTGGCCAGCTTGGAAGAGGGAGGACTGCCATTTGGTTGGAATAGTTTTACCGTGTCCCTCGACGTCGATACCATAGTGGTTTTTGAAAGCGGTAAGCGCGACAAAGTTACCATTCAGGAACATGTCGAACGACTCCATGACCTGGTTTTGGGTATATCAGCTGATATGTTCTCGAGATATCGAGATCTGGGGGGATCTGGAAACCCCGAAATGCGGGGAAGAAATCAAAAACAAATATAAACTCACGATAGTGAAGCACATGGTAAATGCCCATAAACAAGCCCAGGGATGGCTCTTCATGGCCGCCCACGTAGTCATCTCATGTTCACGGTTCTCGCCATCGAAGGCATCGGTCATGAGATCCGATTTGACCAAAACCTCGGATTGCTCAATGGCGGCCTTCTCGCCATGCACCTCATCACTTTTGTCGAGGCCTGACGACATTTTTTTTTCTTGGAAATGATTGCTATTTCCAGGTCCAAAAGAGAATGGAAATCAAAAGTTCAGAAAAAAATGCAAAACAAGGATAAGCTGGGGTCTTATATCCTTTGACCCCATGTGCGCGTTTCTCGAACTGCACAGTACGTGCGTGATACGTGGATTAATTCTGCCATCTGAGAGCTGGTTAGACAAGTCAGCGATCGGATCAAGCAGGGGTGTAACCCCGACCCGCCGGGGTTTTACCCATTTCCCGAAAGCGAGCACGTTTGGAGAGACAATTTACCCGAAGCTGGGCAGAGGCGCCGAACCTAATGTGCTGGAGGCTTAGCTGCGACTAGAAAAGGTTAGCCATCGCCGAAGGCATTGGGAATTGGCTGCCCAGAGGATTGGTGGCGTTTGCGAGTAACCGGCTTGGGAGAGAAGGCCGGAGGAAGTTTAAATTACAGGAGTCTGGGGCCACTGTGTGACTCTGGGGATTCCCCCATGAAATTTGGGATGCGGGGCCCCGGACGAGAGAGAGAAATAAAAGAATCAAGTTCATTGAAGTGATTGGTTGGGAAATGTGGTTAGATGGATACAAGGTGACAAAAGAACGCAAGCGTTGTCTCAACTATCCCGCTTATAGACTAACGCTTACAGACTAACGGGAACGCCACTGTCTGGTCGGTTAAATGACTGTTGCATTCCACATATCGGTCAGACCCCATTCTCACCTGATCACTTTTTTGGATGCTACCTCTTTCACTAGTGGGATGAATCGGTATTTGTGGGGTGTTGAGGCGGAAGAGGTCAGAGATCTACATCTCGAAAAGCTTGGATATACTGGGAAAGCCGAGGTACTACACCCCCTTTCATGTCAGACTCGGAGAGAAAAAAAAAACACAGGGATAAACAAGCACATCCGTCTTTGTGGTTCAGTTTTCAAGATTTACTAAAGAACGAAAATTGGGCTGGGTATGGAAGTATCAATGGGATACTCGGAATCAAAAATTCGGCAGTGACTATCAAGTCCCTTCCGTAGCCATAGGCTAAAAGGTGTTGTTCGGTCTATTGCTATGACTGCTTCTTGCTCTCATTTTGGATTTGGCCTAATACGTCACAAGAAGATCATGTTAGAAAACACTCTGGATCCATGAGTGATAGTAGCGTCTCTCATCTCCCGAGAAGTTGCTTACTAACAAAGACTACGGAGTACAGGGATATAATTTCCAGTTGTGGATTTTACCTCTCGTTACCAGCAATGAATTATCTTTGTAGTGATCGCTAAGAGCTATAGAGATGGTAGTTGAGCGCATTTTCATGGATCATGACTATGTTTTTGGTCTTACAACTTCTAACGCTGCCGGTAGAGCTCAAGCCCCACACGTGACCCACTTCGACTGAGTTTACTTTACTTTGAATTTGATTTTCTTTCCCCCTCACTTCTTGGTGTCCCTGAGTTGTAGCTCTTATCCATCGGACTAATGCGGTTCGAATGCGATGATAGCCCTGGCATTTGACAAACCAGATAGATCCCCCAAGCTGAAACTTGGAGTGAGACTGTGGGCCGTGAGAAGTGAATCTTATAATGTGGGGAGTCGCCGGATTTGCCAGCCCTGGAGGACCTGTGGCCCAATCGAGCTTATGTAAACATTCCCTCATTGGGTAGCTTTCATGTCGTTCCTCGGAGATTCGTGATTCAATCCCGCGCAAGTCCACTTTTTTAAAACCCATAGGTGGAGATGTATGGAGTAAGTTTAATAAACTAAAATCTAACATGAAAATGGAAGACGGGATACGCTCAAAGCAAGTTCAACGTTGATAGAAGAGAATATGATCCCGGTCCCCGACCCGTAGCAGACACTACGATAACGTTTGAGTTCTTGGTTTACCTGGGCATGGCGCTAAACATGTATTTGTAGACATCAGGAAGACATCAGAAAGACATCAGAAAGACATCAGAAAGACATCAGAAAGACATCAGAAAGACATCAGAAAGATATCAGAAGAGACATCAAATGAAGAGTAGCTTACTAGATATTGAGAGCATTGCTTGTCATATGTAATTTAGTAGACGGTTCGAGTCCAATTGTGCTTGCTATAAATACCACCTACCTCCTCTTTCCTTTTCATCTTCTCTTATTATTTCCCTTTCCACCCCCCCTCCCCTAAATGAGGGGATCCAAGACCCACGCCTTCGACTCTTCGAGTTCTCTCTTGGCTACCAAATGTGGGAGTAGGGTGGTCTAGATGGTTCCAGGCAGCCCTCTCGCACTTATCCTCACTTTGAGAATTATTGGGAGGTACGCCTGCACAAGGACATGAATCTTGCTGAAGATGAAGAAAATGCATTCAAAGCTGACTGCCAAAACTTAATGTGAGACACCATTGATATGGCTGATGCCGTCTGTGGGACGCCACATGATATCGAAACGCCAGAGATCTACCACTTTTTGCATCCCTCGTTTGTCGGTATAGACGAGGCAGCTATGTGCAAACAGGCCGATTCACATCTTGCATTGGCCTATCTATTCCCCATTTGCTTCGGACGTTTGGTGATAAGCAGCAGCTTGGTCCAAATATCACAGGAACTTCTATGGATAATCCCTTCCAGCGGCAAGTGAGGTTGTCGCTCTTTGACTACATGCTGAGGGCAGGGGTATCAGCTGGGAGGCTCAACACTCAACAGCGACTGACTGATGACATACATGTGTTTATAAAACAAAATTTCTACAGCAGCAAGTTGAAATGCAGCCCACAGATCCTGCTCGTGTTGTTGCTAGAATGGTATGCACTTTCAATCGCCGGGATTACAGGATCAACAAGAACATCCTCTGTTTGAACCATAAACACGACAAAGAAGAGCACTTCGGTGACTCCACTTCCTTTTTCAGCCGTGCCCACATCGTCACCGGTATCAATCTCGTCCGCCAACTTCTTGCAGAGGGAATTGTGCACCCTACAGAAGTTTCCATCATCACAGGATACGAGGCTCAGCACAAAGCCTATCTAGCAGCCGTGACCTACTGTCACGAGCATGATGCGCCGGGAAGCGAGGATTGGTTAAATGTCCATGTGCATAAGATCGACACATACCAGGGCAAGGAGGCAAACATTGCCGCCATAGTTGATCTGGTTCGCATGAGCCAGCTCGGATTCATGCGTGAGCCTCAGCGACTCAACGTGGCGTGTAGCCGCGTTCGGTTTGGCCTGTACATTCTATACAACCAAACAGGTATGAAGAATGCTTTGAATCGCACGCCGGCCTTCTTTGTCAAAGCCATGCTTCAGGACATCAGTGAAAATCAACTGTCCTACCCAGCCCCGGCGACAGATTATGAGTCTGAACTTTGAGCTCTGGGATTTCTATGGATGATTATGAGGATTTCATTCGCTTTGAGGAAATAGGAAACACGGGGAAAAATAGAATAGTTAAAACCAATACAAAAAGTGGTGAAGTCTACACATTGTGTGGATGAGCCCGAAAAAATCCAAAAGATCATTGTAGACCTTAGTATTTAGATGTCTTTAGGTGCCTTTTTAGACGTGTTTTAATGGCTTTTTGGGTGTCTTCTGAGATGTCTTCTGAGATAGTAATATTTTGCTTGGAGGAAAGCTCCATTATCTCCTCTTTCCTCCCTCATCCCCGATCGAACCTCCTCCTTCTCCGTCCATCCTATCTCCTCCTTAGAGCAGGCACGGAAGGAACCCAAGTCTACTAACTTGTCTGTCTCCATCATAAAAACTAGCTTCATCCACCTAATCCACTATTTTAACCTCAGTATATCCGATGGATTCCCCATGGCCTGTCGATTCCGGGAGAGCGCATCCGATCCAATATTCTATTATACAGAATATGCTTTGCTTAAATTCTGAAATCCACCGAGCGTAGACAACAAGTCACTTTACCCTTGAGCCAGTCGGCATCGTCAATGAAGGCAAGACATTCATCACGAGATTCTACTGGCTGTCGAGAAACAAAGAAGGCGATGTTCCGATCGATTCCCCGCCGACTATCAAGCTTTCTCGGTATGATCATATTGATCTGATCCCAGTTGTGAACCTCGATATGTCCGTGCACATCATGCAATCCGGTGATCAAGCCCTTTCTATACCATAGATCCTAAAACTCACCCACTGCCATCATGGGATCTTATGTCAATGCAATGGATTTTACAGGGTTTGTCCATTGAGTAGTGCAGCTGAAGTCATGGATAAAAAAAAAAGCGAGCCGGATTCAGATGACGAACTTGCTCTTGAAATTGACTGAGGAAGACATGGGCATTTCCGACATTGAATTCAGTATCTCCGAACCAACAGAAGCATAAGATGACGTAGAGTACTAATGTGTACTATGTCTTCACTGTCACTATCCCAAGCCCTTTGCTTCACAATTCATTACTGGTCTTAGGAGGGTGTTGTTATTATTATGCAAGAAATCATCACGTTACTAGTGAAAGTTGCTGCATTCTATCCTTCTCTTTCGCACATAGCCAAATACATACTACCATAGAGTATGGAAAGAGGACTTTTCTATATAGAACCAGGGGGATTCATTTATAAAAGCCCCATGCCCTAAGAGTTACCCTAACTAGGCTAGTGCATTCTAGCCCCACTGACTCATCCATCTTAGCTTCCAGGGCTGTAGGTACAACATGCCTTCTTGATACCTGGCCATATAGACCATTGGAGATTGTCCTGTTTAGCAGTCAATATTCTGCTTTTCTCATTGGATACCCCTAAAATGGCCCCCAAAGCACTGCAGAGTGTCATAAAGTGGCTCTATGGGCATTCCGAACCTCGAGTTCTCCTTCTCGGAGAGGCGGCTTCTGGGAAGACTACCTTTCTTTCCCAACTTATCCTTGGTCAGGTAGTCTACACAATTCCAACCATGGGCTACTATCTCACACCATTCGACTATAAATGGCGCACATATATGCTCTGGGATACTGGAAGTACGTCAATTCTCCTTTTTTTAGACAACTTATCTTGTTCTAAACGCATACAGTGGGATGCTTTCGGTACCCAAATTGGTTAGCATACTTTTATACCGCAGATACATCCGTCTTGTTTTTCCACGACTGCACCTGGGGTGAGGAATACACACAACAAAGCCTTGATCTCCTCTCTAGCATTGGTAGAGAAATGCTCCATGTGGGTTATAGAAGTTTATGGGTTATCTTAAACAAGCAAGACTCTCTGTCTGCAGAAGGCGTTGATCATATACGCCGGATATACGACAAAAAGTTGAAGGAAATGTTTGATGATCCGGTCAATTGCAAAGTGATTGATTATTTCGTGAGTGCAAAGACCGGGGAAGGGGTCAAGGAGGTTATGGATGATCTACATGTCTTCATGACTGGCATAAAACAAGGTCACCATCAGCAACGAATACCTAAACACATTGCCCAGAAACAGTCCCAGAAAGAGCAGGTATCAGTGGATCATGACCTCAACGTGCGAATCGAAGAGGAAGGCTCCAGAGATAATATGGACCCTCAACAATTTTGGCATTCGTTTTTGAGTGCTAATTTGACGGAGTGGGATCATCGCAGTCACCTCAAATCAGGCTTCATTGTTACCTTGGAGTCAATCAAGGAAGGAAAGAATGTGTTCGATATGGCGGAAACGTTCCTTGGGCATTTAAAGAGACTGAGAACGATGAAACCCGATCTTTTTCGCAACACAGAACATCGGTAAGAAGCCTTGCTAAATCGAGGATCTTTTTTTAAAGGACTTATGCTCAAATATATCCAAGAACAATGACAATATTCTGGCTCACGCAACTGCAGAATGCTATCTTAAAATACAGACTCCATACCGGAAAAGAAGAATTCCCATCCTGGAATGACTTTCAACAAGTCCTCCTCTATACACCATCACTCATGAACACCGGCCTTTGGAGATTATACTACACCAAAGAACATATGTTCTCTGAAGCAGCACGGGAGTCGTGGTCACTTCCTGACCTGCAACCCCTGCCTGGGATATCAAGTCCACATCATGATTCTCCCTCCGGGCAAGTCAGTAACCCGGACCGGCTCCTCCAATACGCCTTTGCAGTTGTCCAATATACTCTAACTTCGGGCTCTCGTCGCGGCCAAGTTGTCAAGGAAGCACTCGATTCGCTAAAGATAACGACAATGCGCATCAGAACGACAAACTCGTCCGTTCCTCCCTATTCCGAAACACAGGGCTATTTCTGGATTCAAGTAGTTCATGCCGCCATCCAATCACTCAAGGCAACCCCAGGCAGTTCAACAGGCGAAAGGTCAATAATTGACATCCCTGCATCACGCATTAGCTCCGCTACTCTTAATGCGCTTTTCGGACTGAACTCATCTACTTGGAGACACCACTACTCTGAGAAAGTCTGGAATAGCATTTCCGCACGCATGGAATTTGTCCAACCAGACCTCAAACCGATACCAAATATTATCACCATCTCATCCCAATCCCAGGAGCAGGCCGCTCTTTTTAAGCAGATGGAGGTCTCTCTCCTACAGAGAAGTCCTGGGCTGCCAACCCTCGAGTGCCTTTCTTTCCAGGCGATCTGGGTCATTCGAGATGTACAAGCACTGGCCGAATCCTCGATGGTAGATTCTCCCAGTATATCGAGCCATTCGCACTTGCTACTCTATTTGTATAGGAAGCTTATACTGGGATCAGAAAATGGCCTGCCAGGAAAGACTGCATTGGAACAAGCAGAGAAAATGTCGGGTCCTCAGTTGGATTCAGTCACCCACAAGATGTTCTGGATTCAAGTTTTCTTAATTGCTATGGCTCGTGCAGAGGCTTCTAGGGGAATGGCCGACAAGCAGACGTCCCGGGAAAAAGTCACATTTGAAGCATTTATCCGAGGCAATCTCCATCTGGTTCATGAAGATTTGCCAAGCTTATATTACACCCCGGAGATCTGGCAAAGTAAAGAGGCATTTGAGGTAATGATTGCGCCTGACAGGAGGAGGATGGATAGGTTTCTCGAATCAAGGCTTAAGGACAAGCTGGAAGAATTTGTTTTTATCTAGTTCATCTCTTTCTTCAAAGCTGAGACATCTCTCAGTCGAGGCACGCTTGAATTTGAAATGGCCCCGTCAGTGGCGATTCGCCGAACAAGAGTCGAATTCCCAGTCTATGTACGACAGTTACGCCCCTATGGTCCTTGGACAACCTGCTGTGGGGATAGAAAGGAGCCTATGTAAGAAATCCTGAATTACGTCATCCTCCTTTAGAAGCCCATCACGATTCATGAATCTACAAACACGGACAGATCGCCCGGTGAGTTTCCGCTAAAATAACTAGTCTAAAGCTTCGACGAAGAACGGAACTCGAGCCAAGTACCTGCTGTCGCTGAGACTATAAATGGAATACCGGAGAAATTACCAGCCTGTCTCTATGGATACAGTCAGAGCTATATGTTAAAAACAGAAAGCTATGGGTTTACCTGAAAGACCCACGTAAATTGCCATTCCGGATGGGTAAAATATTTGGGAGAAGATTCTTATTTTTCACAGGAAGCGTCCAATGCGCAAAGCAAAGACAATTTTTCCTCGACTCGTGTTATACCAGATGTGTACAGATTACACGGCAGAAAAATAATGACGAGCGATGAATCAAGCAGACTGTACAGGTCACTGAAGAACGGAGATCTATATAGCAGAAGGCACGTGATGGATCTACATACGGATGATCTAAATGTGAACAAATAGCAGAGGATGAAGTTGCCCGGTAGGTTCTTTGAAGAAACTGTGAATTAAAAGAGCCTGTATGAAACCCAATGCCACTAGAGACCGTGCTCTTCGTGCAAGCTAATTAAACCTCCGATTCACAGTGGCTCCTCAGCACTAGCTCTGGATAAAAGTCAGAGGCCCCTTTCGAGTGCATCTGCCATATCGCCCAAAGTGTCAAATTTCCAGTCGTACACATGCTCATCAAGGTTTCCCATAATAGACCCGGGCCTGACAATCCAGCTAGAGCGAATCCCCATCTTTCTCGCTGCATGGTGATCATGAAATTGGCTCTGGGCTGTTTGAAGCACTTGCTTCTTGGTGATTCCGAATTTCTCATGCACCGCACGTAGCATAAATTCAAAGTTGCGGGGATCTGGCTTATAGCTTCCAACTTCCTCGGCAGTAATCACAAGGTCGAAAGGGAAGTCTTCCAAGGAGCCCTCGTTAGACCCCTTGAAAGATTCGATATCGACATTAGACAGACAAACAAGCTTGAAATGCTTCTTCAGTCGCTTAAGAGCATCGATGGTATCGGGAAAAGCAGGCCAGCTTCGTACAGACCTGCCGAATGCAGCGCTTTGCTCCGGGGTTGGCTCGGGAAGTCCAAGACGCTTCGCCATCTGAGGATAAATGGTAGCGACCAAGTCGGCATACTTCATTTTTGGTGTCTTGCTTTGCTGAAGCTTTTCGCATTCATAGTAAGCGTCGAGGATTTGGCTCCGACTTGGATGAACCCCGCTAGCTTCCATCAGAGGCTTAAAGCCATTTAGTGTTCCAGTCTCCCAGTCGATAAGTGTGCCGTACACGTCAAACGAGAGGAGACGATAGTTGGAAAGTGAGGTCATGTTTTCTTTTGTTCTCGTTCGGAAAACAATTGATATTGTGGCCGGAGGCTCAAAGAGGTTATCGGTGGAGCAAAGAGAGTTGATGCCTCGAGATATTCAGGTCTGTCAAAATGCTGTCCTTGAGATGATGAGCGGAGATGGGATGATCTATATTTATGTGCCTGTTGAGAGACTGAGGGGCTTGGGGCAACTTTGCGACGATAATGGGGCCTCTGCACTTCTCTTCCCCATTTTCCCCGGCTTCCTTTCCACCGGTAAATTGACAAGGCGCATCGGATCGGAGACCCATTTCCTTTACCCCAGGAAGCACTGGTATCCTACAACGCTTGCCATTGCTTTGTAAATATTTTACCATGAGCACCACCTGGCCTTGGGACAGGCAAACATCCGGGCCGGCACAGCCACTCATCCGGATCATGGGGCCGCTACTCATCCGGCTAGTGGGCAATTATCCGGTGGATCAGCGAGCTGTGCGCCAAGCAAGTACTTTACTGTTGCCAGATTGGAAATAGATTCCGGGAAGCACTCGGCTAGGTCCAGCGCAACATCCGTGCCATAGTCCCGGCGCCGGGAGACGTCCAAGCTCTATGGTCGCATGATGTAGTTATTCCTCAGTAGGCGCGCGGATTTATATGTATATATCTCATCGTGAACTATAGACCCGAGCTCTTATGAACTTTTCTCATATTTCCCACCTCATTAGACATGAATTCCACGCAAGCATCTCGTCTCCCGGTCTCAAACCCCGTACAGTCGTTCTGGAATGCAGACCCAAAGAAGTTTGATGACTATCAAAGTACTTCTGCACTACCCTCTGTGGCTGACTTTGTCGTCATTGGGTCAGGCCTTTCAGGTGTTGCTACATCTTATTATCTTCTGAAAGATAATCCCAATCTCCCTTCTGTGGTGCTTCTTGAGGCAAGACAGATTTGCTCTGGTGCAACCGGCCGCAATGGAGGGCATGTTAAACCTGACACATACTCCGACATACCTAAATTTGCGAAGCTTCTCGGCATAGAAGCTGCATCTCAATTGGCCGAGTTCGAGGCGTCACATGTCCACGCAGTTAAAGAACTGGTAGAGACGGAGAAGATTGATTGCGATTTCCACATGACCAGAGCACTTGATGTTTATCTGGATGCGGATCACGCCAATGAAGTTGAATCAACATACAAATCTCTCGAGGAACTGGACATTCTCAATTTGCGCGATGTAGCAGTGACTTCAGGAAAGGCTGCGGAGCGGGTACGTGTTTATGAGCTGCATGAAAGTACCAAGCTAATTAAATCCATCATGCAAAGATATCCGGCGTGAAGAATGCAAAATGCTGTGTGTCCTACACTGCAGCTCACCTGTGGCCATCCAAGCTTGTGCACCAGCTTGTCGCGAGACTAGTCCATCAAGGTTTAAACCTGCAGGCCCATACAGCCGTTTTGTCGGTGTGTCCATCTAAAGATCAAGATTATCTGTGGACTGTGAGAAGCTCCAGGGGCGAAATCAAAGCAAAGAAAGTGGTGCATGCTACCAATGCCTATGCATCCTCAATCTTGCCGGAATATACCAATGCTATAACACCTGTCCGAGGCATCTGTGGCCACATCGAAAGCCCCTTAGGCACTAATACGCCTCATTTGATCAACACATACGGAATCCGGTTTGACACAGTGAATAACGACTACTTGATTCCCCGTGCCGACGGAAGCATTATCGTTGGTGGGGCCAGACAAGTGTTCTGGCATCAAAAAGATCGATGGTTTGACAATGTCAAGGACGATGAAACGATCGAGGAGGCGGCAACGTACTTCCATGACTATATGCAACGTCACTTTCAAGGATGGGAAAAGAGTCAGATGAAAACCACAAGAATCTGGTCAGGAAGTAAGTCAAAAACGTGAAACACTATGGTTGACGTACAACTAATGGTAGCAATCACTCATGATATAGTCTTGGGTTATAGTTCGGATTTTATGCCGCATGTTGGCGAGGTGCCAGGAAAGAATGGACAATTCATCATTGCTGGATTTACAGGATACGGAATGCCCAAGATTCTTCTATCTGCCAAGAATCTGGCCGCCATGATCAATACTGGCATTCCCTTCGAGCAAACAGGGTTACCGCAGGCTTTCAAGAGTACCAAAGAGAGAATTGAGTCCAAGGATAATATTATGAAAGACTCATACAACTCACTTTGGACCAACAATGCAAAGCTATAAATATGCCTTGCTCTCATCTGTTTTCTGAGACATTCCGAGGAGAGTCCTCCCAATACTGACAGTATTGAGAGAAACGGTACTTTTGATTGGGTGGTAGTTCCGAATGGACAGGTCTCGCATTCGTTCGTCGGTATGCAATGATTCTAGCGGCTGCTCACCCAAATCCAGACGAGATCTCTCTCAATAAATAGTGCTTATCGAGTCTGGGCCGGGCAGATAGTCTACATACAGCAGTGAGATAAAATCGAATGACAGTTTTCCAACGACCACCTTACCTTTCCTTTTCTTACTTGCCTATTCAAGTGGCAATAAACGTCATCTCGCTCAAGATGTTTATTTTTGCTACAAAACACGCTGTCGTGCACGATTTTCATGTATCGCACAAAGTAGTATGAATTGAAAATTCCATGAAAGGCTGTGATTACGGGGTCCATAGATCAACCATGGGCTCTTATTGAGCGAAATCTTACAATTGCAGGCATTTCCTATCAGTTCAGTCAATTAGCCTGAACCCTCAGAGGCACCGATATTTTCTCCGAGCTGATAAAACATAGCAGCTTTAATGTTGCATCTTACGCCCCTTTCGCTAGAAGACCTGAGCCGTAGATATCAAAAGCGAATTCTACATGAATTCTTAGAAACAAGCCATCCATGATCTCTTGGAATATTTTATTCTACTCGCGCCAAGCTACGGGTGAAGAAGCTGGTCATTTCGGGAGGGCTGCCGACAATCATGGGTCCCTTCTTAGAGGTAGCCAATGGGAAGTTGTTACTCTGCTCATGAATCATACTCCACCATACTCCACTGCCCCTCACAGAGAACCAGGGGGCGTTGGCAAGTCCTCACGGGACTGAAAGTATGTTCTGGAGCCAGATGGGACCCCGCTTAAAGTAATTATTTGAGCTTTCGTCACCCTCAATTGTCAAACGTGCAGGGTATATGAGGTTATCAGTTACGTATGTGCTAGGTGGTTCATATTGGAAAACGCGGCGCAGAAACAAACATGGCCAGGGAGGGTTGCAGAGCGAGACGCCGCCGTGTCGCTGATAAAGACCGGAAACGTGCTGCGCGCGCGTAAGTAATTTTCATTCTACAGAATGAACATACCTGAGACTTCGCAGATGTGACTTGTGTCGCCAGCAAAAAGAGAAGTGTGAAGGGGGTATACCCTGCACAAGGTGCGTACGGCTACATCGTGAATGCATGTTGTCCATATCGCTTGAGAGCCGGCACTCATCCGATTTGGTTCCTCCTGTTACAATCGAGTCGCCTCCACCACCCGGTCAACCCCAACCCACTACGGCAGAAACTGGTAACGAAACCGATCTTTCCGAGCTCTTGCAGAGACTGTTCTACTTGGAGAATATTGTTCGATACAAATTTGGTGTCCAAAATTTGGACTTGCAAGCTCTTCGGGCCTTAGCTTCGGAAGCACAGCAGGATGCGTCGATCGGCTCGGGCGGTAACATGGCACCTGGCCGTGGGATTGCCGCAGTAGACGAAAAATGCAGTATCCAACCCATCGAACATAACGTCGCCCGTCAGCATACTCATTCATCGACTCGCCAACTGTGAAGCTAATATGGAGTGCAGACTTCTCCGGTGAACATTCACATTGGAATTTTTCTATGCAAATCAAAAGATGGATCAAGCAAAACATCTCCCTAAACGTACGTCACGGCGGTGTTACCTTTTCTTAGAAAGATAATCTCGTCGGACTGACACGCGGTGGTAGGCTCGTATACCAGTGGAAGGCTTGACGGAGTTCTGGCGTTTTAAAGATTTGCAATGCCTTTCTAGCACGCTGGCTGCAGTTTCCTCGCTTCCCCCTCGGTTCATTGCTGATTTTCTTATACATTGCTTTTTCAAACACGCCATGACGAATTATTTCTATGTTGATCGGGACTGGCTCTTCACCAAACTCGACACAGCCTATTCCTCCTCCTCATCCCTTGGTCAAAACGACGCAGGCACAATGTGCACAATATTTTGTATTTTTGCAATCGGTACGCATTACGCTCATCTAGAAGCAAATGACGGCGACACGACGGGTTCTTTCACGCACCATCCTTCGAACGTGACTCCGTTCACAGGAGAGTCCGCAAGTCTGGTCTTCTACCATGAAGCATGTCGCTTATTGCCAGATGTGATCACGATAGCATCTCTAGAAAGCGTTCAAGCATGCTTGATCCTTGCCGTGTTTGCGCTACCTCTTGATGCATCTGGATTAGCTTGGACTTATCTTGGCCTTGCTAGCAAACTTGCTGTTTTGAATGGTATGCACAGAAAATGCTCTGAGGACTGCTTTGATTTGCAAACCCGGGAATTTAGAAACAAGCTTTGGAGGACTATAAGCTCCCTTGAAAGGCATGGACCATATTTCAAATTATGCCCCGCGACTCTTTTCATAACACTTTGTTCGTATGGAGGAGCATACTAATTTTGAGCAGGCGAATCGGCATATTTCATGGCCGGCCGGCCTCAACCGATCAGATTGGGATAGGCGCAGATGTATCAGTCAATCAGCATTCGAGTGGCGCTGCGACGCCTTCGCCACTGTCGTGTGTCGAAGCCACACTACGTTTGAATGAAATGCTCAACCGGTTAGCCTGGGAAATGTAATCTCCTCCCTTGAATATCATGCGCGCTCCCTAACCACTTTCTCAAGGTCGTCTCTGAAGCGGTTTTCCTGTGCAGACGCACTTCACTGGGGCCTAGACCGACTGAGTCAATCTCAAGGTGAACTTGTGGCTTGGTGGGATTGTCTTCCAACCAGTCTGTCTCGACCTGAACTTTCCTCGTCCACTCTCGATATACGTCCCATTGCCCATCTCAAACTTGAATATTGTCTTGTGCGCATGTTCATCGGGCGAAATTTCCTTTTTCCAGAGGAATGTTTACGAAGTGAGATAATGGACTCAATGGATTGCAGAGATCCTGGGTCTTCAGCATCTCTGATGGATCCGAATATCCTAAAATCACATTTTATCGACAACTGTGTTGATGCTGCGCTTGGAGCGATTGAGACGTGCCGCTTCCTAAAGAATACGATAGGCCTGGCGCGAGCATCGTACACTGAGTTTAGCTCATGTCGAGCGGCCCTGTTGATCATTGCCATTCAGTGTTTTCAGACAGGAAGCCGGAAATATAGGCATAGTCTTCGCGAAGGCTTGATTATGCTCAAAGAAATGGCGTCTTGGGCAGAGCTAGCCCGTGTTGAAGCGTCACTGATCGATGCTTTTGAAAAAGTCCTTATAAACATGGATGCCACTCAGAACGAAATCTCGGCCGATGAATCAGGATTCATGGAATTTAAACGATGGGAGAATATGTGGAAAGAAAACACATCTGCTACGGATTCTTTTAACCTGGTTGGCCAAGATGGCATGGCTCAGATGACAGATCCCTCGTGGCAGGACTGGCCGAATATCAGGGAGTCCACATCTTTGAATTTGGATGATATTGATTCGTTTCCAATGCTTGAGCCCCGAGGACAGAGGGGGCTGATCCATCAACCACGGACATGTGAGGATTTGTCAACTCTTTTGGGTTTCAGCTTCCAATCCTCTTAAGCCTCCAAGCACCATCGTTGCATAGTACAGCCGAGTACTTTCCCAGAATTTCGAGTATTTACATCTGAGTGACTGCTCAAAATTTACTCTGAGTAGCATTGACAAGAGCCTGAGCAATGCATAATTCAAGGGACTTTTTCTTTCGGGCGACTGTATGCCCTTGGTTGCTCGGCAGGAAAAATCACAGTCTCTGTCGTCAAGCGGCCTCTGAAATATGGACTAAAGTCCCTTTTGTGCTTTGTAGAATCAAAGCTAAAGCTGAGATTGAATCAATGTATGATAAGAGCAATCCCATGGCGTAATCATTTTCATCCTGGACCAGACCTTTCAGTTAAGACGTGATAATAGGGGAATCAAATTGAGCCATGCGGATCTTTGAATAGGTGAGAATCTCGCCCCTATAGACTATTTTAAACAAGCTAAGATCAGCCGGGATTCACAAGGTGACGTGGGGAAATTAGATTGAACACGAGCCAACGCAAGTACCAAATATGGATGTAGGTAATTAAGTGTGTCCTGGCCGAGGAGGCGGTCGATCGCTTTCGCCTTGACGGCCTGAACCTTGGCCCTTCGATGGATAGAAGGATTATTTCACTTCATAACTGCCAGATTGCGATCAGGGCCAGCAAGCTTCTTTATATAGGTAGAATAGGCGGTCCATCGGTCTAGTACTCGTCTCTCGGAAGCTTGCCTCTTTTAGGGCTTCGAAATGATCATTACAGAGACGTATTCATATATATAATAAACAATAGGGTTGCTGGCCCGAGGGTACCGAGGTAAACAGGACACACTCGTCACTGCTTTTTTTAGACATAGAAGGTGGCGATGTGTAGGTACCAAGTAGACTAGTGCTTCAGATGGTGGTAGACCAGCCAATGGTATATGCTTCACGTTAGCTTAGAAGGTCAAACAAAGTATGATTCTCACCCTAGCTCACCCTGTCTATTACGCACTCACCCTAATCACCTGAGTCGCGCGACGCTAAAGCGGCACTCGCCTTATTCTCACCTGGACGGCACCTACCGCCCTACTGTCTGTGTTTTAGCCATACGCCGGTAAGTTAGTAGTTGGGTAGGTGACTACCAGCGAATCCTTACTATTTTATGTATTTTTGGTTTTTTGGGTTGTTTTTCTTTTTGCTATTTGTGTTTCTATACTACTCTACAAGCGGAAGAGTCTCATATGTTCGGATTTTAATGCATAAGAGGTGAATGAGGGTCTAGTCACGAGAACTGAAAGTCAAGACTAATATCGTGGAGCAATAGAAACAGAAGTAGGTTCCATTTGAGACCAAATATTAAAAGGAAAAAACCAAACATAGGGGGAATGCAATCAGATATGAAGTTCAGTCAGAGGGAAATGATTATATTGGCTATAAATTTGAGGATAATTCATATATATATATATAGACTCCTATATACTCCTAGGTATACCTACGTTGTAAATGTATCATTGCAGAACGGTGAACGGTGGAGTATAAACCTCAAATCACGCCATCTGCACCCCGCCATCTTAGATCGTCCCTCGTCCCTCTTCCCTTTTCTACTTGAGCTTCTTTGTTTTCTTCGATTCAATCTCAAGTATCCGACTGTCTGACATTCTATCCTAAATTCAGATAACTTCCCCGCATTTTTTAAACCATGTCTGAGAATCTCCACTTTGACACTCTACAGCTTCATGCTGGGTAAGTGTCCAATTCCCCAATGAAAGAAAAATCTAACACAAAGCTCAAGTCACGAACCTGATTCAGCCACGAACTCACGCGCTGTCCCAATTTATGCAACTAGCTCTTATGTCTTCAATGACTCAGCCCACGGCGCGAGGCTCTTCGGCCTCAAGGAGTTCGGCAACATCTACAGCCGAATCATGAACCCTACAGTCGACGTCTTCGAGAAGCGAATTGCAGCTCTGGAAGGTGGTGTTGCTGCCGTTGCAGCCTCCTCTGGCCAGGCAGCTCAATTCATGGCCATCTCGGCCCTCGCCCATGCCGGAGACAACATCGTCTCCACGAGCAACCTATACGGCGGCACCTACAACCAGTTCAAGGTTA
This sequence comes from Penicillium expansum, assembly GCF_000769745.1. Taxonomy (NCBI): domain Eukaryota; kingdom Fungi; phylum Ascomycota; class Eurotiomycetes; order Eurotiales; family Aspergillaceae; genus Penicillium; species Penicillium expansum. Next base: position 565,610 of record NW_015971264.1, read on the forward strand.
TGCTCCCGCGCATGGGAATTACTACCAAGTTTATCCAGGGTGACAAGCCCGAGGATATCGCCGCGGCTATTGATGATCGTACCAAGGCTGTTTATATCGAGTCTATTGGTAACCCCCGCTACAATGTTCCGGACTTTGAGGCCATTGCCAAGGTTGCACACGAGAAGGGTGTCCCAGTTGTGGTATGTTATTTGCTTGGAAATTGCGCAAGGATGTAAAGCTTACGAATCTTACTTCTAGGTCGATAACACCTTCGGCGCAGGTGGCTACTTCGTTCGCCCAATTGACCACGGTGCCGATATTGTCGTGCACAGCGCTACAAAGTGGATCGGTGGCCATGGTACCACCATCGGCGGAGTCGTGGTTGACAGTGGAAAGTTTGACTGGGGCAAGAATGCTGCCCGGTTCCCCCAATTTGTCGAGCCATCCGAGGGTTACCACGGGTTGAAGTTCTGGGAGACCTTCGGCTCGCTTGCTTTTGCTATCCGAGTGCGCGTGGAGATCCTGCGTGACATTGGTTCTGCCCTGAACCCCTTCGCTGCCCAGCAGTTGATCCTCGGTCTGGAGACTCTGAGTTTGCGATGCGAGCGACATGCAACTAACGCTACCGCCCTGGCTAAATGGTTGCAGACAAACGAGAATGTGAGCTGGGTGTCATACCCCGGTCTGGAGGATCACCCTAGTCACGATCTCGCAAAGAAGTACCTACCCCGTGGCTTTGGGGGTGTGTTGTCTGTGGGCATCAAGGGTGGCGCTGCCGCTGGTTCTCAGGTTGTTGATAACTTCAAGTTGATCTCGAACCTTGCCAAGTATGATTCATTCCCATTCGCTCCCCTTCGAGGCATTCTACTGATACACTGCAGTGTCGGCGATTCCAAGACTCTGGCCATCCACCCTTGGTCCACCACCCACGAGCAGCTCACGGAGCAGGAGCGTCGTGACTCCGGTGTTAAGGAGGATGCGATCCGCATCTCGGTTGGTACAGAGTACATTGGCGATATAATTGCTGACTTTGAGCAGTCGTTCCAGGCATCAAAGGCTCTGCCGGATCGTACTGCTTGAAGACTCTGACACATGTGGATGGACCTGTGCATAAAGATGGAAAATACTAGAACGCTACATAGCAACATAGTAGTTAAACTTAGTGATGACCTCGACACGATATCAATGAACAATTTTACAATTTCACAAGATACATACTACTACACGTCCGTAGACAAAGCTGAGCCGAAAAACCTTTACAGTCACAAGGGAAACCATTAGGTTATGTTAATGAGTTATTTGATTTCTCTCATAAAGTTTGTTTCATCCGAATGTGTCCACCATATTCAATCACCATTGGTGAAGACCTCATGCACAGCCGTGGGAATTAAAAAAGTAAGAGAAGTGCAGAAATAACGAAAACCTCCCCCCGCCGAATGATATGCCTCGAGATAATGCCTCAAGAAAAAAAAGTCCAATCCCCCAACGCCTTTGCCATGCGCGGTGCGCGCAGCCTATTCGGACCATATGCACGCATCAATGAGGAAAGAAAAATCAGTTACCCTGACCACCGGAAGGAGGCTGAGCACCGGGCATACCGGGCTGACCACCCATCATGAATCCGGGAGGTAGCATGGGCATGCTGGCAAAGTTGAAACCATAGGAAGGAACTGCAGGTGCAGCTCCCTGGTTGTTCATGTTAGGCATGTCAAGTTCTCCACCACCCATCTGGGGACCACCACCGTATCCATCACGCTCAGGACGACGACCGCCGAAACGAGTATCCTGGGGGTTAGGGTTGGTGCGAGTGGAAATTGGGCCACGCTTGCCGCCAGTGTCAGTGGCGATGCGACGGCTGATAGCCTTGGAGGAGACACCTGCGCCGATTTCAATGTCGGGCTCCTCAACAATCATTCCAGATTCAATAGGACGTCCACCAGTTCCACCATACTCCGCAGAAAGCATCCACTTGCGATCAGCCTCCGTCAAACGCTCAATTGGAATTATGCTAACTCCAGTTTGGTAGTCGCTGCAGTCACGGGGACCAAAGCCAACACCCCAACGAGTCTATATTGATAAGGTTAGTGATAAGATCCAAGATAAGGTCCAATCACCCACGAGGGGATAACCAGAAAAAAAAAAAACGAAGAAAAAGACTTACCCTGAGTTGCATCTCGCCGGTACGGTAAGACTCCATTCCATCACGTGCCTGCATGGCATCGGTGCGGCTAACCATCTTAATAAAAGCGTGGCGCTTGTCCACGTTGACAATGCAAGTTTGAACAATGCCAAACTGACCAAAGAGCTGACGCAGGTGAGCCTCAGAGGAGGTGACACCACCAACGAAAAGAGTTCGGCTCAAGACTTTGATCATACCCTGACCAATCGAATAGTCCCATTCAATGAACTTGGGTCCAGGGGGAGGCAAGTTAGGATCCTTGTTACGAGCAGGCGAAGGCGAGCGACGTCTACCACCACGACCACCAGGAGGGCTACGTTGGCGATACTCATTACCACGGCGACCGCGTACATCACGCGGGTCTCCACGACGACCAGGTGATTCACCATATTCTCCATAAACAGGGCTGTCACGACGGCGAGGAGGCGAAGCAGTACGGCGTCTATCCCAGCCAGGAGAGCGAGAACGACGACGATATCCAGTGGGCGGCGAGCGAGGGTATTCACGGCCACGATCATCCTTATTCTGGGCGTCCGAGTGACCCCATCCACCAACATTCTGTCCTTGCATCGGGTTGAACCCAGCCATTGGTCCACCAGGCATCGCAGGCATACCAGGCATGCCCGGCATACCGCCCATGCCACCATTGTTGGTCATACTGAAGAGCTGCAAAGCAGTTCCCCACTGGTCCTGAGGGATACCCTGAGCAGCGAGCATCTGAAGAAGTTGGAGCTGTTGTGCCATGGCGTTCGAATCGGGTGCGGCAGGCTGCGCAGCCTGAGGAAGCATTGCGGTCAACGGGTTCGCGGCGGGCATCGAGATCGGAGTTCCACTCTGACTCTGCGGCTGGAGAGCAGGGTTCTGACCCATGCCGGGCATACCTGCGAAGGGAGGCGCGACAGGTCCACCGGCGCCGAGTGCACTCATAGCAGCAGCCATGTGCGAGCTCGGATCATTGGCAGGGGTCACAGATGCCGAGTTGAAAGCACCCATAGGGTTGGCCGGCGCAAGGGACGAAGGAGCAGCAGGCGCGGTAGTGTTCTGCTTGGCCATATCGGCCAAAGCTTTCAGGATGCTCGAGGTATCAGGTGCTGCCGGCTGTTGCGGGATTCCGATCGGGTTGGCGTTCGGCGCAGGGGATCCTTCGGGGGTGTTCGATTCGACGTCTAGTGAAATGTGAGTATCGGCGGCATATATTGCCATCCTTGAGGGCTTACTTTGAGCAGCATTCAATTTCTCCTTGAATGAAATGAGCATCGGGGTCGGGAAAGTCACACCACGTTCCCAAATGTCAACCAGCTTCTTGATCTTGTCCTAAATTGTGACAGAGTATATGTGAGTTACATGTTCCAAACAGTCTGGTCAAGGCAGCGTGATCTTCGGATTGAAGTACATCGGGGCAAGGATACAATATGCAAGGCTTGGCAATTGCCAAGGCTGCGATGGTGGAGGTATGAGGTTTATCATGATACAGGTGTGTTGTCCTATTGCGTACCTTTTGGTCATGGGGAGCGTTATTGATGATATCTGTCATCAGGATGGGGAGGAGATCAGTGACACGCTTGACACCAGCAGCGAAGGTTCCATCAGGCGCATCGCCGCCAGGAACCTGACCGGCCTTGCGCGCGGCCTCTACCCATTGCCGAGTTACTGAGTCTACCACATAGAGCACACCCAGCTTGTGGGAGCCCGGGGCCTTCTTGAAGTGAGTGTAAATTTTCTGAATGAGAACTGATTCGTTCTGTGTGCAGGGTTAGCATATCATCAATCACGCCGGGACCAATGAGATGAATCAATCGACCAAAGGGGACAAGCGTACCTGCACGTTGGCATTGCACAAATTTGTGATGCCACCAATCTTTGAGCCGGATACGCCAGGCGGCTTGAGAGCCAGCATGGATTGGAGAAGATTCTCCAGTTCAGCTACTGCGGAAGACATGGCGGGAAATACTACCGTGAAGTCCACGTGTAAGGGGAGACGCAAAAGAAGGAATGAAAAGAGGTCTCGTCAAGGCTTTATGCAGATGGGAGGAAGCAATCGAGAGGTCCCGGCTACTGCGCTTTGTGACGCGACGGACAATCTCTCGGTATGAAAAGAAGATATGTTTAATCGAGTCCCTGGCGATTCTTCACTACAGACTCCACGAGCGCATTCACTGTCGACCAGAGAATAGCCGCCTACAGCTGGAATACAGCCTAGCGATATTGTGTCCAGGAAGGGCTGCCTGGCGCCGAGTACGAGAGTACGGGGAGTACGAGAGATGTACAGCCTAGAGCGTCTTTTTTTTGCAGTGAGATCCCAGAGAAAAACCAGATCAGGGTTTACGGAGTCCAAAAGGATCCAGTGAAGTTCAGCGCAGCCAGCGGATGAACTGAGGTCAAGAAACTGATAAAATCGAAGGGAAGAAGAATGCTGAGATGGGGGGATGAAGATGAAGATGAAGATTAATGGAAGGATCATCAAAGGGGACAGCAGAGTCTGCGACTGGCGCTAGTCCTCTCAAGGATGAATCACGTGCTGATTGCAATTTGCGTCTTTGGCTGTAGTCCGTAACCGGAGGCATTGGATCTGATATCTGAAGTTGAAGACTTGACAAGGCGGCTAAAAGGGAGGCCGAGGTGACTGTAGTTAAACCCTAAAAACCGCAAGGCTCGTGTTAATAAACATTAAGTTTTCAAATGTTGACCTTGAACTATGTTGTAGGTCCTACTCCGTACATGTGTTTTCATTGTCTTTCTTTCTTTCTGTATCATACATATTATTTGGTTGGCGGTTATACGGCTTAGATCTCTATTGAAGTGGGAAAAAGAGCTAAACAATGGGAATTGAGATTTGTTTGATTCCAGTGAAAGACTTCTCAAACAATAATAAAGAATAACATCTTACAAAGTACATTATTACATCTGATTGCAGCTGATGAGCCGAGGGACCCGTGGACATCTCATCCCTTTCTACCAATACATTTCTGCCCCTGGATGCCGCCCTTAGCTCCCGACCTCGGTGACCCATTTCAGAAAGGCCATTGTACAACATCTACCTACATGTCTATAGATGTTGTACAACGATACCCCTGGAATTTGCGATCTACAATGTTCTAGAGGTCATGATAGCATCGGATGCATTGGCATGTATACACATGTACCAATTTCCATCTGATAAGCTCCAACCGAGGGTTTGCCATATCGGACGGATGGCGGCACGGAAGAAAATGGCGACTTTCCGACGTCATTGCCTGCCGCTCAGGGATACGATTGTGAACTGTATTGTACTGTGAAATTTAGAAACATGGGAACCGGGGCAATAGTGTGGGAGGATTTGATTACGTACCTACGGAGTAGTCTGGAGTTACCTAGGTACCTAGGTATATTGAAATTAATAAATTGTTACATTTTCTCTGAGTTATACTGATCTTCTTATATAAATACAATAATCTCTTAAATCTACATAGGATGTATGTAGCGTTACTATAGTATACAAGTAGAAAAGAACACATATCCCCCGATTCAATCTCCGTATTTCGCAATCTGCTACGTAGTGAACATCGCAGTTGATCTGCCGGCAGCCCGAGCCCGTGCTCTTCCGTACCGTTGGGGAAAAATTACTCCGTACAGTATTACGGTTTTGAAGACCTCGGGAGCTGAAGGTGACTGAGCTGTGACTGAGCTTCCACGGCGTCCCGAAAGTAGTTACCGTACCGACCGTACCGACTGTACCGGCTGTAATACGGCCAAATGGGAAAAAAACCGAGAAAATTCCAGGCGCAAAAGAGCTCCTCCCCGAATTCTTTCCTTTCTTTCTTCTTCTCCCCCAGGCTTTGTGACCACTTCTCCATTCCTCCATATTACCCATCCCACATATCCTGTCTGATTCGATATGGCTTCTTCCCTCAGAATCGGTACTACCGCTCTCCGGTCTTCCATCGTGAAGCCGGTGCAGTCCGCCGCCTTCAATGGCGTGCGCTGCTACTCTTCCAAGGTTAAGGTATGATGCTCCGTCTTCAGATTTTAACTCAGATTCAATAGAATGCTAACCTAGTTTCATTGTCTAGTCGCTCAAGGACACCTTCGCCGACAACCTGCCCGCCGAGATCGAGAAGGTCAAGAAGCTCCGCAAGTATGTGATGCGCCCTTGTGTTCAAAATCAAACAACAGCTGATCATGGTATTCAATCGTTTCAGGGAGCACGGCAGCAAGGTCATTGGTGAGGTTACCCTCGACCAGGCCTACGGTGGTGCCCGTGGTATCAAGTCCCTCGTTTGGGAGGTAAGATGAGAAATCCCACCGCCCCTGGCAAATGATGACGCTAACCTTGTTTTTTGGTTATTAGGGCTCCGTCCTCGACTCTGAGGAGGGTATCCGTTTCCGTGGCTACACTGTAGGTCTTTATCGAGTCGGGTATCGGTTCCTGCTTGCTAACTGTTATTTCTAGATCCCCGAGTGCCAGAAGCTCCTGCCCAAGGCTCCCGGTGGTGAGGAGCCCCTGCCTGAGGGTCTCTTCTGGCTTCTGTTGACCGGCGAGATCCCCTCCGAGCAGCAGGTCCGCAACCTGTCTGCTGAGTGGGCTGCCCGCTCCGATGTTCCCAAGTTCGTTGAGGAGCTTATCGATCGTTGCCCCAACACCCTCCACCCCATGGCCCAGTTCTCTCTGGCCGTGACCGCTCTCGAGCACGAGTCTGCCTTCGCCAAGGCCTACGCCAAGGGTGTCAACAAGAAGGAGTACTGGACCTACACCTTCGAGGACTCCATGGACCTCATCGCTAAGCTGCCCACCATTGCTTCCCGCATCTACCGCAACGTCTTCAAAGATGGCAAGGTCGCCCCTGTCCAGAAGGACAAGGATTACTCCTTCAACTTGGCCAACCAGCTTGGCTTCGGCGGCAACAAGGACTTTGTTGAGCTGATGCGTCTGTACCTGACCATCCACTCCGACCACGAGGGTGGTAACGTCAGCGCCCACACCACCCACTTGGTTGGTAGTGCTCTGAGCTCCCCCATGCTCTCTCTGTCCGCTGGTCTCCAGGGTCTTGCCGGTCCCCTTCACGGTCTCGCTAACCAGGAGGTCCTGAACTGGATCACCAAGATGAAGGAGTCCGTCGGCAGCGACATCAGTGACCAGTCCATCAAGGACTACCTCTGGGCCACCCTTAACAGCGGCCAGGTCGTCCCCGGTTACGGCCACGCCGTTCTGCGCAAGACTGACCCCCGTTACGTCTCCCAGCGCGAGTTTGCTCTCCGCAAGCTGCCCGATGACCCTCTGTTCAAGCTGGTCAGCCAGGTCTACAAGATCGCCCCCGGTGTTCTGACCGAGCACGGCAAGACCAAGAACCCCTACCCCAACGTCGATGCCCACTCTGGAGTCCTCCTCCAGTACTACGGTTTGACCGAGGCTAACTACTACACCGTCCTGTTCGGTGTGTCCCGTGCCATTGGTGTCCTCCCCCAGCTGATCATCGACCGTGCTCTCGGTATGCCCATTGAGCGCCCCAAGTCTTTCAGCACTGAGGCCTACGCCAAGTTGGTTGGTGCTAAGCTTTAAGCGCATGAATTTTCCCCATCTCTTTTTTTTTTTAATATCATCCTTGGGGCCCGTTGAAAACCCGAGTTAGACATTTGTATTATCTCCTTTGTTTGACCGAGAGAGTCTTTGGTTATTTTCATGTTGTATGATAGGGACTTGATCGGTTCGAGCGGGCCTTGTAACAGAACTTCCATGTCAAAATCATTTATGATTTCCATTCTATTTTTGGTCAAACAAAGTACCTTGCAGAAAGGAGTTACTCCGTAATTGTATGCATACAACATATGTACTCCGTAGTCAGCGTTCAAAAAATCCAAAAGTAGTCCCAGGACTCAAAGGTACAGCGTAAGATATCACACGGTCTGACAACTACCTGTGTTGAATCGATCACATGCGGATATTGTTGGGACACTCAACGTCTCCACATGTCAACAGAGAATATGAAAGTACAGGACGGAGTATATAATATATAACATACATAACATATATTATAATGTATGTTGTATAGAATTCTATATTAATATTGAAATAGATATATAAAAATGTAAAAATAAACAAACAAAACTCCGAATCACTTTGGGAACTCCGAAATGCGCAGTGGGTTTTCCGGTATGGGAGGTACCGAGTACCCAATAGTATAAGTGGGAACTCTGGAGATCGGCTGTACCTACGACTTGTCCCCCCAGCTTATTGGATTTCCCCGATCCCTATAAGATACCCCTTCCTCATCTCTCCTCTTTCTTCCATTCATACTTTCATACTTCCGATTTCTCTTTCCCGACTTTTTTAGTCTTCTTAAACGCACGAAGCCCCCTATATCCCTTGGTCAGGGCCCCTTTCAGCGCATCTATCATCCTAGAATGTCTACAACTACGTCCGCGGCTTCGGCCCCTGCGCTCGAGAAGAAGCCCGTCAAGTTCAGCAACTTGTTGCTGGGCGCAGGATTGAACTTGTTTGAAGTCACATCATTGGGACAGGTACGGCATACCTCAATCATCATTCAGTAATACAACTAACCATCCCAAAGCCGCTGGAGGTGATCAAGACGACCATGGCCGCAAACCGGGGCGATAGCTTCGCGGGCGCTATGGGTCGGATTTGGGGCCGTGGCGGCATTTTCGGTTGTAAGTGTCCATTCAATACCCGCTTCTAAATCTATTCAATACCCGCTTCCAATTTCTCCCCCCGACCTGCCTAGCGCGTGGGGGTCGGACCCGCCAGATATGAAGGACTCAAAAACTAATTGCGAGATCGGATGTTTAGACTACCAGGGACTCATTCCGTGGGCCTGGATTGAGGCATCCACCAAGGGTGCGGTTCTCCTCTTCGTCGCCTCCGAGGCCGAATACTATGCCCGCTCCTTCGGTGCCAATGACTTTGTCTCCGGTATCAGTGGTGGTATGGCTGGCGGTGTCGCTCAGGCCTACGCTACTATGGGTTTCTGTACCTGCATGAAGACGGTTGAGATTACCAAGCACAAGATGGCCGCCACCGGAGTTAAGCCTCCCGGCACCTTCGCGACCTTCATGGATATCTATCGCAAGGAGGGCATCCGCGGTATCAACCGTGGTGTCAATGCCGTCGCCATTCGCCAGACTACCAACTGGGGTTCCCGCTTCGGTCTTTCCCGTCTCGCTGAGTCGGCTATCCGTAAGGCTGCCAACAAGGAGGAAGGCGCTAAGCTGTCCGCCTGGGAAAAGATCTTGGCTTCCAGTCTGGGTGGTGGTCTCTCCGCCTGGAACCAGCCGATTGAGGTTATCCGTGTCGAGATGCAGAGCAAGACTCCTGACCCTAACCGCCCCAAGAACTTGACCGTCGGCAAGACTTTCAAGTACATCTACGACAGCAACGGCATCCGTGGCCTCTACCGTGGTGTCGCTCCCCGTATCGGTCTGGGCATCTGGCAGACCGTCTGCATGGTTGCTCTTGGTGACATGTAAGTGTTCCACTTAACCCCCCTCATTCTCCAGATTTTTCCCGTTATTTTGTCGTCATTGCGCTCCACCTTTTCCCCTTCCATGTGAAACCTCGGGCTAACCAGATCTCCTTTCTACCGAATAGGGCCAAAGAAGCAGTCGAAAAACTGACCGGCGACAGTGTCACCGCGAAGCACTAGAGAAGGTTTGAGATACCCTTCTGCCGTGCAGTGGTTTTCGGAATGGAAGTTTTGTTTTTAGTCTAGATGCATCTGCTCATATAACTTCATAATTAGTCTGGACCTGTGGACAGACCCGATACCCATTGAATACATTTGCGGCTTCAGCAAGCTTTTACCTGAATTTGTCTCGTTCACTTTCTTGGAATGTATCCATCTCGCTCCATATGTTATCTTATGCGTCAAGCCAAGACACATAGATGCTTAGATGCCTAATTGAACACCGGAACCACAATTCCGATTTACAACGACGTACATGAACAGTAACCAATCAAGAATACCTGAAAACTAAACATGAATTTAATTTTCCGAACGTTTAATTCCAGCCGACGATCCCCCGTTTAGTGATTCTATCAAACCCCAGACAAAACATCATCCGATATTCGGTGCGCGAATCGGCCATTCCAACTCTTCAGCCTGAGGACCGTGGATATCAATTCAAACAAAGAGAAAAAATAATCCAATGCCTATCATAACCTCCCTTGGATCATTTTCAGAGTTTGCGCTAGATAATTGATCCATGTCACTCCTGCATGAGACTTGCAGTAAGTAGCATCTGCTCGGTGTAGCGGGTGTAGCGGGCCAAATGCCCACGGGTTTTGACCTCGGCTTATGGAAATTAGAACATGCATTCACGCATGGATGGAATGCCGTCTATCCGTCGGCTACTCTGTGTACAAAGTACAATATAGATTGGGATAGTATCCCATGGCTAAACTGTCGGAATAATCCCTTGTCGGCCGAGATCATTGCACATGTATTTCCGAAAGAGTAGGTATACCTGTGATAGTATAAAGTCTATGTTGATCTAGGGCTATTTCTGTTTACATTCATATGTAACCATATTTTCCTCAGCACTTCATCCAATTGGTAAGATGGCCGAGTTGGTCTAAGGCGCCAGGTTAAGGTATACCTTGACTCAACAACTAGCAATAGTTTCCTGGTCTCGCAAGAGGCGTGGGTTCAAATCCCACTCTTATCATAACTTTTTTTTGGCTTATTCCACCTCAATGTCAAGCTTTTGTTGGCTTAATTGGGTCCCCATTTTACTGCGGTGGTGTGGAAGTGGCTAGTGCGTTTTTGTAGATCTTAAGTCTATGGAAATTCATTCTCAATTGCATATAGCCATAAATGAAACTTGGACCGATCCTATACTTTCAGATCAAACACCCTTTTATATTATCAAATAGGCAGCCTCCCCTAAGAAGCTGTCAAAATCCTATGAGGTAAGTAGATCCTGTAAAACAAACGAATAACCTCTTTTTTCGCCGCCTTATATGGTGCCAATGAGAAGTTATCAATCATACTATAGACAATAGTCTGGTCTTGCAACCCATCTATACGAGAGCGGCCATGAAGAAAATACTAACATGGCGCTATAGATGTCGGAATGCCTTTTTATTCTATCTAGCCTGTATGCATGAAGTATAAGGTTCTTGCTCAGATGTCCAAGACTCTCTCCCTTGCCACTGGCCTGTCCGTAGATCTGCACTAATATATGGTTGGCCTCTCACACTCTTTAAACCTTAGCTATCTCCAGTATAAGCCGTGCAGGGGACTTTGAGTCAAACAGCATTGCATTGAGAATATTCAAGGGATTGTATGTTCTAAAAGTCTTGCCCTGACAGCCACAGTATATAACGCAGTTTCTATTACTTTCCTCTTTACATCAAGCTCTGAATTGCGTGTCTTTCTGCTGGACTAGACACATGCTGGAATTAATAAAGTGCACTAGGACTTTTAAGCTTTGAATTCAATGTTTCAGACGATGCTGCCTCTCCATGGTTAAATTAATATACTATCTCAGTCGGAATATAAGTGAATTTTTCTCGTGATATCTATACTAGCTAGTTATAAGACCATACGTTAAAATGAGGCACTTGCCGACGTATATACAACGCACAAAAATGTAAGAATTTTCTTTTGCCGAACCAACCCACCACACCCCACCAGACCACAAAACTTCACCAACTGCACCAAAAAGTGATATAGCCCAAAAAACAAAAAAGATATGATAAGAGTGGGATTTGAACCCACGCCTCTTGCGAGACCAGGAAACTATTGCTAGTTGTTGAGTCAAGGTATACCTTAACCTGGCGCCTTAGACCAACTCGGCCATCTTACCAATTGGATGGAGAGATCATGAAAATATGGCTACATGAATAGAAAGTAAATTAGATTCTCGCTGTGCTGCCATAGGCACGGGTTTAGATAGACCTACAATATGGACCAAGGTACTGTGCAATTCATAAAATACTCTCGTTCTAGGCCTCTCCGGACTCTTCGCCAAAATAGGCGCAATTAGGGTAAGACAAATACTTGTGGCAAAAGTTAGGATAGCAATTCAAACTTGACAAAACAGTCTGTATCTATAATTGCTCGGTTACCTTGCGAATTACGGTTATAATTAAAGCTCATTATGTCACCCCATTGGGGGAAGAGTCTTGGATAGATCATCGACATGGTAGTTGAAAGAGACTCAGATCGTGGCAAATTCTAATTCTTGAATGATATTATATATATGTCGCCTATATCGCAACGTTGTAATATAGAACCACCTAGGGGCAGGGCTGGATGATACGCATTTGGTCGTCATCTTCTAGATACATACATACGCCATACGAAACAATATCATAGTATTACAATCTCCTCAAAATCCATATTGCCTCGTCGCTACAGAATCCTGTAGGGATACCTACTCTCCCTTAACATTCACATCCTGCGACGGGCTTGTTGTCTATCACCATGCGAGTCCTCGCTGATGACCTCAAAGTCATCCGTTAAGGATGCTACCACGTCCCCCGTAAGCACGTAAGGGCATATTGCCTCTATATTGATAGGACTGCCTACTACCCATTAAAATGAGGTTACTAATATACCCATTCATTGCCTAGGTATTACTTCATAGCCCCGCTAGGATGGACTATAAAGCGACGCGAACCCGACTAGGCGGATTCCGATCAGAGGGTCATTATAGCTTTTCCATACCAACAAGGCCGACAATGGAGCCCACGGATTCACCTGGGCTGATTTTCTACTCCTGTGACAGGCTCTATCTTCCCGGGAATGTATCCCTCGTAGTATTGAAGTTTCTCGAAATCTAGATAGAATCGTTACGGGTATTACCAAGTCAGGATTTCAAAATCTAGCCAGTAAGGATATCTCTCACCTCTATGGTGATGTACTGGAGTCAAATATTGGATACTATCTTTCTATTCTAGATTGCGTGCTAAGTCTCTATGAATAGGGGTTTCGCTTTCATTGCCACACTTCGAGGTCCAACGTAAGGCTGTATTAGATTAAGTCATACTATCCCTAGCTAACCCCCGTGAAATTTCAGTAATACCAGCAAAGTTGGCAGCAAAACAGAAATGAAAATAGTATTAATGTATGCGATGGGGCAGTGTGTTTATAGCCTTTCTTTGAAATTTCAAATATCATGGCCATCCATGCAATGTCCGCACCAACCACAATCTTTATCACAGAGGCCCCAGTTCTGAACTTTATCTATACCCTTATAATGCGCCGGGTTTGGTTCAAGCTTCGACAGGTAATGATTTCTTTTTTGCTTTGGCTGCGAACCTCGTTTCCAGTTTAGACTTGGCGATGTGTTTGTTTTTCTGGTTGGAGAGGATGTGTCGGTTATTTTCCCTGATTCCTGGACAAATGATATCAAATTCCCCCATCGCCTGGTTGCTTCTCTAGATGGTCGTGTTGACGAGGCTCTCATTAGATGGTGGTATATGGACCCCTGAAATGGGACAGACTATATCATATAGAGTTTGAGTTCAACTGATCCATCAACTCTCGTTCTCATGGAAACAGCAAGACAAGAAACGTGTGAGATCAGAGATACGCACCGAGGGTTCGGCATTATCATAGCTGTTCGTGATCCCCGTTCTAGTGACCTCGCTCGCGGAATGAATACCTTGTAAGGGCTTCGGATTTTTTTGGCCCGATGGCAGGGATTTAGCAGGGGAAATGTTGCCTCTATCTCTGGGGACTGTCTGAGGAGCAGGACGCGCTCGATGAACATCGTTGAAGTGGGAATCGATTGCTCGCTTGTCGGCAAACAATCGAGTACAAGAGGAACATGGGATAGTCCGTGGGCGCTGTGGTGGCATCGTTATATGAATATTCTAGTCATACCTTACGGAATTTGAGGTTGGTTCGATTCGGTTTTTCGGGGGTGCGGGGAGAGTCTAAGACGAGAATTATCCCTGCAATCATAAGGATGTAACATCAATGCGCTATGTACCGTATGTGTGAGGGGGTAATCACCACAGACCCATGTTATTAATTCAGGAAGTGGGGTGTGTAAGTTGGTTCTTATAATCCTATGCGGGGCTTACGTTCATGTCGTAGAGCCAAACAGTAAGAGTATCCTTATACAATTCCCATATATATATTCCAGACACCAAATTGTTTAACTGCATGATAGTTAATTAGCAGAAAAATAGTCTCCCAACCTTCTTACTTAAAAAAGTTTATAACTATAGCGGCGAACTTCCTACTTTAGAAACCTTAAGTTAGGAACTTATTTTAGTGATTATTACCATATACCCCATTATTTAACTAGGGTTTTTTTTAAAAAAAAAAAACAGGAAAAGAAAACGCTATACGGAGTATATCAAGGTAGATATGAGGAAAAAACAAAAAAGTTATGATAAGAGTGGGATTTGAACCCACGCCTCTTGCGAGACCAGGAAACTATTACTAGTTGTTGAGTCAAGGTATACCTTAACCTGGCGCCTTAGACCAACTCGGCCATCTTACCAATTGATGAAGTGCTGAAGAGAATATGGTTACATAAATGAAGAGTAGCATTAAGAGGAATCACTATGCTCGTTACATCCTCCATACTTAAGGTCTAGCGTGCCTTAACCTGGTAAGCTAATAATATAGCCCTAAAGCACTTCCAAGTCAATTGAGAATAAAGGTCCCTTACCTTGCCAGTTGTGGCTTTGTATCTTAGCATTAAACCCTAATACTTGTCATGGACATGATATCTCAATAATTATTCACATTTAGTCTACATGTTTTTTTTTTAGGTAGTATACATATATAAATCAAGAAAACACCATAATACACCATATACCGAACATGGTATACGAATCAATCATGCCCACTGTCGGGGGTGGCGCAGCACATCCATGAGCTCTTTCTCGCTGGTCTTATCCTCTGTCAGGTCGTCTTCATCCACAGGCATGTTCTCCGTCCTCGTGCCAGAGACAGGGTCCATGTAAGCCCAGCTAGCAGTACGTGGGAGACTCATCAAGATACTTTCAATGCGGGCATTGGGTGTGCGCAAGCCAAAGCTAGTTCCACGATCATAGACAAGGTTGAACTCCACATAGCGACCCCGGCGAAGCTGCTGCCACTCCTTTTGTTCTGGGGTGTATAGCATGTCTTTGCGTCGCTCAATGATGGGCACATAGGAAGGGAGGAAAGACGCCAGACTGTCCGAAACGAAGGAGAACAGCGTCTCCTGCGGGTTGGAGGAGGAGCCCGCGGAAGTTTGAAGGAAGTTGGCGTCGAGGTCATCGAAGAAGATACCTCCAACGCCACGGCATTCGCCACGGTGGGGGATGTAGAAGTACTTGTCACACCAGGCCTTGAACTTGGGGTAGTATGTAGCATCATGGCGATCGCATGTATCCTTGATGGTCTTGTGGAAGTGCTGAGCATCCTCCGGGAAAAGGTAGGATGGGGTCAGGTCCGTGCCACCTCCGAACCACCAGTTCTTGTCCCCGTTGATAGGGTCCTTGGGATCCGACGTTTCAAAGTAGCGGTAGTTGAGATGCACCGTCGGAGCCATGGGATTGAGTGGGTGCAAGACCAGCGAGAGACCCGCGGCGAAGAAATCAAGCGAGTCCACATCTGAGCCAACAAAGGACTTGTGATCGGCACGCATCTTCTCAATGGCCGGCCGGGGCAATTTGCCGTACACCACGGAGACGTTGACACCCGCCTTCTCGAAGACGTTGCCGTCCTGCAGCACACACGAAACGCCGCCGCCGCCATTGGGGCGCGACCAGGTATCGGTCTTGAATTGTTGCCCATCGATTCTGCCCAGTTCCTCGATAATCTTCTGCTGGTGTTGCTTGATGAGCTTTTCCATCCGTAACCGCATCGGCGAGGACTCGTTGATTTTCGATGATTGCTTCAGGGCCTCATCCACCTCTACCATGGACGGAGCGTCGAGCTCCGTGACTTCTTCTGTCATCTGGAATAAATGAGCAAATTTAGTCCCTCGCGTCTTGAAGCGCCGTATCATACCATTGAGTATATAATCCCGCCGATGAAAGGCACACCAAAGGCGAGGCGCAAGTATGGCCTCCAGACAGTGAATGGCTTCGGTTCACGCGGTTTCTGCCCAGTGGAGTATCCGCAGATTGAGGACCCAGCGCGACGACCAGCAATGCGAGTGCTACGAGTAGACAACTGTCCCAGTGACCTCCGCAGAGGCGTGTATGATCGGGTGGCCATTTTTGGAATAGGATTGATTGCGCGAATGGCTGCCAACACAAAGTATCAATGGGTCAATGGCCAAAACCGAGAGAGTGATAACCCAGACCTGTACAAGGAATGATTTGAGGAAGAAGTTGAATTGAGTCAACAATTCAGCAAAACACCACGCAACCTTGGTGTCAAATCGTACGACTTTCTTAGAGCTAAGTTTGATCTGTTTGGCTGGATGAGATAAGCACGATAAGCGGCCGGGGGTGTTGAAATAGGGACGGGGCAGTACATGTAAGCCCCGGTATTGGTAAGATTAGTTTCATTTAGATATTGAAGATCTGACAAGTAAATTCAGAGGTAGCTTTATTGACTGATATAGTACTCCGTATGTAAAATTGAAATAATATATGTTTTGCTATATCCACGTGAGCAGAACCATCGAGACATCTGATTTCTGCCGCGTGACTGTTGACTCACCGCCCATGGATCCCGTGATGGTATTACCGTAACGTCAGCGGGGGAGTCGCCTTGTCATCCTCTATCACCCCTCTTCATCTCTCCCTTTTTACTTTCTGCAAGATACTTCACATCCAAAGCTTTCCATTAAGAAAGCCACTACCACCAACTTCACACCAGAGCTTCCTGGTGTTTTGATCTTACTTACTCTCCACCCGACCCGCTCTCACTTATCGACCCTTATCAGTCACGATGCGATCCAAGTTCAAGGACGAGCACCCCTTCGAGAAGCGAAAGGCTGAGGCCGAGCGCATCCGCCAGAAATATGCCGACCGGATTCCTGTGAGTATCTTTGATTTTAGAGGATTTTCCCCCGAAGGAGGTGGTTGCTGCAACCAATCTCTCGGACCCTCACCGCTTGTTCGGTAGCTAACGGACTTGTCAACCCACAGGTCATCTGCGAGAAGGTCGAGAAGTCAGATATCGCCACGATCGACAAGAAGAAGTACTTAGTGCCGGCCGACCTCACTGTGGGACAATTTGTCTATGTGATCCGCAAGCGCATAAAGCTCTCCCCCGAGAAGGCTATCTTCATCTTCGTTGACGAGGTCCTCCCTCCAACTGCTGCACTCATGAGCAGTATCTACGAAGAACACAAGGACGAAGATGGCTTCTTGTACATCACGTATGTTTTCCCTCTTCCTTTTTTTTTGGTTGTTTATAAAATGAAATCATACTGACATAGCGGTTAGATACTCGGGCGAGAACACATTCGGTGACCTGTAAAGGTTGTCCAGTCTCTCTCATTTGCTTTGCTGTTCGGTCACTCTAACCTGCACGAGTGAGTCAATGATGGATGAACGGGCAGGCGAGAAGGCTTCTGCGACCTTGGGATACTGGTTTTGGGTCACTGGCGTTTCATTCGGTGTTCTGCGCATTTCCTTTCTAACTTTGCTTGGCAACTATGCTCTTTAGCTGCAACTACAATCATTATGAACTTTCTCTGGTTGTAGTAATATTCTGGGATTCTTTTGACAAATTTCTCTTTTTTATGTTTTGGTTCTATCGAGTAATGATGGAACACCTGGAAACAAACCACAGAGCAGGCTAGATAAATTGTTTACACCTGAGAGCAATATGACCTTTTTAGCCATGATAGCCATGATCTAAGGGATGCGTAGTAATCCTTTACCTTGTAGAGGATACTTAAATTCGATGTCTCTGTACTCCGTACTCCGTACTACATACATATGCGGATGTATACGGAGTAGGTGTATTCGATTAAACCATGGAATGTTTCCAAACACTAACCCTAAAATGGTTCCTTAACCCCACAGATATAAGACATTATCGCTGTCAATGTATCTGGTTTCACATCACTTGTACTATTTCACTGCGTATATAGTTAGCATGTCATCTCACTTTCAACCGACAAATTCCGATGCGGTTATGATTCCACCTATATCCATCTGTGGGGTTATTTAGGTTTTTGACAGGGGTGGAAAATGAGTCTAATAGCACATGTGTTGTTATACTATAGAAACATAGAAATGAAGAGATTAGACAGTCCAATTCACTTCTTGATACCTCTTAGTAAAGTAATATATACTCCGTACTATAATATATACTATATGGCGTAGTACTTTTCAACTCCTTGGCTCTCCGATGGCGGCTCCAAAACGGGACTAGTGCCAAATCTGCCTCGATAAAATTTAACTCCGAGCACATGTTCCTGAATCCATCGGCGTTCTCATTCTCTTGCTCTTTGTTGGGATTTTTTTTTACAATTAGAAAAACAAAAACATGTCTCCCGCTATTGCTTCCAGTGCTGGCGCTGCCTCCAAAGATGTCAAGAAGGAGTCTGCCACTGCTCGTCTCCTCGGTTCCGGTAAGTCGTCAGATGTTCAAAACACCAACTCATTACTGACCTGTGACTCCTTCTAGGCTCTGCCGGTATTGCTGAGTTGATGATCTTCCACCCCGTACGATCTTCTTCGATTCGAGATCCATTATGGCCAAACACTGACGTCCTCCATAGGTTGACACCACCGCCAAGCGATTGATGAGCAACCAGACCCGGGTGAGATTCGGATTGTTTACAAACGAAAATGTATCTATTGCTGACTGGATCCTTGATAGATTACCAATGCTACCGCTTTCAAGGAGGTTGTCTTCAGGGAGCATGTCAATGCTACAATCGGTCGCAAGTTCACCTCTCTGTTCCCCGGCTTGGGATACGCTGCCGGTTACAAGGTTCGTGACTCTCATCAACGGCAGAAGACTGGGAGAACAATCAGCTCACATAATTTCAAATATATAGGTCCTCCAGCGCATCTACAAATACGGTGGTCAGCCTTTCGCGCGCGATTACCTCGCTCAGCACCACGGTGCCGACTTCGATAACGCATTTGGCAAGGGTACTGGAAAAGCCATTATGCACGCCACTGCTGGAAGGTGAGAATAATTGAACAACTGGCCGCGAGAATACATCTGACTCGAGAACTTTTAGTTTGATCGGCATTGGAGAGATCGTTCTGCTCCCTCTGGATGTTCTTAAGATTAAGCGTCAGACTAACCCCGAAGCCTTCCGTGGCCGTGGCCTTTTCAAGATTGTTGCCGATGAGGGTATGGGTCTGTACCGTGGTGCTGGCTGGACTGCCGCCCGTAACGCCCCTGGCTCCTTCGCTGTATGCTTCCCCCCCCCGGTCTGCCATTACTGAAACCATCACTAACTCTTGTTACAGCTCTTCGGTGGATCTGCTTTCGCCAAGGAAAAGATCTACAAGCTGACCGACTACAACACTGCCACCTGGGGCCAGAACTTCGTCGCCTCAGTCTGCGGTGCTAGCGCCTCCCTGGTCGTGTCCGCTCCCCTCGATGTTATCAAGACCCGTATCCAGAACCGCAACTTCGAGAACCCCGAGTCTGGCTTCAAGATCGTCTCCACTATGCTTAAGAACGAGGGCCCTACCAGCTTCTTCAAGGGTCTGACCCCTAAGCTGCTGATGACAGGCCCCAAGCTGGTCTTCAGCTTCTGGCTGGCACAGACTTTGATTCCCGCTTTCGGTCAGGTTGTATAGAGACCATTTTTTCTTATAATTTTTGCATCTCCCCTTTTATTTCTCCTTGGGCTAGGTCAATTACCTAGACTTATGTATTTTTCATAGACATCTTTTATTTCTTGCGGGGATCTACCTAGGTAGCTTACATTTTCCGAATGCGACGAACTCACTCTACTTTACCACGGCCTTGTCTTTTTTGGTAGTCATTTTCAAAGTCTTCCTAGATGTCTTCCCCCTATTAGTTAGTGTTGTGGCTTGAATATCGGCGAAAACAGCTTAAACTGTACAAATCGAAGTCTCTATGTATCTACGTATAACCTTGAATATCAAAATTGTAAAGTTCTTTAAATGACAAGTTCTATTTGGACATATATTCTATTGCCATGAAAATAACCACAAGAATTAGGCAGGATGTATAGTGGGAATATCAACATCCAAACCAGTAAACGGAATAAAACGCATATGTAAAAAAAAAAGAAATGACACAAACTTGATTCGTAAAGGCATCCTACTAACCAGTAACAGCGCTTCTTTGCTTTGCTAGCCAGCCCTTGGAATCTCCCGTGCTGGCTCCGTGTCGATATCGTGATACCGTCATATTGTTGTTCTGCCATCGGCTCTGGAGGTGATACCAAGCCGAGCCCACAAGGTTGAGTTCTCGGGCCTGGCAATCGATGATATTTTGAAGCTCAAGCTAGAAAGTGTCATCAGCATACTGCTAAAACTCAGCCGAATCAAGGGTCGAAGCATAAACAGCTCCATCTTTGACTTACCTCTCGCTCTTTAGAAATGCCATCATCTAGGTTTTCTTCGTAGTTTTTCATACGCTCACGAAGTGATTTGACCAGCTCATTTTGTTGCTGGATGTACTGTAGAACCAAGCTAGAATTAGCAAACGCAAACCAAATAAGACGTAGGGAGGATCTTTCATGAAAAACTGACCTCCGCACGCTGAGCAAGTCGTTCGACGTTCTTCTCCAGCACTCCCGCACACTGTTTCAAGAGCTCGAAGCTCGATTTCTGGGGCACTTCGCCACCCTCGGTATTGTGGGTTTCAAACTCGCCTAGGAGCATTTGCATCTCGTTCATAACCTCCTGGTCTTCGGAGCTGATCTCACTTTGCTTGTTGTCAAGCATCTTGCGCAGTTCCTCTCGTTCCGCACAGACTTCGCGCACCAGCGTCTGGCTAGCATCAACTTCTGCTTCCAGGTGATGGACGTTCTGTGTCAGGCTTTCCCAGTCATCCCGGATTTTTGCTAATTCAGCCGAGTTATGCGCTTCGAGCCCTTGGAGCAAATCGACCTGTTCCGCATTGACAAGTCCAACTTCAAGATTGTAAGTCACATGTTTCTCTCAGATGTGTAAAACCAGAGCGAATAAAAGACTTACGTTCAGCTTGTGTATCAGACAGGTCTCTTTTGGTTGTTTCCAAGGTGTCCTGGACTTCTGCAATCTTCTTCAGAGCTCCGGTATAGTTTTCGTATAACTTCCAATAGTCGTCACTGTCAAGAATATTAGACATTCTGTTCATTGAAACGTAATTTCTAGTAATCAAACCTTTGGGTGGAACCAGAGCGCGCCAGGTGCACGGATGCAGCAAAGTTTTCAGAGAAGCCTCCAGTATGAGAGGCTGGCTGCTAGTTGTTAGTATCAATAAAAGCCTGTAGAGAATATATGGTACACATACAGCCGAAGGTGCTTTAATCGACTCCATTTCCTGCTTCGAGTCATCATTATCGGATTTACTGTCAATAGTTAGCATCCAATAAAGCCGCCAAGGCAAGATGTATACACACAGTTGAGACTCTTTGACACCGAGTGCCTCAAAGTCCTTGTGCAATGTCCCCTGCATCTTTGGCGTCTCAGAGCCAGGTGATGGGCTGCCCGGCAAGCCGTCAATTTCTCCGAGGCGCTCACGCAGTTCGCTAATTAGAGCGTCATCTCTCTCGTGTTGTTCGTCCGCACTTTCCAGTCGCTCCGTCAGAGCATGGTTATTGAACTCGAGTTGTTTCTTCAAGTTCTGGATCTCATTGCATTCCTGCTCAACTTGTGGCAGAAGCTTACGATATTCTTCCAGTTCCACATCGCGCTCCGAAGACCATCGCTGCTGCGCATCTGACTCTTTCAGCTGTTGCTGAATGTCTTTGATTTGGTTCTTGAGGGTCTGGTTCTCTTTCTCAAAGTCTTGGCTGGCTTGCAGCTTTTGGCGGTATTTCTCCGCCGCGTTTGCCTTGCGCGCGAGTTGATCCTTTTCAGTACGGAGCTCATCATAGTCATCTTGCAACTTCTGATAGCGTTGATTCTTCACCCGCAAGGACTCGACTGTCATACGAAGACTGTCGATTTCGTCCTGGGCCGCGGTCAACTTCGCTTCTTGGGAGGCAATTAGATCGTCCTGTTGACGAGTCTTGCTTTCCAATGCCTTTGCATTGTGACCGATGTCACCCTTTCCGGATTTCAATGTAACCAACCGGTCCTCGGTAGAGGCGAGACGGTTTTGCAGAGTGTCATTGTTCTCCTGGAGACGCGCCAGGCGATTGTGCAAGTCCTCCAATGCCTTTTCCAATTCTTTTTTCTCATGTGTTAGACGGTCGTTCTCCGCAAGCACCTTTCCGACGCGTTCTTCGAATTGCAGTTCCAGGTCCACAGGGCGATCGTGCTTGGCCAGGTCTTCCCTGAGCTCGTCCGCAGCGTCCATCGGCTCGTATTGGCCATTGTGCGCCTCCTCAATAATATCCCTAAGCCCCTCTTGTGTCGACGTACTTAGTTCCTGAAGTGTTTGTACGTATGTTCCGGCGTTGGGGGAGCTGATGGCGGCGATCAGGAGAAGCTTCAGCAGCTTGTTTGTCTCCTTGGTAGAGGCTTTTTCGGCGATAGATTCGAGATCGGGCGATGGATCGAGACCGGAGGGTAGGATGTCATCGTTTTGGTGTCGAATATAGTTGAGCAGTAGTTTGTGGATGTGCTTCAGGTTCTGCCACTTGGCCACCCAATGGTCGGAGGAGTTGGGCTCTGGAATTTCCTCGAGGAAATACTGAGGGTCAATATCCTGGAGAATCTCCCACAGAATAATTCCATCGGTCAATTCATCGGTGGCCCGGAGGGTTTTGCCCAAAGAGAAGCTGTTGATCCATTCCAACAGAACCTTGGTCACCGTGTGTTCCGACGCCATTTTGGCGACGCGTTTTAATCGAGTGTCAAAGAAGCCTGTAATTCCAGCAATTCCAGCATTTCCAAGATTCGAAATCGAGGGATTGCAACGCGAAATACCTCGGTGGCTTTCGAAGGAGTTTCCAGATCCACGCGCCTTTAGGACGGGAGTCAACTAGCGGGGGGAGAAAGGATGATCGGCCCTACGTTGTCCATGCTCTTTGATTTGCTACGAAGTACATAACTTCAGGTCTTGAATTATAGATCATACACTGTGATAATGAATACATTGTATGTTTTTGAGTAGATCGTTAAAAAAAAACAAAACCAAAAAAAAACAAACACTAAGCCTATCAATATGTTCCCCCCCTGAAGCCCTTAGCTGAAGCATAAGGACTCAACCATTTACTCCACATTGTATACACCCGAACGCCGATATTGTATTGAAATCACCCAAATCCTTCTGAGAGTCCAATTCTGATTGGTTCATCCCATCATGGGTTTGCCTCTGGACGTCATGATATACTCAGAGCTGTGGGTTTCACAACACCTGGTATCTCAGTGGAGAAGGCATACTTAGACTGCAGCAGCATAGTCTCCGTACGCACTGACAACCTTATCTTCTTCGATATTTGGTTTGTATTGGCAATCCTGCGTGGAGAGGGTCTGGAGAGCGTTCACAGGAGCCTCGGCGGCGAAGCCACTATGTTGTAAAGCCATATTAGCAAGTGGTTTATAAGACAGAAACTTTAGCTGAGGCCGTACTTGATCAAGTCTGCATAAGCAATGTATGTTAGCACCAATGAAATAGTATCTCCATATCTAAATATGAGCAAGGTAGAACGTAGAACTTACGGTACTCATGTGTGATAATGCCACCCTAAAAGTGTCAGTTCAGAGTTATAACAGCCTCGTGATAACAAGAAGCACTGCGTACTGAAGCCACCAGGGACAATTTGGCCTGGTTAACCACCGAGTCAGGTGTTCCCTTGGGGAAAGTAACGATGACGGACTTTAGCGATCCGGCTAGTGCCAGTGGTAGAACTAGAAGAGCAGCAAATGTAAGGTTCATATTGAAGAACGCGATAAGTGTCTCTTTCAAATAAGTTGAGTACAGAAGTGAGCAAAGTACGAAGTCCGACAAGCCCAGAAGTTGAATGCGTCATTCCACGATCACATGACTATATCCCTCTGACAATCCCTTTCTCTTTGGCGTTTCCACCTCATCATCTCACAACCTCAACCACTTCACCAATTCGCTTCTCTCTTTTCTTTTCTTTTTTCCCCCTTGTCAACCCTCAATTTCCATTTCTTCACTACTCCACAGCGCTGTGTTCTTGCATTTACCCCCTGGTAGTCTCTTTTGTTTCTTCGTTTCCCACTCCCCGCATCTACTTGGTTTTTCGCAGGACGCGGCCTTTTAGCCTATCATATATTCCCTCGTTCTATCACCATCTCTCGGGCGATTATTTGACTGGAAGGTAGATACACAAGGGAACTGGAAGGTCACGGGTTGGGTTGGACTGAGAGCAAGCGTTTGAATACTATTGTTTTCTCAATTCTCGCAAAGATAGCTAGCAAGCATTTACAAGTTCCGACTATTTCTCCATCTTTGCGCTGATCCAAGAGAATTTGTTCCTTGG
Organism: Penicillium expansum; assembly: GCF_000769745.1. NCBI lineage: Eukaryota > Fungi > Ascomycota > Eurotiomycetes > Eurotiales > Aspergillaceae > Penicillium > Penicillium expansum. The sequence continues at coordinate 590,217 of NW_015971264.1, forward strand.
AACGAGGACAAGGATTAAGAAAAGACAGTCTTGATAGTCACAGGAAAAAGGACAGACAGAAGCCATCCAAAAGGAAGAAGTGAAGAAGAAAAGAAGAAGAAAAAAAGAAGAAGAAAAACAAAACAAAACACAATACCACGTGCTGAACTTCGTTTTGATATTGATTTCTGTTCTCGACCATCTCTGATAAAATCCAGATCACCTTGACTCATCCCACCTCGCCATAATGTCCGGCCTCGTTTCCGATGAAATTGCGGAGGACTACAAGAGTTCCTTGGAGGATCTAACCACCAACGATGGAATCCAGATCCGCACTCTAACCGTCATCGCCAAAGAGAATACCGAACACGCAATGGCTATCTCCCGGGTCCTGGAGAACCACATTCGATCAGTATGTGCTCCGAATGTTTTTCTTTTCTTTTTATGTCGTAGTGCAGGATGCGTACTAACTACTGTGTAGACACCACCCCTGCAGAAGCTTCCAGCCCTCTATGTAGCCGATTCCATCGTCAAGAACGTTGGAAGCCCCTACACCCTCTTCCTTGGTCGCAACATGTACCAGACCTTCATGAATGTTTATACTCTGGTTGATGGAAACACCCGAAGGAAGTTGGATGAGATGCTCAACACATGGAAGCAGCCGGCCCCAGGCTCCCTGGACACGCGCCCAGTCTTCCCTCCCGACATCACACGCAACATCGAGAGTGCTCTCATCAAAGCACGCACTGCGGCTTTGCAACAACAACAAGCCAGGGCCCAACCGGACATACTTGGCCGTAGCCGTGGAAATGGGACTCCGACTGGGTGGACCAACAGCTCTACACCACCTCAGAACATGTCTCGACCTTCACAAAACCAGTATCACAATAATGGTCATTCCAATTCGGTAAGTCTACTTTCGTCTGTGTGTCACATTCAAAGCTAATTTGGGTCTCATAGGCACCTCCCCAGACTCATCGACAAGATATCGATTTGAGCTACCTCAATCGAGATGTGGATGCCCTGATCGCTTCTGCAAAGATTGACTTTGCTAACAGTCCTTTCAACCCGGTCTCCCAGCAACGCTTGAAAGCATTGGTGGATCTTCAGGCCATTCTACAGAAACAACAGCTCGCCCCAGATCAGTTGAAACTTGTCCGCGATCAGGTCTCTGCGCTTGCTGCCACAAGACCGCCGTCGGTTGCCCCTAATGTCGCTACGAATGGCCCGGCAGTGTCCGCTCCTCCACAAATCCCCACGCCACCAGCGCAACCAGTCTCGCAGCCCCTTCAGCAACTATTAAACCATAACACTCTCGCCGAGCTCATCAAAGCTACCGCTTCACGTCAACAGTCCACCCCGCCACCCCAACTCCCGGTAGCGCTGCCTCAGATGTCCCAATATCCTCACCAAAGCGGCCCTCCCCAGCCAGCGCCGGAGAACCCACTTATTGTGGCCTTGAGGGCACGTGGACTTCTACCTGGTGGACCGACACCCTCATCCCTTACGCCCTCGACTTCAACGCCAGTTACTGGGAGATCCAATTTACCGTTCATCTTACCCCATGGAATGCAACCTACCACCCCAGTCCCGTCTCAAACTCCAATTCCCTCCAGTGGATCCTCTGTCCCCATGAGCACCGCATCTATGAAGATCCCCCGATTCGGACTTATTGTCTCTCTTTATGACTCCAGACCCAACCGATGTGGAACGTGTGGTCGTCGCTTCTTGACCACGGAGGAAGGCAAGGAAATGAAGGCCCGGCATCTGGATTGGCATTTCAAGACTAATCAGCGCATGACCGAGTCCTCCCGGCGGGCTCAGAATCGCAGCTGGTATGTTGACGAAAGGGTATGTTCATCTCTTGTATTTCTTCAAGTTTCATCTCTAACCCCAATAGGACTGGATCAAATCTCGGGAGGCTGGCGACGAGAATGGCGCTGCGGATCCCCAAGCCACCACCGAAGGAGCTGCAGGCGTGGATGGCAACATCAAGCAAGAGCCGCCAAAGCCGTGGATTCGAGCTCCGAACGATGCCACTCTCCGCAATACCCCATGCCCCATCTGTCAGGAGAAATTCGAATCGACCTGGTCTGAGGATGTCCAGGACTGGATCTGGCAAGATGCAATCAAAGTCGGAAGTCGTGTGTATCATGCCAGCTGCTATTCCGAGGTGACCAAGGGCCCTGCACCGACGCGCCGGACACGAACTAGTACACCCGACTCTGTCTTGGGCAAACGTAAAGCTGAAGTGAGTTCCTATGGGATTATTGAGGATTTTTTTAAATGTTCAGAGAGCTAACTATACATAGGGAACTGAATCTCCAAGCCAGAAGACACGCATCAAGACTGAGATCTGATGATCTTTTTGTACCATACTTCAAAGCCTTCAACGCGATTATCCTTGCATTGCATAGGGAAACCCTCCCTGGCGTTACATAGCGAATTGAGTCCTTCTACTTACAAAAATCGTATCACGTTGTACCTGGGCATCCACGTAGGATCGTATGGGACCTCCCCCAGTTGCCCCGCTCGCCACATCCCCGCCATATTTTCCCCATAAAAATAAATTCCCCTCGACATCAACTGTCTTTTCTTCGATCTGATCTTCAAATACTGTACCTTTGGATTGACTCTACTCTTTGAATCTACTATCATCATGGCGCCACACATTGTTCGATGGGGTATCATGGGTATGAGATCCTGGTTATTATATAAAAAACAGAAACAGAAAAACATTTGAAAGCTGACTGAATTGATAGCCACTGGATGGATCGCCGAGAGTAAGATCTCATTTCTACAATACCTGAGTGTATAAGACAAAGAACCCATGAAATAACCTAATCCCCCAATAGCATTCACAAATGACCTTCTCATCGACCCCAAGCTCCGCGATGCTTCTGACGTAGCTCACCAAGTCGTCGCCGTCGCCTCATCCTCATCAAAGGATAAGGCCGAGCAATTCATCTCGGCTCGAGGAATCACAACCCCTTGCTCCGCATACGGTGACTACGAGACTCTTGTGGCCGACCCTAACGTCGATGTTATCTATGTCGCAACCCCGCACTCCCACCACTACCAGAACGTCAGACTTGCGCTGGAGGGGGGCAAGAATGTTCTCTGCGAGAAAGCCTTCACCGTTAACGCTGCTCAGACTAAGATCCTCGTCGAGATTGCCCACAAGAAGAACCTCTTCCTTATGGAAGCTGTCTGGACTCGCTACTTCCCCCTCAGTATTCAAATCCGCGAGCTCATCCAGAAGGGCGAGATCGGTGAGGTCCTCCGTGTTGTGGCTGATACGAGCTTCGGCGACGATGTTGAGACGAAATGGGGTACCACACACCGCATGGTGAACCCCGATTTGGCCGGCGGTGCTCTCTTGGATTGTAGGTTTTCAGAGATTTTGGTTCATTGATTGTCAACCCAAGCACAGAAGGACAAAGAAGAGCCTTGACTGATTTGCTTTTCTAGTGGGCATCTACTCCCTGACCTGGGTCTTCCAGACTCTATACCACACCCTGCCCCGAGACCAGAGGAAGCCACCCACTGTCTCCTCGCAGATGACTCCTTATCACCTCACCGGTGCAGACGAGTGCACAACCATGCTCCTGAGCTTCCCCACAAGCACTCCCTCCAATGGCCCGCACCCGCAACAATCGCACGGTGTCGCCATGACCAACATTCGTGTCTCTGCCGATCCCGATGAGAAGGGCTCAGCTGGTCCCCCCATCCGTATTCAGGGCACTAAAGGCGAGATCCAGGTGTACGGCCAGCCTTTCCGACCAGAGAGCTACCGTATCATTCCCAAGAAGGGTGCCGGTGAGATCCGTGAGGTCCAATGCCCGTTCCCTGGTAATGGTAAGGGCATGTACTGGGAGGCTGATGAGGTTGCTCGGTGTCTCCGCGATGGCAAGCTCGAGAGTGAGGGCTTGCCATTGGAAGAAAGTATCGTGATTATGGAGGTCATGGATGAGGTGCGAAAGCAGGGTGGTTTGACTTATCCTCAGAAGATCGAGTCGACTGAATACCCTCTGCAATTTTAGGTATGAATTACATGGTAAGTTCAAGTAATACTAGTATTAAGTGAATACACCTCATCCCGAATGGAAATATGAGTGAAGACTACAAGATTTACCAAAAGATCCAATTGAATGCATACCGATCTTGAGTGTATTCGGTACTCAGAAGGTACACACATACTATACATGGCGGTCAAGGGGAGAAACCCACGTCTATATGTGGACGAAAACACCAGCCATGCTTCCGGTGTACCCAATTAAGAAAAAAAGAACAGGGAAAAGAAAAAAGGTAGGCATCACGGAGCCTGGACTGGTAAATGGTCCCAAATTACCCCCCAAATTCCCCCTTTTAAAATGCAATCAATCCAACAGAATAGCTTACTGGCGGAAGACTCCAAGAATGCTTTTCCAGACCTGGCCAGGCTCCTGACTGGCATCAATGCCGCGCCAGATACCGGTCTTCTTGTAGTAGTCGACAACGGGGGTGGTCTGGGCGTGGTAAGTAGCCAGACGCTTGGTGAGGGTCTCGGCATTGTCATCGGAACGCTGGATCAGCGGCTCTCCGGAGATGTCGTCCTTCATATCATCCTTGGGCGGGTTGAAGATCTTGTGGTACGAGCGGCCAGAGGCAGGGTGGACCAGGCGGCCGGTGATACGAGCCACCAGTAGGGAGTCGTCAATCTGCAGCTCAACGGCGTGCTGGAGCTTCTGGTCACGAGCGACGAGCATGTCATCGAGACGCTCGGCCTGCGCAACCGTCCGGGGGAAACCATCCAGAATGAAACTGTCCACCTCTCGTGTTAATTCTGGCCGGGCATCGGAGGAAAATCAATTAGGGAGGGGAATGTAGATGTACGCACCCGTTCTTGCACTCTGAGTTGTTGTCCAGCTCGCTCTTGATCATGTTGACCATGATCTCGTCGCTAACGAGACCACCCTGGTCCATGATCTTCTTGGCTTCCTTTCCAAGATCGGTCTTCTTCGCGACCTGGGACCGCAGCATGTCTCCAGTGGCCTATTCAGGAAATATTTTAGCGGGAAGAGCTTATGCTGTACTCGGGCAAGCTTTCTACTCACCAGGTGGCACGCGCAGTACTTTTCCTTAAGGTTCGGGGCTTGAGTACCCTTGCCTAGTTGAACCTGTTAATATCCATTGCCTTTTTCTTTTTTTCCAATTACAGTTCAATTACATACCTGCACCAGGAGGGCCCATCAGGATGATGCGCATCTGCTCAGTAGCGGACTTGGGCTTGCCGCCATTGGCAAGACGGCTCTCAAGCTCGGACACCTTTGCCTCCAGCTGGTGGATGGTGTTCTTCAGACCGGAGACGGCCTCTTCAGTGATGGGAGCCATTGTGAATTGTAAGAGGGGAGAGGTTTGAAGAGAAAGACTGTAGACGGGGAAACGGAGAAACGGGGAAAGGGAAGATTCGCAAGGAACTTAGCGCCCGAGGTTCGGAAAGCACGGGCTTCACGAGGGAATGGACTGGATAGGTACTCCGTACATAGTTGGTAGAATTCTGTAAAGGCGAATGTATACAAATTACATCTTGATATAATTGATGTCTGATATCTATATAACCTATTCTTTATTCTATATATATCTTGTTTCTATATTCTATGTGTAACAAAATGATATTCCTCTTCTCACCGGGCAAAATGCAAGGTGGCTGCTTACTAAGTTCTCCAGCCGCAAGATGGCGCAGCTCTGTGGCGGAGAGCTCTCAAGAGCACCTGTGCATCATCGCTCTCCATCCACCGCATTCTCCTGTCTCGCGTTGATTTGCTATTCCATTAGATTTTATTTAATCTACGAGCTTTAATCGTCCCTTATAGCTCTCGATCTTTTTTCACCTTTTCTTCCTTTCACGATGCCTGCCACCACGGCGGACACGCTATCCCTCGTCAACCGCTCCGTGACGGTTGCCCCGTTAGTCCTCCTCTCCGTCGCAGATCACTATGGGAGAACGGCGAAGGGTACCAGGAAACGTGTTGTAGGTGTACTACTGGGTGAGAACTCGGGCGATAATGTCCGGGTATCAAACAGTTTTGCTGGTGAGTGCAAGCTTTGGTGAATCAAACCCATACAACACATGAGCTGACATCTGTGTTTCTATCTCTCTAGTTCCGTTCGAGGAGGATGAAAAAGACCCATCAGTGTGGTTCTTGGATCACAACTTCGTCGAGTCGATGAGGGATATGTTCAAGAAAATCAATGCTCGCGAGAAGCTGGTCGGCTGGTACCACTCGGGTCCTAAGCTGCGCGCTTCGGATTTGGAGATCAATGAGCTCTTCAAGAAATACACGCCCAATCCCTTGCTGGTTATTGTCGATGTACAACCGAAGGAAGTCGGTGTTCCTACAGATGCCTACTTCGCTGTGGATGAAATCAAGGATGTGAGTTTGCATTTGAATCCGAGGAAGCACCCACCAGGCCACCAGGGCTAACCAGAGCTATTTTTCTCACTTGCAGGATGGAACAACAACCTCCCGGACATTTGTGCACACCCCGTCGATAATCGAGGCAGAAGAAGCAGAGGAGATTGGCGTGGAGCACCTCCTCCGAGACATCAGGGACGTCGCAGTCGGCACACTTTCCACCCGTATCACGTCGCAGCTGCAGTCGCTGCAAGGATTGCACCTGCGGCTACGCGATATCGGCCAATACCTCCAGAAAGTTCTCGATAAGGAACTTCCCGTCAACCACGCTATTCTGGGCAACCTCCAGGATGTTTTCAATCTCCTTCCCAATCTGTCTACCCCCCCGGCGACGCAACGGACCAACGGCCAGGAGCCGCAGATTGAGAACAGCGAGTTGGCGCGGGCCATGAGTGTCAAGACTAATGATCAATTGATGGCTATCTACATCAGCAGCTTGATCCGTGCTATCACGGCTTTCCATGACTTAATCGATAACAAGATCCAGAACCGACAACAGCAAGAGGAGAGTGACACCAAGCGGGACCAAGAGGCTAATGGAACTAAGGGAGACAAGGAGGTCAAGAAGGCCGGATCGCCAAATGGCGAGCAGAAGGAGGAGCAGGATAGCTCCGACAAGAACAAGAAGAACTAGGGGACTTTTCTTAATTTATTCTCTTAGAATTGTCAATCCAATGAGTGAAGCATACGACATTTCAACCGGTTTTTCTTGTATCTCTCTAGGTATATTGGATAGTCAAGATCAAGCTCCTGTTATCAGTAGTTCAAGTAGTTCAAGTCTGTCCACTTCGTACAGCGAGCAAAGACCTTTGTTTCTCTGTAAGGTGTATATTTTAAGTACCCCTAAAGTAGCAACACTGTCATTGGCGTGTCTGTCATGCAATCATCCCGCAATCTGGACGGCTCCGGGACAATTCCCATTCGTTGCCAGTCGACTTCTCATACGTTGTTCAACGATTGATTGCCCGGACACGGGCAGATGGTTCAGATGGTTCAGATAGAATGGACAAGGGTCCGTAGTAAGGCCCGTTGTCATTTGCGGATATAGTTCTCATATGGTCGCTTGCGGCTGCCACGGGGGTCAAGGACTCTTTGCCCAAGTGCATAATATTCATCGTACATCAATTTGCGTTGACGTGTGAAGAGCCAAGCAAATCAACCACCCCAACCAGCACACCAGCCTGCCAATTCCTCCTTGGAAACGGCGAATCGGCTATCCCCGTCAGTCCCGAACAGCTCAGGGCACCGTGCATGTAGAATACAGGCTAGGATATGTTTGCAGGTAGGAGGCGACACCCGAGCCGTACCACGAGCTAACGTTCCGCCAAATGAGTAAGTCGACTGGTTCTGTTCGTTTGTCGGATGATTCGCCGAGAGATGAGAGTCTCGGTATGCAGACAGGGTAAATGTAGGACAGCTGCAATTCCAGGCACGCAGTCGAACCTCGTAGCCCTTTTCTTGAGAAGGGACTGATAAGCCGGGAAGTGAAGGCGGTACCGAGGCAGATATCACGATGAAAATATCCTCTTGGGCTGTCTCTAGAGATGTGGCACATTGATCTGAGCGCACAAGTTGACGTACTAGTTTGCGGTCGAGGAGATCAAGAGCAGGGAGGAAGTCATTTGGGAATAGACAGTGCAATGTTAACATCAATGGTTTTAGATTCTTTGAAAGTCCACCAGCTGGCTGTTCTGCCAATTTTGTGATCAAACGATCAATGAAGATATGAGGAGAATTAGAATCCATTTGGTGTCGAGAGAGGGAAGATGAAGATGGAGATGGAGATGGAGATGGAGATGGAGATGGAGATGGAAATGGAAGATTGAAAGAACCAAAAGAACTCCCGAGATATCTCAACTCCTCAACTTCTACTTCTTCCCATTCCCCTTCCCCTTCCTATTTCCCTTCCCATTGCCATATTCCTTCGCTTTACCTTGCACCTTTCTCTTAAATTTGCTAAATGTCGAATCTTTTTCCGAGGCTTCTTCCTCTGTCCTCTCTCCTTTCTTCCTCTTGAGTCGATTATAGTGCATTCCTTGTACTTCAAGATCCAACACCTTTGCCCCTTTGCCCGCATCTCCAGTCAAAGTTATCTCAAGTCGTCCTCGTTGCTTATTCCAGTCGACTATATCCTCATTGGAACCGGTGTTAATATCAGAACCAATGGCAGGACCAATAGCAAAAGTCGAAGCCTTTGCTTTGACCGTTCCCCTCTTCTTCTCCCATTCATTCGCCCATTTATCCCACTCCTTGCGCCTCGCATCCGCTGAGCGAGCTATATAGCTATCAACAACCTTGGGTATCATCGCACCTAGTAACTTCCCCAATGCCTTGGGGTCATTTCCCAAGACATAGGAGCCTGATTCTGGTACTGGCCCAGAATCAAAATCCGCGAACAAAGCCTCGTCGTCCCATGCTAAAGCGGCGTCGATTTCCACAGCATTTTCCTCGGCTGTCTGTGGCTCTGGGTGTCTCCGTACTGGGTCATCTGTGGGTAATCGGCGATATGTAAAGAGATAACCGGTGGCGAGATGGTTTGGGTTGCCTCCGCGCCCTTCGGGGTTCCAGTCCGAGATTTCAGTGTCATTCGCCTTGGTCCATTCATCCCCTTTACCCTTAACGCCGATACTGTAATGACCTCGTGTCACATCCTGACCATGATGCAAGACCACTGAAGTTAATTTATACTGTACAACTTTTCGTTCGTTGCCCCAGCGTTCATCCATGAACCGTGTCTCGATATTTAACTGTTCGCTCAGATAGACATGGGTGTCGATCTTCTTGCCCGACTGACTGGTGCGGTTGAGATGGACCAAGAGAAGCTCAGGAAAACTTCCAATTTGGTCTTTGGCTGTCTTCTTGCCTCCACACTGCGCACACACACCGAAATCGTCCTCATGGTCAAAGTGCTGTGCGATTATATCGCTCAAAGTAGGCTTCTCGGGGAGTATATCCCCCTCTTCCCCGGATAAGCTGATCCTCATGAACAAGCACGGATCTAGGGTGTATTTTGGGTCACAAGGGTTCTTCCCGGCGCATCTCATTGCTTGGATGATTTCGACCCGGAAGATATCTTCCAAATCTCCTTGCCTGGAGTCCAAAGTCAGTCTTCTATGAGAGGTGGGGGGGGGGGGGAAANATACATCATAGGCTTGGTGCTATTTTTGATGGCGTTGAAAAGCACTTCAAAATATTCTGCCGGGTCTTGTTCCGAGTCAACTCCACCTGGTTTCCAACCATGCAAGAGCGAGTGTGTTAGGGAATCAAAGGTAGGCATCCAACTTTCCGTTTCACCTGCCCAGTAAGCCTGGGAGATCTCAGCAAGTTGACAAACTTGGCATTCGCTGGGACCTTCTTCAGATGAGCCCAGATTGCAAACGTAACCCTTAGGGGCATGGTGCTCCCTATACCAGATGAGCCAATTGTAGAAAATCGGCATATGTAGAATCATTTGGAAGACGACATTTCGATAACAGTCAACTCCGTCATTTGGAAAGCCCACGGTGGTTTTGTCAGGGAAGTCTGGATGCCAATAATTGGGGATGACGGTCTATCTCTGTTAGAGAGTGTTGATATTGAAAGAGGTTGGCTATATACACCTACTCTCAATGTCCTTTTCTCTTTTCCTGACTTTTCTCTTGGCTCTGTTTCATCTGCCACTTCCAACACTTCCTCTTCGAAGTTCTCTTCCAATTCCTGTTCCTCTTCCAATTCCTCTTCCAATTCCTCTTCCAATTCCTCTTCAAATTCCTCTGTGGGTTTAGGGTTGGCCATGATAGAATACAAAATGAATAGGTGTGATATGAAGCTATTACTCACTTGAGGGGCTCGCAGGTTAATTTATCTTGAGTTACAACCGATCTTCATTGTCTTCACCTCCAAAGAAAATAGGGCATCGACTTGAATTCAAAGAATTTAGGATGGAACCAATGAATCAACGATATGAAGACAGCGATGAAAGAAAGTAAAGAAATCTATCGACTCGAATTCCTTTCAACTTTTGATTTTATTATTTTGTTCTTTCACAGATTTCCTATCGTTCCAAGATTTTACATCTAATTCGAAGTTGACTTGCATCTAAACAAAGGAAATTTCTCGGAGTAGGAACATCTCTCTTTCTATAAATAGAATATAGTAAGGATTTGTACCCATATTCAAAGAGAAAAGTGAAAATGAAAGTGCGACTCATCCCTGAGATCAACTTCCTATGTTCTAGGGACAATTTCAGTCAAATTTCAAGGCCCAGTGGGACCCTGAATGGGTTGGAATCGGGCAATTTCCTTTATAGCCCTCATTTCCCCCGGTTTTTGCATTATAAGAATGTTCGAGACCAGTCTATAAAGATAATAAAGATAATCTTAACTTTACGGACTGGAGGAGAAATACAAATGAACCAGTTCCACCTAAAGTGTCTATAAAGTGTCTATAAAGTGTCTACGGAGTATAACGTGTCTAGAAGGAAGCCCCCCACAAGGCAGCTGTTTCAGATGTGGAGCTAAATGAAATAGAAATCTGAAGGCTAATGATTGGCCATGGCATATATCCAGAGATCCGGCCGAAAGCTATACCGTACTTCGGTATATCGGGATTTGTCTCTGTACTTTGTGCAAGTACATGGTAGTATACGTATATATTTGAGATACATCCACTCCCGGAACAGATATGACCTGCCCCGATGATCCATTATAGTGTATATAGGTCTTGACAGCAGGGTTCCTCGCATCTACCGAAGATCCACCGTTGAGCGCACTGCCCCTCCAAATCCAAACGGTTGAGCGCCACTTCAGCTGAAGCAGATGATCTCAATGATCTAAGTGGAACCCAAATTCTCCGTTCACAGTGCATATGTGGCTAGTGGTAGGTACATCAGGTCGAACAAACCTATAAGCTCCCAGAGAAACCCCCTAAAATCAATACCTGAAATGATTGAAATGATTGAAATGACCGAAAATGACAGCAAAATAATGAGCTTCGAATCAAACTCCACCAAAAAACCGGGTCCAACGGGTGCGTGTCGGATATTTAGGGCGATCGCGAGAATAAATAGAAAGGAGAAACACTCCGCGCAGCGCCACCAGCTCTTCGCTACCACTTAGGTCATAGTTGTGATGATCCAACGTTTGCCCCTCCTCGAAACTCCACACCGTTATTTCTTCATGGTTGGTTGACCTGGTCTTCTTCCCCCCCCCCTGGACGGTTAGATGACATCCTGCGTGTATCATCACACTTGTGGCTTCTTCTTTCCCGTGTCTGACTCCCTAAGATCTTTCTGACTCCCGCCTCGAGTCAGGACCTGAATTCTCTCTTTTTATATCCCCATTCTTACCTGTCATTCCTTCGGACATAACCCGGGAATTGGTCTACGGATTGCCCCCGTTACCTCAAGCGGATCATAAGGTCGAAAGCCGTAGCTGCCGAACGGGTCATGTCTGTGCTGACTCCGAACGAAGCCAAGGGAGGCAACGATCGCCTTGCGAACGTTGTACATGATCCACTTACACGTTCGACTCTCTCTTTTCCCCTTTGCCTTTCCGTTGCCTGATGAGAAAGTTGATAGACGAGATTCGAGGCTTAGGAATAAGAAGAGGGCTTGCTGATCCTCGGTGCATTGACTGAACGCATGTTTCAGGAAAGCTGATCTTCGGGAAGGTAAAGGGAAACTCATTTAATATCTACCGAGGGATCGTTAATATACAATCTACCTAGGTAAATATAATTATAATGAATAATAAAAGAAGATAGAATATAAAATATAGAAGAATATCAGAATAATATAAAAATATAAAAATAATATAAAGAATCCAAGGATCCAACGAAGGTCAGGAACTCGTGTTCGGCCTAGGCACATGCCCGGTTTCTGGGTCGGGGATGACGTGCACTGTAGAATTGCATTGTACTTTGTACGGGAAATTGGCTGTCAAAGTGTGGAACTGGTGGAAATTGAAGGAAATTGACAGGGCTATTAACTAGGAACCTTGGAAATATTAAAATGACCCACCAGTCCCTTAAATCTTGGAAATGCGTGAACGCGTGCCCCGTCGTTCAAGAGACAGTTCTGAGACCTTGGCCTAGGTCTTGAGGATATAGCAAATTACTCAAGTTACTCCCAATCTTAAATCTGGAGGAGATTGGGGTATAATAGGATTCTGGGCCCAATCCAATTTCAGGACTGGATTCAGGACTGGATTCAGGACTGGTAAAATATAAAAAAGAGAAAAAGAAAAAGAAAAAGAAATAGAAAGTAAATGCGTTACAGCATCTTGAATTCAAATTTGAAGACAACCCTTTATATATCTTGGATATTTACTCCGTATGTATATTATATATATTTATATATATATTATATTCTTTTATAGGGAGTATACAACAATAATGTATACATTGATTATAGAGAATGAACACATGGACACCCGAGACTTTGGGAACCCGGAAGAGCCCCGCAAAGAGCAAGGGGGGGGAAGAAACCTTGGAAGTGAATAATGAGAGAAAAATCCCCGACTGGTTCCAAGGTTGACATATCCTAGTAAGTCCCCGTGAACCGCACGGAGTTATAGTACCTTTAAGCGGGTATCAACATATTTTCAAAAAATAAAAATAAAAATACCAAAAAATAAAAAGCCGTTAAACGATCTGGAACTTTTTTAGTTGCGGGCTGGGCTCTGGACCGGAGAAGACCGTTCTCATTTAACCAAAGGGTGATGCGGGTCCCCGGGTTTTATTATTTATTTTATTTTATTTTGTTATGTTTTATTATTGATTATTTGGTTTTATTTGGTTTTATGTGTTTTATTTATTTTTTATTCTTGAATTTTGAATTTAATAAATTAAATGCCCCCCCCCAAAAAAAATATAATTAAGATTAATTAGTAGAATTAGTACTCCGTAGAATTAGTCAAGTTAACATAATTTAGTATGGCACTATGCTTGGGTACACTATGGTAGATACTATGCGTAGTACTATGGCAGTACTCTGTACTATGGTACCGTTTGCTTCCCATGGAAGGTTGCCCCTCTTCCTTTTCTAGGTTAGTATGAAACTCTGCAGGTCATATCAAACATTTTACCTATATACTTTGGAGTCAAAAGTCGATAGTCTACGGAGTATAAGGTCTTCAAAATGGGTACTACTCTTATACTAGATCTATATACTTATATATATATCATTCTATAACTACAACGTTTGTACTTAAATCCCAACCTAAAAACACATAACCTAATGATCTCAAACCAAAAGAAAAAAAAAGAAAAAAAAAACACATAACGAAGATCAAACTAGACAGGGGAACTGACCGCATCTTTAATTAAAACCAGTGGATATTGAAGTATTAAGTATTTTTTACTCTGTAACAGCCGTTACCCTTAATAGTCCACCCCCCAACGGTCTAAGACTCTTCTTTTTTTTCTCCTCTCTTCTTTTCAAGATAGGTTTAGATCAGCTGTCACTTCTGGATTCGTTTCACCTTCTAGTTGGATGCTTCATATGGTCCTTTTTTTCTTCTCCCTTTTCTTTATGAATTCTACAATCCTTAACTTCTTCATTAGCACATTTCCAACCATACTTCCATACTTCCTTCCCCTCATTTCTGTTCTCTGATATCTTGGAGATTTCCATTCAATTCAATTTCCAAAAAAAAAGAGTTTGAAGATTGGGACGTTTGATCGTTCTGTCGTCATATTTGGGACAAGACTTGGGATCACGAGAACCTTCCGTCTTTTCCCTTCCTTCTCTTTTTTTTTTGCCTCTTCCCCCTGCCAGTTGGGGATCTCCCTGCTGCTTTGTTTTCTATTATATTCACTGGTGCTCATCCGCGCATATGATTGCGTTACAAAATCGGCCTATATTGCCTCCTGTCAAAGTGGATATCTCACTGCTACTCAAGCCCCAAGATGAGGAAGAAACCGCCCCCGGTATGAACACCGGGTACCCGCCCAGAACGATAGGGCCACCACTGGGCTTGGGTCCCATGATGACGATGCCGGGCCCGGCTGCCATGGCCATGCCACCCATGACCAAGACCGGCCCGTCGGGTGCTGCCAAGCGCCTACAACCCTCGCACACCTCCGAATCTCCAGCAAAGAAACAGTCCAAGTGGTCACCAGATGAGGACGCCTTGATAATTGAACTGCGTGGCAGTGGCATGAAGTGGGAGGATATCAGCAAACGACTCCCCGGCCGCAGTGCCATCAGTTGCCGTCTTCATTATCAGAATTACCTGGAACGCCGAAGTGAATGGGATGAAGATAAGAAAAACAAACTAGCCCGTTTATATGAGAGGTAGGTTCTGGCGGGGAAGAGATGGCAACTCGGAAAGGAAACAGATCCACTAATCTCACATTCATTTGATAGGTTCAAAGCCGAAATGTGGTCCAAGGTAGCGGAGGAGATGGCTATCCCATGGCGCGCAGCAGAGGCCATGCACTGGCAGCTAGGAGAGCAAGAGATGGCTCGGCGCGCAGGCGTAGTACCATTCTCTCTCTCCAGTGCCGCCATCGATCCCCCAACCACCAGAACACGCCGCGCCAGCACCTCTCTATCCCGACCGAGAAAGGGATCGTCCTCACGCGCAATCCCAGGACATCTGCCAGGCCTTCCACCTCAACTTCCCTCCCTCGAGGAGCTCACCGCAGGCGTTCCTGCATACGCACCCGCTCCACCTCCCCCGAGAGAGTTCTATGGAATTGGACGACCGCCAGAGATGGGGATCCCCCCACCAGGTCTCATGGGCCCTCACCCTGGCATGCCCCCTCGGACCATGCCCTAGGATGAGATGACGAAGATGACGCCTACACGTCTTTCCTTGAGTTTTCCCCCTCTTTGTTTTTTTCTTTGAGTTTTTTTTTCCATTTGTGGTTTTCTGTTACGAATTGCATAGCGCCGGTTGGAGGTATATCGTGATTTGTGGGGACAGTGAATCGTATAGATGATTTCTACCCCTCGGTGTTGGTTGCGTTCTTTTCCTTTGTTTGCGGAAATTTTGGCGGGACCAGCAAGTGCGAATTGATGTGTTTTTCTTATGACTCCGAGGCTGGCTCTCGGAGCGCATACCACATTCTCAAACGTCATGAGCCGTTTTGGGGGTTGCGATCGCCCACCAGTTATCTTTCTCATACCCGGATTCTAGCACACGACCGCCAGCATTGTCGATGTCACGCTCGAGCTCGCCTTCCGCGTACAGGTGGTAGTAGCGATGGAAAGTCTGGGGTTGATCACCCTTACGAACCCAAGGAACCATTCGATCTTGCTCATCGCCCTTGTCCCAACCTCGACGGCTGTTCTTTTGCTCGAGGGCCCAGGCGTAGATCAGGATCTTCCCACCCTCTTGCGTCTCTGAACCATGCTTCACAGTTCGCAGAATCTCGGCTACAGCTTGGACTCGCCGCGCCGGAGTGGAGAGATGGTGCACTACCGCGATTGAGATCGCAAAGTCAAAGGTTGCATTCCGGTGTGGGAGGTCAAGGATATCGGCCACCACGGTCGAATGTGGCTGGTGCTGCAGAGCAATCCGAGCCAGGTTTTCAGATCTGCCATAGGGTCAGCCCAGACCAAGTTAAAAGGGATACGATGGATGGACAGAATGGTATCCCAAGGAAATAAACCAGCCTATAGAAAATCCAAAAACCAAAAATTCAATAATTCATATCAAAAACATACCTATCTGAAGCAATGATAAAAACATCTCGATTGACCATCAAGTTTTTGCCATTACCACACCCTACATCTAGACCCACTGCCCCTGGTACTAGGCTTGTGAGGAATCGCTCGACTATAGGCCATGGCTGGAAAAGTGGTTAGTTGGAACCCGCGGGGTTTCGAGGTGGTAGTCGCTTATAACACACCTTGTAACGGGTGGCGGAAAAGTGTTGAGCAATCTCTTGGTACACCTCATGGACATTTTGCTGTTCATACGCTTCGCCTGGCTGTTGGGACGCCATGATGCTCTCGTCGTGGATAAGGTGGGAGTTGTTGAAGAGTTGAAAAGTCAAGCGAAAATGGATATCACGTGGCTCGCGATTTGTAACGGGGCATAATATCTACATCATCTATGGATATTCGTGTTGAATTGATAGATGTAGAACTACAGAAGACATAAGGTATAAAGCTTGAATGATGTCGAGTTTGACTGTATTGTCTATTTTCTTTTTTCTTTGGGAGACAAAATCATCAAGTGCTGTAGAGTCATTAAAAAAACGATCATTAGTCTTGGAAGTATGAACGCTGTTCCTATGATAATGCAAGTTACTATGGCGTAGTATATATAATATGTCGTACACAACGTGTTAGAGTATATAGCCTATAGATACCGATGGGATTGGGTTTGATGAAAGGGCTAGAATTGAATTGTTCCATGAAAATAACTAGCCATGTACTTCTGACATGCGATAACCCACGTAGTAAATAGAAATTTCCCAGTATCCCAAGGGGAATTCCAATTACATACGCATATTTATAATTTGACTGTATATATATATATATATATATATTATATTGTAAGTAAACAACCTCCATCAACCATGCCCAGTTAATAAGCTTATGACTCGTTTTGTATATCAATCTCTTATAGAACCCTGACTTACTTCGACCTCCTACTTTAACATCCCGTTCAGGCAATTGTTTATCTATATGACACTAAACAGGGGTTTCCATTAGCTTTGCCTTGTCCTCCATCAAGCTCATATATCATTTGCTAATTCCATTCTCAACTGCGTGTGGCATCAAGCGGTGCCTGTTCCTGACGGGAGACCGCTTACTAATAATCGCTTCGTCGAGATTGGACGATATTCCTTTTCCTGTCAACCACAGGGGAGCACAAGATCAATTGTAAGTACTATCTACCCCGTTCAAGGATTGTCTTTTTGTGTTTAGAATAGGGCTGTGTTTATGATATCAACTGCCACAAATTTTCCCTGGCAAGTGCCAGCTTCTTGTGAGAGCCCCTCAGGGGGATTTGATATTGGCAACCAGCATGCAATGTTGCCGAATACATAGTCCATCTTTTTGTTTATTACTCAGAAGGGATTACGGAATCTTTAATCTAACTGTCCGATTTCGATTTCTTTCCCTTTGAATATCTCCATACCATCAAGAATTTGCATTGATTGATTCACAGCCCACTCTAACACGTCTTTCTAGAAACACAAAAAGTCAAATCAAGTGACACAGAGACAAGATGGCGTTCCAGCCTACCCCGATGGATATCTCCGTCATCATCACCAACGCGGCTTTAGCCAAGTCCGGGAATTTGGAGCCTCGATTCCTGACTGAACGCCGTATCACCCCAACCTGGACGGTGATGCAGGTTAAGGCAAAGCTGGAGACTATGACGGGAATCCCACCAGGATGCCAGCGCCTGCGGGTGAAAGTCCCCGGTCGACCTGACCAATGGGCCGATGGGGATGACCGCTTGATAGGGGATTGGGGTTTGGTGAAGGGGTCGGAGATTGAGGTTGGTTCTTTTTTCTTTCTATGTTTTGCTAAATCCTTTTTTTTTTTTTTTTTTTTTTTTTTCAATTTCTTTTCATTAGAGATTCATGTTATGAATTCTGAATATATAATGATCTGTATCCTCAACAGGTCAATGACAGCCGCCCACAAACTATGCGGGCTAACTTCACCGACTTGTCATCGGTCGAGAAATATGTGCTGCCAACCGAGACATACGAGGCCCGTTCGGACTCTGTATTGGCCTGGAAGAAGAACCAGAAGCTAGGCCGGTTTGATCCTAACGCTCTATCTCCCGAAGATGCTCTGCACCATCAAGTTGAGAAAGACCAGAACGAGGTTCAAACGAGAGGTTCGTTGAAACAAACATCTCAAGTGTCAATGCGATTTCTCTTATTCATTGGTCTAATGACATCTCCGCAGGAATCACTGTCGCTAAACGAGCTATCGTTCTGCCTTCATCTCCGCCGCATATTCGACGCGGCACGATCCGCTTCGTTGGACCTGTTCCGACCATTCCTATTACTGGTCCAGGTCGAGAGCTGCAACAGGATGCAGAACTTCCGGTAGATCTCCAGCCAATCTGGGTCGGAATCGAGCTTGACGAGCCGATGGGGAAGAACGATGGTAGTGTGGGTGGACAACGCTACTTCGAGTGCTTAGGCAACAGGGGCGTCTTTGTGAAGCCCGAGAAGGTCGAGGTCGGAGAGTTCCCCCCCTTGGGTCTAGACGACGACCTAGATGACCTAATGGAAGAGATTTGATACTCCTGGGTGTATACTTTGAATGAATACATTTCGATCTTTTTGAATAGATGAGGTTCTGATTCCCAGCTTCTCTCAGTTGCTCTTCCCTTCACCAATTATCACCAATAGATACTGCATAATTAACTGGAGAGGGCAGAAAAAGAAAAACGCCAAATTCCCTGGTAATCGTATGAAAACAAGTCGCTGAAGAACGAATAACAATAAAAGACATTTAGACGCCCATAGAATGAAATTTCAGGGTATCCACGTAGAAGGGAGGTATCATGGCGCGTTTTCAATGCCTACAAACATGAGAACAGGGGTGGAGGGTAGACCCAATGAAAGTGATCATTTGCCTGTCTTCTTCTGCTTGCCCTTGGGACGACCCTTGGCTTTCTTGGCAGGCATAGGAACAGGAGCGGTGGGAGTGTCGGCTTCAAATTCGCTCTCAGGGCCGGCATCCTGAGACATCTGCGGTGTGTCGTCTTCATTCTCGTTCTCATCGGGGACACAGCCTTGCGTGAAGAAAAGTCGAGCCTCTTTTTGATGGGTGTTTGCAAAGCTATAATAGTTACCTAGCAAGGGATCCCGGGGTCAATTCACTGATACGAATCAAGAAGCCAGGGGAAATGAGACTCACCACGAGGAACTTGGAAAACACAACCCTTTCCGGCACTAAACTGGACACCTGAAATATCCACCTGAACACGCCCGTGACAGACATAAAAGACCATGTGCATTTTCTTCGAGTTCTTAGGTTTCTTGACTCCATCAGGTGGGAGCTCTACAACTCCAGACCCGATGAACGACGAGCTAAGCAGCTTCGCAAATCGGAATGTTGAGTCTTTGACTTCCCTGGTTTCGATCCCAGAGGGAGCATATGCAATGTCTGTATCAAGATAGACTTAGCAAAGGAATCAACTATATAGGGGTTGGAGGCTATACCTAGGACTTCCTCTTCCTTCGAACTGGTCTGTGTTTTCCCATCCCATTTGAGGGTGTAGCCATGAAGCACACCGCCTTCTTTCTCCCAGAGATCAACATCCTCATCTTCATCTGAAGAGTCATCCTTTTGTTTCTTGGACTTGGACTTGTGGGATGTTGAGCGTTTCCCCTTCTTTTTCTTCTTTTCAGGCTCTTGCTCCTCGGTGCGAATGACCTCTTTGATGGTCGAAAGAGGATATCGGTGTCCCTCGGCTGCCTCTCCGTCACCAAAGACGCATCGTTCATTGCGCCAATATGCAAGTGGTCGGACCGAAACCCGCCCAGATCGAGTATGGGTTGCGCTGTTGTCGGTGGGGTTTTCACGTTTGAGGATATATAAACTTCGGCCTTTCAAAGGGCCTGTGCGGTTGGCGTAATTCTCAACTACTCGACCCAATTCCGGTTCCAAAGGTTCACGCACCAGTGGAGATGCTTTGGCGGTATTCCGCTTCTTGGTTGGTCTGGGGTCGGCATCTTCTTCGACGTTACGGCGCTGAGACTTTGGACGTCCGCGCGACGCAGCGGGCTTCACTTGATTCTTGTCTGTATTGGCGGTCTTTGGTGCGGCCTTTTTTGTTGACTTAGAGGCCACAACGGGTTCTTCCCGAGGTGGAGTCGTGTTAGCCGTAGATGAATTGTCGTCATGATCGTGTTGATCTTGCCCGGGAGAATCAGGTAGCTCCTCTGCAGCGGCTGAATCAGAATCAACATCCAGACTGTCACGGAAATTTTGTTGTACTGCGGCAAATGCATTCTCGTCCCCGTCCCCGTCGGAAAAGTCGGAAAAGTCGTGTATGACTGCGGGCTCAAATTCTGCTGCTAGCTGTGCTTTTGTCGTAGATTTTTGCCGTGTGCCATTCCTCTGGCTAGAACGTCCCACATTAACCGAGCGAGTGGAAAGAGGAGATGGGTCTTGACGCGATTCTCCCTGCGCGCCCGCGAAACCTTTGCCATCGGACGGACTAGACGACTCAATATCCTGCGGGTCTGGGGTTGATTGCAACGCTGGTGTCCTCCGCGGAGACCCAGTGAGGCCAGTCTTCATCGGCGACCGCGCGGCAGGCGGGGGGAGAAAAGAGGCTCGTGAGCCATTTGTGCCCTTGAGGAAGTCCATGGGATCTGGCGCATTGCCTATAGAATCCACATCAGCACGCAATGAGCCGGCGATATGGGGCGACACTAAATTAGCCCACCTTCATCCATTGACATGCCCTCGGATCCAACTGAAGACTCATTTTCCATGTCTTCAAACCCATTCAACTCCACAGGCGATTTTTCAGGAGATGAGAAGAGACCGTCTACTTCTTCCATTCCATGTTCGTCGCGTCGACCTTCCTTCAGAGATATGCCAGTGCGCCTAGACGTATTTAGTACATAAGTCCTAGTACAAGTGAAATTGTACCATGACATATCGACTTACCTTCCCTTGGTTCCCACATTGGAGTAGTCGAAGTCGCGGGCCTTTCCGGGCCCT
Organism: Penicillium expansum; assembly: GCF_000769745.1. NCBI lineage: Eukaryota > Fungi > Ascomycota > Eurotiomycetes > Eurotiales > Aspergillaceae > Penicillium > Penicillium expansum. The sequence goes on from NW_015971264.1 coordinate 611,298, forward strand.
CGTGCCATATTGAGAGTTGAGCACCAGGTTAGAATAGTAATCAAACGATAAGGTGCGATTCAAGAAAAGCAGTCAAAAGAGAGAGAGAGACAAGATGGAGGGGAGGAATGCGGAATTTAGGTGGGAAGAGCAACACGCGCCCCCGCTAATCCCGAACGGTCGACGCGTTGTGCACTCGGGGGGATCTTTTACATTTGCATTGTACTTTATAGCTTCAAAGACTTTCTTTCTGTCTCTCTCTATTTCTCTTTTTCTTAACGGACTCTTCAATCTTCTATATGCCTATTATGACAAACAATACTCCCACTGTCAATCCTCTCAAGGAATCGTCCACCTTTATTCCTCCTAGTGTGATTTCAAACCCCCTTCTCTCCGGCGAGTCCTATGCGTACTACACCCCATGCCCAAATGCAATCACGCCCCAAGCGATCTCACCCACGAGTCATGATACAATTGAAAGTACACCATGTGTCTTGGGTGTCGATGAAGCCGGTCGTGGTCCAGTCCTAGGGCCAATGGTCTACGGTGCCTTCTATCTCCCTCTTGATCTTCACCACTCGCTTTTGACCGAGAAACACAGCTTTGACGACAGCAAAGTGCTTACACCCGCCGTGCGAGCGAACTTGATGCGTCTATTGAATACACCGGGAGATACGTTGTTCGAGTCCTGCGGATATGCGGTCAAAGTACTTTCGGCGCGCGACATCTCTTCTGGCATGATGAGATCACCCACCGCAGTATACAATCTGAATGCCCAGGCCATGGATGCCACGGTAGAGATCATTCGAGGGGTGGTTGAAGACCGTGGGGTGGATGTGCGAGAGGTATACATTGATACGATTGGGAACCCCGCTACATACCAGCAAAAATTGGAGCGAATCTTTCCATCTCTCAAAATCACAGTGGCAAAGAAGGCCGATTCCTTGTATCCCTGTGTTAGCGCCGCCAGTGTGGCAGCCAAGGTGACACGAGATGTTGCACTGGAAGTGATGTATGAGGCCGTGCTTCGAGCTGAGCAGTCACTTCGCCCAACCCCCGAAACTTGGGGAAGTGGCTATCCCTCGGACTCCAAGTGCGTCGGCTGGCTTCGACGCAACATGGACCCTGTGTTTGGATGGGGCAATGAGTGTCGATTCAGCTGGGGCACTGCGAAGGAGATGCTTGAAATGAAAGGGGGAGCTCGAGTCGACTGGCCCGACGAGGAGGAGGAAGGGGCACCTCGGCTGGATGAGTTCTTACTATCCTCAGCCCCCGGGAAAAGCACAGGCAAGGTTGGATTACGGGATTGGTATGGCCACAGAAAAACTGAGGTCCTCTAAATGCGAATGCTCCGTGTGATGTGATTAGACATGAAACTTAATAAAACATTAATGATACCCCTTGCTCTTACTTGATGAAGCACAGCAAGAGTGAGAAGAAACGAAAGAAGGAATAGCATAAAAAGACTCGTACATAGAAATAATGGGTATCATGGGTGAAATAGATCTGTGGAAATTCACAGTGTAGCGGTCGAGAAGTAGAAGTTGTCCCAAAGGTATTCATAGTCCTCCACAACACTGCCCACCAAGTCCAACAATGGCTTGCCTTTCATCTTTCCAGTTAAACTGTGTAGCCACGACCTATTTCACAATGTCAGTATTCAAAAGGGAACCCAGAGAGGGAGAACAGAGTCGGGGTTCTTACTTGGTGATGTTTTCATAAAATGCGCCTCGCATCATCCACCAGCCCATTGACCATCCACGCTTCTTCAGTTCCTCTCGCTCAAGCCCTGTAAGACCTCGAAGACCACCAGCGACCCGTTCACGGAAGTCCCGCTTTGCGAGTTGGCGGCAGCCATACTCCATCCCAAATCCAATAAGCCATGGCCGCCAGCTTCGCCTATCACCACTCCACTTTTGCATCGCCATTGCGTAGACAACAGGCCGAAGGATGTATAGCACTTCAGCCAGTTGTCCTTGTCCCGTCGCCCGGTGAAGGAGTGCCTTCGGTGGTTTAATATCATCTGCTGTAAGCACTTTGGAGATGAGATAGTTCGACACATCGTTTACGTCGGGGAGAGACGGAAGGGAAAGTCCCGTGCGAGGCATCGTCCAACTTAAATCTGAAGACCGCTCGCTGACTGGAGTGTCCATTCCGTTCCAGTCAGTCTGAGGTTCCTCTTCTTCTGTCGTCCTTGGATCTACCTCGCGCTCTGGAAGTGGGGGACTGACGAGCGGTCTGGAGTTGGTCAACCGCAGAAGAAGCAAGCGGCAGACTGCCTTTGCGAATTCAATGAATATAACCACGCGCCAACGGGTTTTCTGGCCGCGCCGCCGCGCCGCCATCTCCCAGAGAAGCTCGGTATACTGGAGCATCTGTAGCGCAAGCGCTACCTGGCGATACAGCGAAGAGCGAGAGGTCCAGTACTTGGTATATCGGGAGTGGGGAGTGGGCGGAGGCCGGGGGACAGTCGATGGAAGCCGATCAACAACCCGCGAAACAAGAGAATCATGGTATAACGATAACAACTGGACACCGGAGTGTACTGCAGGGGGTATCAGCAGGCGCGCTCCAAGGCAAGTACAATGTTACACTGACCACATTCTGAGGGTATCTCTGATTCGCGGTATCGCCCTGATAGAAGACAATTGTTAGATTCTTCAACACCTGCATGATCAAACCGAATGAGAACTCACCTGGGATGATATAAGTCAAAGATCTCAGCGCTGACTCGACTTGACCAACCGAGCTAGCATTCTTGGTCACGAAGTCTTCATAGATAGAAAGCCATTTGGATGGTTGCAAGAGCACCGGGGGTATTGGATTCTGAATATTGCGGACGGTTTCCATCTTTATGCTACAAGCATGATGAGATAGCTGTGACGGAGGAGATGAGATCCGGGGGAGGGTGACCTCGGGAGGTTACAGGGCACGTGGTCCCGCGTCTGCCAAGATGCCTTGGGCCGAGGTTGATGCTTTTGGTCTTTTCATACTTATATATGTTCTACTTCGATACTTAGAAAATCTATGCATTGCAAATGAACCGATGGTTTTAGATATCTTGTATGATGTGTTTCCAGTCATAGTCACACCTAGGTAGAAATATGTTTGTCTTATTCATCCGCCCATGTCCATAACCCCCCAGGGCGCATAGCCTCTCGATATCGCTCTTCCACTTTCTCACGCTCCAACCTCTTCGCAGCTTCAAGGTCTTCTTCCACCTCTTGTGTGTCTGGCATATCAGTCCGCCAGAAGCCAGGAGGGGATTGAGCCCGCTGGTGAGTATGCCGATGTCGTCCATATTGGTTGGCCAGGGCCCTGGCTCTCGCTTCCACCAGGAGATTTTCACGCTCTTTGCCGCTCATGTTTCGAAGCAATTGTGTATCTTCTCCCACAAACTCTTGTAGAATTGCCTGGTCTTCTTCCTCTTGCTCTGCTCCAGATTTACCGGGGAGGCCCCCAAGGCGGGCCATGGCCCGGAAACGATCCCCACAACATCCTGGGCGAGTACAACCTGATATGCATTTGCGGTCATCCTTCTTTCGGACAACTGCATCATATGCGTAATCAAGCCCTTGATTTCTAGCCGGATTTATTTTGAAATGTCCCAACCCAAGACGACGAAGAGGTCTTGCCCTGAATGGTTCATCATCAGGGTCTATATCTGGAGCCATTTGACTCGACGCCTTGGGTGTTGTTTGATCACTGTGCGGTGTATAGTTCGCCCTTGTTGAGTCCGGGTCGAAGACTTTGCTCAATAAATGAAGCGGTGATTTGGATGGTACCGATCGTTCTAGAAGATTTTCCAGACGTCTCTGTGCAAACCCACCATTTGTCTTTGCTTCCGACGGTCCAACATTGACACCGGGGCCTATCTTCGAAGACATCCGCAAAGATGTCGCATCACCATCACCATCACCATCACCATCACCATCACCATCACCATCACCATCACCATCTTCCGCCAGAGCCGGTATTGCGCGTTGCTCCAGATCTTGAAGGCGTTTCGTGGAACACCCCTGTGCAGAGAATGTGGCCCTGCGTGTGTTGCCGTCAACTGGTTGAAGTATAGATGACTGTTGAGATGTTTGCTGGCCTAGTGAAATTCGCTTTGAGTAATTTGCGTTATTTGTACTGTTCTCTGAATTCCAAGCGCCTGCAATATTGACATCCCTGTAGGCTTTCCGTTTGATTGGTGTGCGTATCGTGTCTCCTATCTCATCAAGATCTTGCGTGCTTACAAACGGCTGTTCACTGTTGCGCACTGAACCGATTCGGGTTGGACTCGAGGACAAGATTTCATTTTTGACAACTGTAGAGCGCCCTGAGCTCATGGCCGCCGGCTGGGTATGCACGAGATGCCTGCCGGGAAGTGTTGGGGAGGGCCTCTGCGGAGGCTGCTGCCGGGGGACATTGGATATGAGACATAGTGTATCAGAAGATTCCGAGGGTTCCATATCGGGTCTAGGAGAGTTACACTGAGTGGAGGCCAGCTTTGATGTTAAGCCGTGAATTACTCTTTGGTTATCATCTTCAACTCTTATATCTGCATGCACATCATCTGCATAGGACCTTCGTTGTGACAACCTGATGGCCTTGGCAGGAAGATCTGTACACTCCTCTCTTGGACGTTTCTTCGAAAAGCCTTGCGCCTCCGAGTGTTTTCCGTCGACATCCTCGGGGGTGGGACTTTCCACTCTGCGGAATGTGACGGGTTGACCATTGAGAACAAGCGAGAATTCTCCACGCTTTAATTGCTGATCCCATCGCCGTAACTTCTTTTTATGCTGCAACACTCGAGATTTGAGACCACTCCAAGTTTGGATGAAGGTCTGTAAATTCGTATAAAGCGCGGTGTATCTGGCCTCAACTCTTTTCCGAGACTTCCGAACAGTGTGATCATCATCATCCAGGCCATCCCCCCACAGGTTCTTTGGGTCAAATTCGGTCTCTAGATTGGCATATTCCCCGGGAAGTTCAAGATCCCGTGGATCAACTTCATATTGTTGCAGCTCACTCCGGAGTACCGTGATATCATGCTCAAGTTCTCGGATTCTGATCTCTAATCGTCGCTGGGCTTGGCTGGCCAATGATTCTTTAATTTCTGCCTCTTTGGCGTGTGCATCAATATGGGATTTCATGTGTTTATAGGCATTGTCGAAGGAGGCCTCGCAGGCATTTGCCACAGCAGCATGGAGCTCCTTGACAACTTCCATTGTGCAGTTTCTAGTGTACCATTGAGTGAAGTGATATGAATCGTGAGAGAGAGGAAAAAGAAAACCAGCTGTAGACGCTCTGTCGGGCAAAGCGATATAAACGCGACGACGCGTCGAGGCCAAATGGGCACACGTGAGCTTATCACGTACTGATAAGATTCGGTGGCTCGGGGCCGACTCCACCTGCAATTGATCCTCCACTTTCAACCAATGTGTCCCTCAAAGCATGCGGAATGATTTCTATGATTCATTTTCCTAGTCTCCTCACAAGTTTATTTTAGCCTGAGACAGTATGTCCAAACGGTACAGAGACCCTTGGGACTCCGATCTACCGCAAAAGCGGACCCGCACTAAAAACGATATTGGGCCTGTTGATCGTCTGTCTCGTCTGAGCAATGAGTTGCTGCTTCATATCCTTTCATTTTTACCAGTATCATCCCTTAACGTGTGTCAAAGGTATATATATACACTCCTATTTTCGTCGGTTCTTCTTGGAGGTTTCGCTGACTTGCTACCTCAACTAGGTTATCACATCGCTTTCATGCTCTTGGTGGGGACTCTGAGATCTGGAAAAGGCAATATTACTCGGAATGGGTGCGACCCCGTGCCCGCCGCCTCGCAAATACTAGACGCACAACCCTTCCAACCAAGACAGATTATTCGCCCAAGGTCGCCACCTGGTTCGATCATGGGCACTTGGCACAGGAGGGCAATTGGAAACGGCAGTATCGGCTTCGGCATAATTGGTCCAAAGGGCTATGCCGGGTCACTGAGGTAGAGTTTCCTCAGCCACCATGCCCTCCTACGCTGATCAGATTTTGTGGTGGGATTGTCTTCACGGCAGATTCAGCGCACGGGCTCCGGGCTTGGACCACAAGAGATTCAGCATGTTGTCTTGCAAGAATCCCTTTGTCAGCTCCATCAAAATCATCTCCTATAACCCCAACCGCCTTGGCAGTAAGCCAGATCCAAGATAAGATCGAGATATCCGTCGGACTGGAAAATGGTCACTTCAGCCTCTTCGTCTTAAATCTTCAAACGTCCCAGCTAGACTTGCAGTCCTCTCATGTCGGCTACAGTGATGCTGCGATAACGGCAATGGCTCTCTCGTCGCCCTATTTAATGATAGTATCCCGTCACAAAGATTTGACATTGTACAGTCTACGATCTGGCAGCCATCGAGCCGGGGAAACCGCCGAGGCCTCGGAGCCCCGCCAGGTTGCCTCCCTCAAGGCAGATAACATCGTTGCGCCCATGACGCTATCTCTCCGGGTCTCGTCCTTTGAGATTGTCGCTACTATTGTGTATAGTTTCTTCCACATCGGTTGTGGGTGGTCTCTGGGGATCCAAGAATTACGTCTAGGCAAAGATGGGCAACAACTTGATTCCCGACTGGCTACTACAGTGGATTCCCAATATGGATTGAGGCCACTTCAATCCAGAAAAAGGCGACACTCTGTAGGCGAGTCGGTCGACAATCCACCTGGGATCGACCCTAGGGCACCGTCTATCATACATCAACAGCCGCCAACTTCCATGTCCTATTCCCATCCGTATTTGCTGACCTCTCATGCCGACAACACGTTGACCATGTACCTTGTGGTATCTACATCGGAGAATGTGTTCGTCCAAGGCGGCCGGCGACTTTGGGGCCATACCTCTTCCGTATCTGCTGTTCAGGTGACCAACCGCGGGAAAGCCGTTTCTGTAAGCTCTCGAGGGGATGAGATTCGAATATGGGAGTTAGAGATGGCGATCTCATCCCTAGGTAGCCGCAAATTCTTCGAGGAGAACGGTGTTCCGCTCAACGCTGGCAATACTGGCAACAAGGATGAGGAGCCAGAGCCAGGACTAGGAACGATTTCCCACAGTTTGGGCCGTTTAAATGTGGAATGCCAGGAATTGACCCTGCCTATCGGATTTGACGAAGAACGGGTACTTCTCCTTCGAGAAAAGACTGGAACACAGTTACTTGAGTGTTATGACTTTACCTAACGCAAAGTGTATCTATATATCTACATATGGCTATATATATCTCTCTCTCTATATCAAGGTATGCTAATAACAGAGAAAAGAAGAAAGAACCCTTTGAACTTTGCATTAGCATCCCAAGCCTGAGGTGTAGCATTCGGTAGCACAAGGTACTCAACCTGGACTGGGGACCCTGGCAGGACAGGGGCTGTTCCCCTATATAAAAGGTTGGATCCTCAATTTTGGTTCTTGACTTCTATCTCTCTCCCCTCCATTTTGTATTCTTCCGTCTCAGGTATCATCCATAACACCTTTAGAGAGGATTAAAAAGGGGATAGGCATTTTCTGCATTTCATGATGAGTTCCATTATATATACTGATGACCGGGATGAAACTGGCAGAAAAGAACAGAAGAAAACAAAGAATCAATGAGAGGGAAGAAGGGGAAAAAGAAGCCAAATTCCCCCAAATCAACTCTCTCTCTCTCTCTCTCTCTTTTCAGGGCGGTCAGCTTTACGGGAAGATTTCTCCCCGCACTACAATCTATTTTTTTGCAGACTCTTCAACTTCTTCACTTTTTATTCCTTTTTCTATAAAACACATCCCCCAATCTTATTCAAATATGGACTTCCCTCCTGCCGGACGTGGTGGCTGCTTCAACTGTATGTTCTTCTCTGCGAACTGGAGTCAATTCAAATCCCTGTGAATACGTCATATTCACTTGGAGCTTGTGGGATATTCAAATTGGATCTGGGCTCTCTTGCGACTTCTATTGCGCAACTTGATACCTGATACCTGATTTGGTTGTTTTGTGTTGTTTTTTTTTATTTTTTATTTTATTTAACTAACACCCTCTTTCTTCATAGGCGGCGAGGCTTCTCACCAGGTAATTACAACCTTTACCCGACTCTGAAATTTGAATATATATAAAAAAAAAAAGGCAGAAGAAGAAGAGGACATGAGGCTTATCTGCTCTTTCTAGGCTAAGGACTGCCCCAAGAAGGGAAACCCTACCTGGTAAATCCCCTTCACACCTCTCGTCTCTCAATTCAAAAGCTAATTTCAGTTAAACAGCTACAACTGCAATGGTATGCTCAGCTCAAATTCGTCCATTAGACATCTGGACTGGTCATCAGAACTTCGCTAATCAAGTCAATCACAATTACAGGCCAAGGTCACTTGAGTAAGTTTGAAATTGAATGTCGCAGACGATAGTTATACTTGACTAACTTTTCCAAAAAAAAGGCCGTGAATGCCAGGAACCCGCCAAGGAGAAGTCATGCTACCGTTGCGGCCAGACCGGACATCTTTCTCGCGAATGCCCCCAAGGTGGTGACAGCAACTACAGCGGTGGTGGTTCCCAGGAGTGCTACAAGTGCGGACAGGTCGGCCACATTGCGCGCAACTGCTCTCAGGGTGGTAACTACGGTGGTGGTTACAGCGCCGGCGGCTACGGTGGTGGTTTCGGTGGCCCCGGTGGTGCCGGTGGTCGCCAACAGACCTGCTACTCCTGTGGTGGCTTCGGCCACATGGCTCGTGACTGCACTCAGGGTCAGAAGTGCTACAACTGTCAGTCATCTCGGGTTTCTCGCTTTCTCTGGAATCTGCTACTAACTCATGATTAGGCGGCGAAGTCGGCCACGTCTCTCGCGACTGCCCCACCGAGGCCAAGGGTGAGCGCATGTGCTACAAGTGCAAGCAGCCCGGCCACGTTCAGTCCGCTTGCCCTAACTAAGGTGCCCATTGCTTGCATTGCTCTTTTGGTCAACATCTTTCTACAGTTTCCATGGGATTGGACGACATATTTCATGCATGCACGAAACGAATTTCCCTTTTTTTCCCGAAAATGTATGATTAGAGATCAACACCTGACAAGGTTAACATGATCTAACTTTTGATGTCTCCTACCTAGGTTATTTGGTAATTCTCGGGTTTTATGATAACGCGTATAAAATGTGAAGTAGGGAGCCTGGCAAATACTCGTATTTGTATTTGCACATTTTAATTCTCTGAGCCTATCTCGCGGGAGTCGACGGCATTTGCTATATAGCTCAAATCGGCTCTGATTCCACAAAATGACCCCATATTATACACTCGCCTTCTAGAGAGTTCAGATCTGCGTAGCGCTCATAGCTTGATTACGAGCTGCAACTGCACATCAAAGCCCTCTTGAACTTGGGGACATCCCCACAGAAACGCTCTTCCTCTTCCTTATGAAGATCCCATTCATCGTTGAACGGGTTCAAAGACATCTGCATGATCCGACCTAGAACATCTCGGTCGCCTTTGCGCTCCACACGCTCGATGACCTCGTCGAGAATCCACCCTCGAGGAACAAACTATCAATGGGTTAGTCAATCTGCACCGGACTTGAATTTTTTTTTTTTTTGATAGGGGCTTACATTCGGGTTGACGGATTTCATAGCCTTTTGTCTTTCCTCGTCGTTTGCTGGGCCCCAGTCCTCTAGGACGCGAAGCCGCCAACCATCCAGCCATTTCGCAATGCGATCTCTAGCTGTAGCCTCGGTATATCCAATCACACCGAAACCTTCGGCGTGGAAGAAGACCGAGGCTGCTTCCCTTCGGCCTTCTTCGGTCTCCAGATTAGACAGTGACAGCCCTGAAAGCCGACGGAAGAAGTGGTTGAAGTCCAGTTCGAGTGCTTCAAGTGTGTCTAGCATTTCTGAAAAAAGATTTTGAAAGTCCGACTCAGCTTGTGTTTTGAGTCCTAGCCTCTGGCCCATCAAGCGCTTGTATTCGTTTAGGAATACTGCTTTGAACTCTTCGCCCACACGCTCAATGATTTTCTCCGCGCGTTTGACGAGTTCTGGTTCAAACTCCTCCGTCACCCCATCGTTGACAAAGCTTTCCTCGTCAACCCGGTTTCCAGCCCCAATCAACTCACCTAGTGACTCCCCGAGTCGGACCAGATTCCACCAGATAATGCTGGGTTGGTTGCGATAGGCATATCGCAGCATATGGTCATCATGGTTCGGGGTGTACTGGGGGTCAAAGTTGTCCATGAACGCAAATGGGCCGTAGTCCAGCGACAAGCCGTAAATAGATGTGTTGTCGGTGTTCAGCACGCCATTCATGAAGCCGTAGGCCTGCCACGCGGCCACTGTCTTAGCATTGCGGCGAGCGATTTCTCGATACAGTCTAGCAAATCGGTTTTCTTGTACATCTTGGTGTTCTTGTACTTGATCACCGGGGATACCCCTTTGGGGATTATCGATTTGGGTGGAGGACTGCTGGTCCTGCAGCGATACAATGGCGGGAAGGGATTCCCACCCGCTAAAAACGTCTTCTGCAACATATGTCGCAAGCTTTCTGATCAGCTCACGGTCTCCGCGAACGCGAAGAAGATCAAAGGTGCCGATTCTTAACCAACTCTCAGCAAACCGAGCAACAATTGCTCCTGGTTCAAGACGCTCTCGCAATACCTTGGCATTGGGGACCAAGGTGAGTGAGAGTGCCCGAGTGGTTGGTATACCGAGGGCAGAGAGAGCTGTCAAGGTTTCAATGGTCTGTCTTTGGGTTTCATGCAAGGATTCTTACCTTCTGAGACCACGTATTCACGAATACTTGACCGGAGGACAGCTTTCCCGTCTGCGAAACGCGAATAGGGTGTTTTGCCTGCTCCTTTCAGTTGCAGCTCATATCGCGTATTTGTCTGCGGGCTGGTGCATTCGAAGAGACTGATTGCACGCTAATTTGCCGGTCATTAGTATCTCTAGTGAGCTGAGGACTCATTCGTAGGTTAACTTATTGACTGACCCCGTCTCCAAGTTGTCCGGCCCATGAACCGCTGTATGTTGTCAGCCGTTAACGTTGTATCTCGAGCTTCTTTCGCAGCTTACAATTGCCACCCTGCGGATGTTAGTCTCTTTGCATTTCTCATGCATGAAAACGTGGATACTCACCTCCATAACACTGTGCCCATGGGTAGATTCCACCCTGTTCCTCGTTCCACCAAATCTCATTCCCGGCGACCAGCGCCTTAAATCGCGATGTTTGTTCCTCGCCTAGTTTCAATCCCAAGTCTTTCATCGCTTTCAAACTGACTCCTAGTAGTTCTGGCTCATCGGTCTGTTCTGGGCGAATGTATGTGAACAAAGCTCCTTTGACCATGCGAGGCCCCAAAGTTTCCCTTGGGGCCTTATGCGAGGATTCCGGTGTATCAAAAGCCGGATCAGACGGCAATTTAGAAGTGAAAACCTTTGATTTCGGTAATTCAGCCAGGGAGACCCCGGCAGTTGAAAGATGTGATACCATCTTGTTTAAACGATTCCGAACTGACGGTGACCAAACGTTGGTGCGTGGAAACATATACCGATTTCTTGAACACGTGAGCACACGAAAGTTCATAGAGAAAGTGAGAGAGAGAGAGAGAAAGAGAGAGAGATCAAGTAATTGCTCAAGGATATGAATCCAAGTGAAGATAGTAGTAGATACTAACCTCGGGAAATATGCGAGAGCGGGAGTTAGAAATGACATAATTGACAATTATTAATCATTGTCTAGGCCCACCCGTGGACAGCGCCATGAGGTACCACGCCCTGGTCGAAAGTATCCCCTTACAACATCTTGTCATCATCCTATATTTTGCCCCTTTTCAACCAATTTAGAACCATGGCAAACACTATTTCGTCTATTCCTACATTGGACCTCAACGACGGTACCTCGGTCCCTGTCGTGAGTAAACCCACCATTACCCCACATGATATCGGCAATGTTCTCTAACAAATCCAGGTTGGATATGGTACTGGCACCGCGTGGTTTAAGAAGTCCGACACCGGTATCAATAATGAACTGGTCGAATCAATCAAGACGGCAACGAAACTAGGATACCACCACCTCGATGGAGCTGAAATCTACCAAACCGAGGAGGAATTGGGACAGGCAATCAAAGAGAGCGGGGTATCTCGTGAGAAACTCATCGTGACGACTAAGGTCCTCCCCAATATCGCCGATATTCCTCAGGCCATTGATACTAGTCTCAAGAAGCTCCAGCTTGACTATGTGGATCTGTAGGTGAACTCCAGCGTGGTGTGACTAATGGCTCGATCGGGAACCACTTCTAATAATTGGAGTAGTTACTTGATCCATGCTCCGTACTTTGCAAAGTCCAAGGAAGAGCTTCAAGCTGCCTGGGCTGCCATGGAGCAAGTAAAGCAATCTGGGAAAGCTCGGTCTATTGGTGTGTCCAATTTCCTACAAAGCGACTTGGAGACCATTCTTGAAACCGCTAAAGTGGTACCATCTGTGAATCAAATTGAGTTCCACCCTTACCTTCAACATGGCAATCTTGTTCCCTACCAAGAGGGTAAAGGTATCAAGACTGTTAGTTATGGAGGCCTCACCCCTGCCACCCGGGCACAGGGCGGGCCATTAGACCCCCTGCTCTCTTCTTTGGCCACCAAATATGCAGTCAGCGAGTCCGAGATCCTGTTACGCTGGATCATTGACCGTGGCTGTGTGTCTATCACCACCAGTGGCAAAGAAGCCCGCCTAAACAGCTATCTGCGCACATTTACATTCAAATTGACCCCGCAAGAGGTTGACGAGATCTCTAAGATAGGGGAGCAGAAACATTACCGTGCCTTCTGGCGTGAGAAATTTGCAGAGGATGATCGTTCCTGAATGTTGAGAGGTTCTAGGAACAAACCTGGCATAAGAACATTGAACTCTTATAGATAGATTCATTCCTTGCTTGTTTGTCAAGATGACAAGGTACATACATCCTACATATATAACATATATACATATATATAACATAGCTCAAATCGTTCATCAATGATATATAGCTATGCCAGTACATACACATTTATACGGAGTACCTTGTACTGTAATGAAATTATACGGTAACGATAAGCCGATAAGCAACAGGCACCGTAACCGCCCTAACGTAACCTTCTCCAATTCATCTCTTTCATTCTATCCGGGGACATTTCCCATCTCTCGCTCCTTCATGGAAAGAGGTCACCCTCTCATTGTGACACATCCCACTTTTTCTTTATTACCTCGACTGTGTTTATTTCTCCCTCCCAATTGCGCGACTTCGAAACCCCAGGGTTATGGGAACACCCCCCACGCGCGATAGTGATAGGATGCCCTGATTATTCGGCACCTGAACAAGGCCGGATCTTGTACATCCACTATCCTTCACTTGACCCAATGCGTTGACTATCACCAGGCAGCTTGCCATACCGACTTGAGAAACAGAAACCGGTGATAGACTTTGCCCCAAATTGTGCTTGGAGCGCGTATTATACCAGCATCTCTTGTGGAAGAACAAATCGCGAAACCCTGCGCACTGCGATGTCGGTGAACGAGAAACGCCATTCCCAAACCACTACAACCCCCCGAGCTGCAAGTTCCCCCACGTCGGACCGTGAAGTGCTTGACCAACGATTGCAGCGCCTCTCTGACGACGTCCTTCCCCCCGTTCCATATCTACTCACATTTCCGACCAAAACGCCCTTTAACCTGGGAAACCGGTCCGCCAACAATTGGGCTGTAGGGCATGACAGACCCTTCAGCTTGGAGGAGCAGCAACTACAATATATGACCTTCTTGACACACCACGACACAGACTCATTGCTTCTAGCCGTCGGGGACTGGTCAGACGAAACGGGGCGCATGATGACCGATCGGTCGACAGCCCCAAGCGCTGGAGAAAGTTCAAGAGAAACCGTGGCCAAAAAGAAAATTAGTCTCAAGGACTACAAGACCCAGAAGACCAGTGTCGCTGTCGCATCCCCCGTTGGCCTCGAAGCGGGCAGCCGAGGCGCATCAAACTCCGCCAAGCCCGAGGAAAGACGACAGATGACACCTTCGGAGCCTCCCAAGAATACCGATAAGACTAAAATGCCTCGAATGCCGCCGAAGTCACATGCGCGTCTCTCTCCCGAAAGAGCGGGCCAGAAACGGCCATCTGGGTCGGAACATGAATTCCCTAACCCCTCAGTGACTAAGAAGTCCGAGGCACATACTACAAAGAAACTGCGACTGTCTCCCGAAAAAGAAACACGCCGACAGCCCAGCCCTGCCAAATCGCACTCCCCCAAGCTACCCGCACTTCTTTCGCCTACTCTCCCACCGACATCGGGTGGTCCCAGACTTCCGCGCTTGCTGTCTCCTACCCTCCCTCCAGATATTGAAAAGGAGTTGGCCCGCCTTGAGGACCGTTCACCGTCTCGCAATAGTCGGGCAGGAAAGGGATTGCCTGCCAAAGAATCCAATACCCACGAACATCCAAGAGACCACGCCCGTGCCGACCCACAAAAGACGCAGCTTCTTACCAAACTGCGGTACGGAAGAGCGAACCGAAAGCGTGTCGAGGCTTTGCTTAAATTCTCTGGTAAAAGGAAAGCACATCTGTCAGATTCACCGGTCAGCCAGGATACTGATCGTGATGATGTCTCCCATTTCAGGAAAAAGGGAGGAGATACCAGTTCCTCTCGTGGGCACACATTCGGGGATCTGAAAGGCAAGAAACATGATACTGGTGAACCCCTTGCCTCTCAATATGGTCGCTCAAAGGAGCCGAAAAGCTTCCCCGAAAAGCCTCGAACGCCGGTTCCTCAGGCACACCTGACCTCTCATTCAATCGCCAATGACAAAACAAAAGCAGCTTCGATCACACCGGTGAAAGATCTGAAAGACCTGAAACCTCCCACCTCTCGTCGAAACGAGCTCGGAGAGACCGATGGCAGAACTCCTTCTTATCCCGCCAACAAGCGTCATTCCGTCGATCCCGGGTCAATCATGAAAGCTTCTCCGGCACAGGCAGATGGCCGTACGCGCAATGAACGGCAGGTATGGTGGGATGAGTGGCAAAAGTTTGCGAGTATCGGCCGTGAATTGAAACATGCCGCAGAGCGGCATACCTCTAAAACCGGGACCTCAGTCACCGACGAAAAGTTAGCCGTTGTGACTGCAATCGAAGCGTTGTTGTCCTTCATTATGGCGTTTGTAGCGAACGATCAGGCCAAAGCTTCATCACGCCAGGTCGGGGATTCCTCCACATGGCTGTCTATTGTGCCATACTGGCGTGTGGTCAGGAAGAACAGTGTATCTTATCCGGCATTGAACAGTCTCTGCTTGCTCCTTGGGGCTGTGTCCTTCACTGCCATCCACACTCTTGATCTTGAACGCCTCGCGATAACCCCAATTCCCGGAGAGCACACCCCGGTTCCCACCCCTGGGAGTGATGGAAACGCAGCCCTGTCGGATGAGAACAGGAAAAGCAGAAAGGAATTTTCCGAGCTGAAGGCTCGTCTTCCTGAGTGCTACAAAGAGTCCCAGAGGCTATGGATAGAGGGCACCCGGGGTCTCTCTGAAGATGTCCTTGGTCGTGATTTCCCAACGATCTGGTCCCAGCGATCTCGAAATTACTCGGAAAGAGGTCGATCATCTCTCAAGGCTGGCGACTATGCTGGAAGCTATTTCCTACCACTTAGTGGCACTACCCCGCCCATCGAAGTGGTTCGGTTTGGCTGGTCCCTGCTGAAAGAATGGTGCTCGAAAGAACGAGTGGAGTGGAGTGGACGTCTTGGTCTCTAATTCATCTTTTATATTTGTCTCCTTTTTCTTTTTCTCCTGTCACTCGGAACATGCTTCATATGGCGTCTCAGGGGAGGCCTTGTTTTTTTTCCGCTCAGGTCATTGCCTTTCCCTTTATATTTTCTCATGATACCACGAGCCCTGGATTTTCATGTAGCTATTTGCAATTCGAATATACCATGGGGGATGCAAAAGAATACATTATTTTCTCAAAGAGTTGTTTTGGTATCGCTTGCAACCGAGATGTAAATGCAGAATGTATTTGCCTGTCAAGTCTTCCAAAAAAAGAATTTCGCTAAAGCATATGGAATCATTATAACCCGCTCAATTGTACAACGAAATGGTGCATGAGGTAGGGACTTATAAGATGAAGAAAAAGAAAGAAATAGAAAGAAAAAGAAAAACACCCTGACCTAGACCTCTTGATATTCATGTCCGAAGCGAGGCTGCGAATCACCAAAGAGCCAACCAGCCTCGCGGCAATACCGGGCTTCTCTGCCGTAAATACCGACTTCGCTTGCCCAGCAAATCACCGCTGCATCTACAATATCTGCGATCACACCTTCCATCGCACCCAGTGTGGTCCAGCCAATTGTCCCAGCAATAAGGCCGACGACGTAGGCATAGAGACTACCACGAATGGTGCCACTGGACGCAGAGGTTGTCAGACTCCGAGCAGTGGTCACCCAACCACCGAACCCTAAGGCCAAAGACATCATGAAACGCGCAGCGTAAAGGATCAACTTGGACAGCCGGTATGAGAGTAGAGACTCCGAGTTCCCGGGGGACTGAGAATATGAACGGGGGTGTAAAGACGTTGACGCCGCCGATGGGGCAAGGATAGCCATTTGGCTCAACCCCCGGGAGGAAGCGGCAAGAGGCTGCGAATGAATCGCTGCATAGGTGAGAGATAGAGGATTGGTCAAGTAAGTAATTGGGGTGGGGACGAGTGAATAGGCAAACAGACTGAGCAACGAGGAGATGCGACCTGGTAACAAGAGAAGAGGAAGTCGAACCAGCAGCCCTAGTAGTCTGGATAAAGAGATCGTGCCGAAGAGAGTTGTGGCGGCGTGAACGACAGCTGCCTGAACAATTTGCCTCGAGGTTGGAGCAGGTGTAGTCAAACGATGGAAATACCACTGGCTCACTGTTGCAGCGGTGACAGCACGCTGGATGCCTGCGATGACGCCGATCGACCATAGATAAACAACGATGAAATAGATACCCAGCCACCAGCTCCCCACGTCAATGATGAACGATTTTGAGCTAACAAGATGACCACCCAAGAAGACTCGAGTGAACATCAGCATCCAGATCCACGTCCAGGAAACAACGCAGACCAAGGCACCCAGACCAAGAGCAAGCAGCTCGGGATTGGCAGCCAAGATTCGACAGGCAAATTCAAGAATGCCTATGGCCTTCCCTATAGACTGACGGCCACGCACAATATTGTAGATCCACATGGTAGCTATGAGAAACGGGACAGCAGAGCCCCATCTCATCGCCTTGTCTTGGATGCTTGCCCCATGCCATGGCCCCTTGAAACTTGAGATGAAAGGATATAAGGAGAATGAATATAAGATAGTGGGAACGGCGACTAGAATCACATGGACCAGAAGTCGCACATAGGATCGTAGTAAGGCCAACCAAAGGAGGGACACAAGAATTGATACAATAGTATATATCCCAAGGAGGAAGAAAGATCCATGGACAGTCATGTATATTGTATCGCCCCATCTTGATTTGTCTCCAGATGGTGTAGATGTGTGAAGATACACAAGAAATGCAGAAGCAAACAATCCCGCGAGAGATATCAAAAACAACTGGCCCCAGAAGGCATCGTGCACTGTGTTTTCTGAGGCTAGTGGTGATACCGATGTTGGGAATGAGCTTGCTGAGCTGGGCGGCCGTGGGGTATCTTGCAAGAAAAGCTCAGCCTGCTCTACAGTATGTCCATGCTGGCTGGGGCCAGAGGGCTCCTTCAGTAGTTCTCGTTCTCGGAATCGCTGAACAGGTGGATCTTGGGCACCGGGATTAGATAACACCTGATCATCGTCAACATCGGCCCTTAAAGAATCCTCCAGACCGATATCAACTAAATGACCTCGAACTTTGCTACTGCCTGGGCTGGATGGAGATGCCGATTCATGCTCTGGGGCTTCTGCCACAGAATCGATAGGAAAAGGACGAGCACTAAAAACACCCTCTTCTCCCCGCCATGAGCTTTTTATGCCTTTGCCAGGACGATCGTTGTATGGTGAGCTTTCCTCTTCGAAACCTGAACGTTCAGAATCGTCGAGTTCCGAAGATTCCTTCAAGTTGCTGTCGCCAAAATGTCGTCTTGATCGTTGGAGTGCATAGAAATCAGCGATTTCTCGCTCACGTTCTGTTTCGTCATCTTCCTCTCGGAATTCATCAGTAGCACTGAAGAACAGGGGAGCTTGTTGAACCGAGCTGCGGGGGGCAAAAGGAAATTGAGATGTTTGGGATGCACCCGGTCGATAAGGATTGCTAGGTCGTAAGAAGGAGCGTGATGAGGGGTGCCGAGGGTTCCCTTGGTGTTGACCAGGGCGGCTACGACCCGTTCTTTGAATCTCATCTGGCCGAGAGGTTACTCGTGACTGTGACTGAGCAAGGAATCGTGAGGCATCTAAGGTAAAATAGTAGCGTTAGCGATATAGTCATTTAATACTCAGGATCTTCCGCTTCCTACATTCAGAGAACATGGCCCTGTTATCGTAACCAAGGAAGTACGGTGAGTGGGACAGGACTAGTGATAAATGTCTGGAGGGAATATGCTGAGGAAATCAAGTACGGTCGGATATTAGAGAGTCAAGGGAAGTAAAGGGAGAGGAAGGACTTGGAATTTGTTTCTTTTTTGTGAGATATGTCAAATCTAGGAGAACTGGAGGATAAAGTGAAGGACCATAGGGTCACGCAGCTGATGAAAGCGTCATACGGGCACGTCAGGCCTGATAGATGACTCAGCTGATAACCATGAGGTCTCCAGATGTATCTACAATATAGGTAAACTGACCTCTGTTTCCTTTCCCATCTCTGATTCCTGGACTACTTTTTTTTTTTATTACTCTCTTTACTCTCTCCATGTCACAGCCATGGGATTATATTGCTAAGCTTGTCTGCATTGGTGACTCTGGCACTGGCAAGTCCAGCGTAAGTGTTATCGGTCTTTGACCTTGTGCCTCACGCTAATCAAACAATAGCTCACCGTCCGACTTTGTGAAGGCCGCTTTTCTCCATCTCATGATGTGACCATTGGAGTCGAGTTTGGGTCGCGAATTGTGCCAGTTGGTCCCCCAGCTTCACTAGAGCTAGAACTTGATGAGCCTTCCCCCGGATCGTCGGGTGATACATTCCCAGAAGCATCTACCACCTCCGGGCTTCCTACTCCTCCACGAAAACCACAAGGTTCCCCCAATCAGAAACGCATGAAACTTTCCCTGTGGGATACCGCTGGACAAGAGACCTACAAGTCTATCACCCGCTCTTACTTCCGGGGCGCCTCTGGCGCTCTCCTAGTCTTTGATATATCCAGGCATTCGACCTTTATATCCTGCACCCAGTGGCTACAGGATCTACGGCATATTGCAGAAGATGGCATCGTTGTCATCCTAGTCGGTAATAAGACTGATCTGACGGGGGCCAGTTCTGGATCAAATCAAAGGCAGGTGACCCAGGAGGAAGCTGAAGAATGGTGTCGCATGAACAATGTGGTTCGCTATGTTGAAACGAGTGCCAAATCTGGAGATGGCGTTGAACGAGCATTCCTGGAGGTCGCTGAGAGAATCTATCGTAATATTGAAACGGGAAAATATGACCTCAATGATCGGCGGAGCGGCGTGAAAGGATTCGGGGCCTCCGGAGGAGCAAACACAGGAGTGTCTAGAACTGTCACATTGGGAATGGATGATGCTATGCGCAAAGGCGGCAACGGTTGGACTGGGGGGTGTTGCTAAATCGACAGCCCGTAATAATAAATAGTCAGCAACATATGGCCCCCCGACACATCTTCATATTCAACTAAATTGTTACCAGACACCAAGCGTGGCTATGGACTATCGGAATGAGGACTTTACTATCTCTAATAACATTGCATTTTTCTTTACAAATACAGAAAGTAAAGTGAAATTATCCGTGCTGATGTAAGGTCCAGTTGGAGGTAGTCAACACGAGTTAACAAGCAGAGACGAAAACGCGTCATCAAGCTCATCAAGCAACCCATGATTAATTCACATTCGCCATTTTCCATCCGGGTAGCCAGCGTAGGTGAGTCCATTGCTGGTTAGAACCCTCCATTCCAAACACGATGGCTCGGAAATGAATGAACAATCCCACAATAATCACGTAAAGGAAGGCATACACCGCTGCCGACAATCTAGGGTTCATCTTCCGTGTCACCCAATCAACACAGAAGCCAAAGTTCAGGATGGCATAGTAGAGAGCCGGATAGTAATGGTGGACATAAGTCACACGGGCCATTATGATAAAGGGAAGGTAATGCAACACCCATCCGATGACCGGGTACACGCCAGAGTAGTGGATGTGACTGATCTCCTCGTTGCTAAGATCATTGTACCCCCTCTGCCAGCGTAGAAGGTACCAAAGGAACAAAAGACCAAATCCACCAAGAGTCGCAGTGCTTCCCCAATAGACCAGAGGGTTTCCTAGAAGATAGTATTTGACAACGCTATCATCCCAAGAACACATGCGGAGGCCGACATTGAGAATTGGCCATTGCCAAAACTTAGAAGCCAAGTCATCTTGCTTGTCGGGATCAGGAACCAGAGCGTTGTTAGAGGTCATCATAGCCACATTGAGGTGGATGAAGTCCTTCAAGAAGGGCGATTTATAGGAGCCAGGGTCACCAGGGGGCACTGTGGATATGTCAATAAGTCTGATTGGGCTCGTCAATATAAAGTTCTTGAAAAGGGGATAAGCTTACAGCGCTCGTTGGTATGAGACTCAACATTCCAGTGAGTGTACACATCACCTGGTTTGTTTTCTTTGGTACACGTTGTTTCAATCTGCTTGAATCCCCATTGGGGTAGATTGACATTTCCTGCCCGCAGATAGCAGCCAAGGACTGGATGGCGGAGTCGGAATGCTGTTGTGAGTGTCCGGATCCTGGATCGGTCCCGAGATGCAACATCATCGACCACCTCCACTTTCCAGTGGTCTTTGTCGTCTCCAATGGTAATATTTCCGTAAGATGACACCTCGTGGTGTGATTTAGTGATTGGCGCTGGAATAGCGTGGGAATGCAGGTTGCGACCTGTTTGTCCGTGAATCAGTCGAATGATATCGCCATCGCCAACAAACCGCAGATCAGCAGTGGCATTGTAGTCCGGTTCCTGTCGGTTGGGGTAGATGAACCAGTCATTGTTGGCATCTTTGTGGTGGTAGCAGGTGACCTGCTGCTGCATAGATCCCTCCGGGAAGGTTTGAACGTGGGAATGCAAAAGCCCTCCTCCGTAGCCCATATTTTTGAGTGTGATGCGCGACCCAATTGCAAGCTCAAGAGGGCTGTCTCTGCCAACCTCGGTACCTTGGAGGTTGGCTTGGAAAAGCGAGCTCATCTGGGCATCACCTGGACCACTGTTCGCCAGAACCAGGAAGTGCAGATAGAAAGAAAACATGTAGACTAAGATTGGAATAACAATCAGTCCCACAACACGAGCAATCAAGTGCTTTGCGAGCACAGCCTGTTCGAACGCATCGTATTAGCCAGCTAATCGGTAATCGAATTTTTGGGAAAGGGGGGCTGAAAGCAAGCACTCACCCGTGGCATCTTCAGGTCGCCAAATTTATTCCAAAGGTCGTCAATAGTATAAAGACCAACAAGAGCAGTGCAGAAGAAACCGACCCATTTAACACTACAGACACATCCAATGCTCAAGCCAGTCAAACAAAGCCAGGCATACCATTCCAGTGAAAAGCTATCACGCTGCAGCCGGTGGAATCTTGCCCAGCACATTGTGGTAGTAAACGTGAAGCAGAGCAGCATGGAGTCAAGAAGTATAAACCGAGAAATTGTCGCGTAGGAGTTCTCACACAGCACCATCAGGCTGATCAACCAGACTGTGGCCCGACGGAAGTTCAACTCTCGCGCAGTGTAGTAGGCAAGGGGAATGCAGACTATACCAAAGGCAGCATTGAAGGCTCGCATAAAGGTATAGTTCACATCTTCTGGATACTTCTCGCCAGACTTGAATTCAAATGACCCATTATAGCCAGCAAGATAGCCGGACAGGCCAACTAGCATCTTTCCCAAAGGCGGGTGGACATCGAAATAGAACTCGCGTTTGAGATAGTGGGAACCGAATTTGCCGAAATGGGCCTCGTCCCAAGTCACAATGTTGGAACGACCGATCTGGTATAGGCGGGTGAAGAGGGCGAGGGCAGTCAGGATGATGGGAGCAATGATCGGCTCCCAGCTAGATAGCACATGGAGGAACGAGGGTGACTGTCCGAGTGGGATTAGAAGAGCGTATAGGATGATGCCGAAGAAGGTTATCTCACCTGTGTTCTAGCTTTCTTCACATCTTCATCATTCAGGCGGTTTGAGTCCAGATGAACTTTACTAGTATCAGGGACATTTCTTCGACGGAGGTCAGACTCGTGTTTGGCGCCCGTGCTCACGGCAGTGTCTAGGCCCGCCATAGTGCACCTTGTGGTATTTTCAGAAGCAAATGTGCCAAATAGAACGGGAGAAAAGTAGAGAAATTCAAGTAAGGAATACCGAGGTAGACCGATAATAGAAGGGCGGATAGCTTAAGAGAACATAGCCATTCCCTGGGGCAAATGAGTGATAGAATGGGCAAATCTAGCGGATAGACCGGAAGCAATGCCGAGAATAGATCGAAAGAAAAAAAGAAAGAAAAAGGAAATGAAATGAAGTAAAGTGAAGTGAAGCAAGAGAGTGGGCTGAGAGAATAAAGGAGAAAGTGAGATCCGTGTCCTCAAGGAGGATAAACAAGTCCACTTTTAGCGGGCCGTTTTCAGAACATGGCCTCGTAATTCCGAGTTCCAACTTATAAGTACCTTACCTACATACCTAAGACTATAAATATATATACTAATGTATGCTAATGCATATATCCGTTCATGGTTATGGTATTTTGAAACTTACGTAGTATCTATAGGTGGCATTTATACCCATAGGTGCTATACTACCTAAATAGTAGATATCGATATCATACACATACTCAATGTACATATGTACATGTAGTTAACGATTTCAGGTAATTACTGTACTATGTACTAATGTAGAACAAAGAAATTCCAAGCATACCACATCTATACCATTAATCAAGCAAAGCCCCATACAATATGAAACACAAGGGATTTGGATATGTACCGCGAACGTGGACACAAAGAAATCGACAGAGGACATGGGTAAATAGGAAAAGGAGTTATATGACATCGAATTCTTGGGTATTTCTTGCTTTATTCAGACCGAGACCATAATCATCCGTAACCCTTTCATTGCTGATCTCCTTCTCCTTGCTCCAAACGTCTATATTGACTGCTGGTAGCACTAGGGCCCGCTCCTCGGTTTCGACTGACCATGTTTGAGATCCAGCCACCAATTCCTTCGCCGCGAACGCTGCCTTGGTGAGAATCCGAACGTCCGCGTTTACCGGTCACTTCGTGGCTTAGAGTCGGTGGATCAATATCTAGGCCAGGGATGGAATTCTCCGCCCCAAATTGACCATACTGCCGACGCAAGTCAAGCGACGGGACGGGTGAACCAGCACCCATTAGCGACCCCCGTTCCCCTTGAGTGGCGGGTGTCGGCATGGCGGTGGAAGCATCGCCAAAAAGAACGTTCATGTCTTCGAGGCGAACCCCACTTGTTTCGGGATACAAAAAATAAACTGTGAGGATAGTGAGTATAATAGTCCCTAGTGGATGACCATGGATGAGGGGATCCTACCAAGCACAAAACTGCATGCACAAAAGAATGCATGGACCAGATATAGCCGCCACTTGATGACTTCCTGAAGAACCGGAGTCACCTCCCCCACGAGCCAATTGAATGCCCAATTTGAAGCGGTACTTAAGCTTGCACCTTTGGCACGAATACTCAAGGGCAAAATCTCTGGGGGGTATAACCATGGAATGGGGCCCCAAGATGCCCCGAAAGCTGCGTTATAGAGCATGACGAAGATGACCGTGAGGGTTGGAGTGGCGGGGATTTCAATGTAAATAAAGTAGGATATAAGAGAAAGTGAGATGAGCATGGCAACGGCACCTGAAAGTAAGATCGGTCGCCGACCCCAGCCATCCACGAGATACCACGGTGGTATGGTAGACAGCAAGTATGAAATCCCGTTGATTCCAGTCATCAGGATGGCATCCCGTCCAGCCCATCCGGCCTATATTGAAGATTGGTTAGCATACTCCTGGGTTAATTTGGATTTTGTTTGAATCCGACATGGCGCCGCGGGAGGGAGATACTGGATTCATAGCAGCATATGATATTCATACCGATTCAAAAACGAGAGGTGCATAGTATGAGATGACGTTAATCCCGTTGAGTTGAGCTAGGGCCTGGGCCGACATGGCAATCAAAACACGTTTGCGATACCGGCGGAACATGTCCGAGTAGGATCGCTCGCCCTCCTGGCGCTGGACGAGGACGTTCATCTTGATCTCACGATATTCTTGGCGGGCCTTGTCATTAAGAAGATCGCCTTCGCCATAAAGATTTGCGATCACCACCATGCCCTCCTCGTCGTGATCATTATCAAGAAGCCACCTAAGTAGTGACCTGAGAGTTAGCCTGATAGACGATGAAGGGTACTTCCACTCACCTTGGTGACTCGCAGATCATCAGGCTACCAACTCCAAGCAAGGCACCCATGATACACTGGAAAAGTAGTGGGAGGCGCCAGGAGTAGTCGTTGTCAATAAAGCTACAGAAATAGTCTACCCACACACTGGTCGCATATCCAGCAATATTGCCGGTGAATTCGATGCATGCGAGCTTCCCACGGTTGTGGGGAGGCTTGAAATTCGTCAGCATACCTGGCGACAGAGTGGGGAGGCAAACAAAAAGCCTCAAGGATTGATGAAGAAAGGGAATTACAAACCGAAATTTCAGACTGGTAAACCGGCACAATGGTAGAGAGGGCACCGACGCCTAAACCAGCAATAACACGACCGACCATCATCATGGGAATACCTGTGGCGAATGTTTGAAAAGCACCGCCAATGAAGAATACAATGGAGCCATAAAGTATAGTTCTTCGACGACCGATCACATCACCGACACGTCCCACAAGGAGGGAGGATATGAATGCTCCAATTTCGAGAACTGCAACCACAGTACCAATTGTAGCTCGAGAAGGCTGGTTGAAGTAATCTTTGAAGTACCAGCCACTGCATCTGTTAGCCAAACTGTGCGACTAATCTCCATGGCAAGTCTATGCTTGAGGGGTTAGATACGAACGTTATGATTCCAGACATTACACCCTGGTCATAGCCAAAAAGAAAGACACCCAGTGATACAAACACACTTGTGAAGTAACTAGATGCACACCCGAGTCAGTGGTAATACTACGGTAATTGGCCTTTGAGATGCTCACAGTAATGGCTTTCCGACTAAACCGTGTATCTGGGACTGTGGTTCGTTTCTGGGTGTCATTATGGCGGCCAAAACACGTTCAATTCTCGAAATATGCCGTGGGGAAGGGTGAGGTATTCTGATCTTTTCAATATCGACCCCAGGACGCTCGTTGCTCAGGTTTGACGGATAGTGGACGTGTTTGGGCTGCTTCCTTCGCTCCTTTCGACGCAAGAGCTGTCGGTCTGAGGAATTGCTAAGGTGAATCTGCAGCGAATCTTCAGCCTCAGCGGACTGCTCGGCGAGGTCACCAGTGTCTGACCAGATTGAGAAGTCAGACCCGACCGAGCGAGCAGACGAGTGGGAAGACCGTCGACTACCCTTCTCGCTGGACTCCAATAACTTAGCCGAATGTGTCGAGCGGGAATCAGAGGGTATGGACTGGAGGGGTATATTAGAGGCGCGTGAGGGAGAAGTCGGAGAAATGATGGCGGTATTGACGGGCTGAACCTCGCAGCCCTTTGTCCCGGAGAAAAGAATGCGGAGTCGATAGAATTAATGATATCGATAAGAGGTTCTCCACAAGGAGTCGGCAACAGTAGTGCCACTTGGGCCCAACCTTGAAAGTCACTGGATTAGACCGCGATAGGGCGCCACTCAGGCGATGTGGCCGCGGGAGACTAGCTACGTAAAGTCACACGCGACGCAGGATGACGAAGTACCGTCAAAATGGGGTGATGGTCAGGCGGAGAATTGTAGAGAGGGGGTGCGTTTGGGCAAAAGTAAGGGTCCCGAGCCAAGCAAGAGAGCATTACACAGCCAAAGGAAGTCAAATATAGAATAAAATAGAGGGATTCAGATGATTTTCATGAAGTGGTTTTTCTTTTCCCAATGATCTAGGTTAAAATAGTAACTTTTGAAGGGGGGCGTTCAAATAGAATGAATTACAAGAGTAGAGAAAAGAGGACAAGCCATTCTTAAAATAATGAGAGATGTCCAATATGTACTATGTAATGCCAAGTGGTATGTATTGGATTTGTACGCATACGGGGGAGGTACGTACTAGTCCTAATACGTACTAGAACGTATCGTCTAATGCGGGATGGATCGACAAATGGGTTACTATTTACGTACACATACGGTCCACGGTAGTGTGTAGTATATATAAAACATAGTTAAAAAATAGTTACCTATGTATGGAGATAGTATAACAATCGTTTTAACACCTACATGTAGGTACCTACAATAACCAATGTTTATATTTGAGTCCTATATTTTACCAGTGATCAAAGCACATACGAGTCGGGTATCGCTTGTATATATATATATATATATATGTACATAAATGTGTATAGGTCTAATGAAACAAGATTCTATGCCTGCAACGCCCTCCGCAGAATGAACAACGGAAAAGAAGAAAGAGAGAAAAAAAAAAGTTAGGTCTCGAAAAACCAAGACAAGAGGGGATAATAAAACCTGTCATATAAACCATTAAGTGAGAAGGATATCATACCCATCACTTTGAATATGAACAGCGTCTGCGGGGTTTGCATACCGTCGGCGCACCAATTCAAAAATGATCAGGCCGGCACTGGTACTAGGTACTTGGCGAAGAGAGCTCCCGATAAACCCCCGGAACAACCAGGAGGGCCAGCCCCCAGCCCGGGCAGCCTTTCGCTTGCACCTCTTGAAGGTCTCCTGATAGGCATGGTAGTACAATCGTATCATCCTCTGTCGCGAGGGTATGAGACTGGCCTGGTGATCGAGATATTCCAGACGACCCAGGTGAAGGTCTTGAATCCTACTTATAGGATGCTGAATGGTTTGCTGAGCGATCGATGCCACAACACCAGCCATCATCAGGAAACATGGCTCCAAGGCATAGTGGGGTTTGATGAGTGGCACGCCGCGATCACTAGACTTGGATGATGAAAGCATGCCTACCCGATCGACTTGCAGGGAGCCATAGTACCAAGTGACGAAGGAATAGTAGGACTGTGACTTGATGTATTCAAATGAGGAGAAGAACACAGCATAACCGAGTGAATCTCGCATGAACGACAGGCTCCAGCCTGCAAAGACCCCGCGGAGACCAATCTGTTTGAGCTTATGGTGGCCATAATGCCACATGCTCCGGTACTGACCCTCCAGCATGTCACTGGTTTGAAAGCGAACCTGTAAGGCGTCTAGAGGGGCGGCTACAATGGACTGAATTGTGCCGGCGGTAAATCCAGCTGCAAATGTTGCAGAAGGAGGAGCCGGGGGCCAGACCCGCTTGACCCCTTGCGACACAGGTTCATGGAGGGCTCCCAAAACCTGGAGATAGGACG
Source organism: Penicillium expansum (assembly GCF_000769745.1). Taxonomy (NCBI): domain Eukaryota; kingdom Fungi; phylum Ascomycota; class Eurotiomycetes; order Eurotiales; family Aspergillaceae; genus Penicillium; species Penicillium expansum. The sequence goes on from NW_015971264.1 coordinate 638,951, forward strand.
TGTAGAGAACAGCACCAACCCTGGTATATATTGTTAGCGCTTTTCAATCACCCAAGGCCCTGTCCTGCAGAATACCTCACCCTGCATTTGCCATCAAGGGTGGAAGCACTTGATTCGGGATAAACCGCCAGCCATATGTCCGAACGGCATGAAGCAATAATCCCGGGGTTGTCGTATGCAGAGACCATTTGCCTTCGGCGACACGGGGGTTCACAGCTCTTGCAAATGCCTGTTTCAAATGATAAGTAACGAAGTCTGGTGATAGATTTATTGTGTTTTCTCATCTATTGTAGATTGGTGGGAGGGTGTACCATATAACTAGGTGAGATATTGTTAATACAAAGACCATAAGGTTCATAGATACTACGTACTCGACACGCATACGAAAGAAAGCTTTGATCGGTGCTCTGAAATAAAAGGCCACGATCTGTGCACTGAGAGCGCGAACGCCTGCGGCAGATGCTCCGGTAGCTGCATCGTTGCGAGAAATCCTCCGCGAACTTCCTGGGAGTTCACCGAGATGGGGCTCGAGAAAGATGGGAGCTATTGGAGACTTCATTGTTTACAGACAACTAAAAAGCCACTGTGTACATCGTAGGAAAGGGTGCTTGCGGGGTCTCAACGAAAGACTGGCTCAATGTCGAGAGTGAATTCCCAAGAGTAAGTAATGTAGGCGGGAAAAGAGGGGAGCATTACAGGGTGTGATTGTTATCCAATCAAATGACTAAATGAAGGCTCACATAGGCCATGTCGACTTGAAAGTTAAAGATAAAAAGAAAGTGAATGAAAAGAGATATTCACCAAACATGTTAAGATTCAACAAGAGAAGAGAGATGAAAAATAGCGCTAGTACAAAAGTGGTAATACTTAGATACGGTAATCGAGGGAGACCTAAAGTGTAAGAACGCGCTTTTCGCGTTCGCTTTCCCCTAAGCCGTCCCTTTCTATCTTTGTCTTTTCTTCCACAACCCAGCTCTATTGGTGTCGTGCCTCTCATCACTGCTGCTGTCGCATTGATGCTGCCTTCATTTACCATCTATCTCCTTCTTCATCCTCAACAAATTTAACACCTGGACATACCTACAATAGCTCCTGCGCTCCACCCAGCTCTATTACCATCAACTTGGTCTTTGACTGCAGCATACCTTGCTCGCATCAGGCCATCACCATGGCTGAGGAGATTGCCATTGACAATAACAACTTTTTCAACCGCCTGTCTAGTTTCTATGCGTCATGGAAGGCCGACAAGCGCTCCGGGAACGCCCTCTTTGGCAACGCAGGGTCCATAGTCATCTTAATGGGCAAGACCGATGAGGAGAACTCATTCCAGAAGAACAATGCGATGCATGTATGTGAATCATCTTTCAAAGTTCTACCCTGGTCCCATAGATGCCTACGAGCTTTATGATATCGTTACTAATTGAACTTTCGTTTAGTTCTGGCTTCTTGGATATGAATTCCCAGCCACACTGTTTGTCCTCACAACCGAAACAATCTACGTGGTCACCACGGCCAAGAAAGGTGATTATCAATGTATGGAATTTTGCGCGCCTGCATAGCTGATGAGAACAAATTTAAGCGAAACACCTCGAGCCGCTGAAAGAAGGAAAGATTCCCGTCGAAATCCTGGTCACTACCAAAGACCCAGAATCAAAGACCAAAGCATTTGAAAAATGCTTGGACGTTATCAAGGGTGCAGGGGTGAGCCAAAATAACCTTCAAATCACTGGTTTGATTTGCCTTCCACTAACCACCACAACTGTAGAACAAAGTCGGTACCTTATCCAAAAACACCGCTTCCGGACCCTTTGCAGATGAATGGAAACGCGCATTTGCGGAACTATCAAAAGAAGTGGAAGAGGTTGACATAGCACCTGCACTCTCAGCTGCTTTTGCAATCAAAGATTCTGATGAATTGGTCAGTTTATCTATGACAGTGTGTTTGACAAGTGGTATTTGCTGATACAGTCTTGAAGGTCTCAATCCGAAATGCTTCCAGAGCTTGTAGTGGTCTTATGTCAGAGTACTTCGTCGATGAGATGTCACGTTTGCTCGACGAAGAAAAGAAGATGACACATAAGGCCCTTGCCGCAAAGGTTGATGCAAAGATTGACGATGGCAAATTTTTCACCAAGCTGGCGCGGCTGCCCTCGGAATTTGACTCTCAGCAAATTGACTGGGCCTACGGGCCTGTAATTCAAAGTGGAGGCGCCTACGATCTCAAGCTCACAGCGACCCCCGACAGCAAAAACCTCGAACCTGGCATCATTTTGTCTAGCTTTGGAATCAGATACAAGACTTACAGTTCGCTCATTGGGCGTACTTATTTGGTTGACCCGACCAAATCACAAGAAGCAAACTATGCCTTGCTCCTGAGCCTCCATGAAGCAACCATGAAAGAGGTTCGAGATGGTGTGGTCGCTAAGGACGTTTACAACAAAGCACTGAGCCTCGTCCGTTCCAAGAAGCCTGAGCTGGAGGGACACTTTGTCAAGAACGTTGGCGCAGGGATTGGAATCGAGCTCCGGGATGCCAACATGGTCCTTAACGCCAAGAACAACCGCGTCTTGAAAAACGGAATGACGCTGTCTATCACGATTGGACTGACTGATGTGAAGGACCCAGACTCGAAGAATACCAAGAATGGTGGCTATTCTATGGTCATCACCGATACAGTCCGTGTCGGGGAAAGTGGGCCTCACATTTTCACTAAAGACGCTGGTATTGACATGGACTCGATCTCATTCTATTTCGGGGACGAGGAAGAACCCGAGAAGCCTGTGAAGGAGAAAAAGGAGACAAAGTCTAGCGCAACTGCTGGCAGAAACGTCACAAGAACCAAACTTCGTGCTGAAAGACCCACTCAGGTCAATGAGGGCGCTGAAGCCCGTCGTCGAGAGCATCAGAAAGAGCTGGCTGCGAAGAAGACAAAGGAAGGCTTGGATCGGTTCACTGGTACTACCGGAGACGACAATGGGGTGGCACAGAAGAAATTCAAGCGCTTTGAGTCTTACAAGCGCGACAACCAACTCCCTGCCAAGGTCAAAGACCTCACAGTTTACGTGGATCTCAAGACTTCAACCGTGATTGTGCCTATCATGGGCCGACCAGTCCCCTTCCATATCAACACCATAAAGAACGCCAGCAAAAGCGACGAAGGGGAATACGCTTACCTACGAATCAACTTCCTGTCTCCAGGTCAAGGTGTAGGTCGAAAGGATGACCAGCCCTTTGAGGACTTGTCAGCTCATTTCGTTCGCAACCTGACTCTCCGGTCTAAGGATAATGACCGGCTTGCACGAGTCGCCCAGGATATCACCGAACTTCGTAAGACGGCATTGAGACGAGAGCAGGAGAAAAAGGAATTGGAAGATGTTGTTGAGCAGGACAAACTGGTTGAAATTAGAAACCGACGTCCAGTGAAACTTCCTGACGTCTACCTCCGACCTCCTTTGGATGGAAAGCGTGTTCCAGGAGAAGTCGAGATTCATCAGAATGGTCTTCGGTACCTATCGCCCTTCCGCAATGAACATGTCGACGTGCTCTTCAGCAACGTGAAGCATCTGTTCTTCCAACCATGTGCCCATGAATTGATCGTTCTCATCCATGTGCATCTCAAAACACCCATCATGATTGGAAAGCGAAAGACAAAGGATATTCAATTCTATCGCGAGGCCACCGAAATGCAATTCGATGAAACTGGAAACCGTCGGCGGAAACACCGCTATGGAGACGAGGAAGAATTTGAAGCTGAACAGGAGGAAAGACGGCGGAGAGCTGCATTGGACCGCGAGTTCAAGGCCTTTGCGGAGAAGATTGCAGACGCTGGCAAGGATGAGGGTGTCGATGTTGATATCCCATTCAGGGAAATTGGCTTTACCGGCGTTCCAAACCGGTCCAATGTCCTGATTCAACCGACCACAGATGCCCTAGTTCAGCTCACTGAACCTCCTTTCACAACTGTCACGTTGAATGAAATCGAGATTGCCCATCTAGAGAGAGTCCAGGTAATGTTTTCCGCCTACGACTATTTTGTCAGCCTGGTTTACTAATTCGTGCGCAGTTCGGACTCAAAAACTTCGACATGGTCTTTGTTTTTAAGGATTTCCGCCGGACTCCCGTTCATATCAACACAATTCCTGTTGAGGCACTTGAGGGTGTTAAGGACTGGCTGGATTCTGTTGATATTGCGTTCACTGAGGGTCCTCTCAACTTAAATTGGACCACAATCATGAAAACAGTCGTCAGCGATCCGTATGGCTTCTTTGCCGATGGCGGGTGGTCTTTCTTATCAGCCGAGTCAGACTCTGAGAATGGTTCAGATGAGGAAGAGGAGTCGGCTTTCGAGTTGTCCGATTCGGAGCTTGCAGCTGGAGACGAGAGTTCCGAGGAAGACAGTGAATTTGATGATGATGCGAGTGCCGATGCCAGCGAGGAAGACTTCAGCGGCGACGAGGAGAGTGGTGAGGACTGGGATGCGCTTGAGGAAAAGGCGAAACGTAAAGACAAGGAGACCGACCATGATGACAATGACCGCGGGATCAAGCGCAAGCGCTAATCGACCATTTCGTTGCCCCTGGAGCATCAAACTACTTCTTCTTGCTTCCTTTCTTGCACTTTATGTTCCAATCCATGGGCAAGTCAAGTTGGGCTGCGTACGCCTCGCTTATTTTGTGATTGGTCTTTCCAATGCTTGTACGATTTAACTCGAGCCCACGGCGGATGGGAAATCAGGACAGGACACGACACATTCACGGTGTTAATCGGGAGGAAACTAGTCTATCAACGTCTCTTAACTGTACTGTATCCAAATATTCACGCATGATATTCTTTCAAAGGATCTGTGGACAGGTGGTGGCATTTCTCTAAATCACAGCAACTGACTAAGGTAGCTGGCTAGCTTGATTCTAAACTTGCATCTCCTGTGTGGACATATGGCTGCGAATTGTATTGGACTTGTTGCCAGTCACTGTCATGCTATTTCCCTTCACGCATGGATATCCACATATTCCGCATGCGCTCTCCTTGTCCGGGGGTGAAGCGCTCATAGCATACATCAGATGAATAATCCATGAAGTCATGAACCGCATCCAGTCCAGGGGAGTCTGGACACGAATCCTTCTGGGCAGGGCACCCATCTGTCGGGGTGGACTGCTGTGGTGTGTCACTTATGTGGTCGCCAGGATCATCTACTGAGCAAGTTTCCCCCTGGAATGTGTGTAAAAGGCCATTCCAGTGACCAATCTCGTGAATAGCAGTTCCACCTCGATTGTAAAGATCCAAGGAGCCACCGGGCATAGTTTTAGCCAAAACATTGCAGCCATCCTTGACATAGTGAGAAGCTGGACTACTAGCATTGACACTCGGATCAGGCAAGGTGCAGAATCCAAGAACGCTCGATGCCAGGTCATTGTTGGTGACTGAATCCCGTCCTGCTTGTCCAGGCGAGGCCTGGAGATCGGTTTGGAAGTAAACGTTCAATGTTCGATAGCTTCCTTTTCGAAGGCTCGTTTTCATTGCCGTATCATCCGCATTACTTGCCCATTGATCATTGACATGCCGAGTCACACCTTGTAATCGGTAGGATATGCCAGAACCCACATAAGATTGTTGTAAAATAGAAAGCTGTAGGCAAAAATAAATTAGCACTGAGATGCCAGGCGAAAAAAAAGCAACTGACTTGAGAATTGATCATATCATCGGTGACCTGGGTGGACTCCGACTTGCTGCTGATGATATGGAACCAGGTCTCGATCTCGATGGGAGCCTTCCTGGCCTGCGAAAGAGCAGGATCGGCTTCGTATGACTTGAGACGCCCTAGTTCATGCAAGAAATCCGCACCGGGGTCTTCAGTAGCACAGGCGCCTCTTTTCGGGAGGGCAAAGGGGCTGCACCGAACCTGCAGAAAAAGAGTGACAAGAACGACAAGTTGGAAAAATGAGTGACAGACCATGGTGTCAAGAAGCCCTGGTTTTGATTCCCCCTTCACGCCTGTTCTAAAAGAGAGTGAAACAAAAGGAGTGGACGGAGAATCAAGAAAAGAAGCATCATCTCGAGGTTGACCAGTATATTATCATATAACCTGTCCGATTCCATAAAGAATGCTGCGTCATGCGGGAATGCATGTCTTGGGCAAGGGGTACGAGCATGTAAAGGATCGGAGAAAATAAAATGATTGGAATGTCAAAAATTCAAGGATGAGGTCATTGAACACAGAAATTATTTACATGGGCACATTGAAACAGAAGGAAAACGCCAAAAAGAAAAAGAGGGGGGAAAAAAACAAGAAAGAAGAGGTCTTAAGGGGCATTATCCCGTCCCGTGGCGATGGCAGTGCTCGGTTGATTTGAATCCCAAGTAAGATAGGTGTGGTCGCCAAGTTTTCTAGTAAAGTAGGTTAGTTCGGGCTTTCTATTCCAGGAGAGAAGAGAAGAAAGAATCATACCTCGGACGCACCAAGTGCGCGACAGTAAACAAAGTTCCGAGAACAACGCAGATTCCACCAACAACCACATAGGCGATTCCCATGAAGGGATTTTTGCCTCCAAGCACTGTTCGAGTAGAGATCAATATGGACTTGGTTCCATCGTATTCAGTAACATTGAAACCTAAATAATTTAGTGAAATGTGGACCGAGAGGGCAATAGTATAACACATACGGTCAACAATCTCAATGGAATATTTTGCAGCAGGCATGCCATGGGTATCGTTACGGCGGGAGAGCTTGCTGAATGATGGCAAACCAGCCGTTCTCATCCAAACCATGAAAGCTTCATTTTCATGTAAATTGGGGTCCTCCTTATAGGCACCGTTCTCACTGGCCCAGACCCAGTTCGGAGGTGGCAGTACTTCATCCATCTTGTACTTTGTGTTTTTGATGAGTTCCTTGTCACTTTCCCATGCAATTCCTTTAGTGGTCATTTCGTAGTATTGTTTGTCATTCTCGGATGCATTCGGATCTAAAATTTGGGGTTTCCCAATCGTGTCGTTGAAGAATGAGTTTGCAATCAGTCCGCACGGATAGTATACCTTCTGGGCTGTGGTATTAACCGCTAAGGGATCACATGTGCCACCCTTAATGGTACTGTAGGGGACCGCGTCTCCTTTGAGCTGATTCAAATCGAGGGACTGAACATATCGGCGGTGGTTTTGGTAGAAGTTGGTGAGGCGATAATACATGAAAACCGGTGCTGGGAGCTCGTTCGGAACCTCGAAAAGAAGAGTGCAAGTAACGGTACCCGAGTTGGACTCGTTGATGGACTTGCGCCAGGTTGGTGCCGATATGGCTTTAGAAGACTTGAAGGTCGCCGAATAATGAGGAACGGAAGCATAGCTGTCGGTCGGTGCCTGTCTGGAACAATCGGAGTAATCGATGGAAATTTCTTGGACCTAGAGCAAACGGCTCGTCAGGGCTGTTCTGTCAAGGAATTCATGAAACAAGACATACTAGAGAGCTTGCCCAGAGGAGAACACCACCGAGCGGGGCAAAAATGACGCCGACGATGAAAAACAGAGGTAGAACGCTTTTAGGGGTCAAGATCGGTCTAGTGGAAGGTTAGCATGGTGGTTCAGGGGGGGGGTGGAGATACAGGAATCCCAAACGCACTGCCATGCTTTCAATCTTTGCTGGCGGAAAGCAGTATCTGGTACGAACAAGTCAGTTGTGACCAAGGGTTGATGAGATCCCAGGACCTACTGGCTGGTCGACGAGACTTTGGCTTCTTGTCGCCATCATCCCTTGCACGCTCCTGTTCCTCAATGGACTCAGCACGAGTCACCTCCTGAGACATGGCTTTTTGACCAAGATGATTTCAAAAGAGGAAATTGGATGGACCAGATTGGAGTGAAGCAGAAAGATGATACAAGGGATACGTCAAAAAAAGGTGGCGCCGGGCTGCCGGAGGATTGCGATTGCGCCCCACCGCTTTATTTTGGTTTTAATTAGAAACTATGACTAGTACATACATATATGTATTAAATCTAGGCATCAGGTTTTAACATATAGTTTACTTATACTATAAATAATATAGTATATATTTTATAGCATGTGTAACAAAAAACTTGACTCAAATTCATATCAATTCATTGGGATGTAGGAAAACCATATCTGGTCAGGGTATCAAGCCTTATCCTATGTGCTATTGCCTTTCTGAAAAAGGTAGAATAAAATGGGAGAACCATCAAGCAGTAAAATTCAATCGCAATAGAGAAAAGAAAACACCTGTGGCTAACCAAGCCTGCCATTCTAGACCAAAGTGAAACGGAATTGAAGCACCCAAACGCCATAGCCATCAACCAAAGTTGGAAAAATCAAAGCTCATGGGGTGTCTGTATGCAAAAAGAAAAGCAAAGCAAAAAAGGGGGGAATCTCAGGGAGGGAAAAAAAAAACTTGTCATGGTGAGTCGTAAAAGCGAAATAGCAATTGAAAAGGAAACCGAAAGACCAAGAGGTAAGATGGGTTGATCCAGGGAACGCCCATACATGTTGTATTGGTCAAGTGCAGAGAGCTGGATTAATAGACGAGGGCTGTATTGCACAGTGATAAGACACTGAGGTGGAGGGGTCAGTTATTGGGAACAGTGTCTTCGATGGCTCAGCTCGTGATGGGAGGCGACACACGGGCTGGGATGAACTGGCGGCATCATTATCCAGGGTACCATCAGAATATGTAGGTGCAATATCATGCTAGGTATTGGTGAAAATATTCAGCTTCAAACCAACCCACACGTTCGTAAGCGGTCCAAAGTTTGCTGGCTTTATTGACATCGATCTTGCAAGCCTGCTGGGCATCTGTTTTGCGAAACTCTTTGCCAACGCCAAGAGCTCGAACTCGAGCTTCAAAGATTCGACGCTTGCTGCATAGATAGGTCGCACATGAAAGTCTCAGGGTGGAGGCGAGATTGAGCTCGGCGGGACTGAGAATGTTTCTGTCCGGGTCATTGCTCAAATCCAACATCTGCCCCTTCCAATCGGCCTTCAATGCTTTAGCATTACTGCCTAGCGTGTCTACCGGGGGCGAAAAATCCTTGAGTGAGTGATAATCGGTGTCATCGCGATTCGTACCCAAAGCACGCGGTTTGGTAAGCGGCGTCTGGGGGGGATCAAAGTTGTCAAACACCTGCTGCTTGGGTGTAGATTTAGGGGTGCGTTTGACCCGGGTTCGTTGCACGCGCGGTTGAGTTCCCGATCTCTTAACTGGAGCTGGAGCAATCTTCTTCAACTTGGGTTCATAATCTCCTGAGCGATAGCGGTTCATCATGGCCATTTGGCGCTCCAGCGTCTCCCGTTCCTCTCGGGCCCAAGCACCCGGATTGCGATTGTACTGGGTCGAAACAATGGGAACACAGGAGAGCGCTAGGAGATATTCATCCCGTGTGGGTTTGTTCAACTTATTGCGAAAGATTGCCATGTGAGAATTCATGTGTTCTTCCACAAGTTCCTCTGCAGATGGAGGGTGAACGGGGCCGAACAACGGCTCATCCGTGGCAACGTCAGTAACGGAATCCTGGGGGGGGAAAAGGACAGGATCCCTGGGGGATCCCAAATCTCTTTCAATTTGGTCCGAGGCATGGGAATTGCTCTTCTTGTTCCCCGTGTAGGGAGTCACAGGTGGCGACGGGAGGTCCATCTCTGACTGCGTCCGTTTTCGATCAGCTGAGATAGGTGGAAGTTGTATGTCACGAGTTGAAGAATCTTGAGGCTTTGCAAACGGTGAAAGTGAGACAGGAAAGCTCTCGAGAGGCTTCGTCTCTGGGGGTGACATGAGGCTAGAAACGGATGGGAGGCGATGCATAGTGGTCGTCTGTTTCGCTGGCTGCCAGCCAGAAGATGAAGTCATTCCAGATTAAATACCGTTGAGCCAACGGTAATTGGCAATACGAGGTTAAAGTAGTCAATGGTGTCCAGACCTAGGGTTTCCGGAAAGAGAAGGGGGAGGGGATGAATACACCAGGAAGGGTGGGAAGATGGATGGCGAAAGCTGATGAGCGAGTGTTTATGGAACTCAATGGAAGTTGAATCACCAAGTAAAAACAGGTGATTTGTCAGGTCTGCCTCTTTGTCTCTCTTGGGTGGCGATAAGCCAATATGACCTAAGTTTCGGGGTTAAGGCTCCAATGGCCGAATGAGTCAATTTGATGAAGAGGGTAATGGTCCATCGATAGACAATGGACCAAATGAAAATGAAAATGAAAAGGATAAAGTGTGAAAAGCAGAAGAGAAGAAGAGAAGAGGAGGGGTAGGAAAGGGAATCTTGAAAGGAAACTGTGAGTCAGTTGGGATGGGGCTGAGGGTGTGATGATAAACTGCGGGGTGGCGCTTAATTGAGATTCCGAGTTTCTCCAGGGCTCATGAGACCAATGGACTTGACTGTAAAAGGGTTAGTTTGAGAAGAGCATCAGAGCGCAAAGGGGGGAAATGGGGTGTTTGGGCGTCATTCGGAAAGAACCAGCTGATCTATCATTCATCATTTGGTACTTACAGTATTTGGTACTTACGGTACTTACTGATTAGGTACATAGTACTATATGGTATCCTTCCCATTACCCTGTTATCTGAAGTAATGACGTTACATACACAGCTATTTCTTTTCGTACATTTATGTATCTGGTACTTCAGGTCCATACGATATGTATGTATGAATATGTATATGTACCTAAATATTTAGTAGATATGCCCAATCTCTACTAGTACCAAATGTAAAGTTCTTGGTTTCGGAGTTAAAAGGCACTTTTCCTTCTTCCCTTTTCCTGCCTAAGTCCGACTGCCACATGTGACAACATCCCATGCGGGCAATCACCTAATAGGATCAGCCGCAGGAGAGGTAAGCCAATCATTTTATAGCATTGACCCCCTGTCCCATGTGATCTATTGGTGTAGATCCTTATCTTTGATTTGTTTTCTTGACTCTCTCTCTTGCTTTTTGCTTTTGGTTTTGCTTTTTGCCTTCCTGTTTAGTTTTTGTTCTTTAATTTCATTTTATTTTTCAAAAGGAGGATTTCTTAATCATGATAGATATTATAATCAAATAAATAATATTGTCCAAGTGATGAGGGGAATTTGGGTCTGACTCATCTGTATTCCTTCCAACCTTGGAAAGGTTGGCACCTTGAGTCATAGTTTTGAATGGCTGCCTGCGCTAGGCGCCTGTAATTTTGCCTTACCCAGGTATCCGTATAGGAATGATGTCATCATACACTAATCGGCAGAGCCGCTCTTGTAATTTGCATTATCAGCCACGCGTAGGCAGCTCTTCTGTAGGGCCAGGAACAATGCACCCATGCCCTCTTGGCGAGGCCTCTTGTTTGTGTAGATTATGAGATCATGAGGCAGTACAATACATTGTATTGAAGAAATGTAGAGACGTATAAAAAGAATCGGTGTACTACAAGAACATTGGGTGACACCCCTACCTACAATCATGCCATAATAGTAAACATCCCCTATAAACCTACAATTTCCTAGAAGACTTATTGTTGAACGATGCGGACTATAGTAAACTAATCCCAGATCCTGCAGATCAAAATAAGTGTAATTGTTAGAGTTGATGCACAGCCACCAGCCCACTCTGGATCTTTGGTACCGCCTTGATTAAAATCTTTTTATCTCTTTTGCCTACCTCATTTGCAATACATGAATACAGGTATTTTACCCACAAAGAATATGACTGTGAGGAGACATAAAAGGGAATATTGTAATTAGTCAGTCTATCTGTTAGGTTTCTTCGTTTATCAATTGAGTTAGGAAAAGATATAAAGGCATACTAGTACTCCGTACCAGGTAAGATACTATGACCAAGGGGGGAACATAATATAAGACAGAAATCTAGGTGGCATGGTATGATCAATGAATATACATAATGTCAAACGTTATATTACAATACATGAATGAGAACCGAGTATTAAAACCCTCGAAAGATATAAAAACCGCTGCGGCAGTAGCTAATATATAAAAGTGTCCACGGTTATGTTAAGCTTAGTTATTAATATTCATATAGATTATGAAATAGTGGAATTTGGTCCTTTCAGTTAGACGGAGTTATATATATTTATTGACCACGCCATAACGTATTTCACAAGCGAGCCGCCCACACAAGCGAGCCGCCTACCCCATCCAAAACGCTTCCATGAATTAGATCTTAGTTAATTAACCACCCACCATACCACTAATTCGTAGAGTGGCGCGCCGTTTTAATATACTACGTATAACTTTACATGACTGCCTCTCCGGCCATACTTAATAAGGTACTATACGCGCTAACTTATGGAAATTAATAGAAATCAAAGAGGAATCTCTTTAAAAATAGATCCTCTCTATAAATTCTTATAGATTAGCCCCTTAGCCTTCTATAGTATAAGAAATAGTAGATCTTCTTGTTTAAAAGTATAGAACTACCCTAATTAATTTAGTTAGCGAAAATTAGGTTATAAACTAACTATATAAAATAATATCCTCTCTAGTAGACTTCGGCAGAACCCATTTTAGGTCAGAGTCTCTGACCCAAAACCCAACCTATTAGGTTTTAGGTTCCGCC